>NC_140583.1:906326426-907003926 GCF_964204655.1 Triturus cristatus
AGCTGAAGAGACTGACGAGAAGGACTGCCCTTGCTGTGTGTTCTGGGGCTAGCCTGCAGTTTGCTGATTTGACTAAGGAGAGGACAAGGGACTTTGCTGTGTGCTGTGTCCCCCTGCTTGAGAGGACTTTGCTGTGTGCTGTGTCCTGAAGTAACTTGTCTCCAAGGGCCCGAGGAGAGCTGGTCCCCTGTTGTGGAAACTCAGAAACATTAAAGTTTCCAACCGTGTCTTAGTGACGCTTGGTGCGTGTGCTTTTGCACACCTGAGACTGCTGTGTGGTCTTTGATGCTGTTTACGAGGTGTCCAGTGACCGCATTGCCCCTGCAGCGTGAAACATCGTCCACGCTGCTGCATTGCTGTTTGTGGCTCGAACCGTCATCTTGACTGAGGCTGTGAGTGAGGATCGCCGCCGCTGGCCCGAGACGCAACGTGCTAAGGGATTTCTTGAAGCTAAGGAAGCTGCAAGGTGAAAGGGATCATGATCGTTGTTCGCCAAGAGGAGTCTGCCCAAGATCATCAACGGAGAAGGCAGCGCTGTAACCCATCTGGCTACAGCGCCGCCTATCAACGAAGCTGGAACGTTGTAGGAGCCGCCCAGCAGGACGTCCGACGAGTGGAGAGAGCGAGGCAGCACACCCCGCAGGTAAGGCTTGGACTCCGGTCGGGAGCCGCAACCATGTGTGGTCTGGGGAGGCATGCAGGAGGAGTAAAGGAGTGCTCCGATCTCTCTCCCCCTGCACAGCATAAGACGCGATGAGTCCCAGAGCGGCCCTTACCTGCCCAGCAGTACTGAGGCCGCATCTTTAAGCGTATGACCGTTGTCTCTGCTGTTGGTGTCTACTGGTGCCCGAGTTGACCGCACAGATTGGCTTATAGCATTATTCCCTGCATTACAAACTGCCTGATTCTTGCAATACGAACTGCCTTATTCTTGCATTACGAACTGCCTGATACTTGCATTCGAACCACATTATTCTTGCATTATGAACTTCCTGATTCTTGCATTACAAACTGCCTTATTCCTGCATTACGAATTGCCTGATTCTTGTATCACGAACCGCATTATTCTTGCATAACGAACTGCATTATTCTTGCATAATTAACTGCGTTATTCCTACGTTACAAACTGCATTAGGACTTGCATTAAGGACTGTCTTATTACTACATTACGAACTGCATTGCGTACTGCATAGCATTGCATTAGGGCTGCATTAGATCATCGTGAATTGCTCATTAATACCGCAATAACCTGCAAGTGATTGTTGGCCTAATAACCGGCAAAGTGAAATTACGAATACACATATGTTGGATTTTTATCGTTTGGTCTCATCGTATCCCTTTTGATAAAGATACCGCTATTTTTATAAAACCATTGTGGTGTCCATTTGTGGTGTTATCACTGTGTTACTGTGAGTGTGGCCGCAAATACTTTACACATTGCCTTGGAGCTAAGCCTGGCTGCTCGTGCCAAGCTACCAGGGGGTGAGCAGGGGTGTTCTGAGAGTGTGTCCCTCCTTTCCCTGACTAGAAGCAAGGGTCCATAATTGGACTAAGGTACCTACCTCAGCCAACTAGAGACCCCCAGTTCTAACTAGGGCGAAGACTGATTTGCATATGGCTGGGTCTGAACTGGGGTGGCGAAGTGAAAAAACGACCGATAATGGATTTAACCCAGGTCTAATAGTGACTGGGAGTGAGTGTCTAAAACGTTTAAGCACTCCGTCCATCATCATATTGTGTTTGTATGTTTTGAAGCAGGCTGTTGTGTGTGACATTATTCAGTGGCTACTGTATTACTCACAAATAGCACATCTTTAGATTAGCTGCCCCTATGAACAGCAATACCTAGGAGTCAAAGATGTCTAATACAAAATTATATGATTTGGGATTCAGTAATGTGATTATTAATCTACCACTTATCATTGTTGTTTTTTTATGCGTGCAGGTATGTTTGTTTGTGTGAGTTTTCTACAGTCTCATATCCTAAGTATATTTGTGTATTTTTTATGTAGGTTAATCGCAAATAAGAATAGTAAGTTAAGATTATGCAGAGTTAGAAACATTTGGCAAGCATGTATCCACATTTTATACATTCCTAGCCTGCATTTTGTTCTTGCTTTCCGAGAATGAGTTTATCGTTTTAGGACTCCGAAGTCTCATTTTTTGAATCGCAAACCCGTATTTCGTCTCATAAATAAAGCCATATGAAAACCTAATATGAACTTGTAGAAAAGACATTGTAAATTTGTTAATTTGGCCCTCAGTGTCTAATCTATTGCAGTACAAAATAAATACAAAATGCCTGTTTTTTACTTTTCAGAACCGGCAGCACATTGAAGAAAGTAAAACTGGATGGATTGGTGTGGTTAGTATGTTTATTTTGTCTTTCTGTAATACAAATTAATTTATGTGAAGAAACGATAAACTGCGAGATTAAGTAGGCACCAAAGGTAATTTATTTGCACAGGTCCCCTCACCCAACAGACCACTTTTCCAGGATTAAACTGAAATATTTGAAAACATACGATTCATTTTCACATTTTTTATCTACAGCTGCCTGGTGATTTGTAAGTGAAAATTCATACCAGTGTAGGTTTGTTTATGGTAACATTCCAGAGCTAGTGTTTAGCCCTTTTTTCATGCATAGCCCATGGCCCCATGCCATTTTGGTTGGATGCCAAAATCCAGCTCAAAAGCAGCCTGGCATCCATGCACAACCGTTAAGCTCATGTTTACAACAATAAGGAACACAAGGCACTTATTAGGGTCGTGTTGTGCTTCTTCGCAAAGGCTGACAAGATTCGTATCGACCCAGTCACATGTCAGAACAGTGCCACGGAAAATCCTCTAGGTCTGGAACAGTCCGTTACCTCCTAGATGGGGGGACTCATTTTGGGGGGGCATCATTTATTTTTCCTCAAAAGACTTTGATCCAGATCAAGAGAGAAAAGCACAAAATGGGGGCAAATGGAATGACAGTGACAGAAAAAGCAGAGAGGAAAAAGAACATCCAAGAGTTAAATAAATGGGCAGCGAGGGTCTGGTGGTGGGTTAGAGGCATGAGGTGGAATCAAGACTACACAGCCTTCTGAGCTAAACTTTGGTGCCCGTCAGTTATTTTACAAATTAAACACTGTGTGTACCCCCTTGTATACCAGAAATTCAGCCATTTGTCATTCCCACCAGTGAAAGATAAGCTTGAATTAGGGCAGAGTGAGCTATATTTCTAGTTAGTGTCTCTGAGGGGCTTCTAGGAATGGGTCAGAGTTCATTATATGTTAAGTCGATGCCCTTCAGCTGTCAGCAGGGCAGGGTACCAGGCTTTCACTTTTCCCCAGGTGTATTGGTAGATTATGCACAGGCCATCATTCACCTGATAGAACAATGTTTCTAATAAGCTCATAAGAAAGGCTCAGGCCAGGCATATATGCATTCCCAAGCCACAAAGAAATAGTGGTTTACAAAGCTTGCAAATGATTTTATAATTATTATAAAGTCTAGATTTTTTTTCTTCATGGAATGTAAATAACATTATGATTTGCTAAAATGGTGCCTGCGAACTAAAATCGTATCTATTAACCATACGCTTTATCTGCCACTTTAGGTTACTGCATTTTATATGACGACAGGTATAAGAAATCCGAATAGAATAAAACTAAATTAGCCAAATTGATTCAAATGATTAATTTAAAAATGCTGCCTTAGCACAACAGCTCTGCTTGCTTGATGATGAGCTGCAGATATTTCTATGAAAACAGTCTGGCAGGTTTATTTTTTATTTAGCAAGAGCCACAACATTGTAATTAATGCTCATTAGCCATGTCAATTGTGAACGTTTTCGCATACGCCTTCTAAGCCATACATGTGCAAAGCCTGCATCACTCAGTCATCAGTGTTTGTTTAATAACTTAAGTCAGTGGATCAGCAACAGACTATATATAAATGCCTGTATAGGCCCACTGCGTCTAACGTTACAAGTCCTAATCCAGAGCCTCGGACTCTCTCTTGCCTCTGCCCTCCAGGGCATGTGGATTGGTCATGGGAAAAAGAGAGGCAGAGAGTTGTGGACCAGGGCACACAGGAGCCTTCCATCACAATCCCCATAACTCAGAGTGTTCCTGGAGCTCTTCCAAACGAGGAAAACAGGGTAGGGCTAACCAAGGGAGAACCAGGGGCTGACCTCCGCCTCCTTACACATCTGTTGCTGTACATGTTCTACAGTTAACAGCCGTCGCCCAGCACTCATCTCCAAATGTGGAGCATTCAGCATTCACAGCAAGAGCAGTGAAACAAAGGTTTCAGAGCCGCATGAGGTTTTAAATTTCCCTCTGTTTCCCAGAAGGCCTTTGTTTTTAATTGGTACAGCAGGGGACAGAGCGTTCTAATAACTTTGTGGCCTTTGTCTTGGGCCTATAACGCAGTAGCAGGCATTAAAAGGCCAGTATAGTCCGTTTCAACAGACTACCAGGCTGTATTATAATTATTAACAGGGTAGTTTGGTTGTTCTAAGAATATGGATGTTGTTGAAAATGTGCAAGGACCCTATTAGAAATTGGGTTTCTGGTTGTCAGAGGTATGAACCCTGTCCAAGCAGGAATCACAATCCTAGTCAGGGTAAGTCAGATGCACACCCTAAATTAACCTGTGCTCACCCTCTCGTAGCTTAGCATAGATCGCTCAGGCTTAACATAAGAGGCAGCATGTAATGTATTTGTGTAACACTTAATATAGGAAAACAGTGATAACCCCACAGAAAAATAGTCCACACCAGGTTATAAACACAGAGCAGCTTAAATTAATGAACACAGCAAGACAAAAACAAAAAAAATCCAATAAGTAGAACCGGAGTTTTGAATATCTTGAAATATAGTGCTCAGAAAAATAGCTACCTGGCCGTACTGGACCAGGTAAAATCTGAAAAGTCAGGCGGACCATGATGAACGGTGGGTCGGATACAAGAGCCACGCAGGGCCTACTGTAGAAAAGTAACTTCGTAGAGGAGGCATCGATGTGAAGGATCAAGCTGTGAGGAGTGGTCAGAGACGATGCATCGGCGTCGATTTGTAGGATTTTAGGCGAAGGGGCAGTTCGAACTGTGCAGTGGGGAAATGCGCCCTTGTTGAACTTGAACCGCGCTGTCGTCGCTGTGGTGTCCCTCAGGCATCGAAGTGTTGGTGTTAAAGGGAATGCTTTGGTTCTGACGGCAAAAAGTCGAGACTGTTTGGATTTTTGTAGATACAGCCAAAGGGCCCAGGCCTGGATTGGCACCAGTAAGCAGGACACAAACTCCCAGTTAGCAGAGTACAGAGGCTGGTTGAGTGAAGTCTTTGATGTCCCTGAGACTTCAGAATAGGAGACCAGCCCTAAGAGTCACTCAGTTCTGGGGATGTAGAGATGCAGGTCCAGTCCTTCTCATTATCAGGCACAGAGGGCAGCAGGGAAGGCACAGCAAACTAGGAGTACACAGAGTGACAGTCCTTTCAGCACAGCAGTCCTTCTTCTTGGCAGAGTGCCCCCAGGTCCAATAGTGTACAAAGTTGGTGGTGTCGGCGGTCCATTACTTATACACAGTTGGGACCTTGAAGTGGGGGAGACTTCGAAGAGAGGCCTTTGAAGTGTACAAAGTTCCTGCTCTTTCTGCCCTGGCTCCAGACTCACTACAGGGGGGAATGCGCCTCTGTGTGTGGGGACAGGCACAGCCCTTTTCAGATGCAAGTGTCAGCTCCTTCCTTCCATCCTGCCCAGGATGACCCATAAAGATGTTAAGGGCTCATCAGGATGTGAATAGCCCATCAGGTACACCTAAGCCCCCTTAGTGTGTGATTGTCTAGAGGGAATGCACAAATCCCATGTTTTACCCACTGCAAATGTGTATTCAGAGACAGGCAGAGGCACAGAATGGTTAAAGTAAGAACATGCCAGCTTTCCTAAGGTGGCAATTTCAGACCTGCCACTTGAAATCTGACTGTACCATAAGTTGTGATTTTAAATTGTGAGTCCAGAGACACCAAATTCAAATCATCTATCTTTTCTCCACTGGAAATTACACTTATAAAAGGTAATAAGGCAATCCTAATGTTACCTATGGGACAGATAGGCAGATAGGAATTTAATAGTTTTTTGCTACCAGGAAATGTAAAACTTAAAAGTGTATGTGTAAGAAGATGGTTCTGACCATCGAATTTGCCTGGATTTTTCACGTTTTGTTCAGCTGGGTTTTGATCTTTTATGGTGGGAGAGCATCATAACATATGACTCACAAATGGTAAACTCTTGGTAAAAAGGACTACACATGTTTACTGCCAGTGTCCTCCTTTTAAGATAAGGCTGCTGTGACGCAGCAAAGGTAAGAGACACTTGGCTGGTTACACATGTCCACATTCATGTGGGAGGCTCCTGTTGTGCACTGTGCAGGAACTGTGCACCGGTAGCCTGGCACAGAAGGAACTCTGTAGGGTTAGGTATTGAACAGTGATAGGCCTAATAATGTTGGTGTGCACAGAAAGGGAAAGTCAGTGTGCGTTAATGTGTGATCTGCAGTGACACTCCATTAGGGGAAGGCTGCCTTACAGTGCAGATCTGCTTTCTTTTGGTCTAAAGACACTATGGACATACCAATGTACAGTGTAACCTGTCTGAAAAGAACAAGTCCAAAATCATATCTGTAAAACTTATGGGTCATCCAGAAATGTCATGTTTTTCTGGCTCTGCTCATGGTCGGAGCCCAGGAATTTTGTCACCCTGCTGGGCTTGGTTGATTCCTTTTCTCTCCAGCAGCAGGAACGAACCCCACTTACAAAGTGAGCAATTAACCCTGATAAGGTCTGCTCCTCAGAAGTAAGGGGTGGGGTATACTATGCTGCATCAATCAGCCAGCTATCATCCTGTGCCGGAAGAGGGCAGGTCCAAGCCCACTAAACAAAGGGAGGGAACCCAGACCATGTAGCGAAACCTTTGAGGTTTGGCTGTGGCACACCCAGGCAGTGATGTCAGCTGGGGTGGAGGTGAGACCCCCAGAGCACATGTGGCAAGTGATTCCTGGTTGACTCATCTTCAAGTATCCCAGAAGGCTGTGCAGGTAGAAACAGGGGTTTAGAGGTGATGTGGCACCTCAGGATAGGCCATAGGTGCATACCTGCTGGAACATCTTGCCCCCACTTAGAAGGTTCTGCATGAGGGGGAGAGCTCTCTCTTGGTTGTGCTTTTCTGGTGGACACTGGGTCTGAAGTTTGATGCCATTCACAGTTGGAAGAAAGAACCCCCTGACTGCCATCTGGATTAAGCATTGTGCCTCTGATTGATCCCAGGACCAGTGGGGCACTCTCCCAGAACCATGGACACTGGCCCCCTAACCCCCCCCCCTCCGAGGATCAGTTGGGGAAAAGACTGGGCCCCTGTACAATAATGGAGAGAGGCCCAGAGGATTTTTATTAAGTGAAACTAGCTCCCTGCAAAGTTTGTCACCTTTGAGGCCAGGAGGCCTAAAACAATCGCCTAGGTGGCTAGGGCTCACCACCAGGAGCAAATTGAGACAAAATCATCGAAATTTGCCCATCAGGGCCTGAGATACGCCCTTGTGAAGTTGGGCAGCTTTTGACCTTGTGTTCAGCACTGGCGATGAAGCATGTGGGGCTCTGCTGATGTTTTTAGCCTGAAAAGATGAGGGGAGAGTGCCACTACACTCCCCATGCTCGGCCAGCCTTCCCCTCACCCGTGTCTGGGGGGCCCCGGAAGGCTAGACCACAACCATGCGTCTGCCTGCAGAAGCAGGCAGACCAAAATCATGCTGCCAGATCCCATGGCAACACAAGAGAGTGCTGGCCTCTGGGGAGCCGGTGAGGATAGCCAGAGGTGTGATCCCTGAGCTGTCCTCCAATGAGGCAAAGTGGCTTGTGAGGTCCCCATGTGGGATCGGCACCCCGAAGAAAGAAAAAGTGTAGTGCGAGGCTGCATAAAAATTGAAGAAAGCGGGGATTCGACTCTCCCCAGCTCAGCAGGAGAGTTGCTGCTCTAATATTCAATAAAACAAGCGTGAGGGGCACCCATAATGCCCTGTGGGCCTGGCTGCAATTTTAGAAGAAAAATGTTTCTTTGCAGCTCGTAGGTCTCCAGGAGACCACAGAAATGTAGAAAAGTGTTTGCGGAGCAGTGTGGGCTTCCCCAACAGTGTGGGCATTGCAGCCTCCCCCAAAGGAATTCCAGAGTCCCCAATCTAATGATGCCACCTTTTAAATAGTAAGCATTCCCTCTCGAGCTTTCACTCTTCAGCTGGGAGTAGTGCACCCTCTAGGGTTACAGGCTATGAATGGAGTCCTTGTGGCCTGAAGTGGTTCAATGTGAACTGTCATATTATGTTGACACTCTCTGGGGGAAAAATTGTAATTGCACATTTGGGTAACTTTGAGTATGATGCCCTTTAGGGGCTATGCTTGTAGTACGTATTTCAAGCTAGAAGTAATTTTGATAGCTCAAATCATTCAGCCATGCCTATACGTTTGACATGCACCTGTTTTAGTGAAATATCGAAGCTGATAGCCACTCATAATCAAAGCGTGCAAGCTTTATTGCCAGTATTAAGTGTTTTCACCCATAGTTATGCTCAAGTATTGCAGCTGTATACATGTGAAAGGTTTTGACATGTGATTTGCTGGTCTAAATCTCCCTTTGGGAGGGGCAAGAATGATTATGCGACGTCATTCAGAAGTATTTCCATCAGCTTATGTATATTTCTAAATTGCTGGATAGTATTGAGTAGTGTGTGTAATAAATACATTTTTCCTTTTTCAAAAGAAAAGGCACAGACTGGACAAATATTATTGTGTATCTGCGAATGGTGATTACTAGCCCACACCACTTCCCTTGAGTAGGCCTTCGACTGCTCTCCTACACTACCCTGTGAGAGTCAAGTGCCACTTTGGGGTGATTGGTTCCCAGTGAATTGCAAATGTAGACCCATTATTTGTGCAGGCCACACAATTAATAACTAATTTTCTAACAGCACGTCCAACTTTTTAAATACACTGCACTCTGCCCTTTGGCTGTCCAGGGCCTACCTTAGAGGTGACTAATATGTTTTAAAAAGAAAGGGTTGGGACTGGCAAGAGGGTTAACTTGCCAGGTCAACATGTCAGTTTAACACTGCACACACAGGCTCTGCAATGGGAGGGCTGAAACAGGTTTACAGGGATACTGAAATGGGTAACATTACCAGCAATTTAAATTACAGGTCCTGGGCACATGTAGTGCAATTTACAAGAGACTTATGAAAAAATTGAATATTCCAATTGTGGATAAGCCATTGTTACCATGTTTTAGTTAGAGAGCACATGCACTTTAGCAATGGTTTGCAGGGGTAAAGTGCCCAGAGTCCCAAAGTCAAAACCGGAGGAAGGAGGCAAAAGCTATGGGGGTGACTCTGAAGAAAGGTCCATTTCCAACAGACCCCTTAACATAAAAATGATCTTCAAACAAAACCTGATGCTTATTTATATGTAATATGAATGTACCAGGTGTTAGACTTGTGGGATGTGACAAAAATATATAGATTTTTATATTAAGCCACTTTGTTTAAGGTAACATTACTTATGATCTATTAGGAATAAATTAGGGTACAGCAGACTATTTAAACCTCTAAACCAAGAAACATTGCAAAAGCAGTTGCACACTGGGTGATGATGTTATTAAAGTCTTAGGGGCATATTTATGGGGATTTCACGCAGTGCAGCACAGCAAGTCACTTCGCTGCCCTGCGTCAAAGTGAAAGCGAAGTAATGCTACATATCTACAGCATATGGCACATTCCTGTCCTTTCCCCCTGTGCTGGAGCCATTTCAGCATTCGGTCCATCATTTGTTGCTGCAGCACTTTTCGCCCTATGTGGAATGGGTGTGCCCAGACGTGGGTCCCTTGTTCGCTGTGCCACTGGATTCAAGCTAGCCTGGCTGATGAGGGGTGATACCCCGAAACCAGTCCTAGGATACTTGTTTCTGGTCCTAGGAGGACCAAACTTGGCAGTTGTACTGGACTATTCCTATCAGGAGCAGGGCCACAACTGATTTAAATATGGCTGGGTCCAAACTGGGGTGGCGTATTGAGCAAAAGAACAATGTATTTAACCGGTGAATCCATCATTTGTTGCCACAGCCCTTTTCACCCTATGTGGGATGGGTGTGCCCAGACGTGGGTCCCTTACTCGCTGTGACACTGGATTCAAGCTAGCCTGGCTGATATGGGGTGATACCCGAAACCATTCCCAGGATGCGTATTTCTAGTCCAGGGAGGACTCAGCTTGGCAGTTAGGGCTGAACTGTTCCCATGAAGAGCAGGGTCAAGACTGATTTGCGTATGAATGGGCCCAAACTGGGGTGGCGTTGTGAGCAAAACAAGAATGGATTTAACCAAGATCTCTTGACTAGGGGTGAATGTTTGATTTATTCAGCATTCCGTCCATCATTTGTTGCTGCTGCATTTTTAAAATTTATTTTTATTGATTGCACATAACAGTGAGCCAGGCCTTATAGAGCGATATATGGACATATAAGTACATGGCATAGTTCACATATTTACAACCAGTTTAGGATAACACCCATTAATAATATCGAACAAACATGATAGTCTCTGCATGACA
This sequence comes from Triturus cristatus, assembly GCF_964204655.1. NCBI lineage: Eukaryota > Metazoa > Chordata > Amphibia > Caudata > Salamandridae > Triturus > Triturus cristatus. The sequence continues at coordinate 906,337,054 of NC_140583.1, forward strand.
ACACTCAGGGATCTAAGATCGTTAATATACATCCCAACCGGCGAGAAAATACGAAAAGTTTTCGGCATTTTCATCTACGCCAGGAGTCCAGCCAAACATGTCATGATTAGTCAAATCTATCAGGACCTAATACAAATATAGTATTCTAACAAAAACTCTTACCCAACCTTCCCCTCCCTCCCCACATGCTCGGCCATAATATCTAACAGTAGTATATGCACATTTTCCACATCCGCAGTTGTATGTGTCTCGATCCAAAAGACTGACGTAGGCAAACTGTACAGTCCTGTTAACTTACACAGTATAGCCCACAGAGATTGCGATGAGCCTATGTGTCCCGTAGCCGTTGATCAAACCCCCATGCAATAGTCCGAGTCCGCCTCAGTAGGACAAAATGTCTATCGCAGCGTATTCTTCTATCATTGCATTCCAGCTCAACAAAATCGGTGTTTTCCTTAGGCCTCTATAGTCCTCCTGTTGTAGTTCAGCCCCCTCCGCCTTACCCCACCTCAACATTTCCGTGTGCCATTCCGTCAAGGACGGGGCCCTAGTGGCTTTCCATCTTGTGGTTATGGCTCTTTTGGCCAGCAGGAGCGCAAGATTAACAAAACAGGAGGCAGAGCTACCCTTCTTTTCAGGTGGCCCTAGTCCCAGTATGCAGTATTCCAGAGTGTCATTCCGGTGTACCGGGGCTATATCCATCAATATTTTGCAGACCGCCGCCCAGTAGTGGCCCAGTCTAGGGCAGTCCCATATCATGTGTATCAACCCCGCATCGGGTGCATGGCAGCACGGGCAGGCATCGTCTGCCCCCTGAAACATAGTGCCCAGTCTGTGTGTGGTTAAATAAGCTCTGTGTAACACTATCAATTGAATACATTTAAATTTAGGATTCCGAGAGACCTTCTTGGGGTGCCCTAATATAGTGTCCCACTCCTTAGCTGTAAATGCACGGCCTACGTCTCCTTCCCACGTGTCTCGTAGTGGCCATAAAGAGACCGCCTTTTCAGTTCGAATTCCGTGAGTTAGCAATTTTGTCAGTCGTGCCCCATTTCCCATTAGGTATTGCATGGTAAGTAATGTATTCGTGGATGGTTCAGTGCCCTCAGGTGACCATGTAGTGCGGATGTATCTGGATATGTGCGCATGTAAGAGGAACAGCGTTTCAGGGGTGCCATGTACACGCACAAACGTTTCATGTGTCATTATTACACCCTCCGAAAAGAACTCCCCTATCGTGGTGATGCCTGTACCAGCCCATGCTTGTAGTGCGCGGTCAGTGCTCAGTCCCGAACGTGTAGGGATACCCAGTAGTGGAATTGTGGGGGCATACGGCGTCTTCTGTCCAGTGTACCTCACTGCACTCTGTCAATAAGTAATAGCTAACTTCAATAAGTGGGGTGTCGATGGCAATAGGGGAGCCTGTGGTAGTAAGAGCCTGTGTATGACCCCCTTGTCCCTGTCCTGTGACGACATATCCAATTGTTGCAAATTACGTCCTGCCAGCCAATATGCCAGTCATTGCAACTGGCTGGCATTGCAATATGCACGCAAATCCGGCACTCCCATCCCCCCTTGTTTCGTGGTGAGTTGTAATTTCACTAGGCTAATACGTCTGCGCCCTGTACCCCATATTAGGTCGGACACCAGAGAGTTCAACATTTTAAAGATCCTCGCAGGGACTAGTATCAGTAAGTTGGTGGAACAGTAAAGGAGCCGCAGCAGCAGCACCATTTTCATGATTGCTACCCTGCCCTCCAACGATAGTGGCAATGAGACCCAGAACTGAATTTGAGATTTGAGAGCGGCAATCGCACACATAAGATTGCCATCCAATAGGTCCGCAGCATTGGGATAAATTTGTATTCCGAAATATTTAAAGGTATCGGGTGCTATGTGGAAGGTCCAGGGGCCAAACACGAAGTGCCCTCTTCTCGCAGCGCTAGCAAAGAAATATGCGTATGACTTGGCAGCATTATTAGCCAGGCCAGAAAGATCTTGGAATGACTCAAAAATGGAGGGCATTGGGTGAGGATCTGCAGTCATGTCCTTGATATAAAGAATGAGATCATCTGCGTATGCTGTGACAGTGTGGGATGTGCAACCACGCGTTATTCCCTTGCAGATGGCGAAAGCACGGAGTCTGTGTAAAAGCGGCTACAGTGCCAGAATGAATAGCAACGGCCACAAGGGGCAGCCCTGCCTGGTTCCCCACGCCACCACGTACTGCCTTGAAATATGCTGACTCGTACGCGCGCGCGTGTTGGGGTTTGTGTATAGTAAGCGCACCCACGCTATATATTCCTCAGGTATACCAAAACGTGCGAGTGCATAGAACATAGAGCCCCAACGTAAGGAGTCAAACGCCTGCCTCAAATCAAGGGGTGTGCAACCTTCCCTAGTTCTCGTGTCTAGTGTGCTCAGCATGACCTGGTGCAGGCGTCTGATATTGAGTGCAGTGTTACTACCAGATACAAACCCACATTGACCGATGTGTATTAGTGTGGCCAACAATTTACTGAGGATTTTATAGTCCGTATTAAGGAGCGACAAGGGCCTATAGCTCAATATGAGCAGGGCATCCCTCCCTGGTTTAATAAGGAGACCACTAATGCTTGCAATGTAGTAGCGGGGAGACCACCCTCTTCCAACGATTTGCGGTATATACATTGCAAACGAGGAGTTAGTAAGTCGGCATATACCGCGTAAAATTCAATCGGTAGACCATCAGTCCCTGGGGTTTTATTGCGTGGTAAAGCCTTAATCGCCTGCCGGATTTATGCCCCTGTGATTGGTCTCATTAAGTCATCGCATTGTCGTTGTGTGAGTTATGGGCAGCATAAACCGTTGAAGAAGTGTTCAAATTCAGTGTCAGTAAGTCCAGGCAATGGACCGTAAAGGTGCTCATAGTAGTCCCTAAACGCAGTATTGATGTCTAATTGCGTGGTCACCACCTCACTCACAATATTCCGAATTTCTAATATGGGTGTGGGCAAGGGGGCGTTCCGAACCAACCACACCAGCAGCGGTCCTGACCTATCAGCTTGTGTGTGCAGTTTCTATGTGTACAGCCGGTAATCAACAACCCGCAGTTCCTCAAGTATCTCTGCGTATTGAATGTGAGCCTCTCGCAGTTGAGTTAATTGTTCACTTGTCCACGCAGACTCCCTCTCCAGTGCGGCTAAGCTACCCTCTAGCTTCGTAAGCCGTTCTATGAGAGCAAGACGAACCCCCGTCTTGGTGCTAATTGCCACTCTCATGATGACCGTTTTAAAGGCATCCCATTCCATCTGGCGAGTGCTAGCAGACCCCGCATTCTCCGTAAAATAATGGGTAATCGCCTCTGAGAGGGCATTGTGGAAGACCTGATCCTCCAGCATCGCAGCATCGCAGGTTGTAGTTTCCAAGTCGGTATGGGGGTTGGGACCTTTCCCCATTATAAAGTCAATTCCACTGGGTTATGGTCAGACAGGGTTTTACCCATATGGATCACCGAAGTAATGGACCCCATTAGTGCACCGGAGCATAGGAACTGATCTATCCGAGTGTGTAGTCTGTGTGGTGGCGAGTAAAAGGAGTACTCCCTATGCCCAGGGTGTTTCGCCCGCCATACATCATGGAGATCCCGCCCCTCCATCCACCTTCCAAGTGCCTCTGATTGTTTCTTGCTTTCAGTGGCATGTGATGGGGGATGAGACCTGTCTAAGTCGACATCTAACACAGCATTCTGTCAAGACTGTGCCCAGTGTAGTTAGGCATTTATCCTGATCAATGTTCGGTGCGTATATATAACCCATAACCACATGAGCCCTATCCAACAAGCCATGTAGTTACACATATCTACCGTTGATGTCTATTTTCTGCTCTAGGAGCTTAAAAGGGACATAATTACGCAACCACAACGCCACCCCCCTGGAGAAAGATGAATATGTTATAGTAAACAGTTGCCCCCTCCATTATCTCTTCAATTTGGCAGCCTCATCAGTATTGAGGGGAGTTTCTTGCAAGTAAGCTATAGCAACCTTCCTTCTATTAAGTTGCGCCAGGACTCGGTGTCTTTTATGCACTGAACCCAAGCCCCTCACATTCCACGTGCAGTAGGTATATGTATTATATAATGCTATCGTGGTGCAGAGAGCGTAATTGCCATGTGTTCTGTGGGAGCCGAAACTCTGCGAACAGAAACTGTCTACGAGCCGAGCATGCATCAACATAAAAATTCCCCAATACTAGGTTCCCCCATTGAACAGCAGAGGACCAAACTTTAAACAGAAGTCCAACATGGATTTCAAACAATTAAGGCATCATCGCAATCGCCTGGGGGGTAAAGGCCAAACCTGCGATAGTTCATAAGAACAACGTATTTCCCATACTAATATGTCTTGGTTACATTAGCACACTTCCCTTTAAAGCTTAGTTACACTGGACCCACAAAGCAACCACCAACAGTAGTACATATATTGCAAAAACCTCCGTATACTTTACCACTCCCAGACATCTCGAATCACAACATTAGAAGTCTCTGGCAACCTGAGCTGTAATCGAGGGGAACAGCGTTATGCTAGTTTCAGAATCAGAGCACACTGTGTCGACATCCGATGAGTGCTCCGAGGTCGCTGCAGCCTGGGCATCTTGAGCAGCCAAAGCTGCAGCTGTAAGAAGTGCATCTTGCTGGCTGGCCGTGATCTGTTCCAACATTGGTCCAGTGTCCACAGTGGCCCTGCTTTTGCCATGTACCGATCGGGTTAGTCCAGCCATTCATTTCGGGGAGGCACGACATAGTTGTTCCGATGGGAGTGAAGTCTGAGAAGTCTCTAGTGTAAAAGTTACTTCAAGCCAGTCCGCTGCTTCCTCTGGGTTACCTAAAAAATATGATTTTTGCCCGTAGACGACCTTCAGTCTAGCTGGGAACAACAAGGCATATTTCAAGTTATGTTCACGCAGATTCTTCTCAACTCATAAGAAAGTAGCTCTAGCTTTCTGGACTGCCGGGGTAAAATCTGGATAAAGAGAAATTGTCCTGTTTTCGAAGCGTACTGGGGAATTCTCTCTGGCAGCCCGCAGGATAGTGTTGCGGTCTTTGTAATGTAGTATTCGTGCTATCAGCGGGTGGGGTGGTGCACCCGGTTGAGGAGGTCTGGAAGGCACCCGGTGCACCCTCTCCACGCTGTATAAGGATGTTAGGCCCTCTGTTGCCACATGGTCTCTCAGCCAGTCTTCTACAAACTGCGTGGGGTTGGATCCCTCGCTGCGCTCTGGTATACCAAGGATGCAAACGTTATTGCGGCGGGACCTCCCTTCCGCATCGTCCACCCTGTCCTGCAATACATTCAATTGACGTTGAAATTGTTTGAGTTGAGTGGAGTGCTGGGTCTGTTGGGGAAAAAGATCGTCCAATGCCAGTTTATTCGATTTGACCTTGTCAGCAAGCTTTTTGTGGTCCGCTTGTCGTAAGCTGAGATTAGTAGTCATCGCTCCCATGCGCGCCTCCAGCGCCGTACGTGAGTCTCGTATTTCTTTCAAGATTAAGTCCAGTTTAGCATCGTGGGGATCTGCACCAGTGGGGGGTATCACATCATTATCTGAAGCATTGGAGGTGTCACTGCCGAAAGTGAGCTGCATTTTGCCATTCGCAGCAGCATCCGCTTGTTTCTTTTTATTGCGTCCCATCGCGCCTCAGCGTCCTCCTGTTCGTCTTTGCTCCAGGATGGTCACTTGGGGGGCCTCTGGGGCGCTACACCTCGCTGTTTATACTCCCAGGTGGGCACAGTTCCCTGGTGTCCTCAATCTACTGCTATAGGCACCAATCCCGCAGGTCACAGGTTTTCAGACCCATCCATGCACTGGCTGCACACTCCTTGTGGGCACCATCAGAGCCGCTAGCCACTGTGTCACCCACAAGTATTGAAGCAGTCCGGCGAGGATAGACTTTACTGCACCTTCAAGCCAAGCCAGGGCCCTTCCCTACAGCCAGGGTAGGCAGCCGGTTGATAGCCTCACTGCCTCCAGCACGTGTGTTCCCGAGGGCTGGGGCTCAAGCGTTCATCTGTGGGTCTTGCAGCAGCGCGTTGATCGGCACAGTAAAGGTATAGCGCTTACAGCAAAGGTGGAGGCAGTGTGCACTCAGCACCACAGGCAATCCCATGCAAAGTGTGTGACCTTCAGTATGCCGCAGGAAACAGCAATGTCTAGCGCAAAATCTGGAGCACCCCCACACAGGCGCGCCTCCCCGCAGGCGCTCACTTCTAAAATTGGCAGCACCCGTTTAAATCGGGGGGGAAGTATCCACAATCCCCACACCTGTTAGCCTCAGGGTCTTCTGCCAGCATGCAACCTCACACCAGGGCGGCTCTTACCCTGATCCTCACTCGCGTCGATCTCGGGCCCGGCCGGCCGCATCTGCCATCTTGTTTTCGGCGGTCGTTGGTGTGGCGCAGCAACTCAGAGAGGCAAATGCTCGCCTCAGTCGCCTCACAGAACTCTGCCGATCGGGAGCAGCGTCCTCGGTTCCCACGCCAATGTAGCCCTGGAACGCCGTTAGCACAGCGGATATCGCGATCTCTATCCGGGCCACCGTACAGTGCACACGGCTTCTCCCCTCATCTCATCATGGCTTTGGCCGTCCCAAAGCAACACAAAATTAGGCAGATCCGTCAGACATCAGGCACCCAGAATACAGACTCCGGATCTAGGGAAGTTCCGCAGTTCTAGGATGGGTGTCCCAGCCTCGTAGGTCCAGCGAGTCGTAGGATATTTAGCCGAGTGTCAGGGTTGGGGGCGGAGCTCTTTCAGCTCACGTCCTACATGCCCAGCAGTTGGTCACGCCCCTCCTGCTGCTGCATATTTTGCCACAAGTGGGATGGGTGTGCCCAGACGTAGGTCCTTTGCTCGCTATGCCACTGGATTCAAGCTAGCCTGGCTGATATGGGGTTATACCCTATAACCGTCCCAGGATGCTTCTCTTCCGTCCAGGGAGGAGTCGGCTTGGCAGTTCAGGCTGAACTGTTACCATGATGAGCAAGGTCAAGACTGATTTGCAGACAGCTGGTTTCAAGCTGGGGTGGCGTAGTGAGCAAAAGAACAATGGATATAACCCAGATCTCTTGACTAGTGGGGAATGTTTATTTATTCAGCATTCCGTCCAACATTTGTTGCCGCAGAACCTTTCGCATTAAGTGGGATGGGTGTGCCCAGACATAGGTCCCTTGCTCTCTGTGCCACTGGATTCAAGCTAGCCTGGCTGATGAGGGGTGATACCCCAAAACTCGACCCAGCATGCTTGTTTCAAGTCCTGGGGGGATCCAGCTTCGCAGTTCTGGCTGGACTGTTATCATGAGGAGCAGGGTCAACACTGATTTGCATATGGCTGAGTCCAAACTGGGGTGGGGTAGTGAGTAAAAGAACAATGGGGCAGATTTATGTTCCCTGGCGCATCCCTGCAAATCAGCAGGGATGCACCAGGGAAGATGCGTTATGCAATTTTGCCCTTGCGCCACCGCAGATGCGCCGCATTTACAATGCGGTGCATCGTGGCGCAAGGACAAGCAGATGCTCTGACGTATCTGCCGGCGTAAGGTTGGTGCAGTGCTGAAGTTGTGTCGCAAGCGCGACGCAACTTCAGCACTGTTCCAACCTACCCCATACCTAACATGGTGCGTCAAGCCTTACGCCTGCTTCAAGCAGGCGCAGGGTTTTGACGCATCAGCGTTGGGAAAGTGACTCAGTGAAATCTAATAGATTTCACTGAGTCACTTTTCAGGGGCGTTCCTGCGACGGAACGCCCACATGAAACCTGACGCAGGTTTCATGTGGCGCAGGGCTTTACATCATGACGCATCTCCATAGATGCGTCACGATGTAAATAGGGCGCAACGTGGCGCAGGGTTTACGCCGCCGCTGCGTCACAAAAGTGACGCAACGGCGGCGTAAAAGTGGCACAACTGCAACATAGATCTGCCCCAATGTATTTACCCCAGAGCTCCTGGGAGGCTTTTTCCTCTTTCTATTTGTGCTGCAGAGTGCAACACATGGAAAGAAGAAACAACGAAGAGAAATAACCATATTTCTCCCTTTTGCATCTCCCCTGGGGAGGTGTAAGGTTTTGCCGCATCCCCAAGTTTACATGCGCTAGAAAATCTGGGGATTCATTAACCATGGGTGTTGCATGGGAACACCCACTGCACTACTCATGGACCGCCTTCCTAGTGCAGAGTAAGGCAATGCAGCAATTGGTGCTGCCTTGCCTTAATCCATATCTATGAGCCATTCAAAGTGGTTTTGTGTCACCTCATAAATATTATTTGGAGGTTTGCGTTGTCGTTGCATCACAAAAAGTGATGCAACAGCGGCGTAGTGTACTCTTAAATAGGCCCCTTAATGCTACGATTTTGAGTGCTACTGGGGACTCACTGGAAGACAGTCCACACCTAATATAAGCACAATGATTCCATTTGTGTCTCATTTGTGAGCCCATAAATGTTCAATTTGTTTCTTCTTAAGTTGTTTTTGAATTGTAAAAAAATTGTATCTCTTGATCCAGTTTTTATAAATGGATACAAAGAGCAAACTTCCAAACATCAAATTACAGCCTGTCTGCCTTAGCTCTATCCAAATGAGATAGGTTTGTTGATCCAACATACAGGAAGATCAAGAACTTTATGGTGAGATTCTAGACACTGAAGAGTTAAGTCAATCTGCCCAAAGAGGAGTGAGATGGATAGACATAAACTTACATAAATGAGCGAGAGAGAACAAACACCTAAGCTAAACCTCCCTATGAAAACAGGAAAATACTAAAGATGCTTAGGTTCTGTGCGAGGATGACCCACTAAACCTACAGGAATCGAAAATATTTTGAGGAAGACGCCTAACCCACATCTTATTGCGGAATGCTTCATCATTGGCGGTTCCTCACACCCCGGTAGGTGAATACCACCTCAACAGTCTCAAACATTGCTGGGAGATCTTATACAAATGGTATATTACGAGAGGGTAACTGTTCCTGAGGAATTATGGTTGTGTTTGTTCTCTCAAAGTGGTGTGGGGAATTTCTCCTTTTGTATATAGTGCCCTCACACACCCTTTCGGGTGTCTTGCTTCATCATAGGGCGTTGCTCCTCGTGGGGGTGGCGCTGCAGTCCCCCACGGGCCCCGCAAGAGGGCTCTTTGGCGGAGATCTTTTGATTGGAGACGCCGCAGTTGTGCATGGGTGTGTGTGGGCCTAATGGAAAACAAGTGGGTGGTGCGGTTTAAAAATTGCTGGGTAGAGTTTCAGACCTTTATTCACTGCCCTACCTGGCAAATGATTAAAAATGGTTATCCTGGAGCTACTCTTAATGAAAAAAATATTAAAAGAGGGCAGATCCTGGAAAGTAACTGCTGCTCTCAGGAATGTGAGTGGGGAGCCTACTGGTGAATGGTCAACATGTTTCGCGCTTACGAATGGGTCCTTAAGGGATCCCAGATGCGCTTCGTCAGGACCTATAAAAAATAATTAAATAGTGAGTGAAAGTGTTTGTGAGTGAAATAGAATGACAGGTTTCAGTGAGGTGTGATACTGTAGACCTGTTGAACCTCAATAGTAAGGTTAGTCCAGCGTCTTTGCGCTGAGAGGTTTACCTGTCTTTTCTGGAAACCTCAACCCAACCCTAAAGTTGTAGGGATAAGGGCCCCATCAGCGTAGTGGAGTTGGCACTAAGGAGAAATCGTGCTCCTTCGCCCGGGACGTGGTAACCTACCCCCTCTCCATCTATCGCTGCGATAGATGGAGAGGGGGTAGGTTACCACGTCCCGGGCGAAGGAGCACGATTTCTCCTTAGTGCCAACTCCACTACGCTGATGGGGCCCTTATCCCTACAACTTTAGGGTTGGGTTGAGGTTTCCAGAAAAGACAGGTAAACCTCTCAGCGCAAAGACGCTGGACTAACCTTACTATTGAGGTTCAACAGGTCTACAGTATCACACCTCACTGAAACCTGTCATTCTATTTCACTCACAAACACTTTCACTCACTATTTAATTATTTTTTATAGGTCCTGACGAAGCGCATCTGGGATCCCTTAAGGACCCATTCGTAAGCGCGAAACATGTTGACCATTCACCAGTAGGCTCCCCACTCACATTCCTGAGAGCAGCAGTTACTTTCCAGGATCTGCCCTCTTTTAATATTTTTTTCATTAAGAGTAGCTCCAGGATAACCATTTTTAATCATTTGCCAGGTAGGGCAGTGAATAAAGGTCTGAAACTCTACCCAGCAATTTTTAAACCGCACCACCCACTTGTTTTCCATTAGGCCCACACACACCCATGCACAACTGCGGCGTCTCCAATCAAAAGATCTCCGCCAAAGAGCCCTCTTGCGGGGCCCGTGGGGGACTGCAGCGCCACCCCCACGAGGAGCAACGCCCTATGATGAAGCAAGACACCCGAAAGGGTGTGTGAGGGCACTATATACAAAAGGAGAAATTCCCCACACCACTTTGAGAGAACAAACACAACCATAATTCCTCAGGAACAGTTACCCTCTCGTAATATACTAGTTATTCTGAGGGAGCACGGGTACTGGACCTATTTTCTAACTACGCTCCCGGTCCCCCCCTCTTTTGTGATATAAAGATCTTATACAAATGCCTGCTGGATTAATTTCAGGGATCCTGATTAATATTAAAAATACTTAAAGGTAAGCCCAAGGATTTACATTATCTTTGGTGTGGTTAGAAAAAGATATGTTGGGCCTGTGATGAGAAATAATGAGTCATCTAGACCTGTTCCCATGCCAACATGTTTTGACCAACTAAATAATATTGGGTGGCTCTATGGCCTTCTTCAGGTCTACTATATTCCCTGCCTATCTATCCATTTATTCCGTGCAAAAATCATGAGGAGTAATGCCCTCATACATTACACTGCTTAATGACATTTGTCAACATCCTAATTTAAGGGTGGTGTCAGAGTATTACTGGTCACATTGGGGAGGCTCCCCTCTGTAGTCACACATTCATCAAGAGGAAACGCTTTCTGATGCAACTTCTAGTTCCCCATTGTTGGCCACCGAATCATACCTTTAGGCATTTTTTATATTTATCTGGATCCCTGCAATTAATCCAGGAAGCATTGATATGAGAACTCACAGAGAAGGATAGACATCTAATTCACAATTAAACTTGCTTTTTGCATTTGTAACACAGGAAGACTCCCAGAGCCAGAAGGATAGCTCTGCAATTTCATCACTGCTGGGCACAAGGTTGAATCCATTATTGTGAGTTTAGCTTTCCATCCTTACCAGGACAGTTATATCGAGTACCATTATAACAGTAAAAGTTTCTGTTTACAGCCTCAAAAACAGCAGAAACATATTATAGTGGTTTGACTTGGACCTTTTGCAGGGTCATCCCCAAACATTTTGCCTTCATCCTCCTGTTTTTCTAAACTGTTTTTGTTGGCTTTCAGGACTCGCTACACATTACCACTGCTAACAAATGCTAAAGTGCTTCTGCTCTCCCCATTAAACATGGTAGCTTTGACTTACAGCCAATTGGCACATTTAATTTACATGTAAGTCCCTAGTAAACTAGTACTACATTTGCCCAGGGCCTGTAAATTAAATGCTACTAGTGGGCCTGCAGCACTGATTGTGCCACCCACTTAAGTAGCCCTATGAAACATGCATCATGCCTGCCATCGTACCCTGTGTGTGCAATTTTAAACTGAAATTTTGACCTGGCAAATAAACCTTTTTACAGGCCTAAAACTTTCTTTTTGATACATATAAATTACCCCTAGGGTAGGCTCCTAACAGCTCAAAGGGCAGGGCGCAGTGTATTTAAAAAGTTAGACATGCATCCGTTTTCAATATTGCAAGGCCTACCTCTCTCATAGGATATCATTGGGTTTCCTCAGTTCATTTACCAAGTGCTTACTTTCACTTGGTAGCACGTAGGGATATTGAGTTTGGTGTCTATGGAAAAAAACATTTTTAATGGTAAAGTCATATTTTTAATCACAACTCTGAAAATTACACTTTAAGAAAGTTGGCATTTTCTTGTCCTAACCATTTGGTGCCTGCAGTCTGATCCTGGGTCACATGACTAGGTGTAGCTGGCAGTTGATCTTTGTTTATTGCTCCCAGACAGTGAGACAAAGGGAAGCTAGGTGTTGGCAGGATAGACCGCACTGAGTTAACAAGAGGGAGGAACTGTCACCTACCACACTTTCCCATCACAAAGGCACTGCCTGAGCACTCTCACAAAGGGTTTTTCATTAGTCTTCTGCGTACCCAGACAAGCTGGGACCAGAACAGGGAGAAATTGGATACCTGACAACTCAGGGAGTTGGAAATCTCCATAAGCGTCCTCTACTTCAGAGTGGGCACTAGGGATAAATATTGGACCATTAGATCCAAATCTAAAGTATACTTCTGAACCTGTGGACTCTGCCAGGAAGAAGGACTGCTGCACTGCTGAAAGGAATGCCACTCTGCTGGACTGCTGCCTTGCTGTACTGACCTGTTGCCCTGCGGCCCTCTTGCCTTCAGAGGCCACCGCTGCCTTCAAACTGTTTGTGAACTGTCAATGCCTATTGAATGAAAATATCTCCAACATCTAGTAGTTTGTAGTCAGTGAATGCTGACAAAGATTATGGTAGCGCTTAAAAGTCGGAATTAAAAACAGAATATGTTTCATTTAGTGAGAGAATGTTCAACACTTAGAAGGTTGTGAACTAGGAAGTGGCGGAGCGTGTCGTTAGACTCCTTTGCTTAATGACACATTCTGCCACTTCTGAAATGCAAAGCTGCACCATATTTACAAGAATGTGGTGCAGCCTTGCATTTTCCCATGCAATGGCGCTAATTTAACAACTTAGCGCCAATGCAGGCACCCATGCACCAGAGTGCAAGGGTGTCTGTGTGCAGGGGAGGATTGTTTATGTGTAGGACGGTGCCCATTCCTGTACATAAACAATCCTAAAATGCAATTCTGTCACTTTCATGTGTGCTGCTTCATGCAGCACACATGAAAGTGACAAAATTGAATTTTTTTAAAAGGTTTGTTTATTTACAGGAAGGGACACCTTCCTGTACATAAACAAACCATGGCATTTTGCTTTTTCCATGTATGCTGCACAAGGCAGCACACATGGAAAAAGAAAAAACGAGGAGAAATAATGCATTTCTCCTCGTTTCGCCAACTTAAGACCAGGATTTTCCTGTTCTTAATTTTGGAGCTGCCTCTTATGTACGCCACGCTTGTACATAAGGGGCAGCGTCATATACAGTGGGTGTTGTGGTGTAACGCTCACCACAGCACCCACTGCACGCCCCTTTCACGCTAACCATAGCGTGAAAGGGTGCCTTATGAACAAGGCAGCGCTAAGCCACATTAAGTGGCTTAACGCTGCCTTGTTCATTAGGCAAGGCCCCTTTCGCCACCACAACATCTGTAAAAGGGACGTTGTGGTGGCGATAGGGGCTTGTACATATGCCCCTTAATGTTTCGCGATAACACCTGGCTTTCAGTAGCGTTCACAACCTTTCCCTACTCGGGTCTTGCACGGTTTCAACACTGGAGAGCCGAGAGCGCTGAGACTTTTAAGAATTGTGTGCGTTTGTTTCTGGACTTTCAACTTACTATCAGAGACGGGGTGCCTCTTACAGCTCACCAGATGCCTGAAGGGCGCATAATAGTTTATTGAGCAGAGCCTTAAATGCTGGCAAATATGAACTATTTTTCTAGGGCCAATAAATAGGTTTTCAATTCCTTCTTTTGGGTAATAATAGATGAGTTTGGAGGTTAGCTGTGGGGCGCTTGCTTCAAAACTTTCCGTGAACTTTTACTTCTGCATTTGGCTACGACAATCTGCAGTTTCAGAATCAGGAACACGGAAACCTGAAAATCAAATGCTGGTTGCATACATAATAAGAAAGCTTGAAGGGTTAATGTAATTATTAAAGCGATCAGAATGCTGTAGGTCAAAGCTATTGATACCGCAACGCCAGCCTCTCCCACAAGATTATTCACCATCCTAGAAGCACTCTGCATTTCTAAAGTACATTTTAGAGCCCTCAGAACATTTTTGAGCAGGTTCCATACTGCATAATAGATGTGCCTAAATCTAAAAAATGCTAATGTTGGCACTTAAGGGAATGGGGGCATATGGATTTGGAGTGATGAAGAAATTCCCCATATCCCCTATTTTACAAAAAATCCTGCGGCATTCAAGCTCCACAATTTGCAGTGTATTGTCTTCACTAGAATTTTTCCACCCATTAACATGTCCCTTTAAAGAGATACCGTCAATTTCAGCTACCCTGTCACTGCTCGATGCATGGATGTAAAACCCACCCTGTGCAGACGCAATGGGGACGTACGTGCATGTTTACATTAGCAACATCCTACTGTCTGCTCCTTATTGCAGAGCTGTTCCGGAGATCCGATTACATTACAGAATTTAAGATTTCTTTCCACAGACTTTTTGTAAAGTCTCTAGCCTCGCTGATTACAAAAGCAGCGTGTGCAGTAAAGTCAAGGCTGGGATGTTGTCCCGTGCTTGTGTTTATATTCTGATAAATGGCTCGCAGCCTGAATAAAACCGTGGTTTGCGAAGAGCTCAGCTGACATTTCTGTCCCTTCCAAACGCGAGCGAAAAATACAAAACATTTGCCAGGAACAAGGTGGCCGAGAAACAGATTGTTGGCAGTGCTTAATGGGACAAGTGCAGTGGAGACAATCATAACATGTGGGCTCGGGCTGTAGTCGGTAAATTTTGGGAAAGCAAATCCCAGTCGTGCATTTGATGCACACTCTGCTCTTGTGACCCTGGGTTTGCCACCTATGCTTTGGAGCTTGAACTGCTGCACACTGACCACTGTCTGTATAACTCATATATTTTACAGATAAACAGGTATAAGATGTTAAAGTGGCTTCTTTCAGATACAGCTGGTTGGCGCCTATCACTGTAATCTTGCATAGGATGGCATGGATTGGCAAGCTGCATTTTGGTTCCAATGCTCTACAGTAGCAGTCTAGTGATCAGTTCCTGCTTTGAAGGTGCCATCCATTTAGAACACGTTCCCTGAGCTCCGAAGTTCAACCTGCCCAGTGTGCCCAGAATGTGAATGCACAAGCTGTGCCGCACAAATGTACATGCCACTGCTAAAGAGGGTTGTGAACAGGTGCTCTTCTTCGACGTGCATAGTGCCCACTCTTTTTTTCAAAATGTTCTCGAGGGGAGAACCGCCCCCCCACCCCCGCTCCCAACCACCCTTATGATGGTCAGCCTCTCATCTGCAACTTTTACACCTCACCACTTTCAAATGTCACCATCCGCCACTGATTAACTCATGAATCCAAACCGAAGTACAATGAAGTACAATGGGCAGCATGGCAGAACTAATCCCTCCTTCTTTACTTTCATGATTGGTTCTTTTCTTTTCCTCTCCATTTCTTTCTATTTCCATTACTTGCACCCTTCCACCAGCTTACACTCTTTCCACTCCATTTGTCGTTCAAACCTTCCTTTCTTCCCCTCTTCAGTTCTTCTGTTCATAATTAATTCCTTCATTATTTTATTCCTAACAATATTAATAGAAGAAATCTTTTTCTTTTTTAATTTGTGTAAATATCAAATCTGAACACACTGACACTGTTGGAGGTAATTGACCATTACAGCTCACATCAATTTCATTTAATGATAGTATTTATAGAACTTAACTAATTGAAGGCAACAGATTGTGCTCTTTTGGAATGTTACTAAAACTGCATTGTGATATTGCATTTCTGATGCCAACGCATTTACAGCCTTAAAGGAACCGGTGCTTTTCATTTTTTGCATGATCCTACATCATATGAAATGAGTCAATAGCTGTGATTGTGTTTGAAGACTCTGAGAGCAGAAATGCTGTTTACTTAAAACAGAACACACTATAATGAGGCAATTTCATAAATGACTGCTGTATTGAGATAGATATAAAAGAGAGAATTATCAAAGAGAGTAGCAATCTAATAATCTGTGTCTAGAATTCTTCGAATTAAAATACCAAACACCCGATCTCGCAACCATATTGTTTGAAAGAAAACACATATACCTGAGGGTACCTTTCGAAACTAGGTAGGTGGTTCCTTAGGCAGTAGAAATATCCTTACAAGATTGAATACATTTTTTTACCCTTTAAAAGTCCTGTATGTTTGTGCTTTTCGTCTTTAATTGGTGCATGTACATGGTCCCATGTCAGACTTGTTAAGCATAGCTCAGTGCGTGCCACTTTAAAATCAACCCTTTCCCCCAAACTCTGTAAATCCTTACATTCCCCACTAACTGCCTTGTATCAGTTAAAAAAAAAACTTTACTACGCAGTTAACTCTAAATAACAGGAAATATGATAGCCATAACTATTTTCTGCCTCACATATATTGTGCATTAACCCCTTCGCTGCAAGGCCTTTTCCCCTCCTGTGCTAAGCCTTTTTTGGGCTATTTGGGGTAGTGCGTTCTTAGGCCCCTGTAACTTTTTGACCACATTAGGTATCCACGCCAAATTTGCGTCCTTTTCTTCCAACATCATGGGGATTCTAAACGTACCCAGGGTTTGTGGATTCTCATAGAGGGTTCCCAGAAATTAGTCAAAATACAGCAAAATTTTGTTTTTTTTGTGAAAAATGGGAAAAACTGGCTGCAAATGAAAGCGTCTGGGTCTTTCTCTGCAAATGGTATCAAAAAAGGGTTTGTGGGGCTGAAATCACCATTTCTCCAGCTTTTAGGGAATGACAGATTTTTGTCAGAAATCCAACCTTTTTTATACAGTGTTGGCATTTTTCTGGGACATACCCTATTTTTGCTATTTTTGTGCTTTCAACCTTCTTCCCGTTAATGGTAGAAATGGGTACAAAAGCAATAATGGATCCTGGAAAGCTATACATTTTTGAAAAGTAGACAAAATTCTGAATTCAGCAAGGGGTCATTTGTGTAGATCCATCAAGGTTTCTTTATAGAAACTACCAGTTAAATATAGGAAAAATTAAAAATTAGTTGAAAAAAGCAGCCTTTTGTGTCAACGTTTTCACCTGTAACTTCTTCTAATTATGACATCTCTTTGAAAGCAATTTACCGTTACATCCGCTGGACCTTCCTGGTTGTGGGGATATATAGGACTTGTAGGTTCACCAAGAGCCCAACGAACCCAGAGTAAAAAACTGAGCAGCATTTTGTCATGGTTTTTTATTATGTTCCGGGTATATAGCAATTATTGTGGGAAAACGTATACATGGAAAAATCGGTATGAAAGACACCTATGTATTTCTGAAATGGGAACAAATTACAGAGTTTAGAAACAGTGCATATTTGCACATTTTCGAAATTGGGAATACTCATACTAGCATGAGAATTATTGATCATTTTTCAAAATGACTTATTTTTTACACAATGTCTTTTATTTGGAAGGGAGAAATGCATAAAAAATCAATAGGTAATAACAGTTGCTTTACAAATCTGAACTACCCTATGTCTCCCGATAAAAATGGTACCTCACTTGTGTGGGTAGGCATAGTGCCCACGACAGGAAGTGGCTCAAAACCTAACGTGAACACACCACATTTTCACAATGAAAATGTACATATTTTTTGCAAAGAGTCTAGCTGTAGTTTTTGAACCCTAGCTCTGCCGGCACCTAGGGAAACCTAGCAAACCTATACATTTTTGAAAAGTAGACACCCAGGGGAATCCAGGATGAGGTGACTTGACTGCCTCCCACCATGATCTGTTACCCAGAATCCCTTGCAAACCTAAAAATTGACAAAAAAAACACTTTTTCCCCACATTTCTGTGGTGGAAAGTTCTGGAATCTGCGTGGATCCATAAATTTCCACCCACCCCGTGTTCCCCAAAGTCTTACGAGAAAAATGGTACCTCACTTGTGCAGGTTGGCCTACTGCCCGCGACAGGAAATTGCACAAAATGCAATGTGGTCACACCTCAATTTCGTAGTGAAAAATGACCCTTTTTTGGCAAAGTGCCTAGCTGTAGTTTTTGAACCCTAGCTCTGCCGGCACCTTGTGAAACCTAGCAAACCTATACATTTTTGAAAACTAGACACGCAGGGGTATCCAGGATGGGGTGACTTGACTGCCTCCCACCATGATCTGTTACCCAGAATCCCTTGCAAACCTAAAAAATTGACAAAAAAAACAAATTTTCCCCACATTTCTGTGGTGGAAAGTTCTGGAATCTGCGTGGCTCCACAAATTTCCACCCACCCCGCGTTCCCCAAAGTCCTACGAGAAAAATGGTACCTCACTTGTGTGGGTCGGCCTAGTGCCCGCGACAGGAAACGGCGCAAAACGCAACGTGGTCACACCTCTATTTTGCAGTGAAAAATGACCCTTATTTGGCAAAGTGACTAGCTGTAGTTTTTTAACCCTAGCTCTGCCGGCACCTAGGGAAACCTAGCAAATCTATATATTTTTGAAAACTAGACACCCAGGGGAATCCAGGATGGGGTGACTTGAGTGCCTCCCACCAGGGTCTGTTACCCAGAATCCCTTGCAAACCTAAAAAATTGACAAAAAAACCACATTTTCCCCACATTTCTGTGATGGAAAGTTCTGGAATCTGCGTGGATCCACAACTTTCCACCCACCCCGTGTTCCCCAAAGTCCTACAAGAAAAATGGTACCTCACTTGTGCGGGTCGGCCTAGTGCCCGCGACAGGAAACGGCGCAAAACGCAACATGATCACCCCTCAATTTTGCAGTGAAAAATGACCCTTTTTTGGCAAAGTGACTAGCTGTAGTTTTTGAACCCTAGCTCTGCCGGCACCTAGGGAAACCTAGCAAACCTATATATTTTTGAAAACTAGACACCCAGGGGAATCCAGGATGGGGTGACTTGAGTTCCTCCCACCAGGGTCTGTTACCCAGAATCCCTTGCAAACCTAAGAAATTGACAAAAAAAACACATTTTCCCCACATTTCTGTGATGGAAAGTTCTGGAATCTGCGTGGATCCACAAATTTCCACCCACCCCGCGTTTCCCAAAGTCCTACGAGAAATATGGTACCTCACTTGTGCGGGTCGGCCTAGTGCCCGCGACAGGAAACGGCACAAAACGCAACGTGGTCACACCTCAATTTTGCAGTGAAAAATTACCCTTTTTTGCCAAAGTGACTAGCTGTAGTTTTTGAACCCTAGCCCTGCCGGCACCTAGGGAAACCTAGCAAACCTATATATTTTTGAAAACTAGACACCCAGGGGAATCCAGGATGGGGTGACTTGAGTGCCTCCCATCAGGGTCTGTTACCCAGAATCCCTTGCAAACCTAAAATATTGACAAAAAAACACATTTTCCCCACATTTCTGTGATGGAAAGTTCTGGAATCTGCGTGGATCCACACATTTCCACCCACCCCGCTTTCCCCAAAGTCCTACGAGAAAAATGGTACCTCACTTGTGCGTGTCGGCTAGTGCCCGTGACAGGAAACGGCGCAAAACGCAAAGTGGTCACTCCTCAATTTTGCAGTGAAAAATGACCCTTTTTTGGCAAAGTGACTAGCTGTAGTTTTTGAACAACCCTAGCTCTGCCGGCACCTAGGGAAACCTAGCAAACCTATATATTTTTGAAAACTAGACACCCAGGGGAATCCAGGATGGGGTGACTTGAGTGCCTCCCACCAGGGTCTGTTACCCAGAATCCCTTGCAAACCTAAAAAATTGAAAAAAACCCACAGTTCTGGAAATCTGCGTGGATCCACAAATTTCCACCCACCCCGCGTTCCCCAAAGTCCTACGAGAAAAATGGTACCTCACTTGTGCGGGTCGGCCTAGTGGTCACACCTCAATTTTGCAGTGAAAAATGACCCTTTTTTGGCAAAGTGACTAGCTGTAGTTTTTGAACCCTAGCTCTGCCGGCACCTAGGGAAACCTAGCAAACCTATATATTTTTGAAAACTAGACACCCAGGGGAATCCAGGATGGGGTGACTTGAGTTCCTCCCACCAGGGTCTGTTACCCAGAATCCCTTGCAAACCTAAGAAATTGACAAAAAAAACACATTTTCCCCACATTTCTGTGATGGAAAGTTCTGGAATCTGCGTGGATCCACAAATTTCCACCCACCCCGCGTTTCCCAAAGTCCTACGAGAAATATGGTACCTCACTTGTGCGGGTCGGCCTAGTGCCCGCGACAGGAAACGGCACAAAACGCAACGTGGTCACACCTCAATTTTGCAGTGAAAAATTACCCTTTTTTGCCAAAGTGACTAGCTGTAGTTTTTGAACCCTAGCCCTGCCGGCACCTAGGGAAACCTAGCAAACCTATATATTTTTGAAAACTAGACACCCAGGGGAATCCAGGATGGGGTGACTTGAGTGCCTCCCATCAGGGTCTGTTACCCAGAATCCCTTGCAAACCTAAAATATTGACAAAAAAACACATTTTCCCCACATTTCTGTGATGGAAAGTTCTGGAATCTGCGTGGATCCACACATTTCCACCCACCCCGCTTTCCCCAAAGTCCTACGAGAAAAATGGTACCTCACTTGTGCGTGTCGGCTAGTGCCCGTGACAGGAAACGGCGCAAAACGCAAAGTGGTCACTCCTCAATTTTGCAGTGAAAAATGACCCTTTTTTGGCAAAGTGACTAGCTGTAGTTTTTGAACAACCCTAGCTCTGCCGGCACCTAGGGAAACCTAGCAAACCTATATATTTTTGAAAACTAGACACCCAGGGGAATCCAGGATGGGGTGACTTGAGTGCCTCCCACCAGGGTCTGTTACCCAGAATCCCTTGCAAACCTAAAAAATTGAAAAAAAACCCACAGTTCTGGAAATCTGCGTGGATCCACAAATTTCCACCCACCCCGCGTTCCCCAAAGTCCTACGAGAAAAATGGTACCTCACTTGTGCGGGTCGGCCTAGTGGTCACACCTCAATTTTGCAGTGAAAAATGACCCTTTTTTGGCAAAGTGACTAGCTGTAGTTTTTGAACCCTAGTTCTGCCGGCACATAGGGAAACCCACGAAACCCATACATTTCTGAAAACTAGACACCCGGGGGCTTCCAGGGAGGTGTGGCTTGCGTGGATCCCCCAACGTTTCCTTACACAGAATCCGCTGCAAACCTCAAATTTAGCTGAAAAAGTCACACATCTTGGTGTGGGAAAGTTGCGGCATCACCGGGCTCACACAAATTTACCACCACCCAGCGTTCCCCCAGGTCTCCCGGTAAAAATGGTGCCTCACTTGTGTGGGAGGCCCAAGTACCCGCGACAGGCAAGGGCTCAAAACATTGTGAGGCGAAATCAACATTGCCTATCAAAAAAATGTTTGGGCCCTTGCCTGTCGCGGGACTTGGGCCTCCCAAACAAGTGAGGCACC
This sequence comes from Triturus cristatus, assembly GCF_964204655.1. Classification (NCBI taxonomy): domain Eukaryota; kingdom Metazoa; phylum Chordata; class Amphibia; order Caudata; family Salamandridae; genus Triturus; species Triturus cristatus. The sequence continues at coordinate 906,358,414 of NC_140583.1, forward strand.
ATTTGTACCGGGAGACCTGGGGAAACGCTGGGTGGTGGTAAATTTGTGTGAGGTTTGCAGGGGATTCTGGGTAAGGAAACATTGGGGGATCCATGCAAGTCATACCTCCCTGGAAACCGCCGGGTGTCTAGTTTTCAGAAATGTATGGGTTTGGTAGGTTTCCCTAGATGGCCGCCGAGCACCGGGCCAAAAACCCAAGTGACCCCCCTTGCAAAACCAGGTGGTTTTGCGATTGGCCATTTTGATGTCGCCTCACAACGTTTTGGGCCCTTGCCTGTCGTGGGTACTTGGGCCTCCCACACAAGTGAGGCACCATTTTTACCGGGAGACTTGGGGGAATGCTGGGTGGTGGTAAATTTGTGTGAGCCCTGTGATGCCACAACTTTCCCACACCAAAATATGTGAAAAAAGTGATTTTTGCAGCAAAAATTGAGGTTTGCAGGGGATTCTGGGTAAGGAAACGTTGGGGGATCCACGCAAGCCATACCTTCCTGGAAGCCGCCGGGTGTCTAGTTTTCAGAAATGTATGGGTTTGGTAGGTTTCCCTAGATGGCTGCCGAGCACCGGGCAAAAAACCCAAGTGACCCCCCTTGCAAAACCTAGTGGTTTTGCGATAGGCCATTTTGATGTCGCCTAACAATGTTTTGGGCCCTTGCCTGTCGCGGGTACTTGGGCCTCCTACACAAGTGAGGCACCATTTTTACCGGGAGACCTGGGGGAACGCTGGGTGGTGGTAAATTTGTGTGAGCCCGGTGATGCCACAACTTTCCCACACCAAAATGTGTGAAAAAAGTGATTTTTTTAAACTAAAATTGAGGTTTGCAGGGGATTCTGGGTAAGGAAACGTTGGGGGATCCACGCAAGCCATACCTCCCTGGAAGCCGCCGGGTGTCTAGTTTTCAGAAATGTATGGGTTTGGTAGGTGTCCCAAGATGGCCGCCGAGCACCGGGTCAAAAACCCAGGTGACACCCCTTGCAAAACCAGATTGTTTAGACATAATTATTTGTTTATTTCTACAGCGTGAGAATTTTGGAACAATATTGCAATGAAAATGTGACAGACATTTTGAGGTTTGCAGGACATTGGGGATAAAAAAACTTTTTGAATTCACAAGAGAGACATCACCATGAACTCCAATGGGTTTACGACAATATCTACAGTTGGTGGGTTATTCTTACATGGAAAGTACACCTTGGCAGAGAAACTAAAGACAAAGATTCCTGCACAACCATCTATTCCTCAAACACACACACATACTGGTTGGATTTGGCACGAGGGCGAGTCATGGTTCAGTGTATTAAATTTTATTAACAAGAGATTTCACAAAAATGAAATGCACTGTCAATAATTAAATTCACAAAAAACCAAACCAATGACTCGCAGCTCGTGAGCTGTAAAGCCACGTCAAGGCACCAACTACTTTACAGGCCATTCACACACCTTTCATACGTGATACAAACAAGACAATTCGCACCACCAGGCACAAAAGCAACACATTACAAAATTCACAAAAAGGGACAAGGTACACCCTGCTTCAGAAAGACAAATATTACTGCACAGCCATCTAATCCTCAAGCACACACACATACTGGTTGGATTTGGCACGAGGGTGAGTGATGGTTCAGTATATACAATTGTATTAACAAGTGATTTCACAAAAATGAAATGCACTGTTAATAATTGAAAGGGCGAGAAACTGAACCATTGACTCACAGCTCGTGAGCTGTAAAGCCACGACAAGGCATCAACCTCTTTACAGGCCATTCATACACCTTTCATATGTGTGAGACATACAAAACCATTCACACCGCCAGCCGCGGGCCCATCACATAACAAAACTCACACCAGCACACAGCGCCATTCAAGTGCCCATCATTTTCGCACGCCCACATTCCTGACACTGCAACTACACAAGCTGATGGATTGCGTGGAGTGGCACTCAGCTAGCAGTGTGTGTAGTGACCAGCAGCAAGTCATTACTCACACACAGCCAGCCGAGCGCCAGTCCACACACACTGCTAGCAGAGCGCCAGTCCACACTCACCGCTAGCCAAACACCAGTCCACGCACACCGCTAGCCAAGCGCCAGTCCAGGCACACCGCCAGCCAATCAAGAGAACAAGAACTAAACTCTACCCTTATTATTTGAATAAGTACAGTGTATCTTATATAAAAGTACAAACAGAAGGCACTCTAGCTGGATTAAGCCCATAAAACATATATACATGTATAGACACGTCTTGAGATTTAGAAAGATAAAAAAGAAGAAGGAAGAAAAAAAGAATATCACATACATTTTTTATTTTTTTATTTTTTGTAATGTTATTATTATTGTTTCTTTTACAGATTGCTATCAGATTCTTTCCAATATAATCAAAATGTACAAATCACATTTTATATTTAGATAATAGGATAGTTCAAACAAGTGCGATTAATATACAACAGAAAATACACTTATAGTGCAAGATGCAAAAAGAAGGAAAAGCGACAGGTTCCCAATCAGAAAAAAGAGCTTAATCAATCATACATTCATACATTCATTCATATCCAAAAACACATTCATACAACATCACTCAACCGCATTATTCATTTTGGTGCGAACCGACCGCACTCATAGGCCCCACCCAAGATCAGAAATTCCAGAAAAGACCCTTTTGGTTGGTCGAACAAATATATGAATATATATAAAGATGGTATCCAACTTTTCTGAGAGGCACAGGTTCAATCAAGTAGAAAGAACAGTGGAGCCCTGTTCAAAAACGCCGATGCGCGTTTCGGTGAAACAACTCCTAATAGGGAGTACCACCTTCTTCAGGGCGTAATAAACAGCACAAAATAGAAGCGGGACCTGCGTCGATAAAGGGGGACTGTTCAGCACAATTACTTCCAAGATGGAACTCCACACGAGCAGAGAGATCACTCTAAATATCGTGAAGGGTCAAATCCTCAAGGCTAATATGCAGCAAGGGAGCCTTGGAAGGAATTCAATTCTTTAGGAGGAAACTCATTTCAGTGGGTACAACCCTGACATAAAGATAGAGTACAGCGTACCGCACAGATGGCAGCTAACGGATATGAATTCAAGTTTGAATCAGCAATTACATTTTTACGAATGCTTGAAGGATAGAGACAGCGCCTGAAACGATCGATCAACGTCTTGGCAGCAAGGTTCAACGGAAATGATCGCCAGCCAATCGCCAGTCCAGGCACACTGGCAGCCAATCGCCAATCCACGCACACCGCCAGCCAAGCTCCAGTCCATGCACACCACCAGCCAAGCACCAGTCCACGCACACCGCCAGTCCACGCACACCGCCAGCCAAGTACCAGTCCACGCACACCGCCAGCCAAGCACCATTCCACGCACACCGCCAACCAAGTGCCAGTCCACACACACCAACAGCCAAGCGCCAGCCTACACACACCGCCATCACATTTAGGATTTTTTTAGACAAAAATAAAAACACAAACAAATCGCAAATAGATGCAAATCTACAAACACAAAATCAGAAACTAAATACATTGCACTAACGCCAACCTTGAAACAGAATCAAATTTTCCAAAGAATACAGACCAGGCAGTTCACTTTACCACTCATGAATGCTCCCAAAAATTATTTTGCGTGTGGTACGCTCTAAAACAAGCAGGGACACACAGCCCAGGTTTAGAAGGACAGTCGGGGCAGTACATACGAATCTCCTTCCGCGTACCTCTTCGCCAACAGACTCTAAATCTCCTACTGGGAAAATCTTTTGAGGGTGTGGGAGGAATGTGATCAGGAAAGTGGTGATCTCTCCATCTAGCAACATCCTCCACCACTCCAACTCTAGGAACACTTGCCTGTTCCACTACAACAAGGCTGCCTATTACAGACTCCTGAAACTTAGCAAAAGTCATCTTTGACTCAGGGCAAGAATCCTGGAACACAACAAAAGCATTAAAGGTTGCCAAGTGGAAAAGATGGATAGCCAACTTCTTGTACCAAATGTAAGCCTTATGAAGAGCAGCGTAAGGTTCCAACCTCTGTTCTACTCTGTCAATACCACCCATGTACCTATTATAGTCTAAAATGCACACAGGTTTGCGCGCTTCAGCGACCTGACCCCAAACAGTCACAGGTGCAGTGCTTTCATCATGGATGGTAGTCAGCATGTAGACATCTCTCCTGTCTGAAAACTTCAGAGCAAGAAGCTCCTCGCAACGCAACGTACTGCACTGTCCCCGCACAAGCTTTTGACAAACAAGTTCTTTTGGGAAACCTTTACGGTTAGAGCGGATTGTGCCACAAGCAACAGTGTCCACTTTGGCCAATTCCCTGAACAACCGCACACCAGTGTAGAAGTTATCTACATATAAATGGTGGCCTTTGTTAAAAAATCCTCTACCAAGTTCCCAAACAATTTTCTCAGTCACTCCAAAAGTGGACGGACAACCAGGGGGGTTAATCCTGGATTCCTTACCGGTGTACACCCTGAAATTAGAGACATATCCAGTCCCACTGTCACACAGCATATACAGCTTAATTCCATAGCGTGCCCTCTTACTAGGAATGTATTGCCTAAAAACCAAGCGGCCCTTGAACAACACCAAAGACTCATCCACTGCAATTTCTTTCCCAGGAACATAGATCTCAGAAAATCGATCAACAAAGTGATCAAGGACAGGCCTAATCTTAAAAAGACGGTCACACTCAGGGTGATCTCGTGGCAACGCTAAACCATTATCAACAAAATGCATCATCCACAGCAGAAGCAAATACCTGTCACGACTCATGACTGCCGGAAAAATAGCAGTTGCCATCAAAGGACTAGTAGACCAATATGAAGACATTGATGGCTTCCTTAGCAAGCCCATCAAAAAAGTTAAACCCAAGAACTTCTTCATCTCTTCAAGATTTGTGGGAGTTCACCGGGTAGCTCTAGAGCGTGGCTTAAGACTGGCACTGTTGTCCCTCAAAAACTGTTCGGCATACAAATAAGTCTGCTCAACAATCTCTGCCAAAAACACATCGTCCATAAACAACTGAAAAAAATGTATCAGCAAAACGTTTTCAGTATTCACTCTACACCCTGGAACACCAGTAAAGTCTGGCAATGCCGGCTGCACCATGCCAGGGGCAACCCAGAGGTCATCACTTTCAAAGGGAAGCCTTGCAGCTCCAGCCTGCAGCCCAGATGCCTCTTGCCGCACTACACCAACGGGAAGCCTTGCAGCCGCAGGCTGCAGCCCAGAAGCCTCTTGCCGCACTACACCAACGGGAAGCCTTGCAGCCCCAGGCTGCAGCCCAGATGCCTCTTGCCGCACTATCGGCACATCAGTCTCCTCCTCTAACACAGGCACTTCATCCGCACTAAGAGTATCTTCATCATCCGATGACTCCATATGGAGAGAAAACTCACTGCCAGAATCGTCCCCAGCCTCCTCTGCCTCAGATGCAGAGTCAGTCTCTGAACCATGGTCAGAGGAAGACTCAAAAAGCAAACCAACAACCTGCTGAGCAGTAATCCTGCGGCTAGCCATTATACTTACTAAGATAGAAGACTGCACAAACAAGTCAACAACAACCAACAATGTGCAAACCAAGTAAGTAAAGAAATGTGTACCTTTATCACAAAGATCAATGTACTCAAAAACTATAGAATTCACTTACAAGAGACAGCTACACTCACCAGAACCTACTCTGCAGTGACACAGCAAAAACCAACGATATCCAACTAGAAAGAAGAAAAAAAAAATTACTCACAAGACAACAAAATACACATCGAGCACAAATGCAAACAGTTTTTGACACTCAAAAAACAAACATACTGCTATTATTACACCATTTGCTAAAAAAAATTCATGCAGAGAAATCAAACTCATTATATTGTACAAAAAAAAGTCACTTACCAAACTACACAAACAGTAGAACCACCAGTAACGAAACCGCAAACTGGAAAGACCAAAAGCCTTCACCTAGAACAAAAAAGTAAAAAAAAAAACATTACAATTGCAATACACAAAAAATATAACAATAAACATTATAACATGCTATGTTACTTCCCAAACGGTCAATCGGGTTGTGTGCCAGGTGGGGCAGAAAACAGCAGGAAAAAAAAACAGGCTAATCTGTCCCGGGGCGGGGGGGCCAAATACATATTATAAAAAATGTTGTATTTAAACTAATTCCCTGGTGTCTAGTGGGCGTTTCTGCCCCCCCTGGGACCAGAAACGGCTACACAAAAGACCGATCTGCCCCCAGGGGGGGCAAAAAAGTCTTAATAAAAATTTGGGCCCCCAGGAAGCGACCCTTGCCCAAGGGGTCGCTTCCTTTACGCAAAAAAAACATCCCTGGTGTCTAGTGGGCTTTTCTGCCCCCTCCTGGGACTAGAAACGGCTACACAAAAGACCGATCTGCCCAAATGGTCAATCGGGTTGTGTGCCAGGTGGGGCAGAAAACAGCAGGAAAAAAAAACCAGGCTAATCTGTCCCAGGCCGGGGGGGGGGGGCAAATACATATTATAAAAAAATTGCCCCCTGGAAGCGACCCTTGCCCAAGGGGTCACTTCCATTTTTATTTAAACTAATTCCCTAGTGTCTAGTGGGCTTTTCTGCCCCCCCCTGGGACCAGAAACGGCTACACAAAAGACCGATCTGCCCCCAGGGGGGGCAGAAAAGTCTTAATGATAATTTGGGCCCCCAGGAAGCAACCCTTGCCCAAGGGGTCGCTTCCTTTACGCAAAAAATAACATCCCTGGTGTCTAGTGGGCTTTTCTGCCCCCCCCGGACCAGAAACGGCTCCACAAAAGACCGATCTGCCCCCAGGGGGGGCAGAAAAGTCTTAATGATAATTTGGGCCCCCAGGAAGCAACCCTTGCCCAAGGGGTCGCTTCCTTTACGCAAAAAAACATCCCTGGTGTCTAGTGGGCTTTTCTGCCCCCCCCCTGGGACCAGAAACGGCTACACAAAAGACCGATCTGCCCCCAGGGGGAGCAGAAAAGTCTTAATAAAAATTGGGGCTCCCAGGAAGCGACCCTTGCCCAAGGGGTCGCTTCCTTTACGCAAAAAATAACATCCCTGGTGTCTAGTGGGCTTTTCTGCCCCCCCCCGGGACCAGAAACGGCTCCACAAAAGACCCATCTGCCCCCAGGGGGGGCAGAAAAGTCTTAATGATAATTTGGGCCCCCAGGAAGCAACCCTTGCCCAAGGGGTCGCTTCCTTTACAATACCAAAACATCCCTGGTGTCTAGTGGGGCATCCCTGCTCCACGATCGCGACGCTGTGCGCGATCGTGAAGCAGGAATGCCCAGCATTGAGACATCAGGGGAGAGGAAATACTCTTTCCTCTCCCCTGATGCCTCAAGGCATCCAAAAATAGCCCCCCCCGCCCCACCGGAGTCAAAACACCTACCTCCTTCGCTGGACGCGCTGGAAAGAAATGAATTCCAGTGCGTCCAGCGCTTCCTGATGACGTTGGCGTGCACTGTGCGCGCTGACGTCATGGGGAAGCGTGGGGGGGCTCGGGGTGGCAGCGGAAACTCTTCCGCTGCCATCCCCCGCTGTGGGGGCAAGATCGATGCCCCAGGGGGGAGCGCCAGCGCTTCCCCCAGGGGCTGTGCTCATGACGGAGCGGTTCCGTTATAAGCACAGCCCAACCGATGCTCATGACGGAACCGCTCCGTCATGAGCATCGAAGGGGTTAAATATCGTGTTTGATTAGTTAGCTTATAGATGGTTAACATGACCATATAAACACTTTACATATTGAGACACGCTGCTATGAAGATGCATGTGGTAATTTTATTTTAATATTATACAAAAATATTCCGTCATTTCATTTTGAACCCTTATATCAGCAGAAAAAGTGCTTTGGCAATGGGCAGCTGTTGAAGAATGGTGCGCCCCCTTGAAAGTCAGCAACGTTACAAAGGTCCTCATTAGCAGTGGACTGGAAATTCATCCAGTAATTCTTCCCGACCAACCCCCAATGAAGGATGCAGCCAGTATATGTAACTATGGGGGGTTGAGGGGTGTGTACTTTCTCTCCACAAATGTTGAGAACGCTCTAGCCCGGTTCTTCCTATTTAATGCTGGTCAGTAGGCCTTGATAGCCTGAGAGGAAAAGGGGTTAGTACATTTGTATCTTAAGGTACAGTGTGACCATTAGGATCACATAATAGCAGTCTGAGTCAGTAGTTTGAAGTTAAAAGGTTTAGTACAAACTCAATGCCAGACTAATATAAATAAATCTCAAGTGCATACTATAGAAGCACAGCATTATCAAAGGAAGACTAAAGTGATGTACAATATTGGTCCTCAACAGCAAAGAGCAGATAAGGATCTCTGTTGCAGTTGTAAAGCCACACAATCAGAGATGACAAGAGAGGACTATACCTCCCCAAGTCTAAAGGGGAATCTGACCAAACCCAAAGTAAGTTCACTAATTAAAATGCACAAAGAACATTCAATACACATGACCTTATATACATCATAGTACATTTCCAGTTCCCAAAAAAGAACTTGGCGCCTCAAACGCTACTCCCATATTCCAGTCTCAGCTTCCAAGGCTTCCTTGGATTCCTCCCTTCGTCTGATAGTACCAACTGGTAACACTCCCTTTGTTCTTCATTAAAATATTTCAACCTTGCCAATTCTTCCTCACCTGCCTATCTCTGAAATACAATGTGCTTTTCACTAACTAATGAATGCGTTTAGTCTGCACCTTCAGAGGAGAAAAACATGCAGAACAACAACTTTCAGGTTACTATTAAATATTTCAAATGTCAGCTTAAGGTCTACAATGACTCTGCACACACATATATGTCAAAACACACAATCAATGCACCTTCGATACCTTGAGTGGACCATATCTCATTAATATTATTGCACCACATGAGTACATATATATATATATATATATCTATATATATATATATATATATAGATCCCAACTGCCAACTGTTCCTGCATATTCTATGGGAAAGGCTCATTTCTAATTTCAGGTCCTTCAATTTGGGCAAACATTCTCTCTTCTGGCACTCAACAAATTACTAGCTCCGGGAGTGGAATATTTGCATAGCAAAGTGTTCCCTCTAAAACATTGCTTCACTCTGGTAGGTTTGTTTATAAAAAGGAAAGGGAGGAGTTCAGACATGTTATTAAGGTGCACAGATGGAATTCAGTCATCAGAAACTCATCTTTTGCCAGTCTAAAAGTTACTGTTAATTAGCACTTTCTTTGCTAATGTGCTGTGAAAGAATACTGTTTGGTGGCTCATTGGTCAGTGGCTGCAGTAGCAACACTTGTCCCCTAGACATATTTAGACCGCAGTCCCCTGTCACATTATCTGTAGCGTGGTAGCTTCGAAGGTGTTTGAACAAGAAAAACTCTCTGCGTAAGATGGATTGAGGATCACTGAGTTGAACACCTTCACAACATCTGAACGAGTAACGGCATCTGAACCCACTAGCCTCAGTAATGATCATGACAGATACCCTTAGAAGGCATATTAGTATGGAATATAGTTACCACTCTTGTGTCTGCTAGTATCTTGTGGACTACTTATCCAAGTGGAAATTGCTGCTTAGGAAACACAGCTCACTCTCTCTCTCTCTCTCTCTCCCTCTCTCTCTCTCTCTCTCTCTCTCTCTCTCTCTCTATATCTATCTATCTATATATATATATATATATATATATATATATATATATATATATATATATATATATATATATATATCAAGGTTCACAGGTTTCCCAAAGCGAGGTGCACTCTCAGGTCGGCTTCAATAGGGTCAGGGAAGGTACCAAACACATCCACCGTCAGCAGTTACCTGACGCGTTTCGGGCATACGCCCTTCCTCATAGGTTTACTGCGTCAGTCCAAACACCAACATAACAGACTCACCAGTATTTCTTCCCATTTTATTCTCTTGTGAATAACACTCAGGTGAGTAAATTCGCACAGCAATCTGGGACTGGTAGTCCAAACAATCAAACCCTCGTGGGCTGTTGGCATCAAACTGAAAAATGTCACGCATATAATCTGGATAGAAGGAAAGCTTCCCCCATGCTGCCACTCTGCCAATTAGATCCGTTCCGCTATCTCCCATAAGACAGCAGCGGAACCGCTGCATTTGCGGCGGTGCACCTCCCGACCGGGATGGCCGGATACATCAAGGTTCACAGGTTTCCCAAAGCGAGGTGCACTCTCAGGTCGGCTTCAATAGGGTCAGGGAAGGTACCAAACACATCCACCGTCAGCAGTTACCTGACGCGTTTCGGGCATACGCCCTTCCTCATAGGTTTACTGCGTCAGTCCAAACACCAACATAACAGACTCGCCAGTATTTCTTCCCATTTTATTCTCTTGTGAATAACACTCAGGTGAGTAAATTCGCACAGCAATCTGGGACTGGTAGTCCAAACAATCAAACCCTCGTGGGCTGTTGGCATCAAACTGAAAAATGTCACGCATATAATCTGGATAGAAGGAAAGCTTCCCCCATGCTGCCACTCTGCCAATTAGATCCGTTCCGCTATCTCCCATCAGACAGCAGCGAAACCGCTGCATTTGCGGCGGTGCACCTCCCGACCGGGATGGCCGGATACATCAAGGTTCACAGGTTTCCCAAAGCGAGGTGCACTCTCAGGTCGGCTTCAATAGGGTCAGGGAAGGTACCAAACACATCCACCGTCAGCAGTTACCTGACGCGTTTCGGGCATACGCCCTTCCTCATAGGTTTACTGCGTCAGTCCAAACACCAACATAACAGACTCGCCAGTATTTCTTCCCATTTTATTCTCTTGTGAATAACACTCAGGTGAGTAAATTCGCACAGCAATCTGGGACTGGTAGTCCAAACAATCAAACCCTCGTGGGCTGTTGGCATCAAACTGAAAAATGTCACGCATATAATCTGGATAGAAGGAAAGCTTCCCCCATGCTGCCACTCTGCCAATTAGATCCGTTCCGCTATCTCCCATCAGACAGCAGCGGAACCGCTGCATTTGCGGCGGTGCACCTCCCGACCGGGAGCCCACGAGGGTTTGATTGTTTGGACTACCAGTCCCAGATTGCTGTGCGAATTTACTCACCTGAGTGTTATTCACAAGAGAATAAAATGGGAAGAAATACTGGCGAGTCTGTTATGTTGGTGTTTGGACTGACGCAGTAAACCTATGAGGAAGGGCGTATGCCCGAAACGCGTCAGGTAACTGCTGACGGTGGATGTGTTTGGTACCTTCCCTGACCCTATTGAAGCCGACCTGAGAGTGCACCTCGCTTTGGGAAACCTGTGAACCTTGATGTATCCGGCCATCCCGGTCGGGAGGTGCACCGCCGCAAATGCAGCGGTTCCGCTGCTGTCTGATGGGACATGTGCACGTCGTGCTTCAACGGGTCTCTCCATTCCCGTCAACAGCGGCTGCCCTGCAGGGTCGGGGGCCCCCTTCATGGAGTTCTCGTCTGGATTTATTACAGGGGGCATGACCCGCTCGCCTTCATTCCAAAGAAATGGATTTGCCGTGAATACTGTGGTTTTGAAAGGTGAGAAAGGGTGATGAGGGAAGTAACTGCTTCCCTTTGGAGATTCTGGACTGTCGTGCAAGATAGGCCAATGAGGAGCAGCAACATGGATTGTGAATGTGCTAGAAATTCTATATGCAAAGCATGTGGCTTTCCGTGCGCTAAAAATAATAACATGAAGAAATGCACTTTTAAAATGAACTTGTGCAAGGTGCAGTGACACTATTGAGTTTTATTTAAATGTGCACCTTATCACAGAATTGCAAGAACAATGAAGGTGCATGCTGGTATATGCAGGAAAACGCTGAGCCACGTGATATAATGATGCCAAAACTACTAGCAATCCTACTCACCTGTGAACAAGGCAATCTGCTGAAACGCGTAGGGTTTAAATTGCTGCTTTCTCCCAGACGAATAAATGCATTGATGGAATCCAGCATTGGGCTTCTGTGTCTCTCTGATATGTGCACGTCGTGCTTCAACGGGTCTCTCCATTCCCGTCAACAGAGGCTGCCCTGCAGGGTCGGGGGCCCCCTTCATGGAGTTCTCGTCTGGATATATATATATATATATACATATATATATATATGTTAAAAAAGTTTTTTAGAGAACTTATAGATATATGTATGGTTATGGCTTTTATGATACGTTTTAAGGAACAAGGTTTGTTCCGTGGTAGCACATATTTTGTTTACATTTTCACTTAGCACTTTAAAATTGATACTTGTATAGCGCACTACTCACCCACAAGGGTCTCAATGCGCTTGTACGAATACCGCTGTGGAACCCATCCTGGCTTTCCCTGTGAGGCGGTATAGAGTTGAATATCATGTATATGTATACATATACAATCTTGCTGCTTTACAAAAGTTAAAACATAACCTAGACTTACCTTGGGAACAGACAGGAGTGTTTTATAAAAGGCAACCAGTAGACCACTGTACTGTATAAATTATTGTATTTGGCATGTATTATTTTATTTACAGTATGTGGCCATGTGGACAAAACGTATTTTATGAAAAGACATTATATGCTTTTTAATACTGTTTTTAAATGCTTTTCCAACAGAATGTTATGTATTTTACATGAATTTGTTCTTAAGGCATTTTTACCATATTTACAGTATTTAAACTCCCCTGATATTTATGGCAGTTTTTGCACAGGTATGAGATGGAACATCAATTGTAAGGCAATGTGTAGTATTTCGTTTATGTCTATACCCAAAGTGTCAGGTGCATAGCATTTTTTGCACTTTAAGATGGGAGGTGGCTCGCAAAGCGTGTCATGTGATCAAGGCCGTGTCAGGCCGAAACGCGTCAGCCGGTTGTGGTGGTTGAGCGTCAATAAAACAATTGCAGCACACTAATGTGTTTCGACTCCGTCTTTTTCCCAGGAGAAGGGACGTTACAGAAAAAGAAGAATATATATTTATATATATATATATATATATCCACACAAAAGGTTGCCCTTAATACAGGAAAGCCAACACAGTTGAAGGTAAGTTCCTGTCTTTATTGCAGGTCGGGACAAGCAGCGCATTTACTCCTCCTTGTAGCGCCAAACGTTTCAGGCCATCATGCCCTTGTTCACTGGCTTTGAACACAACGCTGCAGCTGAGCCAAACTATAAACCTCATGCCCCGCCCTGATGGGACTTCGAAATGTCTCATGGGAGAGGTAGTTTGTGCATTCTCTGTAGTAGTTGCTGCAGTTATGTTGTGTGCAACAATTTCCTTCCCCAAGTGAGTTACACAGAGGAAAGCGACAGCGTCCCTCCAATAACACCCCTGCAACAGCGGTCCTTCAACTCCACATGGCTCCCAAAGTACGAGAGCCGCAGTCCGCAGGTTACGCGGCGGGGCTTTCCTACGACGAAGGCATCGCCGCAATTTAACATCCACACAAAATGTTGCCCTTAATACAGGAAAGCCAACACAGTTGAAGGTAAGTTCCTGTCTTTATTGCAGGTCGGGACAAGCAGCGCATTTACTCCTCCTTGTAGCGCCAAACGTTTCAGGCCATCATGCCCTTGTTCACTGGCTTTGAACACAACGCTGCAGCTGAGCCAAACTATAAACCTCATGCCCCGCCCTGATGGGACTTCGAAATGTCTCATGGGAGAGGTAGTTCGTGCATTCTCTGTAGTAGTTGCTGCAGTTATGTTGTGTGCAACAATTTCCTTCCCCAAGTGGGTTACACAGAGGAAAGCGACAGCGTCCCTCCAATAACACCCCTGCAACAGCGGTCCTTCAACTCCACATGGCTCCCAAAGTACGAGAGCCGCAGTCCGCAGGTTACGCGGCGGGGCTTTCCTACGACGAAGGTATCGCCGCAATTTAACATCCACACAAAAGGTTGCCCTTAACACAGGAAAGCCAACACAGTTGAAGGTAAGTTCCTGTCTTTATTGCAGGTCGGGACAAGCAGCGCATTTACTCCTCCTTGTAGCGCCAAACGTTTCAGGCCATCATGCCCTTGTTCACTGGCTTTGAACACAACGCTGCAGCTGAGCCAAACTATAAACCTCATGCCCCGCCCTGATGGGAGTTCGAAATGTCTCATGGGAGAGGTAGTTTGTGCATTCTCTGTAGTAGTTGCTGCAGTTATGTTGTGTGCAACAATTTCCTTCCCCAAGTGGGTTACACAGAGGAAAGCGACAGCGTCCCTCCAATAACACCCCTGCAACAGCGGTCCTTCAACTCCACATGGCTCCCAAAGTACGAGAGCCGCAGTCCGCAGGTTACGCGGCGGGGCTTTCCTATGACGAAGGCATCGCCGCAATTTAACATCCACACAAAAGGTTGTCCTTAATACAGGAAAGCCAACACAGTTGAAGGTAAGTTCCTGTCTTTATTGCAGGTTGGGACAAGCAGCGCATTTACTCCTCCTTGTAGCGCCAAACGTTTCGGGCCATCATGCCCTTGTTCACTGGCTTTGAACACAACGCTGCAGCTGAGCCAAACTATAAACCTCATGCCCCGCCCTGATGGGACTTCGAAATGTCTCATGGGAGAGGTAGTTCGTGCATTCTCTGTAGTAGTTGCTGCAGTTATGTTGTGTGCAACAATTTCCTTCCCCAAGTGGGTTACACAGAGGAAAGCGACAGCGTCCCTCCAATAACACCCCTGCAACAGCGGTCCTTCAACTCCACATGGCTCCCAAAGTACGAGAGCCGCAGTCCGCAGGTTACGCGGCGGGGCTTTCCTACGACGAAGGCATCACCGCAATTTAACATCCACACAAAAGGTTGCCCTTAATACAGGAAAGCCAACACAGTTGAAGGTAAGTTCCTGTCTTTATTGCAGGTCGGGACAAGCAGCGCATTTACTCCTCCTTGTAGCGCCAAACGTTTCGGGCCATCATGCCCTTGTTCACTGGCTTTGAACACAACGCTGCAGCTGAGCCAAACTATAAACCTCATGCCCCGCCCTGATGGGACTTCGAAATGTCTCATGGGAGAGGTAGTTCGTGCATTCTCTGTAGTAGTTGCTGCAGTTATGTTGTGTGCAACAATTTCCTTCCCCAAGTGGGTTACACAGAGGAAAGCGACAGCGTCCCTCCAATAACACCCCTGCAACAGCGGTCCTTCAACTCCACATGGCTCCCAAAGTACGAGAGCCGCAGTCCGCAGGTTACGCGGCGGGGCTTTCCTACGATGAAGGCATCGCCGCAATTTAACATCCACACAAAAGGTTGCCCTTAATACAGGAAAGCCAACACAGTTGAAGGTAAGTTCCTGTCTTTATTGCAGGTCGGGACAAGCAGCGCATTTACTCCTCCTTGTAGCGCCAAACGTTTCGGGCCATCATGCCCTTGTTAACTGGCTTTGAACACAACGCTGCAGCTGAGCCAAACTATAAACCTCATGCCCCGCCCTGATGGGACTTCGAAATGTCTCATGGGGGAGGTAGTTCGTGCATTCTCTGTAGTAGTTGCTGCAGTTATGTTGTGTGCAACAATTTCCTTCCCCAAGTGGGTTACAGAGAGGAAAGCGACAGCGTCCCTCCAATAACACCCCTGCAACAGCGGTCCTTCAACTCCACATGGCTCCCAAAGTACGAGAGCCGCAGTCCCATCAGGGCGGGGCATGAGGTTTATAGTTTGGCTCAGCTGCAGCGTTGTGTTCAAAGCCAGTGAACAAGGGCATGATGGCCCGAAACGTTTGGCGCTACAAGGAGGAGTAAATGCGCTGCTTGTCCCGACCTGCAATAAAGACAGGAACTTACCTTCAACTGTGTTGGCTTTCCTGTATTAAGGGCAACCTTCTGTGTGGATGTTAAATTGCGGCGATGCCTTCGTCGTAGGAAAGCCCCGCCGCGTATCCTGCGGACTGCGGCTCTCGTACTTTGGGAGCCATGTGGAGTTGAAGGACCGCTGTTGCAGGGGTGTTATTGGAGGGACGCTGTCGCTTTCCTCTGTGTAACCCACTTGGGGAAGGAAATTGTTGCACACAACATAACTGCAGCAACTACTACAGAGAATGCATGAACTACCTCTCCCATGAGACATTTCGAAGTCCCATCAGGGCGGGGCATGAGGTTTATAGTTTGGCTCAGCTGCAGCGTTGTGTTCAAAGCCAGTGAACAAGGGCATGACGGCCCGAAACGTTTGGCGCTACAAGGAGGAGTAAATGCGCTGCTTGTCCCGACCTGCAATAAAGACAGGAACTTACCTTCAACTGTGTTGGCTTTCCTGTATTAAGGGCAACCTTTTGTGTGGATGTTAAATTGTGGCGATGCCTTTGTCGTAGGAAAGCCCCGCCGCGTAACCTGCGGACTGCGGCTCTCGTACTTTGGGAGCCATGTGGAGTTGAAGGACCGCTGTTGCAGGGGTGTTATTGGAGGGACGCTGTCGCTTTCCTCTGTGTAACCCACTTGGGGAAGGAAATTGTTGCACACAACATAACTGCAGCAACTACTACAGAGAATGCACGAACTACCTCTCCCATGAGACATTTCGAAGTCCCATCAGGGCGGGGCATGAGGTTTATAGTTTGGCTCAGCTGCAGCGTTGTGTTCAAAGCCAGTGAACAAGGGCATGATGGCCCGAAACGTTTGGCACTACAAGGAGGAGTAAATGCGCTGCTTGTCCCGACCTGCAATAAAGAGAGGAACTTACCTTCAACTGTGTTGGCTTTCCTGTATTAAGGGCAACCTTTTGTGTGGATGTTAAATTGCGGCGATGCCTTCGTCGTAGGAAAGCCCCGCCGCGTAACCTGCGGACTGCGGCTCTCGTACTTTGGGAGCCATGTGGAGTTGAAGGACCGCTGTTGCAGGGGTGTTATTGGAGGGACGCTGTCGCTTTCCTCTGTGTAACCCACTTGGGGAAGGAAATTGTTGCACACAACATAACTGCAGCAACTACTACAGAGAATGCACGAACTACCTCTCCCATGAGACATTTCGAAGTCCCATCAGGGCGGGGCATGAGGTTTATAGTTTGGCTCAGCTGCAGCGTTGTGTTCAAAGCCAGTGAACAAGGGCATGATGGCCCGAAACGTTTGGCGCTACAAGGAGGAGTAAATGCGCTGCTTGTCCCGACCTGCAATAAAGACAGGAACTTACCTTCAACTGTGTTGGCTTTCCTGTATTAAGGGCAACCTTTTGTGTGGATATATATATATATATAAATTCGTCTGGAGTGCTGCCTTGTTCAGGAAGACGAAGAACGGACCCAAAAGTTAGTGCCAATCACAATGGTTTTATTTCAAAATATTTCGAAGCCAGTCCGACATGACGCGTTTCAGCCCCCACTCGGGCCTTGATCACATGACGCGTTGCAAAGGGGAAATGCAGTTTTTAAAGGGGAAATACCATCGGATATGACCACATCATGGACAGTGAAGAGTTACATGAAATAACAACATCGCCGTCTAAATACTCCAGAAGTTCTGCATATTGTGGATGTGACCCAGTTCATACAAATATTTATAAATAAATACCTATATAAATATAATACAAATATATATGAAAATAAATATATCTTCATATCAAAAATAAATATTGACGAATTATAAAATTTATAAAACTGTCTGTTATATACAGTGATAACAATAAAATATCCAAACTGTATAAATTGAACCAACACATCTTTAAAACTTTGATAGTTCATTGTGCAGTACGATAATTTCAAAAAATCTTTGTCCATGTAGAATGTTGGAAGTCCAATTACGTACTTTCCTTCTTATAGCAAAATCATGCCCCAGTGGGCCAATACGTATTGAAACTATTATGATCATAAAATCATTATCCGATGTATTTCCCAAAAAAATATACTGCTTAGAATTGATAGGGTGTTAACAAATGTGTATTTAAATATAGCAAACTACCCATTAGTAGATAGGGACAATTAAAGTATATCTTGTCTTATCGCCGATCCCCCACCAAAAAATAGGATCTAAAAATTATTCTGAAATTGATCTCTTAAAATTGAGATTGGAGTTCTTATGTTAATTTTCCACTTTTTGTTAATTTTCTATTGGTTTGTGTTTTTATATTCTTGTTGATTTTATCTTTCTTTTTCCATTCGTGTGTTTATACTCATAAAACATTATTTTATAGGTTCAAAAAAATGGGAACTGTAGATTTTTGAGTTTCCACTGTATCTATTCTTAATATATGACCTAAAAGCTAGTGAAACACCTCCATATTTACTATTTCCTATCTCATAAGAGAATAGAAAAGGGAAAAGGAACTCCTATAAAACAATTGGAGAGACTCCATGTTCCTTGTGGGATGATTATATGAGCCCATATTGTATCATTCCCTAAAGGATAGTGAGTACAATGAAAAAACACTATTGATCTTAATGATGACAACATTAACAGTCAGAAGGAGAATTTATAAGCATGTAAAGAAATCCTCACTTGAGTTAAGACCATTCGGGTTCTTCGTATCCAGTTCTAAAATATACCTGGTTTCAAGTAATCGAAGTTTAGCCTCCCGATTACCGCCCCGTTTCAGAGGTAAAATTGAGTCGATGACATAATATTGCAAGGAATTGGGGTTACTGTTGTGTTTGCCCTCAAAGTGCCTGGCTTCTGGGTAGGCCTGATCTTTGTTAGAGATCGCTCTAATATGCTGTAAAATTCTTTTATGGACCGGCAGCTTAGTGCTGCCAACGTACCTGAGCCCACAGGGACATTCCAAAATATAAATTGCAAATTCGGTTTTGCACGTAAGTCTTTTATTAATCTCAATAGGTGCGGTCTTAAATGGACTTAAAAAATGAGTTTTACTGCAACCGAATTTGCATGCTTTACAGCTTGAGCATTTTCTAAAGCCTTTCACTTGTGACAACCAAGTGATTGCCGGGACGGATTCTGGACTATTTTTTACCAAGCCATGTCTCAATGAAAATGCTTTCCTAAAAGTTATGGCTGGTTTGCAATTGATGGTACCTCCAATAATTGGGTCGCCCTGTATCAAGTTCCAGTTGCGGCTAAAAATCCTTCTCAATTCTTGATGCAGTCTACTATAAGTGAGGATTACTCTTGATTCAAACTTGGGGGTCTTATCTGATGTACTCTCACCTTTGACCTTCGGTAACAATGCATTAGATCTAGATATAAGTCGTGTTTTCTGCATGGCATCCTCTATAGATTTTATAGAATAACCTCTAACAAGGAACCTCTGTTTGCTAGCTTCTTGGGCAATGTCACATTCCGAGTCGGAACTACAAATGCGCCTAATGCGGAGCATCTCCCCGTAGGGGATGCTTCGTATAAGGTGCGAAGGATGATGGCTCGAGGCATGCAAAATAGTATTGCCGGCCGTCGATTTCCTGTAGAGTCTAGTGGATAGTATATTGTTGTCAATAAATATCTCAACATCCAAAAAACAAACAATCTCTTTGCTAATTGATGATGTGAATTCAAGATTAAAACAGTTGACATTAAGTAAATCCACAAAGTCTTTTGAATCTTGCTCCGTACCTCTCCAAACAAAAAACAAATCATCAATATACCTCAAATATAGCACAACATGTTCTTTGATCATGGCTAAGTGGTCTCCTTTGAGGACCTGCTCCTCCCACAAGCCCATGTGCAAACATGCATAGCTGGGGGAGAAGCAGGCCCCCATCGCGACACCTCTAATCTGTTGATAGATTTGATTGTCAAACATAAAGAAATTTTGCTCCAAACAAGCAGATATCATCATCATGAGCATTTTGTTATGTGCCGCACAAACCATGGGCCTCAAATTCAAAAAATGTTCTATTGCCCTGAGGCCATCATAATGCCTTATCGAGGTATATAAGGATTTTACATCCAAAGTCATCAGGAGCATATCATCACCCCATGATAAATTATTGATCTTGCGGAGGATATCTGAAGTATCCTGTACATATGATGTCAAGCTGCAAACCCATTCCTGCAAGAAAAAATCTATGTACTTGGAGGTGTTTTCCATTAAGCTGTTAATAGCGGAGATTATCGGTCTACCCGGTGGAATAGTAGTGTTCTTATGTATTTTAGGAATCAAGTAAAAAGTTGGAATAACTGGGTGTTCCTTCTTTAAAAACCGATATTCTGCCTCCGTTAATAAACCCCCACTTTTCCAAGCCAGAAGTTTCAAATAGTGCTCTTGCCAAGCTGCTTTTACCACGTTGATGTTGCTTTTGCGGTAGCAAGCTATATCTTTTAGTTGCGTTTTTGCTTCATCCATATACAGTTGGCGTGGCCATAGGATATATTTCCGATGTGTGATTGACATAGAGAAAGGCATCTCTGCCGAAACGCTTCTGTTGCTGGTCATCTGGTCATTGAATAAATCTTGTTGATAACGCACCCGGGAGTGCGATATTTTCCTTTTTGGATTAAATGGAGTGGAGCAAAATATATATATATATATATATATATATATATATATATATATATATATATATATATATATATATATACACACACACACACACACACACACACACACACAGATATCATAACATCCTGTTATGGTGGTAATGTTTAAATTGATAAATGGTTTCTGAATTTGTGTAAAGCTTATTTACTTTCCGTGTGGGTAATTTTTAATATTCATTATTCATAAGTAATTTTCAACATGCATCATTCATAAAATGATTACATGTTGTTGTATTATAGAAACATCAAAACAGGATGTTATGAGATGTATATAGTCATATAATGTGTTCTATCCTGATAAAGGACTAAAGTGAAGCGGCTAAAAATATGGACTACTAGTCGATGTATGATTTAAAAGTAAAAAGCTATAAGAGAAGAGTCTGAAAGATATAATGTTTTATGTGGTCAGTAGCAGTGCAAAGTAGATACCAAACACATTACAATGGATTCCCTCTTACAAAATTTTAAATGTCTAAGGATGTATGTAGGGTCTACTTGGTTAGTTTTTCAATCTTTTTATGTGTTTGTTGTATCTTTTTCTGTGAAAACTTCCTTTCCTTAAATATGTTTCATAAATGATTATATGTATGTACTTGAATGAATTAATATACTTATAATAAATATATAAAGGATTAAAATTTAATCTATGGATATTTTTGTTGAGACTCCCAAAGTTTAAACCAAATTATTCGAATGGATGTGTTGTATAATATTTATAATGATTTAAATGTCTATGGTAAAGTAGCCTAACCCCTTCTTAGGAGTGTATTGGTACACCTTTACTCAACCAAGATGGAATTCCTATTATTTTCTAAGAACAACAAACAAGATACAGTACAAACCTGCCTCAATGACATGAACCTTGATGGATTTGAACTACAACTCTCACTGAATGCCCAATTGCTTGGACTCACTCTGGACACCAACCTCTCCATTAAAGAACTCATTGTCAAAAAACACACTGATGGCCTGGTACCAGCTCTCCCAAATCAAAGCCAAACCATTCCTTCCACAAAGTGATTTTAGAACTGCTGTTGAGCACTTGTTCTTTCTCATCCGGATAGTGGTAATCGTCTAGTCTATGGCCTCCTAGACTCCACACTAGCACCCCTTAGACACATCCTAAACACCACAGCACATCTCATTCAGGGCCTGAAGAAATATGGTTATATCACCTCGATCCTGATCAAACTCCATTAGCTCCCATTTCATCCCACACCATCTCCTAAAACAGTTGCATCCTTTACAAAGCCATCACAAACAGCAACCCTGGTTATGGTGCAGACAACCTCGCCATCTCTGGTAGTCCCAGCACAACCACAGCAAGGACACCATCAAAGTGCAGACTATGAAGAGTAAAAAAGAAAAGAAAACAAGACAACATGCCTTTACCGTCTATGCACCCATGATCTGAAATAGCATCCCCTTGTCCATCAGGACCTCCCAAATGCTGCTACAATTTAGGAAAGGTTTGAAGACTCACTTCTTTAAAGAATACTGTGTCACAATGCATTAACCATCCACAACTCAGCTTCCTTTTCTATATCTCATGACTTTAAGCTTGTCTCAACACTTAAATTAAAAGGGTTGATGCACAGAATCTGGGCCAAGTCCCAAAGGAAGGAAGGGTGCCTTTGTGCAAATAAAGAACTCCTTTGTGGCATACAATTAAAAGTCAAAACCATAAAGATTTATTCAAAAGTTAAGAATCATTATAGAAGTCAAAAATAGTTAGTCAGTCATATTCAAATCATCATCAGTAATGGATCGTAATATAAATTGTGCAAGGGGTAATACATAAGGTTGTCACCAAAAGTAAGTAAATAGCTAGAACTAACATATAGTTCAGCAAAGAACCAGCATAAATCTACCCAGCTCATAAGTCAAGGAAAGTCTATGTGTAAATCAGCAAGAGGACCAACATGAAATCTTTCTCTGAGGAAAGAGCCAAAAGGCAGCCCACTTTGGAGACTGCTCGGCTGGATAGGCAGAGAAGTTCTGGCACACATCACACAAAGGGCAGATTTATTTGGTTTCAGACAGTGATAAACCACACACTTGAACTAATCACCATTGGGGAAATTGCATTATACGAAACAAAGCACATTTACGAAACACCTACATCATTAATAATAATTGAACACCATTAAGCCTACAAACAAGGAAAATTACATTGCACTTTTGAAGTGAAGAAAATAATAAGCTGTTTAAGCAAGAATGAAGCAAAGTTGTGGCCTGAGAATAAGCATTGAAAATGTAACTTGTGGGGTACATCTGAACACAGCCTCCTTCTTCAGAAACACAGATCAATACATTTTATCGTGCAACTTCTGCATCAACATGAAAGTGAAATCTATTTCTTCCATGTCTTAAAAAAGAAAACTTACTACTAGAAGTGTGAATGGGAAAGTTCCTTCATGAAAAATAAAAGAACAGTTTTTCTTCAGCAGCTTTAAAATGGATGTCAGTGCAAGCAGGATGAGTCATGCTAACGTAAATGCAGCTAAATAAACCTCATTTCTAATTAATAAAAAATGCTTTCTCAGTTGCCTCTCATCATATACAGCCCTCCGCTGCCTTCATTTAGGAATGTACATACATACATAAATTAACACCGTATAAAAAAGTGTATTTTATGTATCGGAAGCAAAAGGTCTGCTTGTCTGAAGCTAAGTCCAAAAAGGAAGATTTAACTGTCTAAAACGCTTAGCTGCTTAAAATGCCAAGAAATGCAGCATCTGTTTAAATTTTAGCTAACCATCGTGATTTATTCTTTTGTTGCAGTTCTTCCCTTCGCTTCCAGTGTTTACTTCGGATGGTTTATCATACTACAAAATTTTCAGTGACAAGACTGGATACAAACATATCCATTATATCAACAATTCTGTGGTATGCTCTTATCATAAAACTCTTACATTCAGATTATAGTTTCAAAATGAACAGTCTTACATAGCCCGATATTTTTTGTTTTAGGGGGATGCTGTACAACTTACCAGTGGAAAATGGGAAGCAATATACATTTTCATGGTTACAGATGATGCAATGTAGGTATTCTGCATTTGATACAATCATTTACTAATATTTGTTTTTTTAATAAATGTATACTTTTTTCAGACAAACTACACAATTTCATTTTTAATCCATGGACATCTGCATCATGTTCTCTATATGCAACCGATTAAGTAAGAGAGAAACCGTGGTAATAACACAGCGAACAATTGATTATTTTTCAAAGCAAAAGAACAAAATTAGAGCATGTGACCATGCTCAGTGATAAATGTTTTGCCAAACAAATATTGTACCTTTATGTTAGCCGTCAAATCTACAGAGGTCCCCTTCTTAGGCAGATGTAGTACAACTGAAAAAGAAGATCTCAGTCCGGTAATTAAGGGCACAATTACAAGATTGGTGGTCCAACCGCCAGACTGCCATTGCGGTGGATGCTAGAATTTCCATCAAGCAGGCGACATCCTCACAGCCGGATCTAGGAATGACCGCCGGGCCGGTGGTGTGCCGATGGTGCTCTTAAGGCAGTGGCATGGTTAGGTGCCCAGAGTGAGCCTGTAGGCAATGCATTGTACTGCAGCACCTACTCTGACGTTCACGCACTGTTGACCTGCACCATGTTCTGCATGGCACACGGTGCTTGCATGACAGTGCAGGCATAGGATGGGCACAACATGTGCCCCCAGCCACACTTTACAATGGGCTACAACAACAGGGGGTCCGGTTTGGGGCCCCTTACCAGCCTTTCAGATGACCTTTCCATGGCAGGGTTACCGTCATGGAAAGGTCATCGAAAATGCAGCTTGTAATTCTGGCGGTGATGCCTGCATCGACACCACTGCTATACCCCGCTGCTTTCCTGACTGTCGTCACCGTGAGATCCATGAGCCTGTCAGTGATAGCGGTCTTTCAGTGGGCATGAGGTGGTCTGACCGGTCTAGTCCTAAAAGGGCGGTCGGTCCGACGAGTAGGTGGCGGTTGGTCCACCACCA
This sequence comes from Triturus cristatus, assembly GCF_964204655.1. Taxonomy (NCBI): domain Eukaryota; kingdom Metazoa; phylum Chordata; class Amphibia; order Caudata; family Salamandridae; genus Triturus; species Triturus cristatus. Next base: position 906,382,775 of record NC_140583.1, read on the forward strand.
CGAGTAAACCGCTGTATTCGTAATTGGGGACTAAATGTTTTGGGCATCTCGGTTAAACTTAAACATGAACATTTACCGTCACTAATGGAATTTGGCAGTCCAGCTAGCATACTGCGAATTCAGAATTTGTGGGAATTTCAGGGTAAATCACACCCAAACTTAGTCCGATCAAAGCCAGAATGTTTTTTAGGTTTCAGTTGGGAGGAAACAACCACTCCTGTACCAATAAATGAAAGCTAATTTTTGTGCAAGAGCCTATGACTTTCTGAATGTTGCTTTTATCTGTCTTGCAGAGTATATGCTTGCCTGACAGGTGGAGTAATATGCAGGTTCTTCTCTACTGGACCCATAGCTTTGTATTTGATTTCTTGAGCACACTAAGTTCTACTTTTGGCAAATAAAGTGTCATGTGAAAATTGAAAGAAAAAAAACAAATATATATATATATATATATTTATACATATATATGTGTATATATATATTCACTGAAAAAACCATAGGTTTCACACATGTTATAGTTAGCGGAAATTTTACTGATAAAAAACCAGTGAAATTGCCCCGTTATAGTTAGTGCTGGCAACTATAACTCACGCGACCGCAATCCTCTGCTGATGCTAATACTGTATTTAGACACTTATTTGCCCATGTCTTCTTCCATACATTTTTAGCTATACATATATTACAAATATTTTTTTTTCATAAAGACACATATGTCATCAGCAGAAGATTGCGGTCGCGTGAGTTATAGTTGCCAGCACTAACTATAACGGGGCAATTTCACTGGTTTTTTATCAGTAAAATTTCCGCTAACTATAACATGTGTGAAACCTATGGTTTTTTCAGTGAATTTGCAAGGTTTTTTAAATGCTAATTCCTAACTATAACGTGTGTGAAACCTATGGTTTTTTCAGTGAATTTGTACGGTTTTTTAAATGCTAAGTTACTTTACGCCATTCGAGGCGTGCGCGCCCACTTAACGCAGTTCGTTCCGTGCACGGTTTTTATCAACTTTAATAAGCCCTGTACATTTGGTGGCCTTCGGCCACCAAAAGCACAGGGGGTGGGGTCAATGTGGATAGTGTTTTTTTTATTTCGATTTTATAATTTCATGTTGCCAAAATTTAGTTGTTTTTACCTATTAATAAGCCCTGTACATTTGGTGGCCTCCGGCCACCAAAAGCACAGGGGGTGGGGTAAGTGTGGATAGTGTTTTTTTTATTTTATTTTTTTTACCGTACGCTTACGGTAAGCGTACGGTAAGCGTACTCGGCGAAATTGCCGAAAAAAAAATAAAACCGTTTTTGCTCTTGGGGGATGTTTGGGGACTCCCTCAACAATCAACATGACTGTGTGGGAGGGAGTTGTCAAAAATGCCCCGTAACATGTTTTTGGGCATCAAGTTTGAGAAATAACTCTCAATGCGAGAGACAAAATGGCGGACGCCGCTTCCTGGTTTCGGCCGATTCGAATGTTTACTAAGATCTAAGAGCCAATCGTTTTCGTTTCAGAAATCTTTATTTCGATCACAGATCATAAAAGATACATAGCAAAATATGGACAATTAAAAAGTATTAAACATGATGTGATCCAATGAATTAAGACATTAAAATGCATTAAGGGAAAAAAGGAACCGAAGGAAACATCAGCACCCCGAGAAAGTAGTAGGGAGGGATTTACAATGTATATCTCTGAAGACGATGAGGTAGGAGAAACAGACGAACCATCCTTGAAAGAGATATTGACTTCAATAAAGAAGCTGCATACAGATATAAAAATGGACACTCAAAAACATCATGTAGCTATCCAAAAACTACAAGGGGCTGTAAATAAAGTAGGTAGTACCTGTTTAGCAATCTCTGAAAGGATGGCATCAGTTGAAACCCGGACCGACCATCTAGAAAAGGAGGTTACTTACCTACAAAAGCAGGAAAAAAATCAAGAAAGTATCATACAGGATTTAATGACAAAGGTTGAGGAACAGGAAAACAGGGCAAGGCGAAATAATCTGCGATTCCTAGGGATCCCAGAAGGGGCCGAAGACAACGACCCTAGGGGGTATGTGATTAAACTCTTAAAAATATCTATTCCTGAATTGCAAACTTGGGACCTAGAGAGAGAAGTTCAAAGAGTCCATCGTTTTCCCCTCACTCAGTCAAAGAAAACACAGAACCAATCAAAATATCCAAGGGCAATGTTGGTATTCTTTGGAAATTACTTACTTCGAGATTCTATATACGATCTAGCTCGTACTACAAGCAAGAGAGAGTACAATGGCAGTACATACTTTGTCAGGCCAGACTTCGCCCATGCAACTGTTGAAAGAAGATGGAGACTGCGGCAGCTATTTACTCCATTTGAACAGACTGGAGCTAAAGTATATCTACAAAATCCTGCTCGACTAAAAATAATATTTAAGGGGGCAATCCGTAGCTTCACGAGTGAAATCCAAGCGGAAAATTATCTCAAAGAAATTTCAGAGACGGTTAAAAAATAGCATCTGAAAACGAATAAGAATTAATATCTTTCTTATAAATATGTATTGCACAAAAAGTATTTTTTATAAGAATAACCCTACTGTGAGTAATTACATGAGATCAATAATAAATATAACTCATGTAGGAAGTAATATCCGAAAATATACTCAGTAGGATTATAATCCTGGACTTAAAAGATCTCTTTATTCTCTCTTTCATTCATTTGAAATATAAAATTCACGCAGGGTGGGGGGGGGAGCACTGAGGCATACTAATCTTCGGGCGCCCACACCTGGTTCCGGCTGGACCCAGGATGCCTCAAGTGGAGGTAAGGGGGGGGTGGGGGGGTTGTTTGGGGAGGAAAGGGGGGAAAAAATCATCATCAGAAAAGGAAAGTAATCTAAAACGGGTGGAAAAAAAGAAAAATGATGCGCATAGTCACAATTAATGTATGTGGTTTAAATGAGGCAAGGAAAAGAAGGGAGGTGAAAGAATATTTTAGAACTTTGCAAGCTGACATCATCTGTGTTCAGGAGACGCATATAGAGATATCACAGAAATCTCTATTGGAACACCTGGGATATAAAATCTTGACTTGTACGACTCAGGGCACCAGAACACGTGGGGTCGCAATACTAGGACGGGGGAATGAAATCATACTAAAAAAACAACAGGTAGATAGTCATGGCCGATGGGTCTTGGCGGAGTGTCATATACAAAATTTTAAGTTTACGTTATGCTCTATTTACGCACCAACAGTTGATGACCCGGAAACCCTTATTTATATAAATTCTCAATTACCAAACTGGTCTCTCCCCATTATACTCTGTGGTGATTTAAATATAAATGGTATTAATGGATTGTGGAGAGACGATCCTGTAAGGTTCATGGGCAAAAAGAAGAAAACCCATAGAGCATTGATACAACTTATGCAAGACAATGGTTTAATTGATATTTGGGAACATAAAAATGGAGGAGGAGGCAGCACATATTATTCGGCCCCCCACAAAACCCTAGCTCGACTAGACTATTTTTTGATTTCTCCTTCGATAATACCGCAAGTGAAAATTAAAAAGATGCCCAGATTGATTTCAGATCATAATCCGCTTTTTTTGGAGATCTCTATACCAAACTCACAGAAAAGAATAAATAGCTGGACTTTTGAGAGAGCATTGTTACAGGATACAGATTATGTTACACATATGGAAACTTGGTTAAGAGAATTTTTGGAAAATAATAGGGATACAGCGCCACCTCAAATAGTATGGGACGCAATGAAGGCAGGTATCAGGGGGGAAACTTTAAGTTACTCTCTTAGACGGAGTAAACAGGAAAAAGAAATTATGGAGAAGAAGACAAACTTAGTAGCAAAACTAGAGGAAGATCTGGTAAGAAGTATAAGAGGGAAGGAAGATGTGACAAAAGCAACGCAAAAATTAGCTTTAGCCAAAGCAGCAGTGGGTGAAGTATATGCTGCAAAGGCAGCTGGTAAATACTTAGCTAGAAGAGAAGAGCAACATGAATATAGCGAACAGGTAGGACGAATCCTGGCGATAAAAACCCGGCAGGCAGCTACTCAGGGGCAGATAACAGAAATGATTACTGAGGCAGGAGGACTAGTAAAAACACCAAAGGAAATCTGCTCTGTATTTCAGAACTTCTATAAGAAACTGTATACTAAGGATCATGGAGAACCAGAAGCAATAGAAATCGAGGGATATTTAGAATCCTCCTCTCTAGATAACCTTACAGAAGAAGACAAGAACTCTCTGGAAATCAATTTCACCCCGGAAGAAATACAAAGAGCTTTCATGGATCTCCCGTCAGGAAAAGCAGTCGGACCTGACCTAATACCATTAGAATTTTATAAGAAATTTTTTTCAATTCTAAAAGCAGACATTAATAATCTAATGGGGTTAATACAAAATGGGGCTGCCCCTCCTGGGTCTTGGGGAGAAGCTTCAATGGTGGTGTTTTTAAAAAAGAATAAAAACTCTATGGATCCCGGATCATACAGACCAATCAGCTTAATGAATAGTGACACTAAGGCCTATTCTAAAATTCTGGCAAACAGGTTGAGTACGATAATTGGGAAGATAGTAACACCCTGGTAACATGGGTTCATACCGGGGAGGGGGACAGCTGATCATATTAGAAGGGTATTTACGTTGTTGGATGGTACGACGGCCTCACGAGACCCTATGTCCTTAATATTGCTTGACGCTGAAAAAGCATTTGATAGGGTCTCGTGGGATTTCTTATGGGCAACATTGAATAAATACAACTTTGGGCAAGTCTGTATAGGAGCATTAAAAGCCCTGTATAAAAGTTCAAGCATTAGATTGAGAGTAGGGGGGGAACTGAGTGAAGTAATACAAATTGAGCGTGGGACCAGGCAAGGATGCCCATGTTCCCCTCTACTTTTTGCTTGTTATATAGATCCATTTATTAGACATATAGAAAAAAATAAAAATATCACCCCAATTGTATTGAATGGATATGAGACCAAAATCTTGGGATATGCAGACGACTTAGCAATTACATCATCAACACCAGCTATAGCAATAGGAGAAATTGAGAAGGAGGCTAAGAAATATGGATTATTGTCAGGATACAAATTGAACCAAGGGAAAACACAAATAGTCTTAAATCAATTTGCAAGAATTAATGATGATAGAGTTATAGAGTCTGCGGTCTACTTAGGGGTTATTATAACATCCGATCTAACTAAGGCAGTGGAGAAAAATTTGACCCCATTAATTAAAAAGGCAAAACTAGATTTAGATAGGATTGACAATCTACATCTAACAATTATAGGGCGATGTAATGTTATAAAGATGTTGTTTCTGCCCAAGATTTTGTATCTATTCCGCACAATTCCTTTATTATTTGTCAATAATTGGTTTAAGGAAATAGAGGGGATGTGTAATCGATTTATTTGGGCAAAGGGTAGAACTCGAAGAGCTATAAAGAGGCTGGCATTCCCTAAAGAACAGGGGGGGCTCGCAGTTCCTGACTTTAAGGCATATTATTTTGCTTCAGTCCTTCAGTATTGTAAAGGACTTCTCGGTGGGAATACGAAAGATATTTGGAAGAGTAGCGTGGGTATCCCGGACATTTACGATCTGCTGGTTTTGGATTCTAACAAGGGACTTCTTACATATAAAGAACAAAACTACTACAAAAGAACGAAGTTCAAGGTTTTGGGGGCGGCCATTTCACTATGGTCAATTATTAAGAAGAAAATTAAATTAGGAAGAATGAATTTTTATACCCCTTTATACTTGAATGAACTCCTTCCAGATGTATTTCATGATGAAGTTATGAGGCGATGGGATAAACTTGGGGTTGGTATGATAGGAGATATTATGGACCAGTCAGGATTAATAACATTTGAAAGGGCACAGCAATTATATAAATTGGATCGGAGAGATTTTTTCAAATACTTACAGATAAGATCAGTACTGCAGAGAAAACAAGCAGGCTATTGTAAGGTTACTAGGATAGACCTGATGGAACTTGTTCGAGCTGAGAAGGGATGCTCAATTTCTCAACTCTATGGTGCATTATGCCAATATAAGGAGGATGATAGAGAAAAGGTTTTTGAAAAATGGAGAACTAAACTTAATTTAGTTGGGAACGAGGGGGAAAAATCACTCAGACTTGGAAACACTGTTCTAAAAGTCGCAAATTTACAGGCACAATATTACAAAACTCTGCATGAATTATATTATACTCCGTATAGAATTGCCCGCTGGGGGGGTACGAGTGGGATCTCTTGTCCTAGATGTCAGAGTTTGGAGGCAGACACGATACATATGTTTGCAACCTGCCCTAATCTAGATCCCTTTAAACAAGCTATAGAAAACTTCTTTAAAGACGAATTGGGGATCTTTATTAATTTAACTAATGAGATCATGGTTCTTGGTGTGGTAAAGGAAGGGCAGGACATACTCCATCAAGAATTTCTGTTTATCGCAATGACGTTGAGCCGGCTTTGTATTACAACGGCATGGAAAGATTCCAACCCTCCTTCATTCCAACAATGGCTTACAAAACTATTGGCTATTTACAATCTAGAGAAAGCTCTATACAAAAAAAAAAGGTGGGAATACAAGGCAGCTTGGGAAACGGATCTGGGCCCCACTTGAAAAATGGAAACTTAAAACAGATGGCTAAACTAAAAAAAAAAAGGGGGGTAGACATATATTCATACAGACATGGTGTTAGATGGGAATATGGAAACTCCTCGATAATTAATTATATACATCTCTGATTCTATGTCTCCTTCTCAAGATCTTTCACCATGTTTTTCTTTTTCTTTTCATATATACAAATGATATATTGTATTTTTATATATACTTTAAGAGATTAAAACCTAAACCGAAGGAATTTTGCTGTATCAGATATTTATGTTAAAGTAAATTTATGTATATATTTTGTTTTGATGATGTTCAATAAAAAATTTAAAAAAAAAAAAAAAAAAAAAAGGGAAAAAAGGAAGTGTAGTGTACTGTGCTAAAATCTAACCATAAGTCAATTTATACAAGTCTTTTCAGGACGCTGCTACGGGTAAACCACATGGAAGTTAAGAATTTCGCAACTGCAAAAACGACAATGGGAGAAAGGTCTGACTTTAAAACCCTATAGGCTGGTTGGAAGGATCTGAAGCCCAAGTTCCTAAGTAACGGGACTAACCAGCGTTTCCTGCTCCTCTTGTAGCCCTTACAGAAAAAAACGGCATGAACTTCGTCTTCTTTCGGATGAGCACAAACAGGGCAGGTTGCTGTGGTGGAGCATGGAAACCAAGACGCTGTGAAAAAAGCTAGAGGAAGGCATCCATATCTCCATTGAAAGAATAATTTCCTCGTTAGCAGAGGGGAGATCGCATCAAGAGTGCTTTCAAGGCAGTAGGAGTCTTTTGCTTTCAGGAATAAGTGGGTCAAGGATCCTTCACGGCTCTCGTTGATGGCTCTTGTGAGCATCAAATTGTAGTATGCTCTTGCGAGTGCCTTCTTTGAAATCTTTACACAGGATTTGGAAGGATCGGTCCATAGTTCCGGATAACCCAGATCCTCAAACCTACCCTTGACATAGGTCAGCCACGGAATCCTCGAGGCGTTCCGCAGCTGTAAGAATTCCTGAAGTTCCTCTCTGTAAATTAAGAGATCGGAGCTACACCACAAACGCCTCCAAAAGGTTAGGGGTTTAAGACCTAGTTCCTCTGATATTGGTCTTACTCCCAGGTCTAATCTAAGGGGGAGTAATGGAGTGCTTTGAGGAAGGGCAGTTACCTGTCTCAGGAATTTGTTTTCGGTGGACTGTAACTTTAGGACATGAGTGTGACCCCAGATTTCACCCCCATATGTAACACCCGCCCTTGCTTGGGTTTTATATATGTGAATAATTGGGGTCAGTGGACGGTAGAAAGATTTGTTCGCCAAGCGCAAAGTGCCACCCGCCAACTGTGCCAGTTTGATGGTCGCTTTGGCCTGATGAGACGTCCACGATAGATGTTCGTTTAACGTGATCCCCAAATATTCAATATTGTGCACACGTTCCAATTGTGTTGTGCCGAGCCTGGGTGGGGCACGATTCTGGGGCTTGGGGTTCAGAATCATGAACTTAGTTTTTTGAGGGTTGATTTCCAGTCCCCGATCGTTACAAAAATCTAGAAAACCATCCAAGATGCGCTGGATCCCCATAGGGGATTTAGACAGCAGCAGGGTGTCATCTGCAAACATAATTGCAGGCACCCTGCTGCCGGTTAATTTTGGAGCATCCGAGTTGTGAATCCTGTTTAGGTGGGCAACTACCCCGTTCACAAAGATGCAGAACAGGGTCGGTGCGAGCACACAACCCTGTCTCACGCCTCTGCGAACGGGGAACCTTTCGGTTAGTTTGCCACCTTTGCCACACCTTACGCGAGCGTAGTTATTGTGGTGAAGTCTCATCAGGATTGTCAGGATGTCAGTAGGTACGTCCAACTCTTCCATAACTCTCCATAGCCTCGCTCTGGGAACCAAATCAAAGGCGGCACGTGAGTCTACAAAGATGGTGTATAGACTGCCGCCCTCGATTATGGCTGTTCTCCAGTAGAGGAGATTTAACCTGAAGATTTGGTCTATGGTTGACACGCCCTCCCTGAATCCTGCCTGGTAAGGGGACAAGATTTCCATTTCTTCGATCCAGGCCTGCAATCGATTCAAAATCAGTCTACCGAACAATTTTTGGGATATATCGATTAAACTGATAGGACGATAGTTGGAGGGGAGCAAGGGGGATCCCTTTTTGAAAATTGGGACCACCTCTGCTCCCCTCCAAGTATCAGGCACCTCCAGTCCCCCGGCAATGGCATTAAATATTAGTGTGAGATAGGGTGCCCATATCCCGGGTTCCTGCTTAAACAGGTCACCGGGCACCCCATCGAGACCAGGGGCTTTTCCAGCAGCTAACCCTTTAATGGCTTCCCTCACTTCTTTTTCAGTGAAAGCAACCCCGATCGGGCAGAATGAAATTGTGGGACCATCTCTGTTCTGTTCACCCCCACCCTCTGCGTACAGGGCTTCAAAATGGGTCTGCCATACCGTGGGGGCTATATTGGGCTCTATTGCGGAAGATAAATCCTCCGTGCCATTCGCCACTACACGCCAAAATTTACGGGAATCTCTGGTTGTTAATACATTAGTGAGATTTTCCCAGTAATCGTGGTCCCATTCTGCCCTTGCATTCTCTAGGAGGATTTTATAGGATCTTCTCCTGGCGCGAATTTCATCTTTGTTGTGATGTTCCTTTATGGCAAGTAGCAAGTTGGCCTTGGCTTCCCTGCAAGCAGCATTGTACCAAGATGTCTTTGGTTTAAGGCCATTCCTTTGCTTTGAAGATGAAAATAGATCCTGCTCTAGGGTAATGAGGATGCCTGCATGTATTTGTGCAAGCTCTCCTCGCATAACGTCGTCTAAAACCCTAGATCCTAGCTGGAAGGCATCCTCCAGTAATGGAATTATCCTTTCATATAGGCGGGATATTCATTCTGGGTTGCTGGCCAGTTTCTCCCACTTGACCTTCCTACGATTATTTTCAAGTAGGAGGCCCGTTTTATCTTTAACCAACCCATTGATTCTTGGGTCTCTCCCAGGTAGACAATAGGTCAATTCCAGGGAGTTGTGGTCACTGTCTAGTCTTGGGGTAACTTTAAAGTCCACTATTGCTGACCACATGAACAGTTTAACCATTATGTAATCCAATCTGGATTCGCTGCCGGGTTTATTAAAAGTATGGATACTTGGCGTGTCTGATTTAGTGCGACCGTTGCATGCCCTTAGACCAAGGTTGAGAGTGAGGGCGGTTATCTGTAGGGCAAGTGGAGTCCAAGCGCGTGGGGAAGGTGCCACCGTCTCAGGTATGAGCCAATATGAGTCTTCTTCCAGAGAAGGACCATCACGTAGCCCCGGCAGTGGTTCATATTGAGCATTAAAATCGCCTCCTACCAGGCAAGCCAGTTCGCTTGGGATACCTTCTAGGAGCTTGGCTAGCTCATCCACTGTGCCAGATTCTTTATGCATTGGAACCGGCCTTGAATAGATATTAATTACTATCAACTTCGATGAGTCTGGCCACTCGAGTGAGACAGCCAGTAAATCATCAGAAGCGGTCTCTAGATAAGTAGCTTGGCATCCTAAATCCGTGGCTACCCATGTGGTTAGTCCCCCAGATGGCCTGCCCCTACCCCCCCATTTAGCTGCTTTGAAGAAGGAGGCAAAACCCGGAAATGCTATTTCTTCACGCGCCCAAGTTTCTTGTAATAGAATTATATCCTTCGAACTGATATATGTACCCCATTCTGTGCAATCTATCTTGCTAGCAAGGCCAGCCACATTCCATGAAATCACTATTATTTCTAGTGGTTGGGTGGAGGCCGTGCCCATATGAGCCAAAGTGGTGGTGGTGCACTCGTGGGGCCGCCGAAGGTTTGTGGGGACGACGGGCGTGCCCTTGGGGTTATTATCATGGAGGGGAGAGGAGGGCGCGACACTTGGGACATGTGCAGGATCAACTGTGCCAAATGCTGAAGGATGAATATCAGCACCCAGGTCAAATTTGAGCCCATTTATGTGAGATGTTTGAATTGCGCTCCCCTCATCAACCGCATGTCAGTCTACCATCTCAAGGCTACTAAAGCGGTTATGGGTAGATAGATGGGCGGGGTAGTGTATTCTATGTGGCCCTGGAATTCCCCTCCTCTGTCCACCGCCTCCCCCCCTCCTTCTTGCAACAGTTTCCCAGCCGGCCTCACCCCCATAAGTAGGGAACTGCTCTGTTGGTCTTTCCCTGTATGACGGATAGTTGTTGTTCTTCCTCCGACTATTTTCCCAACCCTCCAACAGCTCCTGGTGATGCCTCCACCTGTGATCCTCCAGATTGTAAAAATTTGAGGGGTAAAAGAATGAGAGGGGTAATGGTTGGATGGCGCTCGCAAAATCCCCATCAGCAGCACGGGTGCAGATATATGCGGCTGCATTCGGATCTCTGAAGGTGACCAGAATGCAGTCGCCACCGATGGATTTCTTAGTGTAGCCCACCCACGTTGCCCTCCTAGCCATGGTTATATCGCTAGTAGTACCTCTCGGTAAGGGTCTGTTTACGGAGAGCCAATTGATTACTTTATTCATAAGTGAGATGGTGGATTCAGATGTAGTAGAATTTAATTCAGGGACCCCCACCAGAACCAGAGTGTAAGGTGCTACTTCTGGGGGGAGGTTTCTGAATTTGGATTTAGAAGTAATGTCAGGTTTCTCTCCAGTAGTAGGAGGGTCACTCTTAGCTTTGGCCGGAGGCTGGGTATTATTGTCTTTCGGCGGGAGGGTTAATTTTGGGATAGCAATAGCTGATTGTTGAATGGGAGTGGGGGCCTTATTTACAACCAATGGTGCCGGAGCGTTAATTGGTACAGGTTGTGGGGGTTTGGGATTAATTTGCGGGGATTTATTAGTAGTTGGTGTGGGAGGGAAGTTGCCTTTGGTAAGTTTTGAACCTGATCCCTCTCTAGATATTTTGGTCCCACTGTTGACAGTTTTCCTTGAGTCTGCGAGTTGCACGGTAGCCTTTTCAATACTAACTAATCTGGCTTCCATCTTAATCAGTCTTGCCTCAAGAGGGCTCAACAGAGACCTAACTAAGGTGCCTATATCTTCTAAAGTTATGTCATCTGAAATAGTATCTGATGGTGCGTTGCTAATAGGTTGTGGTAATGAAGTTAACTTACTCGTTCTAAGGGGAGATGGCGGTCCTAATGTATTCCCAGTGGGCTCGGAGGAAGCACCTATCTCCCTTTTGCCTCTGGCTTGCTTAGATTTCGAAGTTTTAGTCCTATGATCTACTTTATTTTGGAGGCCCTGCTTCTTTTTAGGAACAGCCCCTTCCCTGGTACCCCTGTTGCTGTCTAGGTTAGTTCCTGCAACTTTAGCTGTCTCAGTGTTCTCTATGGATGTAAGCTGGGGGATTTGCGTGTTGGGTAGGGCCATAAGGCTCATGTCCTCAAGGTAACTCGGGGCCTCAGTAGTAAACTCGGGATTGGTGAAATTAATGGCTGGGATAGGACATGTTGCCGGGTCTATACTATGGTTATTTGGAAGACCAGGTCTATTTTCTGGGGTTCTAACATGGGCCATGGGGCCCAATGAGGACCTTCTTACCCAGTCGATTTCTTGTGAGATTCTGCGCTCGAGAACCTCTATTTCCTCAAACAAAAGGGAGCCAGCTTTGGCAAAGTAAGTGTCAATAGGTCCTTTAACGGCCCCAGATGCAGTTTGTGAGGACGTTTTGCTCCTGGTTTCCCGTGTGCACATTTTACTGACAGTTCAAATACCTTTGGATCCAGGCGAAGGAGGGGGGGCCCGGACCGGACTCTCACGTACTCGAACGGCCTCAAACGGCCCGCTCTTTGCCCGGTCTTCGCCCCGGACGCTCCCGCGCGCTCCCGCACAGCGTCACTCTCCAGTATTTATATCCCAAGGACCAATAAGGTGTGTTGTGACAAGGTGTGGGCGGGGCGTTCAGGGAGAGCGGGGCCAGGTGACTCAGCCTCCGGGTCCGGGACTCCTGGGAAGATGAGTCCCGGTTCACGCTCGCAGCCCTGTAGCCTCACAAGCCCCCACGAAGCAGCCAGACAGGCAGGAGACCAGCAGCGGCAAGTGGAGGTGAGGGGGTTCCACAGCGGGACCCGCGAAGCGGGTTCCGCAAGTCGTGGGTGTGAACAGCCCTCACACCAATGCAGCGCCAGCCAGAAGCAACAAGCAGCGTCCCACGAAAAAAGGGTCCAGGTGCAGTTTAAATTTAGCAAGGTGTGGGCGGGGCGTTCAGGGAGAGCGGGGCCAGGTGACTCAGCCTCCGGGTCCGGGACTCCTGGGAAGATGAGTCCCGGTTCACGCTCGCAGCCCTGTAGCCTCACAAGCCCCCACGAAGCAGCCAGACAGGCAGGAGACCAGCAGCGGCAAGTGGAGGTGAGGGGGTTCCGCAGCGGGACCCGCGAAGCGGGTTCCGCAAGTCGTGGGTGTGAACAGCCCTCACACCGATGCAGCGCCAGCCAGAAGCAACAAGCAGCGTCCCACGAAAAAAGGGTCCAGGTGCAGTTTAAATTTAGCAAGGTGTGGGCGGGGCGTTCAGGGAGAGCGGGGCCAGGTGACTCAGCCTCCGGGTCCGGGACTCCTGGGAAGATGAGTCCCGGTTCACGCTCGCAGCCCTGTAGCCTCACAAGCCCCCACGAAGCAGCCAGACAGGCAGGAGACCAGCAGCGGCAAGTGGAGGTGAGGGCGTTCCGCAGCGGGACCCGCGAAGCGGGTTCCGCAAGTCGTGGGTGTGAACAGCCCTCACACCGATGCAGCGCCAGCCAGAAGCAACAAGCAGCGTCCCACGAAAAAAGGGTCCAGGTGCAGTTTAAATTTAGCAAGGTGTGGGCGGGGCGTTCAGGGAGAGCGGGGCCAGGTGACTCAGCCTCCGGGTCCGGGACTCCTGGGAAGATGAGTCCCGGTTCACGCTCGCAGCCCTGTAGCCTCACAAGCCCCCACGAAGCAGCCAGACAGGCAGGAGACCAGCAGCGGCAAGTGGAGGTGAGGGGGTTCCGCAGCGGGACCCGCGAAGCGGGTTCCGCAAGTCGTGGGTGTGAACAGCCCTCACACCGATGCAGCGCCAGCCAGAAGCAACAAGCAGCGTCCCAATCAGAATCGCGCTCGCGCTCGCGCACGCCACCGTACGCTTACGGTAAGCGTACGGTAAGCGTACGGTAAGCGGGCTCAGATATATATATTGATTTAAAGGCTATTTTCTCAGAATCTACTGAACAGATTTACACCAAACCTACAAAAGGCACTTCCTTGACCTAGGGACTACCTCTCTGCCAAATTTCTAGTAATTCTGTTCAGCCGTTCAATCAATATATATATATCTAAGCGCGCTCCGTGCGCGCTGGGTGCGCGCACCTCGCCGTGCGCGAGCGCAATTCTGATTGGTTGTTAGATCTTAGTAAACATTCGAATCGGTGGAAATCAGGAAGCGGCGGCCGCCATTTTGTCTATCGCATAAAGAGGGGGTGATAAACAAAGGGGGAGAACTTGAAAAGGGGGCAGAGTGGGTAGAAATAGACCCAGTAGGCATTGTAAGGGGGTCAAAGTAGGACCTTGTAGGGCAAAAAAAAAGATTAATATTTTGTTAAAAAATATCGCCGAGTGCGCGCACCCAGCGCGCACCCGAAAAAAAACTTAATAAAACAAATTTTAAAAAAATCGCATTTAAGTGTTTAGATATAAGGTGGTTCTAAAAAGAGCCCTTGTGTTTATTGTTTGTTTTTTGGTACCTACAAGTAAGTACATGGCCCATCTAGCGTAACGTGGGCACGCGGTGCGCGTAGCGCACCGCGTGCCCACCGTGCGTGCACGCCACTAACTGCGTAAAGTGGGCTTCGCGCACCGCGTGCTCACTGTGCGCGCACGGTGCGCGAAGCGCACCGAGCGCGCACGGAACAAACTGCGTTAAGTGGGCGCGCACGCCACGAATGGCGTAAAGTAACTTAGCATTTAAAAAAACGTACAAATTCACTGAAAAACCCATAGGTTTCACACACGTTATAGTTAGGAATTAGCATTTAAAAAACCTTGCAAATTCACTGAAAAAACCATAGGTTTCACACATGTTATAGTTAGCGGAAATTTTACTGATAAAAAACCAATGAAATTCCCCCGTTATAGTTAGTGCAGGCAACTATAACTCACGCGACCGCAATCTTCTGCTGATGACATATGTGTCTTTATGAAAAAAAAATATTTGTAATATATGTATAGCTAAAAATGTATGGAAGAAGACATGGGCAAATAAGTGTCTAAATACAGTATTAGCATCAGCAGAGGATTGCGGTCGCGTGAGTTATAGTTGCCTGCACTAACTATAACGGGGGAATTTCATTGGTTTTTTATCAGTAAAATTTCCGCTAACTATAACATGTGTGAAACCTATGGTTTTTTCAGTGAATATATATATATATATATGTAGAATACTCCATCCCACTCCGTCAAAGAAGGCACGTGCTCGAAGATGTAAGTTATGGCATTCTTTATTGTACCAGGTCTCACACGACCCCATGCTAGAGAGACGCGTTACGGCTTCGCAGAAGCCTTTTTCAATCTAATTGGCACCCTGCACCTCTGAGTATATATAGGCCTTCCCCCCTTGAGGCATTAGTAGACACCAAGGAAATACTATTGCAGTTTAAACGTATATAAATGCAAAACCTTCTGCAAATTTACAAACATATTCCTGACATCAAATTGGAGAAAGCAGCTGGTGAAATTACGAGATGACATGATATTCATAAAATGCATAGTGCATCATAATATGTCCCCAGACTTTGTTACACTTGAATATGCACAATACGTGTATAAACATATATCCAGGATAATCACATCACCAGCCTCTCGGGGAACAAATATTTTGTACATTTAAACAGTGACGCCAATCCCTCTATAAAACAAAACCCTTCAGATAAAAAACACATTCAAATACAAATACATAAAATCGTGCTGCGACTGTCCCAAGAACGTTAAAACAGAGGCATCATTCAGCCCGTCACGCTACTCCTGATAAACATAAGACCTACGGCAATTCAGCATAAGAACTGAACTGAGGTGATGATGTTTCCAAGTGCCCAAAATGAGATCGCTGCATTTTGTCTTGTTTAGCACAAGGGGCAGGGAGCCTGAAATAATTACAGTTACACCGCGGAGTTTAAAAAACCCAAACTATGTAATCTCTCAACAAAATGCTCGCCTCCCGGTGAACACTCACATCCCCAAAGAGGACTTCAACTCCCATACTGCCTCAAGGCGATCCAGCGAAAACCTCAAAGTCTTGGGCATGAGTCTTTGTAACAGTCCGCATGTATACTTCAAGATGCCGGGGCCAGTGAATGTAAATGTGATGAAACGAGCAGTAGGCAGAGTCTTGTAACAAACAAACAAATATATTGAAAAAGTAGCCTCAATGTCTATAATTGCACGCAGCACTAAAGGAAAATAAAGAGGAGGACATGAACATGGGGTCGGAGGAGACCAATGCACAAAAATTGCTTATGCCGAACAATCCTCACCGCTTCCGCGTTGGCGTCCGCGGTGCCCAGTCACCAGAGGGCACCAGTCTCCCGAGCAAGGCTTTTCTAAACAGGGGAAACACTAACCCCGTGCTGGCAGTCGCAAAAACCGCCCACTGTGAGATCTTCATATATATGTGTGTGTATATATATATAGATATTCAAGCTTCCCAACTTCGTCTTTTCTTACAAAGTCAAGCACTCACGGGGGGGTTTTGTATCGGCTCTTATTTAATTAGCAGATGAACCAAACCAACAGACGCGTTTCGGAGATTCCTTCATCAAAAAGCCCACTATACGCCAAGGATTTTTTTGGGGCATATTTGAATTAGGGTGGGGTCCAAACCAGAATTGGCTAAAAACGTATTTTTTAAAAAAAATTTAGCTCTTAGAATTTTCGTTGCTATACTCTAAATCCCTTTGTTTTGGGCTCTTTCTAGCCACAGACCTTTGGCCCACCCATACAAGTGAGGTATCATTTTACTCAGGAGAACAAGGGGAATGCTGGGTGGTAGGACATTTGTGCCGGCACGGTGATTCCACACAAAAATATGTGGAAAATGTGTTTTTTTAGCTAAATTTGAGGTTTGCATGGCATTCTGGGTAGGAAAACGTTGGGGGATCCACGCGAGCCATACCTCATTGCACTCCCCCGGCTGTCTAATTTTCAGAAATGTTTGGGTTTGGTACTTTCCCAAGATGGCCGCCGAGCCCGAGGCCAAAATCTCAGGTGCCCCCACCCAAAACCAGGTAGTTTTGCTATAGGTAATTTTAAAGTCTCCACAGTACAATTTGGGCCATTTCCTGTTGCAACCACTATGCCTACCCACACAAGTGAGGTACCATTTTTATCGGGAGACCTGGGGCAATGCTGGGTGGGAGGAAATGTGTGGATCCACGCAGATTCCATAACTTTCCCGCACAGAAATTTGAGAAGAAAGTGAATTTGTTGGCGAAATTTGAGGTTTACAGGGGATTCTGGGTAGGAGAATGATGGGGGGCCCACGCAAGCCATACCTCGCAGGACTCCCCCGGGTGTCTAGTTTCCAGAAATGTGTGGGTTTGGTAGGTTTCCCTAGACGGCTGCTGAGCCCCGGGCCAAAAACTCATGGGACACCCCATGTATAACAAGGTTGGTTTGTGATAGGTAATTTTGATTTTGCTTCAATAGGTTTTGGGCCCTTGCCTGTCACGGGTCCTTGACCCACCCACGCAAGGGAGGTACCATTTTTATCGGGAGACCTGGGGGCATGCTGGGTGGGAGGAAATTTGTTTTTTTTGACAATTTTTTAGGTTTGCAAGGGATTCTGGGTAACAGAACCTGGTGGGAGGCAGTCAAGTCCCCCCATCCTGGATTCCGCAGGGTGTCTAGTTTTCAAAAATGTATAGGTTTCCTAGGTTTCCCTAGGTGCCGGCAGAGCTATGGTTCAAAAACTACAGCGAGGCACTTTGCCAAAAAAGGGTCATTTTTCACTGCAAAATTGAGGTGTCCACGTTGCGTTTTGCGCCGTTTCCTGTCGCGGGCACTAGGCCGACCCACACAAGTGAGGTACCATTTTTAGGTCTCGTGACATAAGCAGCACATGCGCTGCTCTCGTCTTACGAGGCTTCTTGGAATCGATACGATTCCAGAAGTCGTCTTGCGGTTCCG
The DNA here is from genome assembly GCF_964204655.1 of Triturus cristatus. Lineage (NCBI taxonomy): Eukaryota > Metazoa > Chordata > Amphibia > Caudata > Salamandridae > Triturus > Triturus cristatus. The sequence goes on from NC_140583.1 coordinate 906,400,536, forward strand.
CCTCCAATTTTCATTGGTGCGGGTCGTTTTGCGTCATGGCTGATGCACCGGAGGCAATCATTACACTGAGGGTTGCCACCCTGTCCCCTTTTGGCCCCACCCACCGGGATTGGATCATTTACTTACGGTGGGAGACAGTGTCTCTCAATTAGCCGCTAAGCACTTTTTTTTTCGTAATACGCATTTGTTCTCTACCTAGCTCCCCTCCTTTTCCTAGGCCTCTCTCTCTTATGACCCCATGCTCTTCGCTTATGTCTGTATTTACTGCTCTCTCTCTCTCCGGCTCTCCCCATTCTATTCTGATCTCTCTCATGAGCCTTCCTTCATTTCCTATCTCTAACCTGCGGTCCCTGTCTACCTCGTGCCCGCTCCCTTTCTCGCGTCGCCACCTCTTCCATCATTGTACCTCGCTGTCCCTGTCTTTTTTGCGCCCCCTCCCTTCCAGATCTCTGTATCGCTGTCTCTCCTTCCCTGTCAGGCCTCTCCTTTTCTCCCAGTGTCTGACATTTGAGGGTCGCTAATGAGCACCTCCGCAGTCCGGCTCTCACTGATGTTTCAGCGTGCGAGTTACAGCAACTTATTTCCCTCGTTATCTCCCCCTACCAGGATTAGTGCCCAACATACCATGCCCGTCACACAACCCTGCCTAGTGCAGCATGCCGCGGATTCGGACACCCTTCCACCCCTCCATAAGGTCGGAATCTCAGCTCCCGACAGAAGTCTGGTATTGTTGTGTTCATGCACGGGGTGGAGTCATGTGTTGTTGGCCCACTCCCAGCCTCTCGCCGAGGAATGGACACACAGCTCTCTAATAACAGCTGCTGGGAGTCCTGGGCAGCAAAAACTACGGCTGGGTATTCCCACAGACAGAGTGAAATGTCCCGGAAGTTAACATCAGTTATTTATTAAACTAAAAAACCTCAATATTTCAGTTGTGTCCGTACTATTACGGCTGGCGCCTTGGTTACATTTAATCAATATGCGGCAGTTTCGGTAAGGTACTGTGACACTTTTGTTTAGTGTGCTTGTCGATAAAAGTATTCCCCCATGGCCATAGTGCAGTCGTTTGGTTGGTAGCACTTCATTATTTCAACCAACCTGGGCGTGCCTGTCCTCTTGTATATTTTTTCCAAAGCAGCTCGATACTGCCCTTGATTGGATCCCATGGCAACACCTTTCTTTAAGTGCTTGGGCTGGAGGGATTTCTGTGCGTGTGAGTGTGTGTGGGGGGCAGGGGGAGGATATTATTGCCATGCGTGTGCTTAGTGTTTTCTCTGTTCTGTTTTACTGCAGGGCGCCTTGTGCTACGTGGACACGCTCATGGCACGCTCGCCACACACCAGGCTTTAGGGTTGGGGCAGTGCTGCCAGACACCCCGGCTCCTCTGAGTTGCACATCTTTCACTTGACACAGGAAGATTAGTTACACACCTCCTTGTCCCCACATCCGCCCATCTGACTATTCATTAATTTGTCCCTTAGTGTACTACACTCTCCGACCACCTCTCTCTGCAACCAGCTGTCTGCTTCCCTCCTTTGTTCTCTTTCTCTCTAGAATTTGCCGCTTTGTCAACAAATCTGTACTCTCTTATATCATCTGCTCTGTCCATCCATCCGTACATTCATCCATCAATCAATCTTGTTCAGTAGCATCATTCATACATATACTCCTCGTAGACCATCTATCCATCCATCCATCGTGTTCAGTAGCATCATTCATATATACACTCCTCATACACCATCCATCCAGTTCAGTAGCATCATTCATACATACACTCTTCATACACCATCCATCCATCAATTGTCCAGTAGCATCATTCATACATATACTCTTCATAGACCATCCACCCATCCATTATTCAGTAGCATCATTCATACATACACTCTTCATAGCCCGTCACTCTGTCTATCCATCGAGTTCATCCGTCCATCCATCCTTCCTGTTCAATAGCATCACATAGTCAGGACTGATGTTGAGTGGCCACAGGGACATAGCTATAGGCTGAGGAAAGACTTCATTGTGTGGTTGATGAATGGGTAGAAATACATTCTTTATTTGGCCACGGTGCAGGTTCACAAACAAGCATTTGCAATGCAATAGGTCTCGCATTTACATGAGTTTAAGCAATTGGCATTGTAAATGACAACGCGTTTTATTTATATTTCAAAACCGTAACCATAAATAGAAGGCATTGTCATTTACAATGCCAATAGCTCAAACTCGCGTAAATGCGAGACCTGTTACATTGCAAATGCTTGTTCTTAGAAGACTTTGGGGAACGCGGGGTGGGTGGAAATTTGTGGATCCACGCAGATTCCAGAACTTTCCACCACAGAAATGTGGGGAAAATGTGTTTTTTTGGACAATTTTTTAGGTTTGTAAGGGATTCTGGGTAACATAACCTGGTGGGAGGCAGTCAAGTCACCCCATCCTGGATTCCCCTGTGTGTCTAGTTTTCAAAAATGTATAGGTTTGCTAGGTTTCCTTAGGTGCCGGCAGAGCTATGGTTCAAAAACTACAGCTAGGCACTTTGCCAAAAAAGGGTCATTTTTCACTGCAAAATTGAGGTGTGTCCACGTTGTGTTTTGAGCCATTTCCTGTCGTGGGCACTATGTCTATCCCCACAAGTGAGGTACCATATTTATCGGGAGACTTAGCGTAATTCGGATTTGTAAAGCAACTCTTATTACCTATTGACTTTCGATGCATTTCTGCCTTCAAAAAGAAAGACAATGTGTAAAAAAGAGATAATTTTGAAAAATAATCGATAATTCTCATGCTAGTATGAGTATTCCCAATTTCGGAAATGTGCAAATATCTACTGTTTCTAAACTCTATATTTTGTTCCCATTTCAGAAATACATAGGTGTCTTTCATACCAATTTTTCCATGTACACATTTTCCCAGAATAATTACTATATACCCAATACATAATAAAAAACCAATGCAAGTCACTGATGAGTTTTGGCTCTGGGTTCGTCGGGTTCTTGGTGAACTTACAAGTCCTATATATCTCCACAACCAGGAAGGTCTAGCGGATGTAACGGTATATTGGTTTCATACAGATGTCATAATTAGAAGAAGTTACATGTAAAAACGTTGACACTAAAGGTTGTTTTTTTCAACTAATTTTCAATTTTTCCTATATTTAACTGTTAGTTTCTATAACGAAACCTTGAAGGATCTACCCAAAGACCCCTTGCTGAATTCCGAATTTTGTCTACTTTTTCAAAATATATAGCTTTCCTGGATCCATTATTGTTTTCATACCCATTTCTACCATTAACCGGAAGGAGGTTGAAAGCACAAAAAATAGCATAAATAAGCAATGTCCCTGAAAAATGCCAAAACTGTGTAAATAAATGTGATTTTCTGACAAAAGTCTGCTTGTCCGTGAAAGCAGTGAAGATGGTGATTTCAGCACCACAACCCCTTTTTTGATACCATTTGCAAGGAAAAACCCAGACGCTTTCATTTGCAGCCCTTTTTTCAATTTTTCCCCCAAAAAAACAAAATTTTGCTGTATTTTGGCTAATTTCTGGAACCCCTCCAGGGGAATCCACAAACCTTGGGTACCTTTTGACCGTCTTCTGGTTTTGTTAGTGCGTTTGGTCATTGGGCCAGTCTGCGCTATTACCTTGTTTTTAACGTTGGCACAGGGATAATCCTTATTAAAGTTATTTGTGTTCCTGTAGTCAATTTTAACTCACTTGCTTTACACTGCACTGCTCATAATCACCTCACTTAGGACAGCTTCATCAATCTTTAGGAGATCATTTTCCATCAGCGTAGATTAAAACATCCGCGAGCTCCTCCCGTAGTTGCACACTGGGAGTAGTAGCTCCTCAGCCAAACTAGGTTTGGTTGAGAGGAGATCCCACATGATGAAGCATGCCACCACGGTGGGTGATGGGATTATGTCCTCTTTGTAAGGACTCTGTTAGCTTAGCTTGGCTTTAGTTTAGTTACATTCAGGCACTCGGAGCCCATTGTTTTTGTTTTATGTTTGTGTATTTTTCTACCTCTGGACTTTCGTGTTGATACATTGTCAGTAGGGGGACTTGTCCAGGCTGGTTGTGTGATCCCTCAGACCCTCTCGCTAACTAGTTTTCCTGATACCTTTAGAATCCCCATGATGTTGGAAGAAAAGGACGCAAATTGGGCGTGGATACCTTATGTGGTCAAAAAGTTACAGGGGCCTAGGCGAGCACTACCCCAAATAGCCCAAAAAAGGCTTAGCACAGGGGGGGGGAAAGGCCTGTCAGCGAAGGGGTTAAAGTAGGCAGCATACAATATTGAACAGAACAGAACATCACGAACCATGAGTACATAGGAGTGAAAACAGGGTCGGTCAGGCAATCAATATCATCACAAATCATCATTGCTTGCAGATACAGAATATAAAAATGAACATCAATCAATCCAGTACCTTCTCTCATGCGTCATAGTGTTCTCGTCTATGAGGGGCCCCAGACCTTGTGAAATTTGTTCGGGCAACCTCTTGCTTTATAGGTAACTTTTTTATCTCCCATGCAAAGGTCCATCACAATTATTCATTTGTTAAGGGTAGGGGGTTCTGGGGTACCCCAGTGTTTAACCACATCTCTCTTGGCAACCACTAGGTCCAAGTGCAAAAATTAAGTTTGGCTCTGGGGATGTCTACCTCCGATGATATTCCCAGTAGAACAAACTTGGGGTCTATTGGTATGTCTTCCCTTAGTATTTTGTGTAGTTCTTCTGTTATGGATGACCAGCAGAACCATATTGTAGGGCACTCCCATAAGCTATGTATGTATGAGCCCCTATTCGCTTTGCAGCGTAAACAAGTGGGGGAGTCTGCCCTGCCAAACTTGTGTAGTCGAGCCCTGTCATAATATATACTATGTAGGATCTTGATTGTATCAATTGCAATCTAGATTTAATGGCTACTTCTCTCGAGTGAACGAGTGCCACTTCCCAATCGATGTAATCCATGCTGCCCACTGTTGCTTCCTACTGTGCTCTCAACTTTGTCGGTGAGTAAGGGATATTATTTATTAATGTTCTATAAGTCCATGAGACTGCCTTCTCCATGATATCCCCTTGGAGCAGTCACCCCACCAGTGTTGCATAGTCAGGGAGATCGGTCAAATCTAGGTATTCTGCTCTCCATGCATGATTAACCTGTACGTACTTAAAGTATTGGGTGGTGTTTAATTGGTATTCCTGTTGGAGGGATCTAAAAGGGATTACATTTCCATCTTTGAGGAGGTCGCCCACTCTAGAAATTCCAATCTTATCCTAAGTTCGGAAGCCTTTGAGCTTCCCAATCTCAGTCAGTCGCGTCCCCTCCCATACCGGAGTTTGCTGGGTAATGCTTTTATTCCACCCCATCTGTCTCTCTGTCCTTTTCCATGCCTCTATGGTTCTCTGTGTTGCCAGCAGCAATTGGGTTATTCCTGAGCCGCCATAAAGGTAGTGTAAATATGTGCAAGATTGTAACTGGTTTCTCTCTAGGGTGTAGGTCGGGTGCTACCCGGGTGAATGTACCCAGTCGCTAATCGCTATTAAGTGTGCCACTCGGGAATAAGAACGTACATCTGGGAGTGCAATTCCACCATTGTATTGGCTTCTCTACAACATCCTCAGTGCCATTCTTGGGTGGTCCCCATCGCATAGGAGGGTCCAGACTTCCTTCTCAGTTGTGGTAAAATAGCATCCGGAATTTCATGGTATTTGTTTTGAAGGACATAAAGGCATTTGGGCAGTACGATTGTTTAATACATTCCGGCCCTACCTAAAAATGCAACAGGTAAAGCTCTCCTTCTTCCCACGTCAGTGTGGAATTCCTTTAATATCCTTCGAATATCACGTTCCAGACTGACCTCTGTATTCGTAGTTACGCAGAGACCTAGATATTTGAACCACCCCTGAACAATGCGCAGATTGTCCGGGAGGTGCCCCACATCCAGATGTCTGGCCACCGGGTACAGGCTTGAATTGTCCCATATATCTTATAACCAGGGAAGATCCCGTATGCCTCAAATAGCTGAAACACTCCCTGTAAAGTCGCAACTGGATGAGTGCTGTACAGGAGGATGTCGTCTGGGTATAATAAAATCCATTCATCTGCCAATGCCCCTAGTCTCTCTTTGAAACCAACTAGGCCCTAGTGTGTCCTCACTATACCGGCCAGTGGTATTAATGTGAGCGCAAATAACAATGGGGATAGAAGGCACCCTTGTTGAGTGACCCTCTCTATGGGGAATTCTGCAGACTTTGCTCCTTTCACATGTACCCTTGCCATCGGACCAGAGTACAGGAGTTCTACTCATGTCAGGAACTTGGGTCGAAACCCAGATTTTAATAGGGCTTGGATGGCATCAAATGCTTTTCCAGCAACTAATGATAAAAAAAAACTGAGGGTCTTCCCTAATTTATACCAGTTGGCCAGTTTAGGTAAATTGAACAATGACGATCTTTTAGGCATAAACCCAGATTGATCGTGGTGTATAAGGGAGGCTATCACTGTTAGAAAGTCATGTATCCAGGACTGTGGTCAGGATTTTTGTTTCAACATTTAATAATAAAATGGGATGGTCAGAACCACAGTCTATAGCCGGTTTCCCGGGTTTATGCATCACCACTATGGTGGCATGACGAAGGTTCGGGGGGAGAACTCCCTCCTCGTTTGCCCCCAAAAACATGCAAATAAGGAATCAACAGTTCGACTTATCTCTTGATGAACTCTGCCGGTATTCCATTAGGTCCTGGGGTGTTCCCTGGTTTCTGTTTGTCTATGGCAGTCACTACTTCTACCAATGTAAAGTCTTCTTTTAATGTCCTACGATCCTCAGGAGGCAGCGTGGGGTCGGAATGTCTTTTAGATAATCTCCTATCTGGTGTTCGTCCACCAGTGCACGGGCCTTGTAAAAGTCTGCATAGTATCGAGCAATGCGGTTACAATCTCCTGTGGTGAGGTACAGAAAACAATATTAAAGAGGTTTTTTGAGACAATAATTAAAGAACCATTTAATTAGCAGTAAATAGCAAAGATTGAAAAAATGAGTACCCATTAAATATTTACTCTAGTATGAATCAGCTGATTAAATAGTGTCCACTAAAGGCTAGTGAGTCTTAAGTGAAAGCATGCATTCTTCATTGTTGAGGAACTGTTTATCTATGATAATCTTAAGGTTTTTCCAATTCGTTTCCTATATCCAGTGAGTTTATATGATAATGTATCGAGTCTACATTTGTTCGTTTGCAGACATAATTGTTCTATGCAAGAAAAACCCGGCCGTTGTACAAACAGTTGCTGGAATACTACTGCCCTTGGTTCAGATCAGGCCATAGAAGATCTTATTTGGTGATCACTGCTTTTTGTTAGCCCTGTCAGGCATAACCCATTTAGCAAGTGAGCCACTCAGCTCATTTCTATGAACTCTTGTTTTTGCTGTGCTTACTATAATATTCTCACCCATTTGGTGCACTCTGATAGATGATCTTACCAAAACTACCTTAGCAAATAGATCATCTAATACTTACACAGCACTGTTGCCATATTGTCCTTTGTAACAAGCAGCTATTTTGACTTTGACAATATTTTTGTGAAGCAAAAAGTTCTCTGAGCTACTGACTCTGACTGGGATGGTGTTTCTTGACGATATGCTGGTATAATTATATTCTGTGTAAAGGCATATTTAACACAATTTTAAAGGTCTAGGATTTCCAAAATAGCAACTGTTGGTTTAGGAAAAGCTCAATTTATTTTAAAATATGGTATAAAGTAGTTGATCTCCTCAGTCACATACAGCATTTGCTGAACGCCTCTTAGGTCAGGGCTATATTACTGGTTTGTTATTTTCCAATGCCATACCATGCCATACCATACCACACCTGAATGTATAGCACTAAAGACGTAAAATAACACCTAAAAGCTGCAAAGGTCTGTCTGACAACTGTAGGTAAAGCAATATTTTACTGTGTTGTGTCCCCCCTTCTTTAGATCTAGTACACTGGTTTTCCTGACATCAGGACAGTGCTTGACTGTTAAACTGCTCTCAATCCCAGTACCTTGTCCCTTAGAGACAATGGGCCTTATTCACAGAGGTAAACTCACACATTTGGGTGCCGATCACGATCCGGTAAAAAATTCCCCCGTGCGACTCGTATCCGGTCTTTTTACCCTACGAATTGTACAAGTGCCGTACGAACTGGCAATCACGATTCGCATGGTAAAAAGTCCATACGAACCGCATTGGGAATATTTCCCCACACGTCCTCGGGTCGGACAATGTGTCCGATACGTCCTCGAACGATTTACCGTACAAACGTGAAAAGTCAAGTCCGACCGAGGAATCACGATCCATCCCGTGCGTCCGAACTCACAACCGTATGGAAAAAACACCGTCCGCACCGAACTCCTACAGCAACCATGGAGACATGTGCCCGCATACGCGCCCAACACTCCCCCCAGCCCCCGTACGTCCGACACGTACCCCCCGTGTATGTACACCCCCACCCGTCTAGGTACACCCCAGTACGTCCGAGTCCTACCCCCACACCTGTACGTGTCATACCCCCGTGTACCCACACCCCAGTACGTGTCGTCCCACCGTCTATGTACACCCCAGTACGTTCCAGTCCTACCCCCACCCCAGTACGTGTCGTACCATCGTCAATGTACACCCCAGTACGTTCCAGTCCTACCCCCACCCCAGTACGTGTCGTACCACCGTCAATGTACACCCCAGTACGTTCCAGTCCTACCCCCACCCCAGTACGTGTCGTACCACCGTCAATGTACACCCCAGTACGTTTCAGTCCTACCCCCACCCCAGTACGTGTCGTACCACCGTCAATGTACACCCCAGTACGTTCCAGTCCTACCCCCACCCCAGTACGTGTCGTACCATCGTCAATGTACACCCCAGTACGTTCCAGTCCTACCCCCACCCCAGTACGTGTCGTACCACCGTCAATGTACACCCCAGTACGTTCCAGTCCTACCCCCACCCCAGTACGTGTCGTACCACCGTCAATGTACACCCCAGTACGTTCCAGTCCTACCCCCACCCCAGTACGTGTCGTACCACCGTCAATGTACACCCCAGTACGTTCCAGTCCTACCCCCACCCCAGTACGTGTCGTACCACCGTCAATGTACACCCCACTCCGATTTCAGGATATGTACGCTTGGAACATACACGGTGGGGGTACGCTCAATGCATTCGAGGTGAGGGTACGAGTCTACTTACACTGTTGGGGTGGGGGGTACGCTCCTTGCATACGCGGGTGAGGGTACGGGTTGTACTTACACTGTTGGGGTGGGGGTACGGTCCGTGAGTCCGCCGGTGGGGGTAGGAGTCGTACTTACACTGGTGGGGGTGGGGGTACGGTCCGTACGTCCGCGGGTGAGGGTTCGAGTCGTACTTACACTGTTGGCATGGGGGGTACGCTCCATGCATACGCGGGTGGGGGTACGGGTCATACTTACACTGTTGGCATGGGGGGTACGCTCCATGCATACGCGGGTGGGGGTACGGGTCGTACTTACACTGTTGGGGTGGGGGGTATGCTCCATGCATACGCGGGTGGGGGTACGGGTCATACTTACACTGTTGGGGTGGGGGGTACGCTCCTTGCATACGCGGGTGAGGGTACGGGTCGTACTTACACTGTTGGGGTGGGGGTACGGTCCGTGAGTCCGCGGGTGGGGGTAGGAGTCGTACTTACACTGGTGGGGGTGGGGGTACGGTCCGTACGTCCGCGGGTGAGGGTTCGAGTCGTACTTACACTGTTGGCATGGGGGGTACGCTCCATGCATACGCGGGTGGGGGTACGGGTCGTACTTACACTGTTGGCATGGGGGGTACGCTCCATGCATACGCGGGTGGGGGTACGGGTCGTACTTACACTGTTGGGGTGGGGGGTACGCTCCATGCATACGGGGTGGGGGTAGGGTCCGTACATATACGTCCCCACGCTATGTGATGCTTGTGCGGTCCGTACCCAGGCCTTTGCCACGTGGGTGCGATCCGTCCCGCCATTGTTGGGGTGACGTGTGTGGGCGTGGTACGACTCGTACCCCCGCTCTTCAGGCGTGGGTACGGGACGTACCTGTCTGGTTGTGTTTCCGGTTCGCGTGGTGACGGACTTCCGTTGTGGCGGTCGCTGGCTTATCAGGACACGCCCCCACCCCCTCGTGGTGACCAGGGCATGGGAGTCAGGTATGTCCAGGCCATGTGTGGTGTGTGACTTATGTGGTTGTTTTGTGGCCTGCCCTGGTCCTGCCACCCCCACCCCACCCCACTTTCCCCCCTCCCTTAGTTATTCTGACCTTCTGCGGCGTCTGCGTCGTAACCTGTAGAGGAGGTGGACTGCTATGAGGGCAGGGATGACTCGTAGGTTCGGGTCCATGTCTGTCCGTCGCGTACTGGTACTCCTTGATCGCGTCGTCCTGTCGCGTACGGGTCCTCCTTGGTCGCATCGTCCTGTGTGTCCGTCGCGTACTGGTCCTCCTTGTTCGCGTCGTCCTGTCTGTCCGTCGCGTACTGGTGGTCCTTGTTCGCGTCGTCCTGATTTCCCGGCAGTTTTTGGGTGCCGGAAAAGATTCACCGTGCGGGATGACGTCGGTGCGAATCGTAATTCCTGGGTCGTGAATGGCTGGCTGCGAGCGTCCCGACGTCAGGTCGGCGCTTTCCCGGATGGCATTGGTAGGGTTTTTTTGTTCGGTCGGGCTTTTTTACGAATCGTACGGTGATGGTGTACCCGTGCGAATCGTAATTCCTTGTTTGTATGAATTGACGACCGGGTACGCGTCGGACGGAGAATATGCTCCGTCCGACGGTTCGTACCCGGTTTTTACAGGATCGTGATCGGCGCCTTGGTGTAGGTCTACTATTTATTTTACTATTCATGAACTATGAGTGTAATTTTACGCGTAGTATTTTTACGACTGCAGAGTCTGTCATATATTTAGTGTGCAGAGTCCTCCGCAGTCATAGGGCCTAGATTTATAAAAGGTGGGAAGGGGGACATAATTAATGACTTAGAGACAGTCATCCTTCACTAGTTACTAGAGTAAGACTCCCACCCCTCACAATTGCTGCAGGAATCCTGGAAGATGAGAAGAAGGAAAACATTGTGCAGAAATATGTCTGCCAGAAACAACACTGAAACCGGTGCCTGCTCTATTTGTCATCTTGGACTTAACGGCTACTGTTGCTGTGAGGTCAGCTGGTCTCCTGCTGATCCAAGGGAGATAAGAAACAAGGAAACAATTGCAAGAAGAATTAAGAGATACGGGAACTGGACTTTGAGTTGTAGTCATGGCTTTAAATGAGAAAAACAATTCCTAATTGAATGCTTGGCCTGTGTCACAGTTACATTCTATTGAAGTTAAGGGACTGTTGTACCAGCAGAACTTGAGTTACAGAGCTGTTACTGGTCATATACAAACGCTGGTAGACTCGCAGGACCAACGCACGAACAAGCAAGTCCCAGAGGAAGACAAAAACAAAGCTATCTAATCTTGGTGAGCCCTGCTCTGCTGCAACTCCCATGCTTTCACCACTTCACCGCTGTTCACACCAAGTAATGTCAAAGCAGGAATAGAAAGCAACATGCTCCCATGTAAGACGTCGCGGATCACTGACATAATATCGACTACAAAAATATAGACTTACAAAAATATCGATGCCAAAATATAGAATACCAAAATATCGACTCCCTATCTCCAAACAGGAAAGTACAAAAATATAGAATCCAAAATATCGTTGTGAATAATATAGTTAGTCAAAATATCGAATTTTTTAAATGCCTTAAAAGTAATGTAAAATTTATGAAATAATACATATAATTAACTGACACATACTTAAAAATACTTAAATAACATTAAAATTAATAAATATTTAATGTAAGTAAAAAAAATAATTAATACATATACATTAACGTAATATTTATTAAAAATATTCAATATTTTCTGCGTAGGATAGCGGGCGGGTAATATTTACTGTTACCACTCCAGTAAGTGCAATAGTAGGGAAAGTGTTGGATAGCGGGGGGGGGGGGTAAAAATTACTATTCCCACTCCAGAGAGTGCAACAGTAGGGAAAGCGTTGGATAGCGGGAGGGTAAAATTTACAATTCCCACTCCAGTGAGTGCAACAGTAGGGAAAGCGTTGGATAGCGTAGGGGTAAAAATTACTATTCCCACTCCAGAGAGTGCAACAGTAGGGAAAGCATTGGATAGCGTAGGGATAAAAATTACTATTCCCACTCCAGAGAGTGCAACAGTAGGGAAAGCGTTGGATAGCGGGAGGGTAAAATTTACTATTCCCACTCCAGTGAGTGCAACAGTAGGGAAAGCGTTGGATAGCGTAGGGGTAAAAATTACTATTCCCACTCCAGAGAGTGCAACAGTAGGGAAAGCGTTGGATAGCGGGAGGGTAAAAATTACTATTCCCACTCCAGAGAGTGCAACAGTAGGGAAAGCGTTGGATAGCGGGAGGGTAAAATTTACTATTCCCACTCCAGTGAGTGCAACAGTAGGGAAAGCGTTGGATAGCGTATGGATAAAAATTACTATTCCCACTCCAGAGAGTGCAACAGTAGGGAAAGCGTTGGATAGCGGGAGTTCAAAATTTACTATTCCCACTCCAGTGATTACAACAGTAGAGAAAACGTCTAATGACGTAGGGGTAAAAATTACTATTCCCACTCCAAAGAGTGCAACAGTAGGGAAAGCGTTGGATAGCGTAGGGATAAAAATTACTATTCCCACTCCAGAGAGTGCAACAGTAGGGAAAGCGTTGGATAGCGGGAGGGTAAAATTTACTATTCCTACTCCAGTGAGTGCAACATTAGGGAAAGCGTTGGATAGCGTAGGGGTAAAAATTACTATTCCCACTCCAGAGAGTGCAACAGTAGGGGAAGCATTGGATAGCGTAGGGATAAAAATTACTATTCCCACTCCAGAGAGTGCAACAGTAGGGAAAGTGTTGGATAGCGGTAGGGTAAACATTACTATTCCCACTCCAGAGAGTGCAACAGTAGGGAAACCGTTGGATAGCGGTAGGGTAAAAATTACTATTCCCACTCCAGAGAGTGCAATAATAGGGAAAGCATTGGATAGCGTAGGGGTAAAAATTACTATTCCCACTCAAGTAAGTGCAAAAGTAGGGAAAATAATAAATTAATATTTTGTTAAAAATTAATTAATTATTAATACCAAAACAAGTATTACAAATAATTACCAATCACACAAGATTTAATAATTGATTATTTATAAATACCAATATATTTTTGTTTAATTAATTACCTATTAATAATTAATTAACAACCAATTGTTTTTCAATAACAAACATTAATAAATGCTAATAATACCAATTAATCATTAATTAATAATATATTGATTAACGATATACACAAATTATTTAAATAAATAATTTTTTACAATTATATTACTTCCCACCATATTCCCCTATAAACACACTACCCGCTACAAATATTAAATGAATACAATTAACATAATTATCAATTAAACAATTAATACAAATTAATTACCAATTAATACAAATTATTTACCAATTAATAATTAATCAACAACCAATTAATTTTCAATACCAATTAATAATTAACTAATAACAATTAAATTACTTCCCACCCTATTCCCCTATAAACCCACAACCCGCTACAGAACTAAAACGCTAAATTAAATTAAAGATATATTAATTAACAATATACACACATCAATTAAATAATTAATTATTTACAATTATATTACTTCCCACCATATTCCCCTATAAACACACTACACGCTACAAATATTAAATGAATACAATTAACATAATTATCAATTAAACAATTAATACAAATTAATTACCAATTAATACAAATTATTTACCAATTAATAATTAATCAACAACCAATTAATTTTCATTACCAATTAATAATTAACTAATAACAATTAAATTACTTCCCACCCTATTCCCCTATAAACCCACAACCCGCTACAGAAGTAAACGCAAAATTAAATTAAAAATAATTAATAATTCCTATAAATTATTATTTAATGTACTATAATTAAATTACTTCCCACCCTACTCCCCTATAGACCCACAACCCGCTACGGAATTAAATTACACAAAAATAAAATAACATAAAATTCATTACTTTAAAAATATACTAACATACATTACAATATTAATACATACTTTTAACACATATACTAACACTTAAAACACTATAAAAAATTCGATATTTTTAACAACTATATTATGACTTTCGATATGACTTACTTCTATATTATTGCAATCGATATTTCTTACCTGTTTTTCGATATTCTTCACCACTATATTTTGGCAATTCGATATTCTGTCCATTCTATATTCAAAACTCGATATTCTGTCCACTCGATATTTTTTTTTCGATATTATGTCTATTTACCAGACGCCGCATCAGTGCTTCAATTCTCAGGTTGTCCTTCTCAGAGCATTTGCTCAAAATATTCAAAGTTCGGCTGGGGCCTCAAAATCGATGAACTTGACCCTGTGAAGTTCTGGTGTACTATAACTTTCCACCTTGCCCTGTTGCCACATTTAGATTTTGCACAAAGTACTAGGTCAGAAGGTAACACTGTTAAGGCATTCTGCTTGGATTGTTTGATCTGACTCCAATGTTGGCCCGCCCCAGAGGACTCTGTCCACCATCTCTCTTAGGGTAACGCTGACTTCTTACTTCTCATTTTTTCTATGGGCACAGGTTGACATTTATTTTCATAAATACATTACTTTTAATCCCTTAAAACAACTTTTGTCCACTTTGTGCCAATGTAATCATATTTTATAAACTGTATACTAAATATAATTAGTAATTTTAAATTGACTTTTACGTTGTTTTTGTTACTGCATTTTCTCAGAGGGAAGCCTGACTGATTGTGTCCAGCTCAAAGGGGTACACTTGGGATTTCCTAACGATGCATGCTTTTGGTTCATATCGTCATGGAATCTCAGCCACTGTAAACATAAAGAATGATACTTCTCTTCCCTCTAGTTATCAATACAGTTTCCTAAAACAGGGAAAATAATGCAGAAAGCTGTCTAAGATGACCCTATATCAAAACAAGGAGTTCACCTCCCTACCTAAGTTCTCTACTGGGGGACATCTACGCCAATATTCAAAACAACCACATCTTAATATTTCCTCATTTTCTCTATATGTCATTAATCAAGCATTAATTTGATAACTGGTGTCCATTATTGCAACTGTTCAACTTTTCCAATTTTTTGTCCAGTATTTTTTAAGAAACAATATCTAGGATGTGTTGGTGTTACCAGTAGAACATTCCTTATAACTTTAATGGTTGGTCCTGTTAAAATAGAAGGAGATCATAATACCTGTATTGGGGAATCGTGGTTCTTTAAATTCCTAATCTATTGCTCTTCCTCTTTCTAGACTCATAACCCATCACTAGTACTTGACACCTGGACCTCTAAATGCACGATTACCTCGACGTATGAAACGCATAATGGCTTGTGACCTACAAGGGTTGAATTGGTAAAAACTAAAACGTGCAATAAAATAAGAGTTACTGACGAGTTTCTTTATGATTTACAGATACTATTCAAGCAATGAATTTGAAGGCTATCCCGGAAGAAGGAATATTTATAGGTGCGTTTTGATCATAATCCTTTGATGAAAATGAAAGTCTATAGTGTCCATAATAGGCACTGTATGGATGTCATTAAATAATCATGTTTGTTTCGGAAATGGTTACCAATATGTGCACTACTGTACATTTGAAAGAAAAGTGGAACGTTGTTAAAGTAAGGCATACAATACTTTAAAGTAAAATTAAATCACACAGTTTTGAAAAATCTTAGCACCAAATATAAATTAATCAACATAAACGAGCCTGGATGGAGGTAGTTGCTGAACAATGTCAGACATTAGTATCTTCACATGGTGGGGCTCTAAACTATCCTCCAAAAACTCTTTATCTTGCTGCAAACACCGGTGCAGCACTTGGGGGCATATCAACAACAACCGGCGATAATTATCGCTAAGCGCACTTAGCGCTAGGATAATTATCGCCGGCTAGCGTTGATTTTTATCGCTGAGATAGCGTGCTATTAGCAACGCTTATCTCAATAGCGATAAAAATCCTCACGCTAAGTGGCTAACGTGAGATTATCGCTGGAAACCCAGCGATAATCTCACGTTAGCTTGTTGATAGGGTCAGACAAACTTAGCCATGATATCCTCCTTCCATAGGATATCATGGCTAAGTCAGAAAAATACCAGACGTAAAAAAGCAGCGTTAACCACAGTTAGCGCTGCTTTTTTTGTCTCTAACAGGGTTAGCGATATTCTGGATAATAGGAGAAATGTCGCTTAGCGACATTTCTCCTATTATTTTACTCTGGAACGCCCCCTTTGCATCTCATTAGAGATGCAAGGGGAAGCGTAGAGTAAATGGGTGCTAACATGCAAATTTGCATGTTAGCACCCTGTTGTTGATAGGGTGCTAGTTTTATCTCTGCTTTTTTGGCTTTTAAAGCCAAAAAAGCAGAGATAAAGCCCTTGTTGATATGCCCCTAATTCTCTAAAAAAGTATACATATATACATCGTCTGTGTGACTTGAACAAGGTGACTGCAAGAGTAAAAAAAAAATGAGATCCCTGATGTGAAATTTGCCATATTTCCCTTTAGGATTCTCGTGGAGCATTAGTCCTAAAATAAGTATTAACTACAGCACAAACCTGGTTAAAGGACACTAAACTCCTATCACACATAAAGAAACAGTGCCTCGTTATGTCTTAGTTTATTGAAAAATGTGGTAGTTACGAATAAAATACCTTGTAATGCATTTTAGACTATGAGATAGGCTTTGTTATATGAATTGGTCTCCTGTGACTACTAATGCTGAGAATGAGAACTGATGTAGCAATGTTGCGAATAACAAAACACACATGCAATGACAGTGGTAACTGATAATGAAAATTGTAACAGAATATTGGTGATACACACGCATAACAGCATAAAAAAGGACTTCATCCTATCCCCTATTGTTGGAAATGGCCCTTTTTGCAGGGTTAACCGCAAACCTTTTGCTTTTTCCTCATATTTTTTCATGACCTGTGGTTGTTGGCTACAGGACTCTGGGCACTTTACCACTGCTGATCAGTGCTAAAGTGCATATGCTCTTTGTGTAAATTGTTATTTTGATTGGTACTCCCTCATTGGCATATTTCTTTTAACAATAGGTCCCTAGTAAAGTGCACTGAGTGTGCCGAGGCTGGTAAATCATATGCTACTAGTGGGCTGCAGCACTGATTGTGACACCCACATAGTATCCCTGAGAAGATGTCTCAGGCCTGCCACTGCGATGCCTGTGCGTAGTTTGTTAACTGCCCTGTCGACTTGGCAAGTGCACCCACTTGCCAGACCCTAACCTTCCCTTATCTTACATATAGTGCACCCCGATGGTAGGCCCAATGTACCCCACTAGGCAGGGTGCGGTGCATTTAAAGGTAGGGCATGTACTGGAGTGTGTAACATGTCCTGATAGTGAAATACTGCCAAATTTGGCTTCACTATTGAAAGACTATCTTGCCCCATAGGACAGAATGGGGAATGCTTTGTAACATTTTACTAGCATATCTTCCCATAGGGATAGGGATTGAGTTTGGTATCCCTGAACTCATGATTTAATAACACATCTTTTAGTAAAGATGTTTTTTCAATTGTGTGTTTGAAAATACCACTTTTAGTAAGTGGCAATTGTCTTGTTCAACCATCCGTGTGCCTCTGCCTGTTTGTGGATTGACTGTCTGGCTTTGGAGTGACAGGGGCTGGGGAGGTGCAGTGGCTCCAGGAGTCTGGATGAGTCAGCACTAGGCTGAAAAGGCCTGATTTTCATTTGGAGTGGTGGGAGGAATAGCACCTGTACCTGAATAGGGCTGTGCATGCCATCCACAATGCTGGCTCTGCCCCCTGTGGTGTACCTGGAGCCAAGGCTCACACTGACAATGGATGTTGTTGTGCACTTGGAAAGTGCCCCCCAGAACTGGTTTGAACTGGGCTCAGAGCCCCTTGCACAAAGAGAACAAATACATTTTGGGGTATAAGTATCAGACCCAAAACCCCAGACTTTAGATCATTCCTGAAATTCAAGAGGAACCTTTGCCAAGGAGAAGAGCTGGAGAGACTGAGGGGAAGTACTGCCCTTGCTGTGTGTCTGGGGGTGGCCTGCAGTTGCTGTGTCTGCCACGGAAAGGCGAGGACTTTGCTGTTTGCTGTGTCCCCTGCTAGAAGGAGATCTCCAAGGGCCTGAAATGTAATGGCATCCTGTTCTGAAGTCTCAGGGACACAAAGACTTCACCCCCAGCTCCCCTGAACTCTGCTGCTGTGAGTTTTAGCCTGCCAAGAGGTGCCTGTGCCAGTTCTGGGTCTCTGGAGGTTGTTGCTGCTGTTTGGGAGCTGGAAGAAAGAAGAAATGTGAAGAACTGCTAAAATCGACACATTGGTCTTCTTGGCGGCTGTTTTCTCGACGCATCTCCATGGCGGAAGAAGAATTTCCACGCATCGCTGTGCTGCTGCAAAAACTGTTGCAGTGCCTGTCGCCGCTGCAAGACTTGACGCATCGAGGGATCACGGCTGAAGAGGACCGACGCAGCGCCGCTTGATGCCGCCTCATCGATCACCGATGCATCCCAGATTTCCACGCATCGTACCTGTGCGGCACGCTTTCAAACAGCCAAGCAAATCTCAGCCCAAGCACACCTATTTGCACCGGGGTCGCAGTTGTAAGTTTGTTTTGAAATTTACCACACCCGCGTGATAAAGTCCAACACACGGAGTTAAATTTTGGCAGGTTACCGCTCTCAAAATATAGGATGTGAAAGATGCCTGAAAAAAGGGGACATGTGGATTTTGGTGCAGATACCTATATTGCAAATTTCTGATGTCATGGTGGTATCATAAACTCCAGTGGGCTTTATAGGCAGTTAAATGTACTTAAAACATATGGGAATTATAATAAGCAGAAGATTGTATGGGGTACTCAGTCACAGAATTTGGCATGAAGTTAGCCTATAGACAACACTATAGGGCATTATTTTGAGTTTGGTGGTTCGATGGACCTCCAAAACCACGGTGGTGGTGCGGCTCCCACCGCATCGGTGTGGTCCGACTGCCCTAATACAAGTTGGGCAATCGGACCACCATGGGACCGCTGCTGCCTCCAGGGATCCGCGATCCCTGGGGGTCTTGCAGCAATCTGAGGCCCCTAATATGCTGGCGGTGCCACAGCGGAATCACCAAGCATAATACGATTTTCCTCACCACCACAGTTTTCATGGCAGTGAGCCTGTCATAAAAAATGTGGAGGTGAGGAAACAAAGGGGGCCCAACAGGCCCCCCTGTTGCCTCTGCACCAGGAAATGTATGCATGCAGGGGGGCACATAGTGTGCCCCCTGCGTGCATGTATCCCCAGTTCCTGCAGGGCATGGACTTGACAGTCTATCTCATGCAGGAACATGCAATGGCATTCCCATTGCAGTGCCTTGCTAAGGCTCATGTATGACCTTACCTGTGCACCGCCACGTGCCAGCTGCCAGTGGACCACCCGACCTGGATTTCAGTCGGAATCTCAAAGGCAGTCTCATTATGATGGCAGTGTGGCAGCGGTGCGCTGATGTGGCGGCCCGTTGCCACTTCGCCAAAGTAATAATAAGGCCCTATTATCATATTATGTCTCAGAAGGCACATTATGTTGAAAGACTGAAGAATTCCTTTCTAGTCTGTCTTTCTCTGCTATAAACTAGGATTTAGGCATAATATCCATTAAGTATCCAGTACCTTCACCCAAACCAAGAAAACATGATGACTTACTTAAAAGATGTTTAAACAAAATGGAAGTACTAAAAACCTTATTGAATACATTCTATCTGTATATGGTAAAGGATCAGGTTGAGCATTTGTCCTTACCACCATTAACCAACAAATACAAGTCTGAATTTTTATAATTAGGTAAACAACTTTATGTGTTTTTTCAGAAATAGATGAAAAATAGCATACACAAATAATATTTGCACCAGGCTGCCTGGGGTATTTGCCACTTATATGTAAAGAAAATGGAGTCTCACATGCTGATAGTCTGATTTAACTCTTTTATGCAGATATATATGTGTAAGTGTTCCTATAAGTCCACCCCACCATGCACAATTGTGTCATCAATAACTTTACTTCAAATGTTGCAGGGATGTTATCAGTGATGTCATAGAAGATGTCATGACTATAGTTACCATAGTGCACAAGCTATAGCTTCTTGAGATACCTCTAACTATAATTGCTGAATTTCTATGATTTTATGTGTGTAAAATCTAAACCCAAGTATTACGTCCCTCTAAGCTTCAGTTTTTGTGTGAATTTCTACTTTTTTTGGGATTCTATTTTTTAACTATAACGTCCCTTTAATCTTTGTTTTTTTCACTTTCTTTCTACTTTTTAATGCTATTTCCCAACTATAATGTCTCTGTAACCTTTGGTTTTTCAGTAAATTACTATTTCTTTTATAATATAAAGTATTATATAATTACCATTTGCTAATCCAACCGCTGCCAACCCCCCCCCATGCAGCCAAATCCACGAAGCTCACGCCTTTGGCCATGTGCAATGAGGGTTTGGCCACGAGGGCTGCCAAGCCCTGTGGCCAACCCCCACATGCAACCAACCCTACAAGGTGCAGGTCTTTGACCAACCTCTCAAAGACAGCCAACCCACGGGCCCCCTCCCTTGGCTGCTTTTGGGCCCTTAGGGGGGGTCTCAGGGCCTCCCTCCCTTGGGCCACTTTTGACACTGGGACCCCACACCCCAGGGAACAGCACCATATTTACAGGGGAGAGGACAAGCGGCCCCCCTTCCCGGGCCAATTCCTGGAGCCCATCCATATTCCAAAAAAGTGGAGGGGGTACGCAGCCACCCTCCCTAGGCTTATTTTAGCCCAAGGACCCCATCCCCCAGTGCCCAGTCAATGTCCAAAGGGGGAGGGGCCCAGGCAACAAAGCGTCAAGGGCTGCGGGGGAAGTCCCTAAGCCCCTGCAGCCCCAGCTAGCTCCTCGCCTTGTGCGGGAGAAGACATTGCTCCCACCCACAGGGAACAGCTAAAAATGGTGCTCCCTGCAGGCGGGAGCAATCTTTTCACCTGTTGTCCTGCTCACTTCAGTGCGGGAAGGGAAAAAGATCAAAAGTCCGCTCCCAGCAGTTGGGAGCATTTTGCATGCTCCTGTCCACTGGGAGCAGACTTAGGGCCTGATTATGAGTTTGGCAGTCCTCCTGTAGGACCACCAATGCTGCACCCACAGGAGGACTGCCGCGCCCGTGGTGCACCCACCCGCCAGATTCTGACTTAAATCCAGGGCAGGCGGATGGTGCTGCAGCAGTCTCACTGTGGCGGCTGTGTTAGGCTCATAGGAGAGCCTTAACTGCAGAACCACAGGCGTGACAGTGCCTCCAGCACATTTCTTCACAGTGTGGCATGCACCAAGTTGTGCATGCCACATCGTGCAATTCCATGGGAGCTCAACATGTGTCACTCCCCATGCACCTCCAGACCCAGAGGCAGCAGAGGGCCCAGGTAGGGCCCCCTTACTTGCATGTCTGCCACTCTTTTCATGGCAGGCACACCGCCATGAAATGGGTAGTGGATTTGTAAGTTGGAATGTGGTCAGCAGTGCACAATCAGCACCACCAGCATATTCCTGCCCCTTTCTGCTCTGCCACAGCTGCAGGATCCTGGATTCCAGTGGAGGCTGTGATCCTGTGGCTGTCCAACTGCCACACTCGAAATACGGTGGGCGAACCCGCAGTGGTCAAACTGCCACCGTGAGCATATTGGTCCGAGGACCACCTTACTCAGAATAAGCCCCTTAGTGTTTGCTTCCGCTCAGCGAGAGATTTGAAATCGCTCCTACCAAGCAAGGGCAAACACAGGTTTCCCTGTGCAAGCCAATGTGAGCAGGGAAACTGCAATGTCCAGAGTGTAGGCACCTCGGGACAAAGCATATGAGCCGGCCCTGGGGGATGGGGTCCCCAGGGCCATTAATGGCTCAGGGTCGGGGGGTGACCCCCATCCCCATTGTAATTGTGACTGGGCCCCACAGCATGGGGTCCCCAGGGCTGAAATCGGCCTAGGGAGTGGGGCTGTGTGCTCCCTCCCCCTTTTTGAATTTGGTCGGGCCTGAGGAATGGGGCCCCCAGAGCCGAAATCAGCCCAAGAGGGGTGCAACGAGCCCCCTCACCCTTTTTTTAAAAGACCGGGCCAGGGGGATATATACATATATATCCAGGACACACTTTTTCTGCTGAAGAGAGCCTTAGACCCTGACATGGTGGCCTTGGCATAGAGGGAACAGAGCACCTCGTTAATACTGCACACACACTTCTTCTCCAAAGAAGTACGCCATCTGCCCAATTTCAAGTGTTACAAGGAACTTTATCCAAAAATTAGTTCTCAGTCCCAGTGCATTTCGGCTTTCGTAATGAGCCTTCTTCACAGGTGGGCAGTGCTTTTACAGAAAAATGATTTTCAAGGGCACACTGAAACCGAATGAGACATTGTGTTGTTAAGCTGCAGAGTATTTACAAATCAATGTCCAGTGCACATCAACATAAACCCTGCAGTCATTAGTTTTTATCCGTGCCGCTCCAATGCGTCTCATACTTATTTTGCCATATACGTAGCCATCATTGTCACTGTGTTCTATGCTGCACCTTTGTGCACGTAAAATCAGCAAGCGGGAATACAAATATCCCTTGCCAATCTCCGGCTGCAAATTAATTATCAGGGTAAATACACTGAGGTTGCCCTGTCAGGATCTGGGGCTCCCCCTTGAATGGAGAAAGTGTGTCTTTGATTACATAAATGGTATGCTTGTGTGTGTGTGTAACAGAATGAATACAGATATTTATTCTGCACTAAAATAAAAAATATATATATTATAGATTTACTTCTGTAAAAAATATATATTATATATATATATATATCTTTTATAGGTGATACACACACAAATACAAAATCACATAACAAATATAAACAATTCAATAACAAATATATTAATTACTTTTACCAATATAGAACATTTTAGCAAATTACACGGGGGTACGGTGCGTACATACAGGGGGTGGGGGTACGGTGCATACATACGGGGGGTATGGTGCGTACATACGGGGGGTACGGTGCGTACATACGGGGTGTACAGTGCGTACATACGGGGGGTACGGTGCGTACATACGGGGGTGGGGGTACGGTGCGTAATATGGGGGGTGGGGGTACGGTGCATACATATGGGGGTGGGGGTACGGTGCGTACATACGGGGGATAGGGTGCGTACATAAGGGGGTGCGGGTACGGTGCGTACATACGGGAGGGTACAGTGCGTACATATGGGGGGTACGGTGCATACATACGGGGGGTGGGGGTACGGTGCGTACATACGGGGGGTACGGTGTGTACATATGGGGGGTACGGTGCGTACATACAGGGGTGGTGGTGGGGGGGCCTGTACGACTCGTACCACTGGGGAATCCGCTTTTATGGCTGTTTTGGGGGGATACGGTGCGAACATACGGGGGTGGGGGTACGGTGCGTACATACAGGGGGTGGGGGTACGGTGCGTACATATGGGGTACAGTGCGTACATACGGGGGGTACGGTGCGTACATACGGGGGTACAGTGCGTACATACGGGGTCACGGTGCGTACATACGGGGGTGGGGGTACGGTGCGTACATATGGGGTGGGGGTACGGTGCGTACATACGGGGTGTGGGGGTACGGTGCGTACATACAGGGGGTGGGGGTACGGTGCATACATACGGGATACGGTGCGTACATACGGGGTGCGTATACGGTGCGTACATACGGGAGGGTACAGTGCGTACATACGGGGGGTATGGTGCGTACATACAGGGGTGGGGGTACGGTGCATACATACGGGGGTGGGGGTATGGTGCGTACATACGGGGGTACGGTGCACACATACGGGGGTACGGTGCGTACATACAGGGGTGGTGGTGGGGGGCCTGTATGACTCGTACCCCTGGGGAATCAGCTTTTATGGCTGTTTTTGGCTCCCGTAAAAAAGAGTCGTATGGAGTTCCATAGGGACGGATCGTACTTGCTGGGCCGTAAAACGCTGCTTACATCCGTACGGACGGCGCGTACAGGCTGTTCCGGAGATGATTCGTATGTTTTTTTTACCCGTACGGTCTTTTGTACAATTCGTACGGTAATCGGCTTTCTGTACGAATCGTACTTCCGGGGTTGTATGGACAGTTTACCCGGTACGAGTCGTACGGAGAAAATGCTCCGTACGACGATTCGTAGGGCCTTTTTACCGGATCGGAATCGGCACCTCTGTGTTTGAAAATACCAGTTTTAGAAAGTATGTATTTTCTTATCTAACCATCCAGCCTACCTCTGCTAGGTTGTGTATTGCATGTCTGGTTTGTGAGTGACAGGGGCTGCAGTGGCTCCAGGAGGCAGGGTGAGTCAGCACTATGCTGAATAGACCTATCTGCATTGGGAGTGGTGGGAGGAGTAGCACCTGCGCCTGAACAGGGTTGTGCCTGCCTTCCACAATGCTGGCTCCGCCTCCTGTGGTGTGTCTGATGACTCCGGCCGACACTGACAATGGAAGAAGTTGCGCACTGGCAGAATGCACCCAGAACTGGTTTGGACTAGTTACAGACACTCTCTGGCTTCAGAGACAAAGGATTTGTGTGCATAAAAAAGGGGGACCCAGAACTTTAGATCACTTCTGGGAACCAAGACGAACCTTTGCCAAGGAGAAGAACCAAGGAAGCTGAAGGAGGAGACTGCCCCTGTGCTGTGCTGTTGGGGTTGGTCTGCAGTGGCTACTTTATTGCCAAGGAAAGGAGAAAAGGAACTTTGTGTGTACTTTTACTATCTTGAGGAAGATCTCCAAGGGCTTGAAGCTGAGCTTGCCTCCTGTTCTGAAGTCTCAGGGACACAAAGACTTCACCACCAGCTCCCCCTGAATTTCCTTGCAAGGGAATTCTGTGTGCAGAGAGGTGCCTACTGTTGTTTGGGCCCTCTGAGAAGACTGCGTGTCACTGGGAGCTGGAAGAGCGACGCAACGAGGAGAAGCGCGTCGCCACCGCAGCAGTTGCCGTCGCATCGCCGAAGAAGCATGCCGCTGCTGCAGCTGTTCACCGTTGCATCATCGACAAAGCGTGTTGCATCACCGGAGAAGCGTGTCGCCGCCACAGAGGTCGCCGTCGCATCACCGGAGAAGCATATCGCAGGGCCTGTCGCGACTCAGACATTACAGAGCACGCTGCACGGCCGTCGGGCGTTCACGCATCGCATCCAACATTGTCGCATCGCATCAAGACACCATTTTGTCACATCGCACCGGATCGTCCCGTCGCATCGAGATGCCGTCTTGTCACATCGTCACCGGGCCGCAGTAAGAAACGACGCATCAACTCCCCACACAGTAAGGAAGCGAGCTCCAACTCCCCTGCGCAGCAGTAAGGAACTGACACATCCACTCCCCTGAGTGTAAGGAACGGAGCATCAACTTCCATGCGACCCTTTTGTTTGTTTGCGTGACGCATCTAAGGTACTTTGAGAGTAAAGTATCGCATTTACCATCTACAATGAACTAAGCTATTTTCTGCCATTTTAAAGTCTATTTTTGATTACAGTATTGTGGATTTTTGTCGTTTGGTCTTGTGTTAAGTCTAGTAAAGATTACTTATTTTTCTAAACTGGAGTGGTGTCCATTTGTAGTGTTTTCACTGTATTACTGTATATGTTCACAAATGCTTTACACACTTCCTCTGAGATAAGCCTTTCTACTCATGCCAACCTACCAAGGGGGTGAGCAGGGGTTATTTTAGAAGTATAGCCCCTTACCCTGACTAAAAGCAAGGGTCCTTATTTAGTCAAAGGTACCTACTTCTGCCAACTAGAGACCCCCAGTTCTAACACCAAGTATAGGGACAAAGTGCAAGGATGATGTCCAAATGTGGATTGTAGTAAATGCTTTGGTTATGAATTAGTGGTTTGTGAAATTCGCGTTATTCCTTCTGTGTAATTATGGAAAATTTCAGGAAAATGAAGCTTAATTAACATAACGCAAATCTGGCATTTTTCAGCATATTTTCGTGCAAAATGCAACCTTGCGCCAATATTTGACACAGAGGCTAGCACACTTCATACAAAAAAATACCTAAAAAACGTAAGTGGTGCAAATAAGAGCCGCTCACATACATTTGTTTAATTTCACATAAACAACGTAATGCAGGATGTCAGAAATCACACAAATTACCTTGGCTTAAATTACATTTCGCCGGGCCTGGTTTAAACGTGGTCATAGAAGTTTACATCTTTGCCCAATAATGCACTGTATCCTCTTTTCGGAATCATGCAATTGTCTTTTCTATTGTTAATGACTTCTGTATTTTACCTATTGCTTTCTTAATTTTTATATATTGTGTGAGTCAGTTGTAATATGTATCTTATTGAAGCCAACACCAAAAATAAATATTAATGGAATGCTTAATTTGTAAAAAGACAGTGTACATTTGAAAAGCTTCTACACTACTATTCGGTAAATAACTCACTCTTAGGAGCTGAATTTTCAGTCTACGTTGTGACTCACTGAGAAGCTTGGGAAAGTTCCATTCAAAAGGTGGAGACTCACATTTCTGGTGTGTTATGTCAGTGCGTCTGGCTAAGACAGCTTCCCCACCCGTCCCACCGAGGAAGGTTGTGTCCCACTGCACAGAATATAATTATAGACACCACCTAAAAGCTCATAGTGCCAAATTTGAACATGTAGTCAAATATGTACTGAAAATATTTCTTGTTTAAAACATGTTTTTATTTACATTTTAGAATTAATATCCATGAAAATCCTCCGAGAAAAACATGTATAAGTTGTAAATTGCGTAGAAAGAGATGCCAGTATTATTCTGCAAAGTTCAGCAGAAGTGCAAAGTATTATTCATTATACTGCTACGGTAAGTTCTGTATGTGATCATTTTCATCTTACATTCTACATCCTTTAGTGGCATTCCTCAAGGTCACCCATTGTGTAAGGGATAATATTACTGCTTGACTAAAACAATTTTTGAGAAATTGCTGATTGCATGTTCTAGTTTCTGGTCGAATTTGCGTGGAAAATGACAATATTTTATTATAATGTATTAGAGAATTAGGGGCCAGGTGTACAAATAAGTGGCAAACAATATTAGGTGCAAATTGCGACCAGTATTTTTGTGACCAGAATGTTTTTTTTTACGTAAAAACCTATGTACTATTTGTCAATTCATAAAATTCCGAATCAAACTAGGTCGTTATCTGACGTACATCATTAATAAAAACGAGTTAGGTCACAAACTGCGACTCACTATGATTGGAGGCCACCACGTGGGCAGTGGCCTGCTGGGATCAGCAGCCCACCATGTCTACGTTCACTTTAAAAGAAGGAAACGTTTTTTCTTAAATGGAGCGCATTTTCCTTATAGGAAAGGGGGCTGAGTTTAAGAGGTAAAGCTTTTTTTGTTTGTTTGAGAGCAGGCAGTGGTATCATGGACAACAGCCTACGCCACAACAAATGTATTTTAATTCACAAGGAGAAGGGACCTCAAGGGAATCCTTTCCATTTTAAAAACGGGGTAGCATCTCCTTTGAGGTCTGGATAGCTTTTCACTATTTTGCGTCCAGATTTCATCTGCAAAACATTTACCATGGCATTCTGATTCGGCATGTGGAAGGCAAAGCTATAGCATGCTTATCTGAGATTCCCAAACATATCCATTCGGAATCATATTTTAGGCGTTGGGAAAACATTTCTGAACCCTTAAGAGGTATTAGTATATGTGGAAAAAAAAATATGTTCACAAATTCCAGATAGGAGCGCTATTGCTAGTACAGATGTAACAGGGCAATTGGTTCTTGTTTAGTTTAAATTTGACATATTTGCAAAGTCATGAATTATGGGACCCGTATTGCACACTACCTCTCCACCCCTCAAGGGGAACCTTGTAGCAGTTCAGCCTGTGTCCCGTGCTGCACATCACACAGAGCTCACATGAACAAGCCCTGTTCTCCTCAATTACCAATTAAAAAGTGCTTTCCTGATGTACTACACACAGCCCTAACCTGATGCCCAACTTCCAGTTTTACACTAATAATAAACAACTTGTTCATGCGCTAAGCACAGCATCCAGTGCTCCTTAGAGTCACAGTCAACTGCGCTCCCCAGCTGCACATCTCCCTGCACATTCCCCTGTGTTTTCCTTCTACACCCGCCCATCTGTTCCTTGATGCATTTGATACTGAGCTCATATGACACGTTACTGTTCATTTAAAATGTTACATATTTGCATAAGTGCTCTAAACTCCACACCACCCTGTTCCTCCACAGAAAATCCCCTCGTTAGACCTGGCACCTTGGCGTGGGTCTCCCTTCCATTTTTTGCTGTTGCCTCATGTGATTTTGCTGGTGTTGGATGCTTTGGGCACTGTGCCACTGCTGTCCAGTGCCACAGTGCAAGTGCTCCCTATTGTGAATTGATGTGTGGATTAGTGATTCCATGATTGGCTGGTTTGGGTTACCTGTCAGACCCTAGTACAGTGCACCAGGAGTGCCCAAGTCTGGTAATCCAAATGCTGCTGGTGGGCTTACAGCACTAGTTGTGCCACCCACACAAGCAGCCTGTAAAAGTGTGTCTAAGGCTTGCCATTGCAGAGCCTGTGTGCAGTCTGGTACTGCCATGCTGACTGGGCAAGTGCACCCACTTGCCAGTCCCTAAACCTTCCCTTTTCTTCATATCAGACACCCCTATTGTAGGCCCAAGGGCAGGGTGCATTGTAAGTATAAGGTAGGACAAGCCCTGGTGTGTGTGGCACGTCCTAATAGTGAAATACAGCCATTTTCGTGTTTCACTGCAAGGCTAACTGTTCGCCATAGGCCATAGGTTTGATTAGTACATCTTATAATCCTAACTGACTCAGGGAACATAGTAGATATTCGAGTTTAGTATGCCTGAACTGAGAATGATAAAATACATCTTTTAGTGAAGTTGGTTTTAACATTCTGTGTTTCAAAATACCACTTTTAGGAAGTTGGTATTTTCTTGTCTAACCACCCAAACTTGCCTCTGCTAGGTTGTGTATTCCTTGTCTGGAGTTTGAGTGACAGGGGCTGGTGGATTCCAGTAGGCAGGGTGAGTCAGCACAAGGCTGAATAGAGAGATCTGCATCTAGATGGGTGGGAGGAATTACACCAGGGACCTGAATAGGGCTGTGCCATCCCTCCACAATGCTGGCTCCACCTTCTGTGGTGCGTCTGATGTCTCTGCCCTGCACTCTGAAAGGAAAGAAGGAGTCTTGTCAACAAAGTGCTCCAGGACTGACCAGAACTGGTTTTGACTAGGCAAAGGCCTCTCTGTCTTCAGAGAACAAAGAGACACTGGGTATAAATATTGGGACCCAAACCCAAGAACTTTAGATCACTTTGGGAAACAAGAAGACAACTTTTACTGAGGAGAGGAACCAGAGAGACTGAGGAGAGACTATCCCTAAGCTGAAGTGCTGCTGGGGAGATTGGCCTGCAGTGGTTGCCTGACTGCCAAAGAAAGGAGAAAGGAACTTTGTATGTACTTTATTCAACTTGTGAAGGATCTCCAAGGACTTGAGAAAAGAGCTTGCCTCCTGCTGAAGTCTCAGGGACAACAGACTTCAACCCCCAGCTCCCCAGAGATCGTTGGAAGTGCCTGCAGCTGTATTGGGGCCTTCTGAGGGACTGCTTGTCGCAAGGAGCCTGAAGCGCGACTCACGAAAAAGAAGCGTGTCGCAGCCGCTGCCGTCGCATCACTGAACAAGGGTGTCACCGCTGTAGCTGTCGCATTGCATCGCATCATAAAGAAACTTCTCGCAACATCAAAGAAGCGTGTCGCCGCCACTGCCGTCGCATCACTGATGAAGGGTGTCGCCGCTGCAGCTGTTGCATCAAGCTGAAGCGTCTCGCATCACCGGAGAAGCGTGCCGCCGCTGCAGCCGCTGTCGTCGCATCACTGAACAAGGGTGTCGCCGCTGCCGCTGTCGCATCGAGCCAAATCATCTCGCAACACCGGAGAAGCGTGCAGCCACTGTCGTCGGATCACTAAACAAGGGTGTCGCCGCTGCAGCTGTAGCATCGAGCCGAAACGTCTCGCATCATCGAAGAAGAGTGCCTCCGCCATAGCCGCTGTCGTCGCATCACTAAACAAGGGTGTCTCCGCTGCAGCTGTCGCATCGAGTCGAGACGTCTCGCATCATGGTAGAAGCGTGTCGCAGGGCCTGTCGTGGCTCGGAAGAATCGTTGAGTCGCCGCACGGCCGTCGGGTGTGCAGGCATCGTGTCACAACAAGAAGAAGACTCCATCTTTGTTTCATTGCACCGGATCTTCATCGCAACATGGTGCTGCGGGCCGCATCGCCACGGAAGCACAGTAAGAAACCGACGCATCACCGTTCCTGCGTGTAAGGAACCGACGCATCACCTTCCCTGCAACACTTTTGTTGTATAGCGTTACGCATCCAAAGGTACATTGCCTCAAAGTGTCGCATTTTAACATCTAAAGAGAACTAAGCTAATCCTACCATTTTAAGCACAGTATTATGGATTTTTGTCGTTTGTGGTCTTGTGTTAAATCTATATAAAGAATACTTATTATCGATATAAAACATGTGTGGTGTCCATCTGTAGTCACTTGATTACTGTATGTGTTCACAAATGCTTTACACACTGCCTCTGAGATAAGCCTGTCTGCTTGAGCCAAGCTACCAATGGGGTGAGCAGGGGTTATTTTAGGAGTGTACCTCCCTTACCCTGACTAGACGCAAGGGTCCCTATTTGTCAAAGGTACCTACCTCTGCCAACTAGAGACCCCCCAATCTAACACCCCCTATGCCACTGCTACCCATAAGCTTGTGCTACAAGCTGTGCCTTACGCAGTCCCCAGTGCACAAAGTCCACTACTCCAGATTTTTCTAGTGTTAGCCTCACGTACTACACATAGGGCCAGATGTACGACCCTTTTTTGCACTTGCAAATGGGAGATCGGCCCGTTTGCAACCGCAAAAAAGGGTACAAACACTATTTTGCGAGTCACTGACTCGCAAAATAGCGTATGCGACACTGGCTATTAGGGAGGGGCATCCCTTCCTAATAGCGAGACTCACTGCCATGTACTATTGTTTTTCGACCCCATTTGCAGACACAAAACTCTTGCAGTTTACCACATACTTCAAGTAGGTGGTGAATCATTTGCAAATGGGAATGAGTTCCCAGGACCCAGTTATCCAGTTACGCCACACCAATCGATCCCAATTAACAAAACTCTGTGCTTCCCAGCAGCACTTCTCCCTCTCTCCCTAACGTACTCTGCTTCCCTTCTTTGATCCCCTTTCTTGCTCCTGATGCACTTTAAACTGTGTTTCCTGAGGTGTGACTAAGATGGCGCCGTGGTAGAATGTGCCTTGATGACTCTCCTGCCAGCCGCCATCCCCACTACTGCTTCCCGGGCCTTGGTTGCGCCCTAAGAGCCTCCAAAAGAGCGCAGCGGGCCCTCTGGTTTGGCGGGAGGCTTCGAGTCCTGAGAAATAGCCCACCGGGAGCCCGGAGGAGAGAGTTACCGGCGTCCAAGGAGCGCCGATGGGCAGGCCGAGACTGTGACCTGACGCGCATGATCCACGTCTGGGGCTCGGAGGCCTGTGAGCTCTGATGCACCGCTTCATGAGGAGAGCTGTGTGAGAGGGCTGCTAGCGGACGCCGATCCCACTCCAAAGCAGCAGCACCGAGGTGAGAAGGGAATCGGTGGCGAGGTGGGGGCCCATATCGAGAAATCTCCTGGCTTTGAGGGGGCTGCAAGCGGGAGGCATTGTAGAGCAGTGGAGGGGCCCTCCCAAGACCCACCCTCCATTCCTTTGCTTTTGCCAGACGGAGCGGCCCGGTCAGCCATCCAGTAAGCAAGACAGGAGGGGCAGGTGACAGAAAACTTGAAAAGCCAGGGGAATTAGTACCCTGATGCGTTGAGCCGCCAACCCAACTGGAACTCTAGATTTTGTAGAGCTGCACGGTGCGGAGTGAGGGATTAAAAGCAGAGCGGCTAATGTTGGATGACCTCAGAGGTGGAGGCCCCCCCCAGGACAGGTGGCCCAGGTGTGCGCAAAACTTGTCCCCAAGGCCCCGCCATATGAGAGCATGAAGGGGGAGCTTGGCCTAGCTCCCAGAAATGCTATTCTTAAAACGGGGGAGCTGCAGAGCCACACAAGACCCGCCGAGGCAGGAAGGAGGCCCCTGGGGGAGCCACGAGACCCAGGGAGAACAGAGGGTCATAATCGCCTGTGCCCCATCCAATAGTAGCTTGCCAGGGGCAGCGAGGCTGCGCCCGCCCGGTGGGCGCCGCCACCATTTCTGCATCTACAGTTTCCCACCTGCACCCGGGTTGAGGGGTGCTGCTGAGACCTGGGCGGACAACCTGTTAGCTGCGAAACAAAAGTTCTGCATCTCGACCTTAGGCAAAGAGCAGACTACATGGCTGCCGGACGCCCCAAAAAAGAGTGCTTTATCAAGGAGCTGTTATCTTGCTCCGGGGTGAGCACACCTGAGGACACTAATCAGCACCCGGGCACACTGGGGACCCAGGCCGACAAATCTTCAGAACAACCAGTGACAATCGCATTTATGGAGGCACTGTTCACGTCTCACCGGGATGATTTCCACTCTCTCAGGTGCAAAATCTCCCAAGAAATAAAAAAAACACGAGGGACATGGATGCCCTCAGGAGCGAGTATCGGAATTGGAGGACAAAGAAGGGGGCCAGGACGAGGAGACGGTGGTCCTCCAACTGGAAGTTCTTTGCCTGTGGGAACAGCACATCGATCTGCAATCACATCTCGAGGACCTAGAGAATCATTCCCAGAGGAACAGCGTGCGGGTAAGAGAAGTGGCGTCCAAGGCAGAGGGGGAAGACATCTTTGGGTTTGTCCACGATCTCTTTCATCACATCTTGGATGGTCCCCCGGAGTCCCCAATTCAACTGGATAGAGCCCACCGCGTGCGACCCCCCAGGCAGAATGTTTCTAACCCACCGGATATTCTTGTTTCCGTGCATGACTTTCAAGTCAAAGAAGAGTTTCTGAGAAAAGCGCGCAGCATGCACCCCATTGCTTTTCAGGGCCACTCCCCAACCCTCTTTCAGGACCTTGCGACCCTCACCCTGCAAAAACATCGGTCATTCTGCCCAGTGACAGCACACCTCCACAGCCATGGGATCCCCTACTCGTGTGCTCACCCCTTCCGCCTGATCTTTTGCTGGGAGGGAAAGCTCCACCAGCTGCGTTCATTAATGGAGACCTGCCGAGTGCTGGGAATCGTGCCTCCCAGAGGAGCAGCGAGCCAAGGGGTCCCCACCCCCCTTCTAAAGAGAGTGGAGAAATGGATGACAGAGAGTTGGACGACACCAAACTTTAACTAAACCAGACCCGTGGGAGATCACAAAGGGCCAACTAGCCGCCCTAGAAGCCGTCCCATCAGCTCTGGTAAAGCTTGACGGGGCCCGAATACGGGGCCCTCTATCAGCATAATTTGGAGACTCAGGCTGGGCGGTGGACGGGGAAAGTCAAACCACTGGCTGCATCGCACTCCCATTGGACACACCATGCAGCCACGTTTAGCCGCAGGACTATTCATAAGACAGAATCTTCAGTTTTTTATTGTTGTTGTTAAATATTTTTGGGAGGGTTTTGTTTGGGGCCCACACTCACCTCCACGTGGTCTGTTTCATCTTCCACATACCTGGCTAGTACAATGTTCGTTATGTTACACACAGCTTGGGGGGGAAGAGGCGGGATTGGGGTGGACAAGAGCTGATGACACCTCCTCGTTCTCAAGACGAATCGTTTGTTCAAAATCCTCACTCTCAACGTGTGGGGTCTCAATAACCCAATTAAGTGAAGGGCAGTAATCAAATAACTCGAATCAAGAAACTCACCTCCTCGCAGGGGACTGCCATTGACTGAAGTCAAAGGCCTTCCGCAGTTTTTCTCCTCCGCCCCCTCCAAATCCGCAGGAGTGGCTATTTTGGTGGCTAAATCTTTCCGTGGTAAAGTGGAGCAGAGAGTCAAAGAGATCAGGGGCAGACATTTAGTATATCGGTTTTCCCTAGCGATGAGGTGATTGGTGGTCGGCTCAATGTATGCCCCTAAAGAGAAACAGGAGGGGTTCTTACATAATGCCCTGGGGAGGGCTCTGGGAACTGGCGAGCACTTGGTATTACTCAGGGGGGGGAACCTCAACATAGTTTTTGACAACTCACTGGACAGATCAACACAGAGACATGGGCAGACGGGAGCCCTATCAAGCGAAGGTCAGGCGATACTACATGAGTTAGGTGTGGTGGATCTTTGGAGGGCCAAACACCCAGAGTGTAGGGAATTTTTCTACTACTCAACCACACATAAAACACATGCCAGGCTAGACTACTTCCTGGGCACGCAGGAAATCCTTTCTCTCATGAAGGTCATAGACATACACACAGCCATGTTGTCAGACCACGGGCGGTCGAGCTCTCACTGTCCCTCCCCCCAGCAACCCCTCCCTCCAGGTGCCGGCACTTTAGAGATTTCATGTTGCACCGCCAAGACATTGTAATGCAAATCCAGCACTCACTTTAAGACTTCCTCACACACAACGATATCCCCGAGACTTTACCTGCGGTGTTGTGGGAAACACTCAAAGCCGTCACCAGAGGAGATTTCATTGCAACATCAGCAGCAGACAATACAATCCACAGGGAAAAGAGAGAGGACCTCACCAAATGGACCATAGAGCTCGAGCGCATACATCAATGTACAGGAGCCCCCAGGGTCTGGTGCCAACTTACTAACACTCGAGCCCAATTGGCCTCACCAAATGGACCATAGAGCTCGAGCGCATACATCAACGTACGGGAGCCCCCAGGGTCTGGCGCCAACTCACTAACACTTGAGCCCAATTGGCAGGATTGGACACAGATAGGGCAGAATACGCCGCTTTCCGCTTTCATCACTCTTACTATGTGAGGGGGGCATAATGTGGCCGCTGCCTGGCTAATACACTGCGGGCCAAAATACAAGATCAGGGTATGCCAGCCATTTACTCCACACAGGGGGAGTTGGCCTCCAACGGTCCATAAATAGCAAGAGTTCTATGCACATTTATATTCATTTCAACCACTGGACATAGAGGCCGGATCCCAATAACTGAGTGAGGCTCGTACTTCCCCACTCACCACTGCACAGGTGGAGTCCCTTGATGAGGACATTCGCATAGAAGAGGTCATATCCACCATCGGGGGCATCAAACTCGCAAAGACGCCTGCCGCAGATGGGTTCTCTGCGGCTTTTTACAAGACCTTCTGTTCAACAGTGGCACCTATCCTAGCAAGATTGTACAACTCTTTCTCAGAACCGCGAGTGATCGATCCCAGCCCAGATGCTTAACGCTTCTATAAAAGTCCTGCCGAAACCGGGTAAAGATAAAATGTGCAGTAGCTCTTATAGGCCAATTTCCCCTTTGAATATTGGCTTGAAATTATTCACAAGCATCATTGCCCACAGGGTTGAAGTATATCTTCCCTCTTTAGTGGACCCAGACCAGACAGGCTTTATCCCCTGCAGACAAACCAGTGACAACACCAAATGTGCCCTCCATATTATAGAAAAGGCTGGCAGGGCTCCAGGGGAATATATGCTTTTAGCGGTAGATGCTGTCTGGGACCAAACCAGTGTCAAAGCGGCACTGACCATTATCCATCCTCATTGACCCCCCTATTCAGTAACCTAGACTTCACCCCGGGGACTACGGCAAAGGGATTCACAACATGGAAACTGTCAGCCTGCTGTTCAGTGGGCCATTTTTTCAACCCAAAGGGCATACTTTCCTCTCCCCAAATGCGTGAAGAATTTGGACTCCCGGAAACCGAAAGATTTCATTATTTACAACTTAGACATTGGATCACACATCCCTCAAATAACCCCAACTCGCAACACTATTTAACCCAATACGAGAAATGGATTTTGGCCAAATCGTTGGACGAAAGCCTAATATTTGAGCTATATGCTCTCCTATTCCAAACACATATCCACACATTTCAAGCGGGGCGGGCAAGATAGGAGCATGAACTAGGGCAGTCTCTGTCTGCTAAGGACTGGAAAGGCATAGCATACAGTGCTCATCACATAGCACATAGTATGGCACTTACCTAGACCTTGCCCAAAATGCATGCAATCAAGGGCAGCTAATGGCACTTTCTACCCATTGTAGGTAGGGGAAAATAAAAACAATAACCAGGGTGGGATTCAACCAGACTATAGGCAGAGACTCCAGCACAGATCGTCTGACAGTGGCTTAGCATGTAGCTACAGCCCCCTTTTTAGGTCTCGCGAGCCAAAGGCTCGAAGAGACATTTTATATCTGGGCATTTTCAAAGTGCTGCCGTGGCCTAAAGCTACAGTGCACGTGAACGTGCACGCGCGCAGCGCCATGTGTCTTAACTCCGTAGCGATCGTAATCCGATCACTTTCACTTTCGCGGGCTCCTCTGTTGCTGGCATTCCCCCCTCCCTTCTCGTTTTTTTATGTGGCGGATTTCCCTTTGACTCACTGCCATCTAGTGGTCACTGCTATGAGTAGACGGTGAAGACGATGAAGGCCGCTTGTTTTCTCCTCTACCCGCCCTAGCCTACATACACAACATGATACAATCTACTTTATTGGCACAACAAGTATTGCCAAAGTAAATACATAGAAGCTCCCCATCCCTGCCCTCTCGTCTTTCCCGCTCTCGTCTCTCTCATCCATCCTTTATCCCCTACTTTCACCCTCTGCCCCTGCAGTGCCACTGACACTGCCTCTGCAGTCTGCAGGGCCCCCGGGGCGCACAGGGGCTGCACCCACGCCCTTCATACGTATTCTCAATACGTGTGTGTTTACTTGGCTGGCACCCGCGCAGACGTGCAGTGCCGGAGTTGCACTAGAGCGGTGCACTGAACGGCAGAGGCGGGGAGCAAGGCAGGCCAAGTTGAAGGGCGTGCTTCTGACAGGACAGGATCGGTGGTTGTACAGTGGCGGCCACACCCCCGGTGACGACGACATGAATATACAAATCCATAGAGCTATACAGTATGTTGACGCCACCCGCTGTTGGCTCCGGTGACGAGAAACACCACATGCCTTTCGTTGGCGCACAGTGTTGTGTTTCTGCTTGGTTCTGTTTTTTTAAAATTTCAGGTCATTTGTATGGGGCAGGTGATTAGGCTGACGGTGTTCACGTGGTCCATGTCATGCAGTGTTTTCTTGGGCGGCACTTACGACCAATAGAATTCTTTTATTCCGCTCTATTATGTGAGTCCCGAGGTACATTAAATTGGGGGGCGCGGAGCTGCACAAATGTCATATGAATGTGTCTATTGCTGAAGCCCAAACGGATTCGGACACCTGACCTGCGCAGCTACCGACCTATTCCTCTACTTCCCCTTTACATATTAAGGCGGATCTTAAAACGAGTTTCATATCTTGCCTGGCTCCTCCCCGCCCCACCCATCAGCATTCGGCAGCCTCTGCCGGAGATGCACAGTAAGGTGGGGGTAGTGCGAGAGAGTCCGCAGAGGGGTGTCTTCTTATTTTGCTCGTCTAGTCCTTGCGTCTTGTGACCGTCTTCTGTGGCCGTCTGACGCTCCCTACCTGCATTTAGTTGTAAAACCTACAGTGCAACGGGCTTCGCAACATTCTGTAGAGTTCAAGGTGTGAATTCTGCCTGCAGTTTAGACGGATTGTGATTAGCCCGTGGAGGGTCGGGCAGAGGGGTCATTATTCTTCAAGCCCCATGCTCTTTCAGCGCCCGACGATCTTGCTGTTAACTGCAACATTTAACGTCTTTGTTGTATTTCAATTCTTTATTAAATTTTGGGAACAATCAAACCACAATCGGTAAACAAATATCTGCACAAAAACAAAGTGTCAAAGGTACAATATGAAACACAAGCAGAAGTAATACAAAGAAGGAAAGAAAAAGAGCATAAGTAAACAGATCACAAGTATTGCAGTAACGTACAAAGAAGATAAGTTGAAACATCAAAATTTAAATGTTTTATTACAGTGAAATACAATTAAGAATCAAACTCATTGTATACTTAAGAAAGGGCTCTATATAGTATCAAACTGATGTAGATTGTTGTTCAGTTTATACATCATTTCCTCAAAGTGAGCCCGCCAAACATATCTGCAAGCCAGGCATGAAGAGTTGGTTTAACATTGGTTCTCCAATAACGTAAAATATTAACTGCAGCTAAACAGAGCAGTGGAAAGCCATTTAAAGGCATGAATGTAGAGATGCGTTTTTTCAGAAGTATCATGTAAAAGTGATAAATGCTTTGTGAGAGAGAAGTTATTAGAGGAATGTGCTTTAAGTAGTCTTCAATCTGAAGCCAAAATGTGCAAATATTGGGTCATTCCCACAGAATATGAACTATGTCACAGTCTGGTGTTCTACAGCTCAACAAACAATCGGGACTAAGTTTAGCTGAGTGTAATTTAGCTGGAGATTAGTGCCATCGATAGCCAATAGGTCTCACCTTTGGGACCTTATAAGTATTTAATTATGCAGCACAATATCCTTGGTGCAACATCAACTGTTGCATAGCTAAACACTTATAAGGTCCCAAAGGCGAGACCTATTGGCTATGCCAATGCTTGTTGTCAGTGGTACCAAACTACAGTGCGTTCACATATTTACGTACCTGGAGCTCCCATTCGATAACATGGATACCTGGAAGCATCTGTCGAGGGTCAGATGTGTGCAGCTAGAGCAGACTATTGCCTCACTGTTCGAGTTTGCCAGCAAATTGGGGTCATCACCCTTGGAGGCAATAATTAAAATCTACATGGCAAGATGTATTTTGGTTACTTCTTATGGGGCAGGCATTTGGGGATTTTGCGACACCACACAGTTGCAGATTTGCAAAAACATTTTTTACTCAGATTTCTGTCATTACGTAGAAGTGTTCTGACCTCAATATGCCATGAGGAACTAGGCCTCCATTATTTGGGGGACCTCATAAAAATGGGTCCGACTCTGTTATGGCTCTCGGTCTGGGCGAGACCGGAAGCCTAACTTAGTCAAATTGTGATAACGGATTGCCTGAATTTAGATAAAGCCAGTAACATCAAACGGTTGTCTTATGTTCAATTCCAATTGTATTCAGTCGGAAGTCAGGAGGACCTCTTTGATAAATCACAGAACTGTAATTTAACCATCAGAACCACAATTAAGACTGAATCACTGGACATTATAGTAAGGGAAAGAGCAGCAGCAGAGCAAGGCAAGAGGATGGTTGAAGTACACAAGCCTTTAATTGTTTAGAACCATATCTGCTTAACATCCCAAGGTACCAAAGGTATTTTCTTGTAAGATTCCAACTCAATATGGCCCACTCTTTGGTGTCATACCCCTCAGAGACCTATCACGACAGCGATCTTAGCTTATGCCTCTGCAATTCAAGATCACAACAATCACAATTGCTTTTGTTTCTCTTCTGTGTTCTCTATCGGGCTACGAGGAAGAATATTGTATTGCCCCTACTGAGAAATTTTATTATTAGAATGTGTAAAGGGGCTTTACATCGCCTTCAACTCTTAGATTCTGACGTGGTCTGCCACAGTGTCTATAGATACATTGCAGCTGCAGTAAGACCGCGTAATTTGGTTTGGCAAGTAACTATAGTTGGATATTAGCATACTGTCTTCCAACAATTAAGGGGCATATCTACAAGGCGGCGATATAAAATTATCGCCGTTTTTGGCCGAAAAGCGGCGATAATTTTATCGCTATATTAGCAAGGTCAGCTATCGCGTGAAACCTTGTCTTACGCCTGAATTCCTAACACCCATCTTTGCATCTCTAATGTGATGCAAAGTGGGCGTTCCTCCCCAGGATAACGGGAGAAATGTCGCTAAGCGACATTTCTCCTATTATCAAGCCTCACGCAAAGCAGCATAGCGACAAGAAAAGTAGCGATAACCTCTGTTATCGCTATTTTCCTTACGCCTGCTTTGAAACTGACTTAGCCATGATATCCTATGTAAGGTGGCTATCATGGCTAAGTATGTGAGGCCCTATCGCCAAACTTCGTGAGATTATCGCTGGGTTTCTAGCGATAATCTCACGTTTGGCAGTTAGCGCTAGGATTTTTATCGCTTTTGAGATAAGCGTTGCTAATAGCACGCTATCTCAGCGATAAAAATCGACTCTAGCTGGCGATAATTATCCTAGCGATAATTATCGCCGGTTGTTGCTGATATGCCCCGTCTGCTAGCCTCTCTTTGAATTGTCTATATAACATAGATTTTAGCATGAAACGAGAATAGTTCTCTTGCCAGCGTTAGATGCTTTCTTATTAATGAGCCGCACTTGTTCTGATTATTGGAAGTTGCTAACTGCAGCTGTTGCTCCCATAATTGCACGTGGTATAATGATGAGTCGCTGTTCACAAGAGTACTGTAGATCCTGACGATGTGGTGCTATGATTTTAATGTATGTCGATTTTATATTGGGATGATAAATTTAATCCATTTTTCCATAATATAATTATTTGTATTTTATGGTTTTTAACCAAAAAAAGATATTTTGACTGATTGACATCCAGGCATAGTTTGTGTGCGCAGTGCAGTTTCATAGCTCGTGCCTCTAGTTTTACTCTCATGCAAGGGGTATAAACTTCGCTGCAGGCTCAAATGTCGAATTTGACTTTTTCAACTTCTCTCTAGTGGGCTGAGGAATACAAATGTCAAATTAGTCACTTGAACAACCAAATTCGTGTTCGAGGGAAAGGCAAGTGTATTTTGACCTGTTTAGCAAGCCCAGGCTTCTCGGTGGTAAAAATAGCGGCAGCCATCATTGGTCCAAAATGTAAAAATTCCAACTGAAAAGAAATGGCAAAGATGACTTTCTTTTCAAGGAGTTGTTCCAGTTTCAATAAAATGAAATGAAACATGTTTTTATATTGCACACTAATGCCCGAGGGCTTCTAGGTGCTGCCGGCTGCAAGAAGAAAGGAAAGCAGAAGGATATCAGATTTAAGAGTGCTTAAAATGAGGAACAAACTATTGCCTAAAAAGCCATGATTTCAGGTCCTTCCTGAAGGCAGAGAGATCCGTACATTTCTTCAGAGACAGCGTAAGAGGATTGCATCTTTTGGCTGTGCCATAGATAAAACTCCTGCCTCCCCAATGCACTCTCTTCACTTTGGGTGCTATCACATTGAAGGCTGGGGAGGACAGCAAGGGTCTAGGTAGCTGCACCCATATAAAATTATGCTTCAAATATTCTGGCCCGTGACCATTAAGCGCTTTGAAACCAATACAAAGTGCTTTAAAATCAATGCGCTTACAAATTGGCAGCCTATGAAGCTGAGCCAGAGCCAAAGAGCCAGAGTGGTATTTGGAGATCCCGAGTAACATTTGTGCTGCGCCGTTCAGCAGCACTTGTAATTTATTTGTTAATCTTTGCTGTAAACTGACATATAGTCCATTACAATAATCGAATTTTGAAAGCACAAGTGTCAGAACCACAAGAGTCTGCATCTCTTGTGGAATGAATGGAAAAACTATCCTTAGAATTGTAAGGACATAGAACGACGAGGATGTCACCTTAATCATGTTCTTGTCAAATAAAAGTTTTTCATCGAAGATAACTCCCAAGTTTTTTACCTTTGAAACTGGTATAGGAAGTACTCCCAGTTCCTATGGCCACCAAGAGGGGAACCAGAAGGAAGTGTTGTTGCCCAGTAGAGGAGCTCGGTTTAGCTGGAATTTAATTTTAAGCAGTTGTAGGTCATCCAATTGCTGATTTCCAGCATACAGCTATGAATCCTGCTAGCCGTGTCTTCCGGATTGCCAGCCACGGATACCACTATCTGAGTGTCGCCTGCATAGCTGATGACTGAGAATTCCAACTTTTTGATTATGGCTAAAGACTTTCCATGGATCATAAATGATATGATAGTGACCACTACTGTAATGCTGTGTAATTAATGTGCCAAAATTCTATATGAATTCTATATAAAAAAACTTTTAATATAAAAAAAATATTTATCTTGAGCATTAACATTATCTTATATCCCCTGTATTGAAATCACTTCACTGGCTTCCAAACAAGCAAAAAACACAATCCAAGATCCTACTCACCATATGCCAAATCTAGCTATGCAAACTTTCTCTTCACTATGTACCCAACCCCAAACCCACACTCATATAAGCCATCAGAATCTCTCCTAACAAGTTTCAAGTGGAAGAAGTGTTAAGGTACTGGATTCCAAGTCTTGCAATAACTTATAACTGAGCTGCCAAAACAAACATCTTTTGGTCTTGAACCACTTGAAGATCTGCCTGTTCAGACATCTGTTTACCTCCAAACTGAACTATCACGGCTTCCCCCACTATGCTTTTTTCCAATGCATCGACACGCTACTAATCTTAATGTTAGCTTTACCTCTACATAACAGACCTGCGCGACAGAACAGTACCCTGCAGGGAAATTAGATGATGCCATAAAGTAATCAATGCCCAATGGCTTATAATCTCACCATGGTTAATGGACTCGGTTGCAAACGACTCCCATAGATCATTAACAAAAAACAACAAAAGATCACTTTGAGGCAAATTATTTTTAAAAATGTGTACTTTGGAAAAACTGTTAGGGCCTAATAATGAGTTTGGTGGTCCAAAGACCACCAAACTTATAGTGGCGCAGCAGCGGTACGCGCACCAGTGGTCTGATTACAACTTGGGCGGTCGGACCGCCATGGCACCGCCGCAACGGCCAGGGATCAGAGATCCCTGGCGGCGGCGCAGCGCTCACAGGGCCGCAGTATGATTGGTGGTTCCCTGCGGACTGCCAAGCATATTACGACTCTCCTCACCACTAGCGGTCTCATGGAGGTTCTTACTCCATGAAACTGCTGGAGGTGAGAAAGGAAAGGGTGCCCTGCAGGGCTCCCTCTTGCCCCTGTGTATGGGGGTGCATGCAGGAGAGCACATGTTGTGCCCCCTTGTGTGCATACACCCCACTCCTGGAAGACATGGACTGCACAGTCCATGCCATGAAGAAACATGCACTGGAGGTCCCGCGGCGGTGCAGTTTAAGACTCACATATGTGCCTCTAAACTGCATCGCTGCAGGACCGCCACACCGCCAGACCACGATAATACTCGTAACCTGGCGGGCGCGAGTCTGCCCTGTTCGGTGGTGTGGGATAAAAGCGGAGGCTTGGCGGCCCGCTCCCACACCGCCAAACTTGTAATCTGGCCCTTAGTACATAAATGAGTAAGAGTAAAATGGGAAAATAAATGTATAATGTATATTGCACAGTTTTTGATAGAGATCAAACCTAGCTTGGAAAAGTAGCAGAACAATAGGAATTGTGGGCAACATTGTGCATACAATCTATGATAACCTGAAATCATGAGCAGAAGTTGCAGCGAATGTGGTGGAGAACATATGGTGGACAATGAAAGTTTCGTAAAGAGCTGGTTTGAGAATTATAAACTATGGTGGGCTTGAATTCACCAGCGTCAATAGTGCTGCTTTAAGAGAAACCTTTATGCATGTTGCCAATTAAGTACAGTGTTCCTCTGATTTCATAGAATTTATTTCAGATTCTATTAATATAAATTCCATCTTTATGGTAAGTATGTCCCTTCTCTACAGCAATTTTTAGATCCAGGTTTTGAAAAAATGTGGGTCCTATTTAGTTATAATTGCAACTGCCCAAACAACATCATGCAATGCAATGTTAGGATATTGTGATAGTTTTGATCACCAGGATGATTCTAATTTGTACTTTACAGTATATATGCTGAAAAATTATCTTTCATACTTTTAAAATGATTTTAGTCAAGGATACATATTTTCTTTCCTGAGACAGGTCCAGGTTTGCCAATTTTCACCATACACCGTGGATACGATGATGCAGGTACCAACTTATTTTCATGCAATTATATTTTTATAAACCTGTTCCATTTTGGAGTTTGAATTAATTAAGAATTAAGAATATTGTTCATTGTTACAATCTCAGCTTACTAAAAGGTCAAGCAAGCTTCTTTTCAGTAAACCTTTTTGTTTTCTATCAAACTTTGTGTGAGCTTTTTATCAATAGGGCCATAAATAAAAATGCACACTTCCATGGCGTGAAGGGAGACAAAAAAAGTGAACTTCGGTTACAGTGAAAGGTGCAAACCAAAGAAAGCCGGGAGTGCCCATTGACAGAAACATTTCTAAGCATTCATTTCCATCAAATTATTAGAGGTGTAAATGGAATACTGGCATTTCAGAAGACACACCCTTTGAGTCGCTTTCAAAGAATGTATGTGAGTGGATGAAAAGGGCCTGGTGATGTCAGCAGGTCACTGGGACTCACCCCATTTGATTGCTGTTAGCTACTGCAGAAGTGATATCAAGCACAGACCAGGGCCTGGTGATGTCAGCAGGTCACTGGGACTCATCCCA
Organism: Triturus cristatus; assembly: GCF_964204655.1. NCBI lineage: Eukaryota > Metazoa > Chordata > Amphibia > Caudata > Salamandridae > Triturus > Triturus cristatus. Next base: position 906,445,148 of record NC_140583.1, read on the forward strand.
TTTGATTGCTGTTAGCTACTGCAGAAGTGGTATCAAGCACAGACCAGGGCCTGGTGATGTCAGCAGGTCAATGGGACTCACCCATTTGATTGCTGTTAGCTACTGCAGAAGTGGTATCAAGCACAGACCAGGGCCTGGTGATGTCAGCAGGTCACTGGGACTCACCCCATTTGATTGCTGTTCGCTACTGCAGAAGTGGTATCAAGCACAGACCAGCGCTTGGTGATGTCAGCAGGTCACTGGGACTCACCCCATTTGATTGCTGTTAGCTACTGCAGAAGTGGTATCAAGCATAGACCAGGGCCTGGTGATGTCAGCAGATCACTGGGACTCACCTCATTTGATTGCTATTAGCTACTCCAGAAGTGATATCAAGCACAGACCAGGGCCTGGTGATGTCAGCAGGTCACTGGGACTCACCCCATTTGATTGCTGTTCGCTACTGCAGAAGTGGTATCAAGCACAGACCAGCGCTTGGTGATGTCAGCAGGTCACTGGGACTCACCCCATTTGATTGCTGTTAGCTACTGCAGAAGTGGTATCAAGCACAGACCAGGGCCTAGTGATGTCAGCAGGTCACTAGGACTCACCCCATTTGATTGCTGTTAGCTACTGCAGAAGTGGTATCAAGCACAGACCAGGGCTCCTCATACACTCAGTGCCAAACATTCCACCCCCAAAATGTCCTGAATGTATAAAAGCTTATCAAAGCGAATATATATCTCGCTTTAAAAAGTGAGGCGGACTATTGGCCTGTTCAGTGCTTTTTTATTCTATTTTATAGTTTCAATGTATGGCAGCTGCAAAGTGCTACCAGCCCACTTGGTTTCCATATTGCATTCCTGTGTACTTTATTTCACAATTGTTCTTCTAATGTTCTAACATGACAATCATTCAATTTTTAATGGTAAAATGAAAAAAATAGTAGCTGGATGCAGCTACCAGGCCTCGTAAAAGGAAATTAAAGGAAAGAAAAACAAAATCAGGGACCAGGACAGCAATAGACTGAGGGCAATGGATACGTAGGTGATTAGAGCCCACCAAATGAAAATTACAATTTTTATAATTGTCAATGTGTGTGTAGATAACATGTTGTGGGTTGATACTAATCCTGATGGACAGCCTTGTTAGCCAATGTCTAAAGGCAGCTGAGCCATAGTACTCAATAGCTGAAACTGTCTGGTCCAAAAGTTCCTTACTGTGGCTCTATGTATGTCTATGTGTATATGTTGTGTGTTTTGTGCTGTGTAATGTGTGCTGTGTTCTGTGCATTGTGATTACATGAGCTCTTGCCAGACAGCTAAAGCTGTCTATAGTCAAGAAAGGAAAAGGAATCTTTATTTTGTCCTGGGCTACTCAAATATCTTTGACATATAGTACGTGGAACACAGCCTTGTGGTTTCCCTTTTTTTGAGACTCTGAACCTTTGTTCTAAACTGATCCTTACAGGATGTTCCATGCTTCATTGTGAGAGCTCTAATTCTGGCTGTCAATAGATCAGAACAATATTTTTTCCGCAATGAAACAAGCACCCAACTCGAAGAAACAGTTCATGAAAAAGTTTGCGCCACTGTTTGCCTGGAAAGGAAGTCAATATTCAGCATAGCTTATATTATGCAAAGTCAAACTGCACAGCAGTTGAATTGTGTGTTTTAAAGCTTTATTCTCAAAATAAATTGAAACAGAGGGTGGCATTAAGAACAGAAGATGCTACACCCGGGAAATGTGTACTGTTAACTTGCATTGTTTAAATCCTTTATTTGTGAGGATAAAGGATAACAGAAAACAAGCATTGGCATAGCCAATAAGTCTCGCCTTTGGGACCTTATAAGTCTTTAGACATGCAACAGTTGCATAACTAAATACTTATAAGGTCCCAAAAGCGAGACCTATTGGCTATGCCAAGTGGCCGTGCGGCCACAAATGTGATCGGGATCAAACATCAAAGCGGCTGTGCGGCCGCGAAAGTGAAAGTAATCGCGGTAAAAGCGGCGCGCGCGCCCGCGCACGTGCACTGTAGCTCTAGGCTGGCCTGGTAGCACTTTTTGGAGCCCTCTCAATAAGTCTCGCCAGACCAGCGCATGCGCTGGGTCAGGCGAGACCTAAAAAAGGAGATACCACTTTTATGTGTGCCGATCCCAGGTTCTAATGTGTGCAGTTGAACCCTTGCATGGCTGCTTTCTAGATATTGTGTAAAACTCATAGAAATGAAAAAGAGATGCTGGTGATCTTGCCAGTGCTGTATTGGTTCGCAAGTTGATATAATACATATTGCTTCAGTATTGTCACAAGAAGCAGTCATTTGACTTTGCATATGGACATTACAGCACTTCACAGAAGTGTATTGAATTAAAGTATCTGCCCAACCCTAAAGTTAGGAATGCCGCCCACGTTACTGCAAGCTGCCACGCTCACTTGTGTGTTCCATAGCCAGAGACAGAGTCCGGCCATCATGGCGGAGGGTGGGTCCCCCTACTGAGGGCCACTCCAGTCACATCCAGAAACCAATGGCATAATCCAGCTTCAGCTGATGCAGCAGTTCTCTGTTAGAGCTCACCTAGCCTGTCCCTTGATCATCCAAGAAGGAGATCTAAACTTGCTAGGTAGCACGAGTTTAAAAGGCCGAAGCAAACAAAGGTTGTTGTCTCTGAGACTTCCTTGTACTTGGAAGAATTGCCAAGATTGCTGTTATTTTTTCCCCTCACGATCCAATTGCTTGACAGGAGGTGGTTAGCCCAACTAGAACTGTGATTCCTGCCTATCTACTCTAGCTTCTTCTTACTACTTCTCTTATGCCCCCTATTTAACAGGCGTATTTATCTGTGTTGTATTTACTTTATCTCAAAGATATTCACGGTCACCTCTATCTCCTGACTTCTACTGTCTCATGCTATTGTTCTGTCTTTGATGGTTGCCTTACCCCAGTGTTACCCTTTCGAAATTAAAAGTTGCATTGGGCAAATTAGGTAAATAGAATATCTGAGGCAGCATTATTCATATTTCTGTTGGAAAAAAGCTGCGCGGGAAAAGGAGAAGTTGTGCTAAAGTATTGGAGTTACTCATTATTTTTCATGTCTCTTTCCAGATCCTCTGTGTAATAAATTGGGATACTGGTTGAGGGGGATGAAACCCTACTCAGGCAGCAACCACAATTCTTGTCAGGGTGAAACACAAGTAAACCCCAAATTAGCCTGGACTAAACCCTCTGGTAGCTTGTCAAAAAGCAGGCTTGACAATAAAATGACAACAATCCAATTAGTAGAAACGGATATATACTATTTGAAATATTTTGGGAAAAATGGTGCTTAAAAGCAAAAAGCACCAACTGTGGTTTTCTGGTAGAGCCGAACTGCTTACAAGTCACAAGTTGAGGTCAAAAGCTATGGAGTGCGGGTCGGACAAAGGGACCAAGTTAGACTTGTTGAACAAAGTACCTTAAATCCTGGTTGCAAGGTCCCACATTTAGGTGGCAGCAGCAGCAGGTGCAAGGTCCTGGGTCGAGGATGCATTACACAGCGGAGGTTCCAAACAGCTGCAGGGTTACGATGCACGGTCCTGTTTGAAGATGCGTCACGTTGCATCGGTTCTGCTACGACTAGAGCTGGACCAGCAGAGTATCTTCAGGCCCACTTCCAAAGGTCCCTGACTGAGGGGGGCATGACTTACAGCAGGCAGAGTCCTGGTGCAGGGTTCAAGGTGTTTGGAGCCTTTTCTGTCTCTGAGGTTCTGATCAGTTAGTTAAGTGTCATAAGATAACCCAATGTTATCTCATGGAAGAGATTGGCCTTGCAGGAGGGAAAAACGAATTTAAGAATTTTTCACTACAAGGACATTTAAAAGTCAAAAGTAAATGTACAACATTTCAAATACTTGGCACCCTGCCCTATAGGTTTCTTAGGGCTTAACCTAGGGTGACTTATGTATTATAAAGGAAGGTATAGGCCTGGCAAAAAGGTTTATATTGCCAGGTCGAAATGGCAATTTAAACTGCACACACAGGCTGCAATGTGAGGCTGGAGACATGTTTAAAGGGCTACTCAAATGGGTGTCACAATGAGTCCTGCAGGCCCACTAGTAGCATTTATTTACAGACCCTGTGTACATGTAGTACCACTTTACTACGGACTTACAGTCAAATTAAATGTGCCAATTGGGTGGAGACCAATGTTACTGTGTTTTAGGGAGATGAAGCACTTTATCACTGTGAGATTTCTAAGGCCACCAAAAATTCAATCAGCAAAAACAGGAGGAAGGAAGGCAAAATGTTGGGGGGAAATATATCAAAGATCTTCAGATCCAGCACTCTGGAGTAGTTGTTATCTGTTTACCTACCCCTGTAGAAATCCCATACCTCTTGGATTGTGTGTAATTCAAGCCAAAATCCCTCCTCTCGGGTGGGAAGTTGCATCCTCCCATCACTCCTGTTGGAAATGATCATCTTTTGTGTGCCATTTGCCCATATTGTTGCCTTGACTGTTGTTGTTTGCCATAGAACTCTGTGCACTTTACCCCTGCTAACTAGGGGTAAAGTGCTGTGCTCCCCTTTATACAGGTTTACATTGATATCCACCAGATTGGCACATTTAACGTCCCTAGAAGTCCCTTGAGTATGGTATAAAGTATATCCAGGACCTGTAAGTTAAATGTCCCCCGTGGGCTGCAGCACCCATTTTGCCATCCACTGCAGTGACACAGCAAACCTGACCCCAAGCCTACCATTGTATGATGACAGTGCATTTTAAAACTACCAATCCAGCTTGTCAAAATAAATGTTTTCGACAGCCTGACCCCTTCCAAAAAATGAATAAGTCACTTATAAGGTAGATTTTAATGCCCATTAGGCAGAGTGCATTGTGCTTAAAAGCAGGACATGTAAACATTTAATGTTACACATGCCTTTACAGGGACAAGGCCTAACAACTATTCTAATTGTGGTAAAGCTGGCTGCTTCCATGTTTACTTCTATAAATCCTTGAGGGGCAGAGAGGATTAATCGCTCCAGCATGCATCCTCACTTTATCAACAAATTCAAACAAAAAAGCGTACTGTTCCGTAACAAAGATGCGAAACCAGCCTATAATATGGGTCTGGACCAGTCCTGGTCATTAAATGTTGCTCCTTTTAGGAGCACAAGCCCTCACCCACCAATGGTGGTATGCTTCATCATCGGGCTGTGCTCCTCATTGGGCCAGCGCTACATGCCCCATAGGCCCAGCCAGGGAGGGGCACTTTTCACAAGATCTTTTAGTAATGCCTCTAGGCCAAGAACATTTCTTTAAGTGAGTTATGAATCTTAATGTCAATGTGGGTTGGTATTTATACTGTTAAAATAACTAGAGCTCTCCTTTGTCCTAATTTTATTCTTGGAGTCTCTGTCAAGACTTAAAACCACAAGATAATCTCAGGAATAATTATGATTCCCTGATCAAAATACCAGTTATAATTTATTGAGCTTACTCTAGCTTGTACCCCTTTATGAACTCACATATCACCGATGACATCATTCAGTCATTGAAACAGCATCCTATAGGGCTTGTGGATTGGAAGTAATTCGATCTGCTACACCTGTGGCCACACTGTGGCCAATTTTCTACTACCAGTAATGTGACAATGGACATAACCTTTGATCAGATGCAGAGCACATAGAATGTCTTTCAAGTCACCCACATTGCTGAATGTTACCCTTTTTAGGTAGAGCGTCAGCGATGACTTGTTGTATATCTCTTTGTGGCTTTGGCAAGCCCACCCATTGTTATTGGCTGTTAGCTGCAGCATTCAGAAATGTGTGTTTCCCATTGGAGCATTTCTGTTAAAGTCCCTCCTTTGTTGTGCTCAGCTCTCTTTCCAGTGATTTCACTCAGAGAGCATTTTAGTCCGCCATCACACAGTACAGCTTGTGATGGCCTATCTTCCCTCCTCCCATCTGTGTTGGCGGGATCCGGAACCGAAGGTCACCAGTTAAGGACTCATTCATTATTTAATAGGCCCGGGGAGATTAAGCGAATTGCCCAGAATCACAGTACAATCACTTTCGTGCTCTGTACGACCGAGCTCTGCAGTGCAGTGCTGTTCGCACCCACGGCTGGTTATTGCTTTGTGCCTCAGCGCGTTTTCATTGCAAAACACATTCATGCAATGTGTTTTTGTTTTATTAAAATCAGCGCGACTGCCACAGCGCTTTATCTTTGGCGGCCGTGTGTGTGTCTGTGCTGCCTGTTAACGTTCAGAAATCCGCCCATTCGTCCATTAGCAACTCTTTCTCCCCAATCTGTCAAGCCCCTCCTCTTCGGCTTCGACCCATCTTCAAGAAATGCAGGACGGTGATGACCTCATCTGCTGTAGATGGCCCGGTGCTTCAAGCCTTGACGTGTACCATGTTTAGGAAGGTGACTGATTTTCTTGCATAGAAGATACCTCCTCTAAAGCCCCCATTACAAGGGTCCCTTTAATTTAGATTTATGCTGAAACAGGAGTTTCCGCCGCAAACGGAATTAGAAGTGATGTGAATTTACACTTGTTTCCGGGTACATATCCACTTGCTAGAAGGATGTGTCGATATGCAAGGAAAAGGGCCAGATTACTGAGCTCATCTTGTGGGCGAAGGTGTGGTGTTACTGTTTCACGCACGTTGTTCCTCATTTCGGAACCCGAAATGTGTATTGGCCTGATAACGGTAATATTGGGTACATGGTTACCGCACCACTGTCACCAGGAAGATTGTAATTGTGCTATGTGTTATGGTTAAGTTTTATATTACGTTTTGCTAAAACATTCATGTTTGCTGGAGAATAAAAAAATAATAAAAGTACGGTGCACTACGGCTGTAACCGCTTACACACACGCTCTGTAAACACTATAAGTGAAAATACAAATTAAGCGCAAATTAAATAAAATAATAAAATCATTTCTGTGTTTATCTTGCTTACCGAATTCTTCCTATATTCTTTAATATTTTCATTTTATTAAGTATAACACACCAGTGAGGTATGCCCATTTTCTACGACTAATTCATCATATATTCCCCCATGCACCATGTAAAAGGAAGCAAGGCGCTTATAGAAAGGTTATAGCGTGTAGGAACACTGTCCAGCGCCCTGTTATCGTGTGTCTTTGCTGCCTGTTAACATTTGACCGAAAACAGGCTCCCATATAGCTAGTCCTTTCCTGGCGATGATTTGTAAAGTACTACAAAATTGTGTTTCCCCGGAGAGTACTTTAGTAAAAGCTTTAAAATTATGAGTGAAAGACTGCAATCGGACAATAAAAGTGGGATTTCAGGTGCCCCATAAAGTACATGGTCCACGCCAAATGAAATGGAGATTGTTTGCTCTGGCAGTCGTGCATTTCAGTACCTCAGGGGAGGAACAGGCATCTCAATTTTGAGAACGAGAAATACTTCCACCATTACTTTTTCGCTCAATGAAATACTGTCATGACATTTAACGTGACTGACCTTTCTGCTTACGTCATTTGTAAAAGCATGGGGCGGGCAAGATTATGAAGCTTTATTCAGGACTGGCGAGTCTTACCGGGAATTAGTTCATTCTAACTCGGAGAAAAAGACTAGCTCAAATTCCACTTTTTCAGCGATCTTAATAGTACATAATCTGTTTTTTTTTGTTTTTTGCACGTGGTGTACGTTTCAGGCGGCTTTTGGGAGGTCAGTGTGTGACTAAGGTGAAGCACGCGGGTTGCAAAATCAGCTGAAATTTGTGTCAGAAAAATGGCATGACTCTTCCTGGAGTAAGATAAAACAAGTCCACGCAGTTGCACTTAGTATGTTATAAACGGGGTTATGGGGTTATCTGGTATAATGTGCTGTAGAAAAGAAGCTTTCCCAGTGATTAACTGCATCCCTCAGACCCACTGTTCAATTACATTCTTTTAGAAAATGTAGTGCACATTTCCACTGTAGCAGCAGGCACCTTTTAAGCCTCCTTGAATGGAATAGAAAAGTAGTTTCTGCACAGTGGCAAATGTGCTTATGACGTATGTAGCCCTCATCTGTTTGGTTCATCATTGTCCTGTCTTTAAAGGAACATTCAGTTGATATAATACATCTGGTGCCACTTATCTAAACACTGAATGGCAAGCAAATTATAGAATACTGACTGCTCAAGAACATTTAGTTGAAATTGAGTTCACCTTAATTCTGCTCACATGAGGGCCAGAGAATAACCGAGCTACATTACCAAATTCTACAAATGTGTATACAGTGATGTAGGAAACAACGTTTTCAGATGTGCTGTCTGTGAGCAAAAATGGGGAAAATATTATCACTGGGTTGAGCCTACTGCTTCACGCCTCTTTGTAGAACCAGCTGTCAGAAATGTGCAGCTTTGGACGGTCGTCTAGGATTTCATCTTCCTTAGCCGGAGCAGTTGGCACCATTTCATTTGGGTATTTTGCAAATCTTATATGCAATTCAGTTTGTGGCTGTGCACGGTAGAAGACCTATAAGGTCATCATTCATTGTAATGTGGCCAGTGGTTGAGCGCGTTACAGTAACCATGTTGTTCCTGCTTACATTTCACATGCTTTGCTTAATCTTTCATTACCTTTGAGTGTTTGCCTTTCCAGGATGCTGTTACATTTTTTTCAGTAAAAAACATTGTAATTTTCAATGCCAAGATCTCTAACTTTCAGAAATGCAAGCCTGATTGCATTGTAAATGCTTGTTTTAGTGGTATTCACCCAACTTGCCGACAAAATACCTTTATAGACTTTAATAGGGTCTGCCCCATTTTAAATCTTAAACACCCTCCAAAAAGGGAATGCACCCCATTTACTTTAAGAGGATTACCCTCTCAAAGTTTTAGTATGTCCTGAAATTTTAAGTCAAGAGGTGGGCAGGTATACATATGCCACTGAACAGGCATCTTTTGCCAGGCCCTAAGGACAAACCTCCATTGTTTGGAAAAAATCACTACACACATTCCTGTGATGGGCACAATGGCATACAACCTTAGAATGATATGTACAATCCCAGTGTGAGATAAACCACCCCCAAGTAGGAAACCCTTACATTCTACATTATTCAAAAATCTGCAATGCCTCAAAATTGTCAGCAAAGGTCTAGAAATAAATGTCCACACCTTTTAAATATCCTTGTTACATAGAATTTCTCAAAAACTGTATTACAACTATTTAACACGAGCACATGCCCAGATATCCACTGTCAACAGAAGAATTGGGCTTTCTCACCGATTTTTTGAAACAGGCTTTGAGCCACAACCTATTTTGAAATATACCTCTGCACAACATCAGATTATATTATGGAAAGGGGCATGGGAGTGTGAGATGCCTGTCCAATCAAGCAGGTGAATGGGGATATTTTTTAATAGAGAGTGAAGTGGGCTGGTGGTAAATGAAGGGGACAAGGGAGAGACAGAGCAAAGGAAAGAGATAGTTCTTCATGCAAAGCAATGTTTTGACATCAGCAGTGGAAGAATGCTGCTGATCCAGTCAAAAACATAGTAAGACTAAATACTATTTGGATGAGACAAAAACAAGAATAGGGAGGAAAGTCATCAATAAGGAGTAAGACACTGTGATAGACAAGAAAGCAATGTAATCATGAGCAAGTGGCTGACCCAATTAACATATTATGCTTATTGTGTTATAGACAGTGAATTTAAAGCAAAATATACCGAAAATTGTTTGTATGCAAGATCTAAAAATGAAAGAAACTCAATGTTATGGTTGCATGAGTACTGCAGAGAAGAAAATCCTCTAAAATGCTTTTGAAATGCAATGCTGGTTCGACTACCTGAGATAATTAAACACAATAATTAACTATGAATTATTTTATTTAGAGCTCAAAATCTTGGAAGAGAATAAAGACCTGGAAACTGCGATAAAGAAAATCCAAATGCCCACAGAGGAAATAAAGACAATTGAACTAAATGGAATGAGTAAGATATTCAAAGCTAAATTTACTTCCATTCTGCATTTTCAATTTTTTGTCTGCATTATTAGAATCCTGCATTGGTTTAACACCAGTAAAATGTGATTGATTGCATGTGATTAATCTCTCTTTATATGGATCTCATCATACACTGTGATCTCTCATGAGCACCTTGAACTCTGAACTAAGAACATCAGGCAGGTACATACTATCATCTAATGTCTTCTACCTGGGTTAAGAGGACTGGTGCACAGACAAAATATCGAGTTTTTTATTTCGACCTACATTAATATCGAGTTTAAAATATCGTATGGACAGAATATCGACATCAAGAATATCGGTGACCAGAATATCAACCTCAAGGTAAGAAATATCGTTTTTGTTAATATCGAAGTTATTAATATCGATAGTAAAAATATCGATGTTAATAATATCGATGTTTATGTTAGTGTTATGTATTTTAGTATGTATTTTATATGTATGTGTTACACGTGTTTTGTTATGTTATGTATTATTTCTTTAAATATATGTATTAATTGTTTAGTAGTTAGTAATTTTTAAAAAGTAAATTTTATGTTTTAGTACTGTAGCGGGATGTGGGTTTATAGTGGGAATAGGGTGGGAAATAATTTAATTATAGTAAATTAATTCATAATTTTTTGAAATTATTAATTATTTTTATTTATATTTTGCATTTCAGTTCTGTAGCGGGTTGTGGGTTTATAGGGAAATAGGGTGGGAAGTAATTTAATTGTAATTAAGTAATTATGAATTTTTATAAATTGGTATTGATAATTAATTTATTGTTAACTAATTATTAATTGGCAATTAATTTTTATTATTGATCAATTGATAATTATATTAATTGTAATCATTTTTTATTGGAGCGGGTTGTGGTTTTATAGGGGAATAAGGTGGGAAGTAAATTAATTATAATAAATTAATTAATAATTTTTATTTTTTTGGTGTTGATAACTAATGTACTGTTTATTATTTATTAATTGGCAAATCATTTCAATTAATTAATTAATTGATAAATATGTTAATTTAGTTTAAGAGTGGATTGTGTGTTTATAGGTGAAAAGGGTGGGAAGTAATTTATTATAATTAAGTAATTATTTATTAATATTTATTGGTATTGAGCATTAATTTTTTGTTAATTATTAATTAATTTTATTAATTATTATTTATTGGTATTGATAAGTAATTTATTGTTAATTAATTATTAAATGGTATTCCATTTTTATTAATTGATTAATTGATAATTATATTTATTGTGTTATATTTTATGAGGAGTGGGTTGTGTGTTTATTGGGGAAAAGGGTGGGAAGTAATTTAATGTTATTAAAGTAATTATTAATTTTCATTTATTGGTATTTTATAATTAATTTAATGTTAATTTATTAATACATCATTATTTAATTTAAAAAACTGTAATTGATAACTATGTTATTTTTAACCCGTACGCTATCCACCACTTTCCCTACTGTTGCACTCTCTGAAGTGGGAATAGTAATTTTTACCCCTACTCTATCCAATGCTTTCCCTACTGTTGCACTCTTTGGAGTGGGAATAGTAATTTTTACCCCTACGCTATTCAACTCTTTCCCTACTGTTGCACTCACTGGAGTGGGAATAGTAATTTTATGGCACGACACGGAGGCCATATTATGCAAATCTCCATTATTGCCACAGCTCAGCAGCAACAATTGAAGAATACAGAACTTCAATGAACATTCTAAATAACTATATAGTCCCTTCGCGACCAGTCATCTTCCTTCTTTGTTGCTGCTGCTCAGAAAGATAATTACTCCTCAACCCGTACTTCATATTTTTTCTCTATATATATGTTATTTCAACTGTTTATATATTTAATACTTTATACTGATCTCTGGATTGCCTTTCTTTAATTTTTCTACCCTTTGGGTTCAAATTACAATAAGGCTTTACAAATGCGCTCTCCTAAATGTTAAAATGTGGCATTTCCTCAGAGATTATCTCTTTCTTCCGAACTTTTCCTCCTCCGATCCCACTCTGGATCGGATTCACTCGTTTTTTCACCCTTTAGCTACTCTTCAATTCATATTCCCCAGCTCGCGCTTACTGTTTCCCACCAGCTCGCGCTCGCTGTTTTCCTTCAATTTTTAGCCTCGCGCCGATCGCACTCGTAACGCTCATCCCATCAATATACCCCCCTTTTCGGCAAGTCAAGCTTATTAATAACCCTCGTCCCTGTAGACCCACTCACGCCTTCGTGAAGGTTTCCTTCTCCGTATCCACACAATCCTCCGATCGGGCTGCCTCACACGCGAGAGAGACGTGTGGAGGCAGCAACGTTAGAGGAAAGACCATTAGCAAACAACCACGCTCGCGCTTGCGGGCGTGGCATCCATTTTAGCTTGTTGGGATCCCCTTCGCATGCATAATGACTCGACCATTTTACCGCCTTGGGAACAATTCAAGTTTAACTACGATCCAACTGTCTCTCTATCATTTGATCGCCAGAGCATCCGCCAGAGCACACGAGATTCGAGATTTAGCAATTAGTTGTTCCCTTCTTCACATCCTTGATAGGATTTAAAAATAATTTAAACAAAAAAAAAAAGGGGAAGAAGGATTATTCTCATTCATTCAATATTAATCTAATTTTAATATATAATCATAATGTCCTCCCCCCAACCATCTATTGATGACAGATTGGAAGACCTCATCAATAAAGCGGTGGAGAAGGTAATTGGCTCAATTGATGACAAAATTAATGAAAAATTAGAGTCCTTCTCCCTCATTACGCCCCGCCCTTCCACTACTACACAAAATGAAGGTGCAAATAAGGCTCCAAAAAAGAGGTCGCATGGAGATAAAGATAGACCCGCTTTAAAAAAAGCCAAAACCACCGCTCCTCTATCACGCTTGCAAGGCGGTGACAAGACTGGTGCCTCGGGCACCCAATGTGGGCATGATATAGGCCCTGAGCTTCCAATTACTATAGATAATGAAGACAAATCTGATACTGAAATCGATCTGTCTTGCTTTTCTGGCTTCAACACTGATGCGGAAGAGACACCAAGGGGGACGGGAAGCTCCGAAGAGGTTTCAAAGACCTCACAAGCCAACATGGGACGCTTAGACCCTTTTGGGGACCTAATGTTTGAACCCTTGTTAATAAAACATCCCTTATCCCCGGAATGGACCCCATCCCAACACATAGCGGAGTACCTCACCTTCTGGCTCAGGAAGGAGATCCCCCAAGAGGTGAGATCTAGGTTACGCTCCGAATGCCCGAGACCCCCCCTCCCAAATAAGATAGTCGCAACACCGGAACTAGATCCCAAAGTTGTGGCATTTATAGCTAAAACTGCGAGGGACCCGAGGAAGGGGATAGATAAAGGATTAAAATCATGCCAAGATCGCCTTCTTGACACCATTGGCCCCCTTACCAAAATTTTTGAAATGGCCGAATCTGCTTATATAGAGGATTCCCGAGTTGATCCAAAGGAACTAAGGGAGTGGGTCCAACGGGCTATATGCCTTTTAGGAAACGCAAATACTGCTATTTCCACCGAAAGAAGGAAGGGAATTCTGTTTAAAATAGATCCAAAACTAATTGAATTGGCAAAGAATTACCTAGGTCCTAGCTCCCAAGGCTTCCTCTTTGGTGAAGACTTCATCAAAGACATGGCCAAATACGTCGGCGCCTTCAATTCCATTCAGAAATCACAGAAGGACATCAAAAGAGTATTCCAAGATCGTGTTTTCACCCGGGCCGGGAGAATACGGGGTCGTTTTCCCGGCCGAGGAAACTCCATTACAAGACCCTTCATGTCCCGTGGAGGGAGATATAACTCCAATATCGGAAATCAACAATTCTACCCACAAAGACAGAGAAGTCGAGGACGTCCCTTCAGAGGAGAACGCAGACAACGCTCCTTCTCATCAGGTAGGAATCTTGAAAGACCTTTCAGATACCCCTCCAAAGGTGGGTGGGAGACTTTGTCAATTCGCAAACAACTGGAACTTAGTAACCAAAGATCCTTGGGTCTTAAACACAGTGAGAGGTTACAAAACAGACTTCACCCATACACCTTTCCAATCAAATCACCCTCGAGAAATTACCTTCTCACACACAGACAGACTTCTGGTTTCCCAGGAAGTAGGAGATCTTTTAAGCAAAGGTGCGATTGTAGAATCAAATTTCATAGGGTTTGTCAGCAATATATTTCTAGTAGAAAAGAAAAACAAAGAACAGAGGCCTGTCATAAACTTGAAAGAATTAAACCAATGGGTAGTATACCAACATTTCAAAATGGAAGGGATACACCTCCTAAGAGACATTCTCCGAAAAAGAGATTGGTTAACCAGACTAGACCTAAAGGACGCTTACTTAACAATTCCTATCTGGGGACCTCACCAGAAATTCCTTCAATTCTTCTGGGAAGGTAAATTATTCCAGTTTCACAGCCTTCCCTTCGGTCTTTCATCCGCCCCTTGGTGTTTTACCAAGGTTCTCCGACCTGTTACCGCTTGGCTCAGACAGAGGGGTGTCAGACTGATTATATATCTCGACGACATCCTCATTATGGCACAATCAAAACAAACCGTATCCCTTCACAGAGATCTTACAATTCGTCTTCTTCAACATCTTGGCTTCATCATAAACATGAAGAAATCTTGTGTGACCCCAAGTCAACAGACACAATTTCTGGGTTTCTTAGTAGATACAATAAAGGCAGAACTGAAACTTCCTTCGGACAAAGTAAGAAAAGTGAGGAAAGAACTCAGGAATCTACTCAAACTAGATCGGTTCCCCTTAAGGTACTTAGCAAAGATCCTGGGCCTTCTTTCTTCAACAATTCAAGCAATCTTTCCGGGCCCATTACACTATCGAGCCCTTCAGAGACTCAAAGCCAGATCACTGAGATCGACTCTCTCCTACTCCCACTTGATTTCCCTCGACCACGACTCGAAGAGCGAAATTCTTTTGTGGTTGAAGAATGTAGAAGCATGGAATGGCAGAGCCATTTTTGGGGAGGAACCAGACCTTATAATAGAATCGGACGCGAGTTTGGAAGGATGGGGAGCCAGATGTGGGAACTCATCTACAGGGGGTCGTTGGACTCTTCAAGAGAAGAAATTGCATATCAACTGCTTAGAATTATTAGCAGGTTCATTCGCGATTCGTTGTTTCACCCAGAATTCTGCGAAATGCTGTGTAACGTTACGGATGGACAACGTCTCCGCAGTACGTTATGTCAGCAAACTAGGGGGTCCTCACTCGAAGTGTCTGTCGGACCTAGCGAAAGGTTTCTGGTACTTTTGCTTGAACAAAGGAATATCAGTCATAGCGGAACATATTCCTGGTCTGAACAATGGTGTAGCAGACTGGTTCTCAAGGAATTTCAAGGATTCCAGCAACTGGAGACTAGACAGACAGATTTTCTTAACCATCCAGGCCAGATGTGGTCCTTTCCATACGGACCTATTTGCAGATCGTCTGAATACCCAGTTGGAGAACTTCTTCAGTTGGAGACCGGATCCTCAAGCTCAGAATGTAGATGCATTCCTCCAAGATTGGAGAGGTCTGGCCCCCTATGCTTACCCACCTTTTGCCTTGCTTCCCCGTCTTCTTCTTCATGCTCGTCGTTACAAAGAGAGCATGGTGGTGATAACTCCACTGTGGAAATCCCAAGCATGGTTTCCAATAATTCTAGAAATGTCTATCGACTTCCCCATTCTGATTCCTTCTTTCAGAGAGGTACTCATAGGACCGGAAGGAGATTTTCATCCCCTGGTAGAACAGGGTCTTCTGGTTCTGACGGCTTGGAAGATTTCAGGAGACAGTGGCGAATCCCAGGTCTTTCGTCAAATGCTTTCACACTCATTTCCGAATCATGGGCACCAGGTACAAGGAAAGCTTATCGATTGGCATGGAACAAATGGGTTCGCTGGTGCCTTCAACGAAGTTATGATCCCGTTTCAACTGATCTAGTTCATGCTGTCAATTATCTTTCTGATTTATTTACCTCTGGTCGATCTTATAGAACCGTTAATGTTTATAGATCTGCTATCTCTGCTGGCCACTCTTTAATTAATGGAATTTCCGTTGGGCAAAGCTTATTAACTAAAAAAATAATGAGAAGTATGAGAATTCTCAACCCCCCTTCTGCTAAGTACACCGCCATGTGGGATGTCACTCTTATTCTTAGAACTCTATCCTCTTGGGGAGATAACTCTTTTCCTTCTCTTGAACGCATTTCTTATAAACTTACAGTTTTACTTTGTCTAGTATCTTTTAGAAGAACCTCAGACGTTAAGGCTTTAGAAATCTCTAGCAGGGCTTTTCAACCTGAGGGAGCTTGCTTCTTCCTCAAGAAGAGAACCAAGACAGAGGTGCCGATCACGATCCGGTAAAACCCGGGTACGAACCGTCGGACGGAGCATATTCTCCGTCCGACGCGTACCCGGTCGTACCAAACTACAAACATGGAATTACGATTCGCACAGAAACACCTTTCCCGTACGAATCGTACAAAACCCCGACCGAACAAAATAAACGTACAAATGCGATCCGGGAAAGCGCCGACGTGACGTCGGGACGCACGCAGCCTGCCATTCACGAACCAGGAATTACGATTCGCACCGACGTCATTCCGCACGGTGAATATTTTCCGGCTGCCAAAAACTGCCGGGAAATCAGGACGACGCGAACAAGGAAGACCCGTATGCGACGGACAGACAGGACGACGCGAACAAGGAGGACCTGTACGCGACGGACAGACATGGACCCGAACCTACGTGCCCTCATAGCAGTCGACCTCCTCTACAGGTTACGACGCAGACGCCGCAGAAGGTCAGAACAACACCCATGGGCAAAGGGGGGGGGCAGGGGCAGGACACATAACCCCCACCCAAGTCACACAGCACACATGCCCTGGACATACCTGACCCTCAGGCCCTGGTCACTACGAGGGGGTGGGGGCGTGTCCAGCCAAGCCAGCGACCGCAACAACGGAAGTTCTTCACGACGCGAACCGGCAACACAACCATAGAGGTACGTCCCGTACCCACGCCTTAAGAGCGTGGGTACGAGTCATACCACGCCCACACCTACGTCACCCCAACAATTGCGGGACGGCACGTTCCCACGTGGCAAAGGCCTGGGGACGGCCCGCACAAGCATTCCACAGCGTGGGTACGGCAATGTACGGACCGTACCCCCACCCGCGTATGCATGGAGCGTATCCCCCACCCCAACAGTGTAAGTACGACACGTACCCCCACCCACGTACGTACGGAGCGTACCCCCCACCCCAACAGTGTAAGTACGACACGTACCCCCACCCGCGTACGTACGGAGCGTACCCCCCACCCCAACAGTGTAAGTACGACACGTACCCCCACCCGCGTACGTACGGAGCGTACCCCCCATCCCAACAGTGTAAGTACGACACGTACCCCCACCCGCGTATGTACGGAGCGTACCCCCACCCCAACAGTGTAAGTACGACACGTACCCCCACCCGCGTACGTACGGAGCGTACCCCTCACCCCAACAGTGTAAGTACGACCCGTACCCTCACCCGCGTATGCATGGAGCGAACCCCCCACCCCAACAGTGTAAGTACGACCCGTACCCTCACCCGCGTATGCATGGAGCGTACCCCCCACCCCAACAGTGTAAGTACGACCCGTACCCTCACCCGCGTATGCATGGAGCGTACCCCCCACCCCAACAGTGTAAGTACGACCCGTACCCTCACCCGCGTATGCATGGAGCGAACCCCCCACCCCAACAGTGTAAGTACGACCCGTACCCTCACCCGCGTATGCATGGAGCGTACCCCCCACCCCAACAGTGTAAGTACGACCCGTACCCTCACCCGCGTATGCATGGAGCGTACCCCCCACCCCAACAGTGTAAGTACGACACGTACCCCCACCCGCGTATGTATGGAGCGTACCCCCACCCCAACAGTGTAAGTACGACACGTACCCTCACCCGCGTATGCATGGAGCGAACCCCACCCGTGTATGTTCGAAGCGTACATATTGTGAATTAGGAGGGGTGTGTGCAGAGTCCCCCCAGCAGTGCCCAGACATATGAGGGGTGGGTGCCTATCACTCCCAGCAGTGCCCAGAGACAGGAGGGGTGTGTGCAGAGTCCCCCCAGCAGTGCCCAGAGACAGGAGGGGTGGGTGCAGAGTCCCCCAGCAGTGCCCAGACACAGGAGGGGTGGGTGCAGAGTCCTCCCAGCAGTGCCCAGAGACAGGAGGGGTGGGTGCAGAGTCCCCCCAGCAGTGCCCAGAGACAGGAGGGGTGGGTGCCTATCACTCCCAGCAGTGCCCAGAGACAGGAGGGGTGTGTGCAGAGTCCCCCCAGCAGTGCCCAGAGACAGGAGGGGTGGGTGCAGAGTCCCCCCAGCAGTGCCCAGACACAGGAGGGGTGGGTGCAGAGTCCTCCCAGCAGTGCCCAGAGACAGGAGGGGTGGGTGCAGAGTCCCCCCAGCAGTGCCCAGAGACAGGAGGGGTGGGTGCCTATCACTCCCAGCAGTGCCCAGAGACAGGAGGGGTGTCTGCAGAGTCCCCCCAGCAGTGCCCAGAGACAGGAGGGGTGGGTGCAGAGTCCTCCCAGCAGTGCCCAGAGACAGGAGGGGTGGGTGAAGAGTCCTCCCAGCAGTGCCCAGAGACAGGAGGGGTGGGTGCAGAGTCCCCCCAGCAGTGCCCAGAGACAGGAGGGGTGGGTGCAGAGTCCTCCCAGCAGTGCCCAGAGACAGGAGGGGTGGGTGCAGAGTCCTCCCAGCAGTGCCCAGAGACAGGAGGGGTGGGTGCAGAGTCCCCCCAGCAGTGCCCAGAGACAGGAGGGGTGGGTGCTTATCACTCCCAGCAGTGCCCAGACACAGGAGGGGTGGGTGCAGAGTCCTCCCAGCAGTGCCCAGACACAGGAGGTGTGGGTGCCTATCACTCCCAGCAGTGCCCAGAGACAGGAGGGTGGGTGCAGAGTCCTTCCAGCAGTGCCCAGACACAGGAGGGGTGGGTGCAGAGGCCTCCCAGCAGTGCCCAGAGGCAGGAGGGGTGTGTGCAGAGTCCTCCCATCAGTGCCCAGAGACAGGAGGGGTGGGTGCAGAGTCCTCCCAGCAGTGCCCAGAGGCAGGAGGGGTGGGTGTAGAGTCCACCCAGCAGTGCCCTGATACAGGAGGGGTGGGTGTAGAGTCCTCCCAGCAGTGCCCAGAGACAGGAGGGGTGGGTGCCTAACACTCCCAGCAGTGCCCATGGAACGCAAAGGGTGGAGTAGCCACAGATACCATGCCCACAAATGTCAGTCAGGTGCACAAAGACCCTGCAGTACATGTACCACATGTGTGCGAGGCTGGGAGTATACACATGCATAGCGCAGAAAAGAAAACATGTCCACATGAAGTCATGTCAATAGTCCACACACACAAGTACTATGACTACCAAGGATGCCACGAATGATGCAGGTGGAGACATCGCTCAGCATGAATGTGCAAAGTTGAAGGAGTCCGTCAAACACCCAGCTGATGTAGACACAGCTCAGCACCACATATTGGGAACACCCTGCAGGGAAGATGTCAGGGTACACAGAGGAAGGAATACACCTTGGAACAATTTCACCATGCAGCAACTGCGTACATGGACAGAGAAACCTAGCTAACACCGTGTGATGGCACACAGATACCAGGGTCCCCCCTATGACCAGCACACTACTACATTTCCCACACACCCAACACATGATTACCACCCAAACTCAGGTCGCAGCCCCACCAACAGCAACATCAGAAAAGCAGTAGTGTTCAAAGGAAACAAAAATGGCTTTAATCAGCATGATCTTAAATAGTGTGTTAGTAGAAAGTTCAATATTTACAAAGCCCATAGGGCAGTCCATGAGTCACAGCTGGATGGGGGACACAGTGGGATGCGTGTCCCCTAGCTTGCCTGCACAGTTACATTCCGTCGTCTTCCACAGGGGTGAGGGCATCATGTGGGGGGGAAGGAACAGGCACCGCAGGGTAGGCGACGTGGGTGCAGGGATGGAGGACTCCACCACAGGGGGTGGGGCAGGGCCAAAGGTGGATTCTAGGAGCGCACTGCACACCTTAGCAAGGTCCTCCAGGGACTCCCCTGCACCCGAAGGAACCACAGGCCCCAAGGAGGGGGGGGGTCAGAGGGATGGGTCGCAGCGCCACTGGGGGAGGGTGTGGACAGGGGGGGGACTCAAGCACCCTGACCGTGGACTTCCTTGACCGCTTGCCGGGTGGTGTCACTGTGGGGCTCAGGGACAGAGCGGCCATGAAGGAGTCTTTGGGGGAGATGTGGCCAGGAGAGCTGAGGGGAGGGGATTTGGAGGGAGTGGATTGGGTGGAATGTGGACTCCCACTCTGGCTGCGTGTCACACGTTTGCCCCCCGACCCAGTGGGTGTGCCTACTACACCCTGTGTGTGCGTGTCAGGAGGTGTGCAGCGGACCTTCCCTGCTGGTGTGATGCCTGTGTCTGTTGTGGTGGGTGCATGCTGACGTCTGGGTGTATGTGGGACAGGCATGGGAGTGGGAAGTGTGGAAGGGGCAGGGGTAGGGGGTGGGACGTAGCGCTGCAGGAGACCCACTGCTGCAGTCAGTGTCGAGTCTATGGACCTCAGCAAGTTGCGTTGGTCAGCCTGCGATGAATGAATGCCCTCCAAGTATGCCTCCATGTTGTTGAGGACCTGGCTGTGGGCATGGAGGACATTAAGGATCGCAGTCTGACCAACCTGCAACTGCTGCTGGATGTCCACAGACTCGGCATTGGCGGCAGCAGTGGAGACAGGGGCAGGGGGTGCGGTGCCGGGCAGGAAGGAGACATGCGGTGACTGGGCACGCTGGGAAGGGACACGAGCACGTGGGAGGCTGCTGATGCCAATGGAGGGGGCGGTGCGAGATGTAGGGCTGCTGTCAGATGGTGGTGCAGCCACCGCCCACTCGGAGAGATCATCCTCGGACCCGTCAGCTTCATACTCTGTTGTGCCAGTCGACAGGTCCCCGGCTTCACTCTCCTCCGCCTCAGTCCCACTCGATGTGCCAGCCACGATGTCACCGCTGGCACTGGTGCTCGGTCCCTCTGCGCTGTCTGTGTCCATGTCTCCCTCCGTGTCCCCCGACGATGCTGTGGGCAGGGTGTAGAGACGGAAATTAATCATACACCTGTATACATATGTCACATGAGTCCAATCTACTTAGGTTACAGTGCATAGCCTGAAACAAAAGAAGAGTTACAATTACAAAACAAGGTACATATGTAGGCCCTGCAAGACACAGTTGTTTGACCCACCATGCCACGGAAAAACTATGGAGAGCATGACACAGTAGCAAATGAGATGACATGGAATTTTGACTGAGGAGCAAGGCCCTGGGGACAATCCAGCACTGCATCTGCACCACACAGCGTGGCAGGAAATAGGGATGAGCAGGGACCATATCCCGGAACTAGAGGCACATGCAGCATAGGTAATACTGATAACATGCCCACCCTGACTGGCACGCTGCACCTTGAGTGTATGTCCAGACAAACATCACACACTGGCCAGTCCTAGCAAGGAGATTTCAGGTCTTGACATGTAGGCCATGCCCGCACCACCCACCCCCTACATGAGACAATTCTTTGGAGACACAGGAAGCACGTACATCTCTTAGTCTGGGTGAAATACACATGGCATGCAAAAATTCAATATTGCACACAAAATACCCAAGGTGCGCCTGTCCAAATAATCATGTACAAATGGGCATCATCAGATGATTGTAACAAGACACACAGGCAATGGCCACCGTGAGTATGTACTTGGAAAATCAGGTCAGGCTGGACAGTGGACACTTGTACTACATTTCACGTCAATATACATGGTGCCAGGGGACAATGGCACAGAGCACAACCTATGCTGTAGACACAGAGATTGTCGACATTTTCGGATTACACACATGATACCTAGGAAAAGATGCCCCTGGGGACAGTAGTGGCCACACAACTCCATGCTCCTGAATGGGAATGACTGCAACACACGCTAACATCCCTGCACTATGCGTACCGCACACTCATGCACATCATGTCACAGGCCACCACATAGGACATGCGTGCTGGAAGGCCTCGCACTTGAGAGATTAACTCCCATGTCTGGACTCAGCATTAGTGCCAACTGACATGGAACCCACAAGTCCAGAACTGGACAGGGCACAGGCAAGGTCCCAAAACCTGTTACACACCACCCCCACACATGATGCTGCAGGCATAGTACACTTGGAGAAGGTGCCAGGCTACATAACCTTGTGACGGAGTGACTACACACAGACCAGGGAACACATTGCAAGGAGGGGAAGGGAGGCAGGAGAGCATTGCAATACTGTGGGTAACAGGATCTGCACAGCACCATAAAACCCTGGCAGTGTATCCATGGAACAGTGCACGTACAAATGCTGGTGAAACACAAAAAACACACATGTACCTACCCCCTTCCTGCTGCTGCATCTCCTGTAGGCGCCTGTCCAAGACTGGAAAGACCACCGCCAGCACACGCTTGTGGATGTGGGAGAGGCGGCGGCGCCCGCGGTTCTTATGGCTCTCAGGTGAGTCCCCCAGCAGGACCCGTGCGATCCTCCGCGTCCAGCACCGGATATCCTGCCAGCGTTTCCTCACCTGGGACAGGCGCCGCCTCCGACCATCCGCACTCCTCACGGCGCTGACGGCGTCCAGCCATATCTGCTCCTTGGCAGAGGCGTCTACCTGTGAGGATGAACAAGTGATACTACATCAATACACCTGGCACATGTCACAGAGACACAGATTAGAACACATTTGCTGTTTACAACAAGGCATAGTATGCATCCAACGCATTGGACCTTTGTCATAGGGACATGATTCTCTGGGGAAGGCCAAAAGCAGTACGTGCCATTGAAAGGACACAGGTGGAATGAGGGCAACTACACAATCAATGATCCAGGCTCAAACTGTGCATCACACCCACCCCTCCTGTCTCTGGGCACTGCTGGGAGTGATAGGCACCCAACCCTCCTGTCTCTGGGCACTGCTGGGGGGACTCTGCAGCCACCCCTCCAGTCTCTGGGCACTGCTGGGAGGACTCTGCACCCACCCCTCCTGTCTCTGGGCACTGCTGGGAGGACTCTGCACCCACCCCTCCTGTCTCTGGGCACTGCTGGGAGTGATAGGCACCCACCCCTCATGTCTCTGGGCACTGCTGGGGGGACTCTGCACCCACCCCTCCTGTCTCTGGGCACTGCTGGGAGGACTCTGCACCCACCCCTCCTGTCTCTGGGCACTGCTGGGAGGACTCTGCACCCACCCCTCCTGTCTCTGGGCACTGCTGGGAGTGATAGGCACCCACCCCTCCTGTCTCTGGGCACTGCTGGGGGGACTCTGCACACACCCCTCCTGTCTCTGGGCACTGCTGGGAGACATCAGGCATTCCCCCCCGGGACCCCCCCTACAGTACATAGCATGTGTGTCACACCTGGACACAATGGCAGAAGTCACAGTCACAAAAAAGGGACACAGTCTGTGCCAGTGGACACTGCACTCACCTGATAACCTGGTCGCCCATACAGCATGGGGTACTGTGGGAGGATCACATCCACCAAAGCAATGTTCTCCTCCCGGGTGAATGGCTGTTACCTCTCCACAGCCCTTGACATGGTTCCAGGGAATCAGTAGCAGCAGCTGGGTCGTGGAATACAGAGATGTGCAGGCAAGTGCTCCCTCATGGGACCTGGCTGCCTTATATCTGCCTTGCTGGCCCATTTCATGCACAGGAGTGCAGAGTGATTGGTCACTCACATTCGCATCCTATGTTTCCTCCAATCCCTTCAAACCTAGCAGTCAGTGGGTTCTTATTCTGTTTTTTTCTTCAGCATGATATCAACCCCACAAACATATTGCAACAAAGTAGATTAATTCCAACTGACTTTTGCTGTGCACCTTCCAGAACAAAATCAAAGTTTAAACTTGGTCTCCATGACAACCAGCATGCATGTAGGCCTTAATACTTGTCCCTCATGTGTCCCCTATGTAATTTTGAGCTTCACACACAGGTACGGTGCGTTCCGGGGCCCTAGGGCACCCCAAATGCATAGCAACGGCCCGTACACGCGTGCATACGTTCACTATCACTATGGGTGTCCTCGCGTATGCGTACTCGTAGTGGTACAGCCCGTACACACGCCTGTACGCTCCCTCTCACTATGGGTGTCCTCGCGTATGCGTACTCGTAGTGGTACGGCCCGTACACACGCCTGTACGCTCACTATCACTATGGGTGTCCTCGCGTATGCGTACTCGTAGTGGTACGGCCCGTACACACGCCTGTACGCTCCCTATCACTATGGGTGTCCTCGCGTATGTCCCAGAGCATGTTCTGCCGTGTGCTGCATGATTTCTTAGAGGCCATGTTGATTCACCTGGATGACTTCATACATTTTCCTACCCCTAAAATGTTGACTGGGGTCAAGCGTGGATTCTATGCCCTGGGAGGGATACCCCATGTCATTGGGTCCATAGATGGGACACATGTTGCTTTGGTACCACCACACGCACAGGAGGTAACGTACCGGAATCGCAAGCACTACCACTCCATCAATGCCCTTGTGGTGTGTCTGTCCAACATGGTGATTTCACATGTCTGTGCTCGTTTTCCAGGATCAGCACACGATGCCTACATCATGAGGCGTAGCAGGATGCCTGAAATGATGACGCAGCTGCGCAACGAACGAGCATGTGTTGTTGGTGGGTACAGTCTGTCTGTCCTGTATTTTGCGTAGACTTCCAGCACGACCGCTTCTCCTGTTCTAACGATGTCCATGTGCTTCCCATGTAGGGGACGCTGGCTATCCCAACATGCCATGGCTGATCACACCTCTCCGCAACCCCATCACGCCGGCCCAGCTCCGCTACAACACCGCCCATGGCCGGACAAGGCGAGTGATAGAGAGGACGTTTGGCCTGCTGAAGAGCCGATTCAGGTGCCTACACAAGACCGGCGGCGCACTCCCATATGCCCCGGCGAAGGTCTGCAAAATCTTCATGGTCTGCTGCATGCTGCACAACATGGCAGTTGAGAAAGCTGTGCCACTTATCCTGGATCAAGATGACGAGGACCATCCACCCGTGGAGGACGAAGGGCTTGGCAATGGGGCTAGTGATGTGGAGGATGTGGAGCCGCAAGAGGACATCCGGACTCGGCTCATACGCGACTTCTTTGCTTAGTGGTGAGTACCAGTGTCTGAGTGTGTACACATTGGTCCCCGTGTGGCATGTGTTGTGATGTGTGTCTCCACCTGCATGTATGGCACGTGAGTCAGAGGTGTGTGTGGGTGTGTCACTGGAGTGATGGTGCCAGTGATGGTTGTATTTCCCCAGTCATAATTGTGACCTGGCATGTTGTCATCCATACATGTGTCGAGTAAATGCACATGCAAGTGGCTGTGCTTTTTGTGGCTGACTTCTTGTGTGTCTCTCTTCCCCAGGTACTTGCGCATGCTGTCTGCTGCTTGCATTGTTGTGGCACTGCTATTCCTCATGGACACGTTATCGTGTGCTGACTCAGCGTTACAGGCACGGACACGTTTGGAAGTCTCCTTAGGGTAAGGGATGCATCAGGGGTGTATTGGGTGTGGCAGTTGTTCACGATGTATGCACACTGCCCCTGTCGATGTTTGGTTCCTCTGCAGCCATGTTGCATCACCATGGTACACATGACATGCAGCTGGGTACACCTGAATAGATGGTCAGACTTGTTGACAGTCATCTGTGATGGGATAGTGGAATGTGATGATGGCATCAATGTGTGTTACACTGCCCTCGGACACATACGGTTTGCATTGGCTTGACATGCTGTGGGACTCCCACATCAGCGGATCAATGGTGTATGGCAGGCTCTCCCTGAGCAGCTGTGGGTGTTTAGCTGTTAGCCGACACTTGTGTGCCAGTTCCATGGCTATCACGCATTTTGCTGCAGAAGGGGGGTGCCAGTGTTGGACCCACATGTTACTCCACATGAAGTGTTCATGTGTACTTCAAGTTGCCTCTGAAATCCCGAAAACATGACTAATAAAGGTGTCCCTATGCCTCCAAGGTGCCTCTTCTCAGTCAATGCTGGTGTGTTGCCACGGTGCATCCAGCATGTCTGGCATGGTTTTCACTGATAGTGGCTATGTGTCTATGTGTCGAGTAGCAAGATGCAAGCTGTGTGTGTGGGATGAGACTGTGTATTGTGCATGATGTCCATGACTGTGTGGGTATTGTGACATGTGCCATCCCCATGCATCCAACGTTGGCCAGGCCACCATTATCTGCATCCACCGGACTCAAGCTTGCAGGACATGGTTCTGCCACCTGTCTACACATACCTGGGTGCCCCCCAGGACACTGGACATGATCCCTGACCTCTGCGCATGACTGTTGCTGTACTCAATATGTCTGTCAGCACGGTTGTGCGGCCACCCCCTCAGCTGGTTGGGCCCATCACGGGTGTGTATGGTGCTCCATGTCTGTCTTGCCTAATACACTGTGACCCGTGTGCCAGACTCAGGCCCCAGGGTGTGGATGGTTGAAGTCAAAAGAGAACTCAGGCATGTTTAGACTTTACAAGACACATGTAAGGTAATAATGCAACCAGCAGGCATCTTCTCTTCATGGTGTGACTTTTTATTTTAGTGGGGGGGGGGGGGGGGGGTATGACATGAGGGGCTTTCCGGGTGTTTGGAATCCAAAGTTCAGTAGGGGAGTTGGTGTCCTTGCCATTTGAAATCCTCAGAGTCCATGCCACAGTCTTTGTCAACATTGGTCAGACAGTGACCAGCAAGGCCATGTGGCAGAGAATGTCTTTTGATGCTGTGCTGCTGTTGCTCCAGTGGGCCAGGTGCCAGGCCAGGTGTCCTGGGAGATGGTGCTGTAGCGCCGACCCTCACGGTCTTTTCCGTGGACGACCCGCCCGCCTGCGGGGACCCTCAGAAGCAGGCCGTGTCGATGTTTGGGATGCTCCATCGGATGTTTCCTCCTCCTCCTCCTGATCCCTCCCTGTGGGTGGTGATGTTCTACGCCTTCTGGCACAGGGAGGGTTGCCCATGTTGTCGGCCATCCGACGGAGTGTATCGTGAATTCCCGTGTACACCGTCACGAGCTCAGCCTGTCCGTCCTCCATCCTCCGTTGGTGTTGCAGTAGACAGGCATGTAGCTCCGCATGTTGCTGGGCCTGCTGGGTCTTGATCCCCTCGAGGACGGACACAACCTGGGCCAGGCCCGTGGTGTCCTGCCGGTATGTGTCCAGGATGTTTCGGACATGGGAATATACCGGATCCCCAGCCAACTGGTCAGGCTGGCGCCTCCGCCGTCCTCCACTCCCACCACCCCTGCCCACTTGCACCTGGCCTGCCCTTGTGGGCACATCGGGTCTCCGGGACCCCTGAGGGGTGGCATTGGCGTTGTCGCCTGCCTCCTCCTGGGTGCCTGGCTGCTTTGTGGTGGTGGGGCAGGGATCCTGGGTGTCTCCTGGGATGTGGCAGGAGTGGGGGTGGTGGTTGGCCCCGTTGTACCTGACGCAGGTGCTGCAGGTCGTTGGACACCAGAGGGGCCAGGTTGGTCGGGGTCGTCCACAGAGTGGTGAGAGTCGTCGCTGCCGGTGGGATCGGCCTCCCGCAGAGCCGGGTCCTGTGAGTCTTCCCCCCCAGTGTTGGGGGGTGATCCACGACATTGACCTGTGTGTGAGAGAGACAATGTTAATTTTGTTCCATGCAACATCCATGTTTCATCAGTTTCAAAGTTGGAACATTTCCTCTGGGAATTTGGATCTGTCTTGCATTCCACTCACAGTGCACTTGTGCATGGGTGTGTCCCTTGGGCACAGCTTTGGCGCCTTTAACTATGTGTGGCACAGTCTTACTTGCTGCGTCAAGAGTGACTGCAGTCAGCAGTGGAGTGGGCAGGTGTGGCGAGCCGTGCATTGGCGCCTTCCGTGTTGCACTGTACGTGGGCACATGAAGTAGTTCCACACACTTATATGATGCAGGTAGCTGTTGTTGTGCTCGTGCACAGGTTGTGCCATGGCCCTGTGTTTTGCCATGGAGGAGAGGGGGGGTGCTGGCACTGGCCACCCTTGTCTACATGCACGCAGTCCACCTGCTGACGAGCAGACATTCCCACACACCACATGGCTGATTTGCTCTCCCTGTGTCTCCCTCCCTCTCTGTCCCCCTCTCCCTCCCTCTGTGTGTCAGCCTCCTCCCTCTGTCCGTCTCCCTGTGTCTCCCTCCCTCTCTGTCCCCCTCTCCCTCCCTCTGTGTGTCAGCCTCCTCCCTCTGTCCATCTCCCTGTGTCTCCCTCCCTCTCTGTCCCCCTCTCCCTCCCTCTGTGTGTCAGCCTCCTCCCTCTGTCCGTCTCCCTGTGTCTCCCTCCCTCTCTGTCCCCCTCTCCCTCCCTCTGTGTGTCAGCCTCCTCCCTCTGTCCGTCTCCCTGTGTCTCCCTCCCTCTCTGCCCCCCTCTCCCTCCCTCTCTGTCCCCCTCTCCCTCCCTCTGTGTGTCACCCTCTGTCACCTCAGCCCAGCTTCCTGGGCACACACTGTTAGCAGATCTTTGAATGGCCCTTGGCTTGTTGATGTGAGTTTGTTTCTGATCTCCAGGCACCCATTGGGTGTAGTGTGTGTCTCTGCGCTGCTGCTGTGGTGGTGTGTGCTGCCACTCTTTCACAATGTTGGCTGTTCATTTGCTGCTGTCATGTGCAAACAGTGCCTTCACCCCCATGTGTTAATGCAAGGCATCCGCCATTTGCTGGCGAGTCTTTCCTGTGTGGGGACACACTGTTTGTCTGGCTGTGACCTAGCCATATGGGCAGAGGGCATTGTTGTCTGCTTCTGAGTTGCACTATGTGATTTTTTTGGGCCCACCCTCCAGCCATCCGGGTTACCGTGTCATGTGTTGGTGTCTTCTGTGGCCTGTGACTTGACATTGTCCAGCTGGGTGCATGGGGCATGGTGGCGCCAGTGGCATGTGCGTGTTCATGGAGTGTGGTTGAGTCATGCGATAGCTTGGGGTGGTTGCGTGCCTTTTTGTGAGTTTGGTTGTGGATGACGTTCCCCCATGTGAGGTGCGTTGTTTGTGTACTCACCCGGGTCTCGGAGTCCTCCTAATCCTGTGACTGCCTCCACCGGCAGTATGGCCATCACCCTCTCCTCCCAGGGATGGTAGTGTACGGGTCTGCGGGACGGCCCTCCTCCAGTGACGTTGGCCTGGTTGTGTTCATCCGTCATCTTGGCTCGGACCCTCCTCCGCAGATCGTACCACCTGGCTTGGCATTCCTGCTTGTTCCTTCTGGTGTCCGCAACAGCAGTCACAGCATCGATGATGGTCTGCCACATGGCTGTTTTTTCTGAAATGCTGGTCTGTCTGACCAATGTTCCAAAGAGCTGTGGCTCGACTCTGAGGATTTCATCGACAAGGACCTCCAACTCTCGGTTACTGAACTTTGGATTCTTGTTAGTGTGCATGGTGAGGGGTGTGGGTGTGGATGGTGGGGGGGGGGTGTGGATGGTTGTGGGTGTGTGGGTGTGGTTGTGCAGGTGTGTGTGTGAATGTGATGAGGGGGTGTTTATGAAGGTGGTTGTGTGAAGGTGTGCAAGTGTAAGGTGTGGTGAAGCTTCTAGTTTGGTGCTGTAGGTTGTCTGTGGGGTCTGGCAGCAGTGAGTCTGTTGCAAAGGCTCATGGTTTGTGTGTGTGGGCCCTTTTTATTGGTCCATTGGTGGGTGTGGCTGTGTTTGAAGTTTGGGTGGGTGTGTTATAAGGAGTGGTGGTGTTTTGGGCCTCTTTTTGGCAGTTGCAGGTCAGTGAATGTGTTGTTTTGGTAGTTGTTGGACATGTTTTGTGGCTTTGTGCCATTCAAATGGTGTATTCTTGTGTCGTTTTGGTTTGTCCTGGTTGTGTACGTGCGTTTTTTGGCGTGTATACGGTGTGTACATGGCCCATTTTGTTGTACAGTGCTGTCCTTGTGTGTGGCTTGGTACGAGTCGTACATTCGGTTGTGATGTTGGGGTCTGGGGTGCGCTCCGTCCTTAGGATGTTGTGGTGGGGGTACGCTCCATGCATACGTGGGTGGGGGTACGACTCTGATGTACACGGGTGTAGGTACACGGGGGTACGACATGTACAGGGGGGTACATACACGGGTGGGGCTTCGAAACGTACACGGGTGTATATACACGAGGGGGTACGACATGTACTGGGGTGTACATACACGGTGGTACGACACGTACACGGGTGGGGGTACGACTCGAACGTACAGGGGTGTACATGCACGGTGGTACGACACGTACACGGGTGGGGGTACGACTCGAACGTACAGGGGTGTACATACACGGTGGTACGACACGTACAGGGGTGGGGGTACGACTCGAACGTACAGGGGTGTACATACACGGTGGTACGACACGTACAGGGGTGGGGGTCGGACTCGAACGTACTGGGGTGTACATACACGGTGGTACGACACGTACAGGGGTGTACATACATGGTGGTACGACACGTACACGGGTGGGGGTACTACTCGAACGTACAGGGGTGTACATACACGGTGGTACGACACGTACACGGGTGGGGGTAGGACTCGAACGTACAGGGGTGTACATACACGGTGGTACGACACGTACACGGGTGGGGGTACTACTCGAACATACAGGGGTGTACATACACGGTGGTACGACACATACAGGGGTGTACATACACGGTGGTACGACACGTACACGGGTGGGGGTACTACTCGAACGTACAGGGGTGTACATACACGGTGGTACGACACGTACACGGGTGGGGGTAGGACTCGAACGTACAGGGGTGTACATACACGGTGGTACGACACCTACAGGGGTGGGGGTACGACCCGAACGTACAGGGGTGTACATACACGGTGGTAAGACACGTACACGGGTGGGGGTAGGACTCGAACGTACTGGGGTGTACATACACGGTGGTACGACACGTACAGGGGTGTACATACACGGTGGTACGACACGTACAGGGGTGGGGGTAGGACTCGAACGTACAGGGGTGTACATACACGGTGGTACGACATGTACAGGGGTGGGGGTACGACTCGAACGTACAGGGGTGTACATACACGGTGGTACGACAAGTACACGGGTGGGGGTGGGACTCGAACGTACAGGGGTGTACATACACGGTGGTACGACATGTACACGGGTGGGGGTACTACTCGAACATACAGGGGTGTACATACACGGTGGTACGACACGTACAGGGGTGGGGGTACGAGTCGAACGTACAGGGGTGTACATACACGGTGGTACGACACGTACACGGGTGGGGGTAGGACTCGAACGTACACGGGTGTACATACACGGGTGGGGGTTCGACACGTACACGGGTGTACATACGGGGGGGGTGTACATACACGGGGAGTACGACTCGAACGTATGGGTGCTGGGGGGAGTGTTGGGCGCGTATGCGGGCACATGTCTCCATGGTTGCTATGGGAGTTCGGTGCGGACGGTGTTTTTACCATACGGTTGTAAGATCGGACGCACGGGTTGGATCGTGATTCCTCGGTCGGACTTCACTTTTCACATTTGTACGGTAAATCGTCCGAGGACGTGTCGGACACATTTTCCGACCCGAGGACGTGTGGGGAATAATTCCCAAGGCGGTTCGTATGGACTTTTTACCGTGCGAATCGTGATTGCCAGTTTGTACGGCACTTGTACGATTCGTATGGTAAAAAGACCGAATACGAGTCGGACGGGCCTTTTTTTTACCGGATCGTGATCGGCACCTATGTCTTCCTCCATCTTTTATCCCTTTTTTCCCCAAAACGAAAGACTCTGTGTTGTTAAGTGTCTGAAAGAATATGAAAAAAGAACTGAATATCTGAGAATGAATGAACAACAACTCCTCATTTCTTATAGATCCCCTCATAAAGCTGTTTCTTCTCCAACCCTGGCAAGATGAGTGAAAGATGTTATGCATGAAAGCGGAGTGGATGTATCTGTATTTGGAGCACATTCTCTTAGAGGTGCGTCGGCTTCCAAGGCCTTTTTTATGGGTGGTGGTCTTCAAGATATCCTTAGGGCAGCAGATTGGTCAAATGATACTATGTTTAAGGCTTGTTACTTTAGACCAATCCCTAATGTGAGTGATAATGTTCTTAATTCACTTTAAACTTGCATAATATGGCCTCCGTGTCGTGCCATAAAATTTAGATTTTTCAAAGCCAGCTGGGCAGAAAATCTGGATTTTATTAAGGACACGGAGGCTAATATTATCCCACCACTATAATGTATTTCCCTCCCTTTGTGGATACAACTTATTATGTGGTATTATTCTTTTTTCTTTCAGAATGAAAAAATTGCTTCCTTCGGACCACTCCTTACAAATTTTCCTTCAAACTTTCTGGCTGTTTCTTCTCGTTGATGGATCTTTCATCGCATCTTTAACAAAGAAGGAAGATGGCTGGTCGCGAAGGGACTATATAGTTATTTAGAATGTTCATTGAAGTTCTGTATTCTTCAATTGTTGCTGCTGAGCTGTGGCAATAAAGGAGATTTGCATAATATTAGCCTCCGTGTCCTTAATAAAATCCAGATTTTCTGCCCAGCAGGCTGTGAAAGATCTAAATTTTTACCCCTACGCTATCCAACACTTTCCCTACTATTGCACTCTCTGGAGTGGGAATAGTAATTTTAACCCTTTCGCAATCCAACACTTTCCCTACTGTTGCACTCTCTGGAGTGGGAATACTAATTTTACCCCTACGCTATCCAACACTTTCCCTACTATTGCACTCTCTGGAGTGGGAATAGTAATTTTTTCCCTCCTCTATCCAATATTTTTCTGTATTGTTTTAGTTAATGTTATGTATAATTTATTTTAAAAACATAAAAAATATTGTCGTTTTTTTAATTTGTTATATATATTTTTTTAATGTTATTTATATTATTTTTGTATATATGTATTTATAATTTATAAAATGTTTTAACAATTTGTTATTAAAATTATTATTTATGAATATTATTAAGTAAGTATATATATTATATTTTATATGTATATGTTTAATTTATTTTAACATTATGGGGTCGATTCCGATCCTGGATTTTTTTTCCCGCACGACTCGTATCCGTATTTTTTTACGTACGAATCGCACAAGTCCCGTACAAACGGCGAAGTACGATTCATACGTGAAAAATACATACGAATCACCTCGGGAAAAGTCTACGAGACGTCCCCGGACAGTTTTACGTACAAATCGTAAACCTGTAGTCCGAGCGCGCAAGTACGATCCGTACCGCCCGTCCGAAAACACAAGCGCATGGAAAAGGCTCCGTATGGAGCGAACTTTGTACAAGCCCTACCCCGAGTACACTTGTGTCTGGGGCACGAGTCGTACGGCCCCCCCAGCCTCCCACCCCTCCCGCGTATGTCCGCACCGTACCCCCCACCCCCGTATGTACAGCGCGTACCCCCCACCCCCGTATGTATGGTGCGTACCCCTCACCTGCGTATGTTCGCACCGTACCCCAGGCGTACCCCCAACCCGTGTATGTTCGCACCGTACCCCAGGCGTACCCCCCACCCGCGTCTGTTCGGCGCGTACCCCTCACCTGCGTATGTTCGCACCGTACCCCAGGCGTACCCCCACCCGTGTATGTTCGCACCGTACCCCAGGCGTACCCCCCACCCACGTATGTTCACACCGTACCCCAGGCGTACCCCAATCCTCATGTATGTATGGTCCGTACATACGCGAGGATTGGGGTACGCTTGGGGTACGGTGCGAACATAACGCGGGTGGGGGGTATGCCTGGGGTACGCGCCGTACATACGGGTGTTGTGGGGTACGGGCCGTACATACAGGGGGTGGGGGGTACGGGCCGTACAAACAGGGGTGGGGGTTACAGGCCGTACGTATGCAATGTTAGGGTATGCACCGTACATGATGACACGTACGATGTGGGTGATGGCGTGTACGTCGCATAGCGGGCCCTCTTTTCCGCGTGCATCGCAGCATACTTAGCTTTTCCGGCACTTTTTGGCTCCCGTAAAAATATAGCCGTGCGGAGTGCTGTAGGTACGAATCGTACTTGCTGGTCCGTAAAACGCTGCCTGACTCCGTGCGGACGTCGCGTACGCGTTGTCCAGGGTCGGAATTGTATGTATTTTTTAGCCGTACGGTGTTTTTTACGATTCGTACGGAAATGGTATTTCTGTACGAATCGTGCTTGCTGGTTTGTACGGTGGAATTCGTGAGTCGTACGGAGAAAACGCTCCGTACGACCATTTGTACCTGGGTTTTACAGAATCGGCACCTATATGTATCCGTTTTTATTTTACATTTAAAAAAAATATTTTAACTATGTTTCTTTTAATTATATGTATTATTTACTTTATTTTACATTATGTTTTTAACATTCAAAAAGCGATATTTTTTCAACGATATTTTTGACATCAATATTGTTTTCTCAATATTTTTATACTTACCATGATGTAGATAGGATGTCGATATTCTTGACTTTGATATTTTTGTCACGATATTTTGTACCTCGATATTTTTGTAGTCGATATTTTGTCAGTGATTCATGAGGACTCCTGCATAGACTTCAGTTATTTCAGAGATCTGCAAAGTGGTCAACTCATTCCCTTCAACTTGAGATTCCGCTGGCACTTACGTTTTCTGTATTTGCAACAGTAGTTCTCAAAATTAGGTCCTCCTGTTTTACTTACAGCAACAGCATGTATTTAGGAGGCATATAAATTCTGGTAACATCTTCAAGTCGGCCCAGAATACCGTTTATTGTGTGGATAGCTGAATTGACCTACCTTCAGACCAGCCATCTACAAAATGTATGTGCGGACCCAGGGTGTTGAGGGAAAGGCTAGTTGTATACTCAATTCACTGGGAGCTGCACTTGCCCTCACACGGATGGGCTGAGTGAGCCTTGACCTAGTGCATTACTCGTCCAGGGGAGAATACAGACATAAAAGTTCAGCTGCACTATGCATCATAGTGACCTTATGGCTAGTATGAACATTAGTCTGCAATTAACCTGCAGTAAATAATAATGAGAGTAATTTTGCACCCCTAAAATTGGAGCAAAAATGAAGCTGCTAACCTTTCCTCAGGCAGGCTCTTTAGGAGATGTCATTGTTCCCCGTAGGGTGTGCGCGAACACACCGGTGCTTCCCCAAGCACGCAGTATCCCCTGTGAAGCACGCACACACTTTCACTGTTCATCATGCGAGACGAAAGACTATTTTATGTCGCTGCTTTATAAAACACGAGCAACGTGAAAAACTGTCATTAGCTTGTTGCCTTATATTTTGAAAGCACTGGCAGCTCCTCTTCCACAGCAATCTGTGGGTTAAAGAGGGTCACATATACCATAGTTTTCAGGCAGCAATAGAAGAGGCGAGATGACTCTGGTGATTAATGTACCTGCTAGAGAGAGCTCAGAGTTTTGTCTAAGTTGACTAAGAAAGAGTCGCACATTGGAACCTATCGGGCTCACTTAGACTTTCAGCCGCTCAAGGTTGATAAAATGAGTACCATTGAGATGGGTAGAAACACATCCTCTTATCAGTGCATTAAGAAAGTTTGAATTGTAAAGACTAGTTTTATACTATTACTGATTGGCAGGAGAAGTTGTTTGGAAAACTGCACATAGATGGTGCAACTTCATCACCCTAGGCTAGAGAAACACTTGGAATTTTATCAGAACATCCCTGAAAGCAGATTTCTGAATGCACTCCCTCAGGAGATATCCTTTAAGAATACCCACACAAGAGAAACTTCAAAAATACTGACCATCTCAGAACACTGACAAAAGTTTTGCTTGTGCGTAAATAACGCTACTGTGAAATTTGTCACCATGGTGGCCTTGTTGGGGCATTCACCACAGAAAGAAGAGACAATAGCTGGCATGCAAAATGTGCATACAAGTACTTGTATATAAGTGCATAGGTTTGGTGTCTGTGTGCACTTTAATGTGTATTTTTACATTTGTGACGTGTGTGTTTGTATGCATGTAATCTTATGTATTTTTGCGTTTGTCTGCATTTGAGAATGTGAGTGCATCTGCATGTGTGCTTGCCTGTGTGGGCATAAACAGGTCATAAAACTTCCCTGGGAGCAGTGGCAGCGGGCAGAGGAGGAGGAGACTACGATTGAAGAGGAGGACACGGGTGGCAGGTGAGCATTCCTCTTCCACAGCAGTCTGTGGGGTTAAATAGGGTGACAAGTTGAGCAGCAAGTGTCTCCTGCACATTTCACGTGATGCATTCCTTTAAAATATAGCAGCCTGGCTGCAGGACTTGTAAAGAATATTGTGTAACTAACCGCTGCAGAGATCCTTGTATATCCCATAGTTTTCAGGCAACAATAAAAGTGTCAAGATAACTCTGGTGATTTATGTACCTCAGAGTTTTGTCTAGTGGCAGTTATGACGGATCTAAGGTAGTGCAAAGGGTTAATATGCCTGCTGCAAAGGACGCACCCTGCAGATCACAGGACAGTATTATAGGGGCATAGCTTAGTGGGTTACTGCTTTTGTCACAGAGACCCTTTTGTTACTGTGCAGTTCAGAAAGTACAATCTTAATCTAGGACAGTGAACTACGAAGTGTCATCAAAAAGCTGCATGCAAACTACATGGTACATGTTAAAAGGTTATGTTTTATTCCAAGTTTTTCATTATCCTAATGTTGCTTGAAAGTGTCTGATTGGATAAACATACATTTGTATTAGTAAAGCCAACCCTAAGCACTGTGATACGTTCTGAATCCTGAGTTTGTGTTTCTCCAGACCAAGCACTCTGAAACATTGCCTACCAGTATTGATGACATGAATCCTACACCTTATCCTATGTAACATTTCCTACAGACTGATTTACACACATTTGAATAACTGTCTCTGTATTTGTGTGTGATGTAATGTCTTCCTACACCCTACACTGGTATGAGATGCACTATAAAACAAATTAAATACATGTCAGAGACGGGCTATGGAGCGATTTCGGGCACTGTTGGAAGAGGATAGTGAGAGAATCATTGAAGGGCCTCAACAAAGAATGTCCTGTTGCTGTGCACTGTAAATTCATCATTTCCTATGCTTTAAAAGTTAATATGGTCAGGCTCACACGCATGGTCGGGTTCTTGGCACATATAGCCTTGGCTGCAGCGTACAGAGACCTTACACTGCTACACACAGAGAAAAAAACATTAGAGGGGACATTGTGAGACACCCAGGAAAGTTACCTCCCTTAAGTCATTAGCCTACTCAGAGGCCCTTTCTACCTTCTTCCACGTGATTTATGCATAAGACCACCTTCCACAGATTCTTCTTCTTTGTGCATAACGAGTCTGGTTTTATGTTCCAGAAGCACCAGGAGCACATTCTGTGATAGGGAATGCTGCAGTTGACTGTATGCTTTGGCGCATTCCAAGGGGAAATGTCTTTGTTTGCACAGGAAGGATCCCCACTACCGTTATTTGGGGGCATAATTGAATTAAATTCGTGCATATGAAAGAGTATAGTTAAATAGCATTCTTCAGTCAGACATCAAGACATGTACAGGTTTGGGGAGATGAAAATTTTAACTTGATCATAGTTTATACTAGCAGGTACTGCATAATATAACACATGGATGTTTAGTTGTGCTATCTTTATGCAGTGGGCATAGTTCCTCACAGTCTACACTGTTCTCTAACTATTCATATTTTGATTTTTCAATTTTTAATAAATACAGAGTTAGACAAAAACGACTGCAGAGTGTTTAGATTTTAAACCTGAGAAATACTTCTGCACACTGCACGTTTTAATTCTCTTGTATTAAAAATTAGATTTAATATTGTATACCATTTGTTTTATGGAAACTCATTTTGTGCAGGATGTCCGCCAGGATGCTTTGGTGAGTCCTGTAGCTGTGTAACAGTGCTGGACATGTTACCAGTCACTGCAGTCCTATGTTGAAGTAAATTCAGACATGGCTACAAACACCAGCAGATTAAGATGTAGATTTACCCATTTTAAGACACTGCAGCAGTGCAACAAAATGTTCCCACTGTGGGTGTATATTATGGAAAACATAGTGCTGGGCCATATCTATTAAGATTGGCCTTGTGCTGCTGTCATCCCCTCTGCACTCTAAATAGGCTGACTTGGTGATGCAGCCATCACACCTTTGTGCAGAGGATGGTATACTCTAGCTAGCTTAGAATTGTACTGAATGAATACCCTTCCAGTACAATTTCCAACGCCCAGAAAACCTCATATGTATCTCATGCATCGGATGTATGCTGTGCACTTTAGCACGCATGCAATGTGTGGTTTTTTTTGAGAAATGAAAACATTTCCCCTTAATGAAGCATACTTTAAGGAGGCATTATTGTTTGACGCAAAGCCCAGTCTTGCTATCTTAGTAGAACACTCTTTATGTCAAAACCTATGGGTGTTTGCGGGGGTTCACTCAAGCAACACCCCAGCAATGCCCACTTGGCATAAAAAGTGATACAAAGCTGTACACAGTGCTTTTTGTGTCACTTTTGAAGGTCCAAACCTTTATTAAATCTGTGACTTAGAATTTTACCAGTTCAGGAAACAGTAGTGGGCTAGACCTTCAGCCCAAACCGTGTCAATGTTGCCATGTCCTACAGAATCAAGATGAAGGAGCAGGCAAAACTGCAGGGTGAGCCGAAAGTAGCACCTGGCTCCACAGTGCCTGTTCACCTGAGTATACAGTTCTTGCAAGTGGCTATTTCGAGCAGTAGGTCTCAGTGCTGTGCGTGCTATGGGCTGTCTGGCGCCAAGCCCCATTGCTTTAAGAAGCCTGAGAAATGATAGACACTGGAAAGAACAGTTGTTGTTAAAGGGCAGACGCGGGAGGAAGCATCTGTCCTGAAATGTGTTGAAAACATGGCATATTTACGACAGCAAAGATATTTTTGCATCTTTTTCAAATGGATTAATTCTTTCGCATCTGCACTTAGTTACATTGCACACTCCCTTTTGCAATGTGCTGCAGTGGAAATGTAGACGGGTTTGTGGCAGCTAGCACATCCGGGTTTACTGCCGTCTCAGACTTATCCATAAAGAATCAGAGGCCACTTCCGCATTGTTGTTATCTTTACCTTAACGTCAGTTTAACCTCGGAAGATCACAGCTGCTCCAAGATGTCCTATTGTGTATTGTTTCCGCTCAAACTTAACTTAAAATGCTTACATTTTGCTCTTCTACTTTCACTAAATTTACTTCAGTTGTGCCTTTGTTTTCAGGCATATTTTGGGGCCTCATCTTTAAAGTAACATATTTTAGAGATCTGTGTTTTTGACGAGGGCTTTATTAAGATACAGGATAATTGTATAACTCAATGCATTAAGCCCGAATCGAATTGAAACACAGCT
The DNA here is from genome assembly GCF_964204655.1 of Triturus cristatus. NCBI lineage: Eukaryota > Metazoa > Chordata > Amphibia > Caudata > Salamandridae > Triturus > Triturus cristatus. The sequence goes on from NC_140583.1 coordinate 906,484,496, forward strand.
CTAGGCACCTACACAGACCCTTCCATCTACGAGTTTAAAGTTGGATGATCTAATAAGGTAGTTAAAAAACACTGCGTATTTTACACGTGCTTGTCAGGGAGCTATATTTTATCGAACATGTTCCATGCATGGTAACCACATCATTTTTGCTGCACAGTGTTACTTGTGTACAGTGGCACAGAACTAAATTTCCAGAGGACAGCTGAAAGGTCAGGATTTAAGGATAATCAAAGTAAATGACTTAATTACAGCTCCTTCAGTAATTACTGAACCCCAATTTGGGATTCGATCTGGTGCAATTTTACTGCACAGCACACTTTCCCTGCAAGAATTGGTCCAGGAAGAGTTTGTGCCGAGAAAAAGCAACATTTTCCATATTTGAGGACCTTGTAATGGGTAAAGCACATCACCTCCCTGTTCCAAACCGTGCAAATTGCCATTATGCAGTAATTTCACACCCATAATTGAGATTCCGTCTGGTGCGGTAAAGCTGCACACTAACTGCACGAAGTATAACTTACAGAATGTGTGCAGTAAAAAGCTGTTTATTGGAAGTGTGTGGACCTTGTGATGGGCGTGGAAATTGGAGTGTTGTAGTAATATAGCACTCGAAATGGAATGTTGTCGTGTTTGGTAATGTTGCACATTTTTCCTGCAAGGACTTCACCTGGCAAAGCTGGCAGAATTTGATCCAAGAGGCACATAATTCCGAGTTTGCACATCATAAAATAGGTGAAACACACTATTAGCGTTCCAAGTTATGGAAACGGAAACAGGCCGTAAGATCACACCTGGCTCGTCTGCACAGCTATAGGGTACTTTATGACTGCACCAACGTGCAGCAGAAATGTAATGAAGCATGAATACATTTAGAAACTGTGCATAAAGGCAATCAGACTTGAATCTCGTTGGTTACTAACTGGTGAATCTGAATTCTGATCCCTATCAAATATTGAGTGCCCATTGTTCAGGCCCGTGTCAGGGAGAGGGTGCAAAGGCGTATTATGTGGCTGTGCCTGTTTCGAACCAACTTGGGCTGTCTATATGTGCATGGAGTGCTGTCTTAATGCATAGGCAGCTTGGACAGTTGCCCGGGGTCCCCACTCTCCATGAACATAGGGGGCCTATGCAGACCAGAATTTAGCACTAATTTTCCGTTATACTTTTTTAGTCCTGTGAGTGGTTGTGTAGGCAGGACCCAGTGCACTGCTTTGCCCGGGGTCTATAATGCTGTAAAACGACCCTGTGTGCATGTCCATGTGTGTATTCCCTCAGAGCTGTTTACCAGGATGGATAGCTGGTTAGCCTTCTTTCCATGCACCCCTATAAGTAGCACCGTGGTCCACAGCCTATCGGAGTGGACTTCCGACAATTTACACCTTACCTAAGGTACATAAAAACCAGGAAAGGCCACCTGGCCGCCCCATAGTCTCGGGGTGTGGCTCAATCCTTGAGCCACTCTGCAAATACATCGATTTTTTCTTGAAACCCTTGGCAGAAAACACAGATTCGTACCTGCGGGACACCATGCAAGTTATCAATCTGGTAGATGGGATGCCTTTTAATCCAGCCACCCAAATTCTAGTGACACTGGACATTGTGTCACTATACACCAGTATCCCTCAACAACACGCTTTGGAGGTGATTTTGAAATATTTGGAGACAAGAACACAACCGATGCAAGTTCCCTCAGATTTCATCATTCAATTGCTCAAAATAGCGATGACACAGAATTTCTTTTTCTTTCAAAATGACTTCTTTATGCAAACTAAAGGCGTCGCGATGGGTGCCAGCTTTGCCCCAGACCTGGCCATTTTGTATATGGACAACTTTGAGCAGACATTTGTTAGTAACATCTCAAATCCTTTCAGTCAACAGGTCACGTATTGGAAACGTTATATTGATGACGTCCTGATGGTTTGGACAGGCAATGACCAGGAACTAGATGACTTTTTCCGTTGGTTGAATGGTAGATCGGTGGATATTCAGTTTACTATGACTAAGGACAAGTCTAGTATTGACTTTCTTGATATCACCATCAAGGCTATGGATGATTGTCTCTACACAACCCTGTTCCGTAAAACTACGCAAAGAAACACCTTATTGAGGTATGGAAGTCACCATTCTAGAGGACTACGTGATAACCTCCCTTTCGGCCAGTTCCTCAGGATCAGGAGGAACTGCACACGAAAAGAGCATTTCTTCACGGAATCAGATGACCTCATCTGTAGATTGATCGAACGCGGCTACCCTCGGAGGCTTGTCAAGAGGGCCCGCAAAAGAGCCTGGTACAACCACAGAGACCTTCTCCTTACTCCTAAAGTCCGGACGGATGACCCTAATAGACTGATATGTGTTACTACATTTAACACAAGGAGTAATGATATCCGCCAGATTGTTAATAAACATTGGCATTTGGTGTCAGCAGAACTACAGCTTACCGAACCCCCAATACATTCCTTCAAGAAAGGCAAAAATGTACGCGACCATGTGGTCAAGTCCCTCTTGGAAACACCGACTAGACTGACCATTGAATCGCTTTGGCATCTTCCCGCTCCGGCGGGCCATGTCAAATGTGAACAGTGCAAAGCCTGCAATCTGACCATTGAAACAAAGACGTTCCAACATAACAACTGCACGGTGGATTTAAAGACGCTCACCAATTGCAATACAAAGAACGTCATCTATGCGATAGTCTGCCCCTGCAATAAGATTTACATAGGCCAGACTACTCAGAAAGTGAAATGCCGGATACTCCAACATTGCAGCAGAATAAGATGTACCACCCCTGGAGCACCCATGGTCGACCATTTCAAAACATTCAACCATCCCCCTGAATCGATAAAATGGCTGGTAATTGAAGCCATTACACTGGGCGTTAGGGGTGGTGACCTTGGCTCAATCCTTAACATCAGGGAATGTAAATGGATGGACCGTTTTGATTCCGTCCTAAGTGGCCTTAATGAACTTGATGCAACCTACACCCAACTATCCTTATTAAATAATACCTAAATATCATGATACTGAGGGTTGTACATCCCACACTGTCCATTTTACATCACAGGCAACCCTACTGTGTGCTATAATCTTACTTTAATGATTACTGCAATCGCTGTTTCTTTAAGTGGTGTTACGTGTCGTATAATACTCTGTATGGTGGTTAATTAGCAGCAATTTTTCCCACCATCTACATGGACTGTTTAAATCATGCTCGATTGTATGTCTGTTTTCTTAGTAAGGTTGTCGCCGGACCGTAACCATCTAAATTAATTCTGGGTATTTTCACCCTTATTCTTCTACATGGTATGTTTCTGTTGAAGGATTATTCACTGCTGCGATTACACGATCATTTGTACTGTGGTTATGTACCTAGAACCAGCAATAGGTCCCTGCTTTGAGTTTGTATTTACATCCGAACATTTGGCCACACACACCCCTGAGTTTCCACCAACCAGGGCGCAATCCTTCCGGTTGTGCGCGCGTCTGTTTGGTATTTAAGTGGTCATGTGACCAAGCCCAGGGTTAGCTGTCAGACTGTTCGACGCGGCCCTTGAGGTATGTCACATCCTGCTGCCTTCGAGTGTGTTCTCCTCCCTCTCTCTCGTTACAGCATTATTGCGGTTTGAAACCCCTTTGTGTGGAGATCGTTCTTTCGGGGTTTCGCTTGTATTCTCTTTTCGTTGGAATTGGATCATTTATTATTTTCAATTGGATTTGCCTGTTCTCCCGCATATTGCAATTAATGATGAATTTAGTCCCATTGAGTTAAATATGCGCCGCGATCTCGGACATGTTCTTAAAAATTTCCGATCCGAGTGATAGAGATTTTTTCTCCCCTTTTTTTTTTTTTTTTTTTTTTCAGCTTTGGTCATCAATGGATCTCCCGCATATTGCAATTAATGATTAAATTAATCCCATTAAGTTAAATATGCGCCGCGCTCTCGGACATGTTCTTAAAAATTTCCGATCCGAGTGATAGAGATTTTTTCTCCCCTTTTTTTCAGCTTTGGTCATTTATGGATCTTTGTTCATGCTGATTCATTCAGCCGTCCTTAGACTCATTTACCGAGTGTTGGAATACTACACCCTTTGGTGAGTATTTTTGTCACTCTGGTTTCATGGTTACACACTGTGATTTTAAATTGCTATTTCCGTGGTATTCCTCGTCTCTCCTTTCCTTTTCCCCAGGAGCACTAATTGGCCCTCCCTCCATTTTTCCAGCCTGATTCATGCTGCTGATGCTGGTAATTTTTATTATTTTCGCTTTCTTAATCAGAATGTTTATAATAGACACACCTCACTATACCACATTTTTTGATCCTTGCCCTTAGGTGTAAGCCCATTCCCTTGGTCCTGATGAAGACCCCGACTCCAAGCAAACCAATTTGCTGGTTCTAATAGGGGTCGAAACGTCGACTTGCTTCTGTCTTCGATCAACACAGGAGATTGTCAGTGATTGTACAACTGCTTTCTAATTTTGTGTTGTTTGATTTAAGTTTTGTTGCCATTTAAGTGGCAGGTTAGGCTCTTCAACAAACTGTGGATGTTCCTATTTTACGCAACCTTCCTCCCTCACAACGTCCTGCACTTACCCCAAATATCTTGCACTTATCACGAATCTTACACCAATATGTATTTAAATATGTTGACATTGTGATGTATCTGGCCCTGATTTGAATTGCTGATCTTCCTTCTGACTGAATCTTTGGATAATCGATTAAATTATGGTCATACATGCATAAAATAGGTGTTGTCTTTAAATCTGTTCGAATCACTAACAAATGTATGCTTTTTATTCCTTTAAATATGTTTCCACTGTGATTATTTTTTTGTGTACCTACTTATACCCGAGTCCAGTGGTCTACCGGGTTACCCCATTGATACATAACTCTCTATAGTGCAGGCCTTGTCCTGCGAGGGTATTCACTTTTAATAAATCCTTTCTCATTATGTCAGGCAATGAGACATTATCATACACTGAGGAATACATTACCACACTTATTCAAGATCCCTCCAACCTGTTTATTTCTTCGAATACCCCAAACATTGATGTGTCTCTTAATGAGAAGATTAACAAACTAGAGAGATTAGAGAAGAAGTTGACCCGCACCAGGCTGCATGGCCATCTTTTGACCAAATACCTACAGTCAAACGTCATACCGGTTGGATTGCAGGTTAAGAACGAGCCAGCGATCTTTGTGGACCAACCCAAATTCAAGGAAGGCTTCAGCTTTGTGGCCAACAACTGTTCACGCCACTGGATGGTCCTGGGAGTTGAGACTGCCCTTGAACAGGTCGAATTATTGATGAAGGAAATTGCGGATTTGAAACAAGATATCTCTACAGACAATGCACTAACAAATGCTAAGGAAGCTTTAGAACGTCTTGAAAAAACCATCAAGGAATTTGATGTCAACACACAAGCCAAGAAATTGGATAAACTTTCCAAAGACGTCCGCTTCTATGATAAGAAACTGACTTATCCGTATCTGCAAGAAGATTATTACAAGCAGGACCAACAGGGCCGCTTCTTCAATAGAGGAAGAGGTGGCTTCCGAGGTACTCGCAGATTCACGAATTTTTCGGAATCGTCGGGTTCCACTGGCAGTGAGGGTGAACAGGCAGGGAGCAACATAGGGTACCAACCTCAGGATACTGCCTACTATCCACCCTCTGGACCGGCTTTTTTAGAGGACCGACAATGGCGACCTCCCAGGGGAAGAAATGCGAATTGGAATTGGAACAGAGGCCGCGGGCGTGGCCATTTACAACAAGGCCAGGGATGGGACAGAGCTCAGCAACAAGGGATGAACCCTGCCCAGAAGCAGGTACACTTCCCACAGGAACCACATGGAGAAATTCAAACGAGACGCCGGGTCTATCGTTGGTAGGCACTTTAAAGGACCCTATCATGAACCTGTCTAATCATACACTGACCGATGATGAACATCGGATTTTGAGTAAAGGTCTATCATATGTTCCTACGACTTATCCCAACAAATTCAATCTTCAGACTGAGCTACACCGCTTCTTTCGGAAAATACGGTTACGCTACTTCTTTTGTCAGTCTCCAATGAGTCCCATTACATCTTGTACTGGCTTACGCATTCCTTCCACATTTACACCTACTTCTCAAATGGTCTCACATCGGATATTGACTTATGAAAGTACTGTACTTAAGGAGGCACTAAGAATCTGCTCCATCAGAAAGTATGTTAAACACAATGTCACCTCTGCGGAACGAAAGGCCTTGGATGGCTTGAGGAATAACCACTCTATTGTCATCAAACCTGCTGACAAGGGTGGAGCCATCGTATTACAGAATGTGGAAAACTACAAGGAAGAACTTTATTCTCAATTGAATGATGGTATCAGTTATACCAGACTCAATCTAAATCCCACCAAGAAGATCAGTACCATGATCCTTCGAGTAACTCAAGATGGCCTTGCCCAAGGTTTCCTTTCGAATCTGGAGTTCCATTTTCTGAATCAGCCTCAACATCGCCTTCCGACAATTTACACCTTACCTAAGGTACATAAAAACCAGGAAAGGCCACCTGGCCGCCCCATAGTCTCGGGGTGTGGCTCAATCCTTGAGCCACTCTGCAAATACATCGATTTTTTCTTGAAACCCTTGGCAGAAAACACAGATTCGTACCTGCGGGACACCATGCAAGTTATCAATCTGGTCGATGGGATGCCTTTTAATCCAGCCACCCAAATTCTAGTGACACTGGACATTGTGTCACTATACACCAGTATCCCTCAACAACACGCTTTGGAGGTGATTTTGAAATATTTGGAGACAAGAACACAACCGATGCAAGTTCCCTCAGATTTCATCATTCAATTGCTCAAAATAGCGATGACACAGAATTTCTTTTTCTTTCAAAATGACTTGTTTATGCAAACTAAAGGCGTCGCGATGGGTGCCAGCTTTGCCCCAGACCTGGCCATTTTGTATATGGACAACTTTGAGCAGACTTTTGTTAGTAACATCTCAAATCCTTTCAGTCAACAGGTCACGTATTGGAAACGTTATATTGATGACGTCCTGATGGTTTGGACAGGCAATGACCAGGAACTAGATGACTTTTTCCGTTGGTTGAATGGTAGATCGGTGGATATTCAGTTTACTATGACTAAGGACAAGTCTAGTATTGACTTTCTTGATATCACCATCAAGGCTATGGATGATTGTCTCTACACAACCCTGTTCCGTAAAACTACGCAAAGAAACACCTTATTGAGGTATGGAAGTCACCATCCTAGAGGACTACGTGATAACCTCCCTTTCGGCCAGTTCCTCAGGATCAGGAGGAACTGCACACGAAAAGAGGATTTCTTCACGGAATCAGATGACCTCATCTGTAGATTGATCGAACGCGGCTACCCTCGGAGGCTTGTCAAGAGGGCCCGCAAAAGAGCCTGGTTGTTATATTCAAAGAATGAAGTACCACACAGAGGTAAGTCGAGTAGTATTTATTATGACCATCCGCTCTCACAGGACTGATGGAATTCACCTGAACATTCCAAGGTGAACTCCCTGGGGATATACCAAGTAACAGGGAAGGTAGAGGGTTTGGAACATACCAAGTATAGTGAGATTATAACACATCTCCCTTTGCAAGGAATACAAAAACTCTTACATTAATGCAGTATTTACAACTCTATCTTTGCTCCATGTTTGTCCGTTCTCCAGACGAACTACACTTTTACCTGTTACCTCTACCTTTTGTGGTGCACCAAATTTGCTCGTTCCAGGTTGTACCCTACCGGGTTTTTTCACGCACACTTGTGCTTGAGGTCTTATCTCCACTTCTTTTGCTCCATGTTTTACATCATACCATGACTTGTATTTCTGTTGGTGAGACACTACTCGTTCCTCCACACGCTCAAGGTCAGGTACAACACCTTTTCCCCCACCCAACCAACTTGGGTACATTTTGGTGCTGGGTTCTCTCCCTCTAAGATATACAAATGGGGATAACCCTGTGACTAGGTTGGGCGTAGTGTGGTATGCCCACATAGCTGCTCTCAAAGCTTCTTCTACATTCAAATTATTGGCAATAGCGAGTTGTATGTGCTCTTTGATCATGCGGTTTGCCCTTTCTACCAACCCATTTGCTTTTGGGCAATAGAGAGCAGTCCTCTCATGTTTTATATTGTGTTCCTCCAAAAACTCTCTCATGGATTCTGAGACGAACTGCACTCCATTGTCCGTTACCAAAGTGGCTGGGATTCCTTCATAGACAAATATGTTTTTTAGAAATGCTATGAGATTATTAGTTGTGGTGGACGCTGTGAATTTGAAATTCACCCAATGGGAGGTGTAATCCACCAACACAAACATGAATCTCTTCTGTGGCCCAAGGATGTCCATGGGACCAATAATGTCCATGGCCAGTTTGGTCCACGGAGTCTTAGGCACGTCAACAGGGGCCAAAGGAGCTCTATGAATGCTTTTACTCTTATCACTCCTCGCACAACTGACACACTCTTTCACTGTGATTTCGACTTCTGAATCCATTCTTGGGAACCAAAAACAGCTCCGTACTTTGTTCTTGGTAAGGCTTCTGCCTAAATGCCCTTCATGGGCCAAATTTATGATTCTCTTCCTCAACCCTTCGGGAGGGACAATTTTCTCACCTCTTTGTACGCGTCCAGCTATAACTGAGAGTTCAAATCTTACTTCCCAGAAGTCTTTAACTTTGTCAGGGACTTCAGAAATCTTCTCCGGCCACCCCTTGACCATGAGATCTTTCAACATGTCCATAGTTTTATCTTCCTTCATACACTTGTCCCATTCCGCATCAGTAAGAGAGGGTAATTGCACTACACAAATAGGTACATCAAGAATTTCTTCACTTAGATCACCTTTGATCGGTAACCTCGACAAGCAATCTGCAATCACATTCTCTGGACCAGGAAGATATTCAACCCTGAAACAAAAATTCTCCAAACCTAGAACCCATTTGCTTATTCTAGGTGACATGTTCTGTGTTTGTTTCGATGAAAATATGAAAGTAAGAGGCTTATGGTCCGTGTGTATGGTGAACTTGCTACCCCACAAAAAGAATTTAAAATGGTGTACAGCCCAAAAGCACGCCAATGCCTCCCTCTCAATGACAGAGTAATTGCGTTCCGCCTCACACAGCGTGCGTGATGCAAACGCTATCACCCTTTCACCTCCTTCCCCTTTTTGGGCCAGCATGGCACCCAATCCTTTGCTAGAAGCATCAGTGGTTAGAATGGTTCTCTTTTTGGGATCAAAAGATCCCAGTGCTGGAGAATCTAGTATACGCTCTTTTATTATTTCCACCATATCACTGTGTTCCTGCTTCCACTCAAAAGCAGAATTCTTCTTTAGGAGTTCCCGTAGACCTACACACAAATCCGCAAAATTTTTTACAAATTTTGCCATGTACTCCACCAACCCCAAGAATGATTTGAGCTCCTCTTTACTCGTTGGATGTGGGGCCTCACTTACGGCCTGGACTAAACTGTGCTTGGGTCTGATTCCGTCTTTGGTGATGGTGTGCCCTAAATAGTCCACAGACGTCACTTTAATTCTACACTTGTCTAGTTGTACTGTAAGCCCTGCATCTGCTAGTCTGCGACATACTGTGTGGAGGGTGGTGTCATGTTCCACTTCCGTTCTCCCATACATCAAAATGTCGTCTTGAAAACAGAGAGTGTTTTCGACACCTTCTAATATCTGCTGCATTATTTTCTGAAAAACCGAGGCTGCCGAGGCGAGGCCAAATGGCATTCTCACAAACATGAACGCCCCAAAAGGTGAGGTGAAAGCTGTCAGTGGTCTCGACTCGGGATGCAGCTCAACTTGGTGGTACGCTCTGGATAAATCAATTACTGAAAAATAACAAGCCTCGCCCATAGTGCTTATCATCTCATTGATGTTGGGTAGAGGAAACCTCTCTACCCAAATGTTCTCATTTAAAGAGCGTAAGTCTACACATAGGCGAATGCCCTTCCCATTTCCCCTAGCTGCTAAAACCAAGGGAGCTAGCCACTCCGTAGCCTCAATAGGTTGTATGACACCTATTTCACATAGCTTATCAAGCTCCATCTTAAGCGTCTCCCTCAAATGAAAAGGTACTGACCTGGTTTTGTGGACTACAGGTTTGGCTCCCGATCTAAGTTTAATTTTGTGTTGGAATTCCCGTAGTTTACCCAATTCCTCGTTAAACAATGTGGGGAACACGGATTGTAGACCTACCTCCTTGTTAACTCTGTCAATCAAAATCACTTGATTCTCTTTGCTGGGATCAAGTATAATACCTAATTCCCTTTGGTGTTGCCACCCCAGGAGGTTTGCTCCATGTTCTACAATGTACACATTTCCCTTCGTAGTTCTCCCATTGAAATCTATGTGGCTGTTTAGCATGCCTACTAGGGGAATGGGGTCTCTTGTGTACCCTTCGGGTGTGATATCTGGAGTTTGTAACACTCCTCTAGAACCACCTAGCAATTCTTCATAATCTTGTACATTAATTAGTGTGAACGGGGAGCAGGAATCTGCAAACACTTCCAGTGGTCTGTCATCGAACAACACAACGCATTTGGGATAGTTCTGTCTGCCTCCCACAGCCGTGCTTTTCACTTGGAAAACATATTTTGCACGAGATTCGTCACCACTACTCACCACACTTACAGTGTTACTTATTCCCTCTTTACACACCCTCGCCAGATGTCCCCTTCTGTTGCATTTCTTGCACAAGACACCTCTGGCTGTACATACAGGGTTATTAGCAAGGTGGTTACTGCTCCCACATCTATAACATTTTAAATTATGTACATCTTTGTTAACTCTAGGGATTTGAGCCTCTTTAGTGCTCCATTTCTCAGCTACTTTTAGCACCTCTTTACTTTGCTCCTCGACCTGCACAGTTGCGACAACCTCCTCCCTAACTTTCATTTCTTTCACACACTTAGTGGTATGTTCCACAGACTGGGCAATCGCTACAGCATCTTTTAAGGTTGGATTCTTTGCCAACAGTTTCTCTTGGATCCTGCTATTATTTGTGCACCTGACTAACTGGTCACGTATAAGTGAGTCATTTAACTCTCCAAATTCACACAATTGCGTAAGCCCCCTTAAAGCTGCAATGTAATTAGAAATAGATTCACATTTTCCTTGTACTCTACTGAAAAATGTATGTCTCTCCAACACCATATTGACCTTATCACCAAAATGCGCCTCCAGCTTCATTAATGTCACATCAAAAACATCATTGTCATCCTCATCCTCCAAATCTGGTTCAGGAAGAGTCTCGTAAACTTTGCGCCCATGCACGCCCAAGTTATGCAAAAGAATGTGCTGCTTCCTTAATGCTGAAAACTTTTCCCCTCCCATGGCGATTAAATAGGACTCAAACAGTTTTGTCCAGTCTTTCCAGTGGATTTCCGGATCCCCACAGTCATTTAGGAAAGATGGTGGCTGGCTCATGCCTGGTGTGCCCATGATGGAGTGAATACTAGGCCCAGATGCTGATGACGTCCCAACAGGGAAGTGCCTCAAAGGGAGGAGAGGGAGGATGTTTTAGGGAACAAGGAAGCGCTAACGTCCTGCCTGGGTCAGTCCCTTGCTGCTGGACCCCAAATACAGTGACATAGAAACCCAATAACTAATGGCTCTCCATTATGGATCCCGCAAAGTACACGCTCCCCCCCCAGGAACGAAATTACCTCAGGGAAGATACTGTCCGGATATCCCCCACAGCCAAACCACGAAGAGGCCGTAGACCCGATGAGGAGGAGATGGAAGGATCCCACAATCTTCTGTGAATCGCACGGCACACTGGCCTGGAGCGCCGGACGAAACTGACGCTTCTTCAGTGAGGAAAGGCCCTCAGAAGCTGATGCGCTGGTGCCTCGGGGAGGAGCTCCCAGTCGACGCGAAGAAACTTCCGTCAAAAAGACGGCTCATAGGCAGCTGGAGCGCCGGACGAAACTGACGCTTGCTCAGTCTGGAAAGGCCCGCAGTAGCTGATGCGCCGGTGCCTCAGGGAGGAGCTCCCAGACAAATGCGAAGAACTTCCGTGACAAACCCGGCTAACTGGCAGCTGGAGCGCCGGACGAAACTGACGCTTCTTCAGTGTGGAAAGGCCCTCAGTAGCTGATGCGCCGGTGCCTCAGGGAGGAGTCCACAATCCGAGTGTGACCACAGAGACAGGAAGCCAAATACAGGGGCCGGTCTCGATGAGGAAAACACCACAATCTTGTCCTTCCCGAATGCAGCAAGGAGGTTTACAGCCTAAGTGCCATTCACCACAAGGTATTCCAGAAGCGACTCAGCGTCGAAAGCAAACGCTATGTGACGCTCTCACTTGAGCCTGATCCCAAAAACACGAGTGGGCAAAAATGTCCAAAAATAGCGCTGGACTCGATCCACAGCCGCTGGTTGAGAGGATAAACAAAGGGGAGATGGTCAGCTGTCCCCTTCACAGTTCGTCGCCAGTGTTATATTCAAAGAATGAAGTACCACACAGAGGTAAGTCGAGTAGTATTTATTATGACCATCCGCTCTCACAGGACTGATGGAATTCACCTGAACATTCCAAGGTGAACTCCCTGGGGATATACCAAGTAACAGGGAAGGTAGGGGGTTTGGAACATACCAAGTATAGTGAGATTATAACACTGGTACAACCACAGAGACCTTCTCCTTTCTCCTAAAGTCCGGACGGATGACCCTAATAGACTGATATGTGTTACTACATTTAACACAAGGAGTAATGATATCCGCCAGATTGTTAATAAACATTGGCATTTGGTGTCAGCAGAACTACAGCTTACCGAACCCCCAATGCATTCCTTCAAGAAAGGCAAAAATGTACGCGACCATGTGGTCAAGTCCCTCTTGGAAACACCGACTAGACTGACCATTGAATCGCTTTGGCATCTTCCCGCTCCGGCGGGCCATGTCAAATGTGGACAGTGCAAAGCCTGCAATCTGACCATTGAAACAAAGACGTTCCAACATAACAACTGCACGGTGGATTTAAAGACGCTCACCAATTGCAATACAAAGAACGTCATCTATGCGATAGTCTGCCCCTGCAATAAGATTTACATAGGCCAGACTACTCAGAAAGTGAAATGCCGGATACTCCAACATTGCAGCAGGATAAGATGTACCACCCCTGGAGCACCCATGGTCGACCATTTCAAAACATTCAACCATCCCCCTGAATCGATAAAATGGCTGGTAATTGAAGCCATTACACTGGGCGTTAGGGGTGGTGACCTTGGCTCAATCCTTAACATCAGGGAATGTAAATGGATGGACCGTTTTGATTCCGTCCTAAGTGGCCTTAATGAACTTGATGCAACCTACACCCAACTATCCTTATTAAATAATACCTAAATATCATGATACTGAGGGTTGTACATCCCACACTGTCCATTTTACATCACAGGCAACCCTACTGTGTGCTATAATCTTACTTTAATGATTACTGCAATCGCTGTTTCTTTAAGTGGTGTTACGTGTCGTATAATACTCTGTATGGTGGTTAATTAGCAGCAATTTTTCCCACCATCTACATGGACTGTTTAAATCATGCTCGATTGTATGTCTGTTTTCTTAGTAAGGTTGTCGCCGGACCGTAACCATCTAAATTAATTCTGGGTATTTTCACCCTTATTCTTCTACATGGTATGTTTCTGTTGAAGGATTATTCACTGCTGCGATTACACGATCATTTGTACTGTGGTTATGTACCTAGAACCAGCAATAGGTCCCTGCTTTGAGTTTGTATTTACATCCTAACATTTGGCCACACACACCCCTGAGTTTCCACCAACCAGGGCGCAATCCTTCCGGTTGTGCGCGCGTCTGTTTGGTATTTAAGTGGTCATGTGACCAAGCCCAGGGTTAGCTGTCAGACTGTTCGACGCGGCCCTTGAGGTATGTCACATCCTGCTGCCTTCGAGTGTGTTCTCCTCCCTCTCTCTCGTTACAGCATTATTGCGGTTTGAAACCCCTTTGTGTGGAGATCGTTCTTCCGGGGTTTCGCTTGTATTCTCTTTTCGTTGGAATTGGATCATTTATTATTTTCAATTGGATTTGCCTGTTCTCCCGCATATTGCAATTAATGATGAATTTAGTCCCATTGAGTTAAATATGCGCCGCGATCTCGGACATGTTCTTAAAAATTTCCGATCCGAGTGATAGAGATTTTTTCTCCCCTTTTTTTTTTTTTTTTCAGCTTTGGTCATCAATGGATCTCCCGCATATTGCAATTAATGATTAAATTAATCCCATTAAGTTAAATATGCGCCGCGCTCTCGGACATGTTCTTAAAAATTTCCGATCCGAGTGATAGAGATTTTTTCTCCCCTTTTTTTCAGCTTTGGTCATTTATGGATCTTTGTTCATGCTGATTCATTCAGCCGTCCTTAGACTCATTTACCGAGTGTTGGAATACTACACCCTTTGGTGAGTATTTTTGTCACTCTGGTTTCATGGTTACACACTGTGATTTTAAATTGCTATTTCCGTGGTATTCCTCGTCTCTCCTTTCCTTTTCCCCAGGAGCACTAATTGGCCCTCCCTCCATTTTTCCAGCCTGATTCATGCTGCTGATGCTGGTAATTTTTATTATTTTCGCTTTCTCAATCAGAATGTTTATAATAGACACACCTCACTATACCACATTTTTTGATCCTTGCCCTTAGGTGTAAGCCCATTCCCTTGGTCCTGATGAAGACCCCGACTCCAAGCAAACCAATTTGCTGGTTCTAATAGGGGTCGAAACGTCGACTTGCTTCTGTCTTCGATCAACACAGGAGATTGTCAGTGATTGTACAACTGCTTTCTAATTTTGTGTTGTTTGATTTAAGTTTTGTTGCCATTTAAGTGGCAGGTTAGGCTCTTCAACAAACTGTGGATAATCCTAATTTACCCAACCTTCCTCCCTCACAACGTCCTGCACTTACCCCAAATATCTTGCACTTATCACGAATCTTACACCAATATGTATTTAAATATGTTGACATTGTGATGTATCTGGCCCTGATTTGAATTGCTGATCTTCCTTCTGACTGAATCTTTGGATAATCGATTAAATTATGGTCATACATGCATAAAATAGGTGTTGTCTTTAAATCTGTTCGAATCACTAACAAATGTATGCTTTTTATTCCTTTAAATATGTTTCCACTGTGATTATTTTTTTGTGTACCTACTTATACCCGAGTCCAGTGGTCTACCGGGTTACCCCATTGATACATAACTCTCTATAGTGCAGGCCTTGTCCTGCGAGGGTATTCACTTTTAATAAATCCTTTCTCATTATGTCAGGCAATGAGACATTATCATACACTGAGGAATACATTACCACACTTATTCAAGATCCCTCCAACCTGTTTATTTCTTCGAATACCCCAAACATTGATGTGTCTCTTAATGAGAAGATTAACAAACTAGAGAGATTAGAGAAGAAGTTGACCCGCACCAGGCTGCATGGCCATCTTTTGACCAAATACCTACAGTCAAACGTCATACCGGTTGGATTGCAGGTTAAGAACGAGCCAGCGATCTTTGTGGACCAACCCAAATTCAAGGAAGGCTTCAGCTTTGTGGCCAACAACTGTTCACGCCACTGGATGGTCCTGGGAGTTGAGACTGCCCTTGAACAGGTCGAATTATTGATGAAGGAAATTGCGGATTTGAAACAAGATATCTCTACAGACAATGCACTAACAAATGCTAAGGAAGCTTTAGAACGTCTTGAAAAAACCATCAAGGAATTTGATGTCAACACACAAGCCAAGAAATTGGATAAACTTTCCAAAGACGTCCGCTTCTATGATAAGAAACTGACTTATCCGTATCTGCAAGAAGATTATTACAAGCAGGACCAACAGGGCCGCTTCTTCAATAGAGGAAGAGGTGGCTTCCGAGGTACTCGCAGATTCACGAATTTTTCGGAATCGTCGGGTTCCACTGGCAGTGAGGGTGAACAGGCAGGGAGCAACATAGGGTACCAACCTCAGGATACTGCCTACTATCCACCCTCTGGACCGGCTTTTTTAGAGGACCGACAATGGCGACCTCCCAGGGGAAGAAATGCGAATTGGAATTGGAACAGAGGCCGCGGGCGTGGCCATTTACAACAAGGCCAGGGATGGGACAGAGCTCAGCAACAAGGGATGAACCCTGCCCAGAAGCAGGTACACTTCCCACAGGAACCACATGGAGAAATTCAAACGAGACGCCGGGTCTATCGTTGGTAGGCACTTTAAAGGACCCTATCATGAACCTGTCTAATCATACACTGACCGATGATGAACATCGGATTTTGAGTAAAGGTCTATCATATGTTCCTACGACTTATCCCAACAAATTCAATCTTCAGACTGAGCTACACCGCTTCTTTCGGAAAATACGGTTACGCTACTTCTTTTGTCAGTCTCCAATGAGTCCCATTACATCTTGTACTGGCTTACGCATTCCTTCCACATTTACACCTACTTCTCAAATGGTCTCACATCGGATATTGACTTATGAAAGTACTGTACTTAAGGAGGCACTAAGAATCTGCTCCATCAGAAAGCATGTTAAACACAATGTCACCTCTGCGGAACGAAAGGCCTTGGATGGCTTGAGGAATAACCACTCTATTGTCATCAAACCCGCTGACAAGGGTGGAGCCATCGTATTACAGAATGTGGAAAACTACAAGGAAGAACTTTATTCTCAATTGAATGATGGTATCAGTTATACCAGACTCAATCTAAATCCCACCAAGAAGATCAGTACCATGATCCTTCGAGTAACTCAAGATGGCCTTGCCCAAGGTTTCCTTTCGAATCTGGAGTTCCACTTTCTGAATCAGCCTCAACATCGCCTTCCGACAATTTACACCTTACCTAAGGTACATAAAAACCAGGAAAGGCCACCTGGCCGCCCCATAGTCTCGGGGTGTGGCTCAATCCTTGAGCCACTCTGCAAATACATCGATTTTTTCTTGAAACCCTTGGCAGAAAACACAGATTCGTACCTGCGGGACACCATGCAAGTTATCAATCTGGTCGATGGGATGCCTTTTAATCCAGCCACCCAAATTCTAGTGACACTGGACATTGTGTCACTATACACCAGTATCCCTCAACAACACGCTTTGGAGGTGATTTTGAAATATTTGGAGACAAGAACACAACCGATGCAAGTTCCCTCAGATTTCATCATTCAATTGCTCAAAATAGCGATGACACAGAATTTCTTTTTCTTTCAAAATGACTTGTTTATGCAAACTAAAGGCGTCGCGATGGGTGCCAGCTTTGCCCCAGACCTGGCCATTTTGTATATGGACAACTTTGAGCAGACTTTTGTTAGTAACATCTCAAATCCTTTCAGTCAACAGGTCACGTATTGGAAACGTTATATTGATGACGTCCTGATGGTTTGGACAGGCAATGACCAGGAACTAGATGACTTTTTCCGTTGGTTGAATGGTAGATCGGTGGATATTCAGTTTACTATGACTAAGGACAAGTCTAGTATTGACTTTCTTGATATCACCATCAAGGCTATGGATGATTGTCTCTACACAACCCTGTTCCGTAAAACTACGCAAAGAAACACCTTATTGAGGTATGGAAGTCACCATCCTAGAGGACTACGTGATAACCTCCCTTTCGGCCAGTTCCTCAGGATCAGGAGGAACTGCACACGAAAAGAGGATTTCTTCACGGAATCAGATGACCTCATCTGTAGATTGATCGAACGCGGCTACCCTCGGAGGCTTGTCAAGAGGGCCCGCAAAAGAGCCTGGTACAACCACAGAGACCTTCTCCTTTCTCCTAAAGTCCGGACGGATGACCCTAATAGACTGATATGTGTTACTACATTTAACACAAGGAGTAATGATATCCGCCAGATTGTTAATAAACATTGGCATTTGGTGTCAGCAGAACTACAGCTTACCGAACCCCCAATGCATTCCTTCAAGAAAGGCAAAAATGTACGCGACCATGTGGTCAAGTCCCTCTTGGAAACACCGACTAGACTGACCATTGAATCGCTTTGGCATCTTCCCGCTCCGGCGGGCCATGTCAAATGTGGACAGTGCAAAGCCTGCAATCTGACCATTGAAACAAAGACGTTCCAACATAACAACTGCACGGTGGATTTAAAGACACTCACCAATTGCAATACAAAGAACGTCATCTATGCGATAGTCTGCCCCTGCAATAAGATTTACATAGGCCAGACTACTCAGAAAGTGAAATGCCGGATACTCCAACATTGCAGCAGGATAAGATGTACCACCCCTGGAGCACCCATGGTCGACCATTTCAAAACATTCAACCATCCCCCTGAATCGATAAAATGGCTGGTAATTGAAGCCATTACACTGGGCGTTAGGGGTGGTGACCTTGGCTCAATCCTTAACATCAGGGAATGTAAATGGATGGACCGTTTTGATTCCGTCCTATGTGGCCTTAATGAACTTGATGCAACCTACACCCAACTATCCTTATTAAATAATACCTAAATATCATGATACTGAGGGTTGTACATCCCACACTGTCCATTTTACATCACAGGCAACCCTACTGTGTGCTATAATCTTACTTTAATGAGTACTGCAATCGCTGTTTCTTTAAGTGGTGTTACGTGTCGTATAATACTCTGTATGGTGGTTAATTAGCAGCAATTTTTCCCACCATCTACATGGACTGTTTAAATCATGCTCGATTGTATGTCTGTTTTCTTAGTAAGGTTGTCGCCGGACCGTAACCATCTAAATTAATTCTGGGTATTTTCACCCTTATTCTTCTACATGGTATGTTTCTGTTGAAGGATTATTCACTGCTGCGATTACACGATCATTTGTACTGTGGTTATGTACCTAGAACCAGCAATAGGTCCCTGCTTTGAGTTTGTATTTACATCCGAACATTTGGCCACACACACCCCTGAGTTTCCACCAATCAGGGCGCAATCCTTCCGGTTGTGCGCGCGTCTGTTTGGTATTTAAGTGGTCATGTGACCAAGCCCAGGGTTAGCTGTCAGACTGTTCGACGCGGCCCTTGAGGTATGTCACATCCTGCTGCCTTTGAGTGTGTTCTCCTCCCTCTCTCTCGTTACAGCATTATTGCGGTTTGAAACCCCTTTGTGTGGAGATCGTTCTTCCGGGGTTTCGCTTGTATTCTCTTTTCGTTGGAATTGGATCATTTATTATTTTCAATTGGATTTGCCTGTTCTCCCGCATATTGCAATTAATGATGAATTTAGTCCCATTGAGTTAAATATGCGCCGCGATCTCGGACATGTTCTTAAAAATTTCCGATCCGAGTGATAGAGATTTTTCCTCCCCCGTTTTTTTTTTTTTTTTTTTTTTCAGCTTTGGTCATCAATGGATCTCCCGCATATTGCAATTAATGATTAAATTAATCCCATTAAGTTAAATATGCGCCGCGCTCTCGGACATGTTCTTAAAAATTTCCGATCCGAGTGATAGAGATTTTTTCTCCCCTTTTTTTCAGCTTTGGTCATTTATGGATCTTTGTTCATGCTGATTCATTCAGCCGTCCTTAGACTCATTTACCGAGTGTTGGAATACTACACCCTTTGGTGAGTATTTTTGTCACTCTGGTTTCATGGTTACACACTGTGATTTTAAATTGCTATTTCCGTGGTATTCCTCGTCTCTCCTTTCCTTTTCCCCAGGAGCACTAATTGGCCCTCCCTCCATTTTTCCAGCCTGATTCATGCTGCTGATGCTGGTAATTTTTATTATTTTCGCTTTCTTAATCAGAATGTTTATAATAGACACACCTCACTATACCACATTTTTTGATCCTTGCCCTTAGGTGTAAGCCCATTCCCTTGGTCCTGATGAAGACCCCGACTCCAAGCAAACCAATTTTCTGGTTCTAATAGGGGTCGAAACGTCGACTTGCTTCTGTCTTCGATCAACACAGGAGATTGTCAGTGATTGTACAACTGCTTTCTAATTTTGTGTTGTTTGATTTAAGTTTTGTTGCCATTTAAGTGGCAGGTTAGGCTCTTCAACAAACTGTGGATGTTCCTATTTTACGCAACCTTCCTCCCTCACAACGTCCTGCACTTACCCCAAATATCTTGCACTTATCACGAATCTTACACCAATATGTATTTAAATATGTTGACATTGTGATGTATCTGGCCCTGATTTGAATTGCTGATCTTCCTTCTGACTGAATCTTAGGAAAATCGATTAAATTATGGTCATACATGCATAAAATAGGTGTTGTCTTTAAATCTGTTCGAATCACTAACAAATGTATGCTTTTTATTCCTTTAAATATGTTTCCACTGTGATTATTTTTTTGTGTACCTAGAAGGTCCCTATGTCACATATGGCCAGTCCAAACCTAGATTTTGTTGTTGCTCTGTGTTTCCAAAGTTCTGTGTCTGCAGCCGATGCACAAACTCAGAGAATTTCCTCGAGCTTCACAGTTAATATATGGAGTGCAGACAACGTGATTTCGTTTGGAATTAGGCACACAGCTTCGTTCGGCTCCACTGCACACGTTCATGATGCGCTAATAGAGAAAAGGCGCCGTTAGGCTGCTTCAACCCCAGCTCTGCAACGCATCATTAGGCAATATTTTCTTTTTCCCTTACTCTCTGTCTTTAGGCTCTATCGATATCCCTTACATTGTTTGCAAGTTAACATGCATTGAGAGAATCTGCTTATTGCATGGACTGAATATTCAGCAGGAGCTCAGAAGTTCGTAGAAAATTGCACAGTGATGTACGCCATTCCGTTTTTGTCACAGCAAAGTAACTTTGTTTACTCTTTTCTTTCTAGGTGTATGGTATAAGATGACCCTGCCGCCACATTTTAAAAAATCCAAGAAGTACCCTCTTCTCATCTATGTGTACGTATTTTCTAAAACCTAATCACTAATCAATTTGCATCCTTAAAGAACTTTCGGGTCTAATTCTGAAGATTATTCGTGCAATACGAGAAATACTATAGAAAATTGTGAGTTCACATATCGGTAGCGTAATAGAATCGTTTCGAGGGCTAGCAAGACTGTGCAGTAAAGTTAATGTACTAACAAAGGAAAATAAAACATGGAACATGTTTTTGTATCTACATTCACAGAAAAAACAAAGTTTAAAGTGACTTTATACGTAGGTGAAAATGTCAGTATAAATGTAACTTTTTTTTTTTTAATCAAGTTTTATTCATCAAATGACATATGTAGCATAGCTCTGAACGCCAGGTACAACTGCATAACCAATACACAACATCCTTACTTTGATATATTTTTGTCAATAAAAAGAACAAGGATAAATAAAGGGCAATAGAAATGAAAACATACCTCTAAGAACCCCCCACAAACAAACGCCCCCCCCAGTCGCACTAACCGCCCACCTGCCACGACCTAGTGGTGACCCAACCCCAATGACACTCGCAACTGTACACATAAAGATTGAAAGCACATCGCGCACCCATTAAAAATACTGAATTTAGGGCCCCCCCGGCATCAACAAGGCTTTAGCAGCAGGCCCGATAGTCCGTCCACCGCTTCCAAAATTTTAAAATGTTTTTGCGGGCAGCCCCTCGCCTGAAAGATCGGAAGATCCAAGCCCATACAGAAGTCTAAGTCCCTCTTCCAGACCGACACCAAGGGTGGCATCGGAGCCTTCCACGCCTTAGCAATATCTCTCTTTGCCAAAGTAAACCCCAACAGCAAAAGGTGACACTTATAAACATTGCCACCAATCCCCTCCATAATATGCATTATCATCAGCTTCGGTGACAGTGACAGATCCCAGCCCAGCACCTCGGAGAGGCAGGAGACCACTCCCCTCCAGAACCGTCCCAAAGACAGACAGTGGCAGATTGTATGCATCAGGGTCCCCTCCTCCCTCTCACATTGAAGGCATACCGGGGAGGCCACCGGACCCACCCTCCACAGCTGGACCCACGTAAAGTAGACCAATTGAAGCTATTTAAATTGGACGAGACGTAGGCGCACCGCAATGGCCACCCCCCGCGGGGAGGCTAGGGCCTCCGTCCATTCCTCCTCATCCAGCGATACAACCTCCCCCTCCCAGGCCACCCTGAGATTCTGCAGTGCGGGGGAGCAGTGAGTAAACAGGGACTGATATATCTTGGATATTTTGTGGTCCCGTAGGTCCCCCATAAATACCTTTGCTTCCAACGGGCTGAACTCCACCAGCGACTCCAGGCCCACTAAATTAGGGGAGAGGGCATGACGAAACTGAAGGTACCTGTAGAACTGGGATTTAGGCATTTGAAATTCTTTTTGTAGGTCCTGAAAGGACTTCAGTGTGATCCCCCTCATTACATCCCCCAGGGTAGATATTCCGATACTGTCCCACCCACTAAACCCCGACGGTTGCTAGCTGTGGCAGGCGGCCATTATTCCACAAGGGGGCTTCCCGGGTCAGCGTATTCCACCACCCCATACACAGCATTTGTGCGGAGTATAGAATAGTATGAAGGGAGAAATCCCCCATCAGGCGCCTCTCCAACGCATAGGCTGGATGATCCCTGCCCCCATACCACCAGTCATTCAGGATGAGCAGGTGTGAAGCCATATAGTAGGACAGCACGTCAGAGGTCACCAGGCCTCCACAATACGTAGAAAGGAAGCATGTGCGCAGTGCGACCCTCACCGTACCTCACGCCCTTAGAAACTGGCCCAGCGCTGCATTGACCTGCCGGAACCATCTAGGGGAAACTGGGTAGGGATGACTCTGCAGTTGATAGAGCAGGCGGGGAGCGCTACCATTTTGAAGATGGCCGACCGTCCATATATAGACAACAGCATACGGGACCATACTTTCATATCCTCCCGTACATGGTCCCAGACTGGTGCCAAATTCCTCTCCCATGCCACCGTAGGGGACTCTGACAGAAAGACACCAAGATATTTCATCCCATCAGTAAAAAGTCGAACCGACGAGGCCTTGACGCCCATCTCTGGTGCGTCTCCCAAAAACCAAAGTGTAGATTTGCTCGGCTTCAAGTATAGTCTTGACGATTCCCCAAATATCTGCATAATACATTGCAACTGCGGGCCAGTCCAGTCGACCTCCGTGAGAAAGAATAATACATCGTCCGCATATAGTGCAATTCGATTGGACAATCCATGTTCCCACTCAAAGCCCGTGACCTGCGTGTCTATGTGCACCCAGGCAGCCAAAGGTTTGACCGCCAACGCGAACAAATAGGGAGACAGAGGGCAGCCCAGTCGGGTACCCCGTCTAAGAGAGAAAGTGGAGGAAGTAGAGCCAGCCACCCGTACCGATGCAGTAAGATCAGTGTATAATAAAGACAGGTAGGACAAAAAGCGCGGTCCCAGATTTAATCTACGTATTAGAGCGAAGAGATACACCCAGCTGAGAGAGTCAAAAACCCTGTCCATATCGGCTAATAAGAGTACCGCCCAATCGCTAAGCCCCCGGACGGCCGCAACGGCCACCTGCGCCCGGCGAATATTGTGTCTAGTCGCCTTCTGGGGCATGAACCCAGACTGGTCAGGGTGAACAAAGGTAGTAATATGCACCCATAAGCGGTTGGCAAAGGCCGTGGCCAATATTTTAACTTCCGTATTCAATAAAGAGATGGGACGATAAGAGGCATGCCGATCCGAGGGTCTGCCTGGTTTGTGGAAGACCACTACCTCCGCGTGCCTCCAATCCCGAGGGAGACTACCCCGCGCTCGGGACTCCTCCACAACACTACGATAATGGGGCCCTAACTGCAGAAAGAATTTAAAAAAAAACTCACAAGGTAACCCATTGGGCCTTGTGCCTTACCCGAGTTGAGGTCACCCAGCCCTGCACCCAGTTCCTCTTCCGTGAGCGGGAGATCCAGTTCCGCTCTCGCCTCATCCGACAGTGCCCGAGGCGGGAGGTCATCCACGAACCGGCCTATCTCATCCTCGCTGAGACATTCTTTAGGGGCATATAGCTCCCCATAGTAGATAGAGCAACTTTCAGCAATATCCAGGGAGTCTGTAAGAGGCCGTCCATCTGGGCCCACTATCCCAGCGAGAGGCTGGGAATGGAACAACCTCTGACAGAGCCTGTGAAGCATCTTACTAGATTTGTCCCCCCATTGATTGATCCTACTGCGCGTTGCCAACCAGGTGAGACGGGCCTCGTCCATAAGCCGAGTTGCATAATTCTGTTGCGCTACGAAGCACAAGATCTGCAATAGTCGCTTCTGCCTGGAGCAGGGCCTCCCCTTAAGTCCTACGAGCAGCTGCGCAGAAGAAGCTATCCACCCCACGCAGGGTGGACTTCATTGCCTCCCAGATATGCTCGGCCGCTGATACTGACACCACATTAAGTGATAAGTATTGATCCAGTGCCCCCTCCAAGCATTCCCTGTACTCTGCCTTCTGGAGGTTCCACGTCGATAGACGCCAGCGGAATGGCCGTTTTGCCCAGTCCATCCGCAAATGAAGGATTATCGGCGAGTGATCCGAAAGGCCTCTCTGCAGTATATCCGCCTCCTCCACCCGAGCAACAACTGCCAAAGGTACAAACAAGAAATCGAGGCGAGAGAAAGAATTATGAACCGCGGACATGTATGTATTTGCCCGGTCCTGTCGGTGCAACCTGCGCCAGGAGTCCACCCAGTCAAGTCCAGCCACTATCGGGGACAGTTTCGTAGCCTGACTAGCCACCGCACCCTCCCCAGGCCACCAGCGGTCCCAGGCCACATCCATAACATCATTCTAGTCCCCCCGATCACAGACAGGCAATCTGGCATATCTGCCCACACAGACAAAAGCCACTCAGCCAGAGCCCTGGAAAGCGGAGGAGGAGCATACACACAACCCAGCACCACCGGTTCCTCCCTCATCGTGCCCTGCAGTAACAAGTAGCGCCCCTGGGTGTCCGTCCTTTTCTTAATATGTGTATAGAAAACTCGTCGATGGATCAATATCGCCACCCCCACGACCCCCGCAAAAACTCAGAATGGAAAACCTGGGTGTAGCCATAACGCTGGAGGCAGAGAGCCTTAGAACCCATGAGATGAGTCTCTTGTAACATGAGTACATCTGTAAGGACCGGTTTGGCATAATGAAGGATAACCCCACACTTAATTTTATCAAGGGCTCCCCTGACATTCCAGCTTACCACCCTGAGGGTCTCAGAGGAGATCCGTGCATCACTAGATTAATTGGCCATGGAGATGCCTGATGTACAAGGCGGGTGCAGAGGATAGTGTGCAATGCGAGCATAGAGGCCTACCAGTACAGCAGGACAGTGCGACTTGTATATCAAAACAAGAACAAACCCAAGAAGAACCCAACAAACCCCCCACCCTATACTTCAACAACGATGAAGCATCTGTCGCGGCGAGTGTTGCCCGCAGACCCCAAAAGGGAGTCCCGGCACACCTCAACCAATAGATCCCCAAAGTACAGCCCGGCATAGGCAGGCACCCTCTCCGCTGGGAAACCAACAGAGAAGCCAGCCCTCACCGAGTCGCCTTTGATCTAGACAGCAATGTCAAAGTCACCAAGGACTACAAACACCCCCAGCAATCAGGAGCCAGACTCAGGCTGCCAGGAGACGATCCGGTCTGGGAGGATACACTGCAGGAGCGGGATCGACGGTTGGATCTGGAGCCCTGCGCTCCTTAGGCTTCGGATGGGGTTGCCGACAAACTGCTTCGCTGGACGAGGAGTCCGACTCCCGCCGAGGTGGTGTATGAGGACACAGCCGTACTGTCTCATCAGTCCAGAGAAACACCTCCTCGGGTGTCTCGAAGAAATGAGTCCGTGAGCAGTATACCACCCGCAGGCGGGCCGGGTACAGCAAGGCGTAGGGAAGTTGAGTTCTCAAAGCCGAACCTTGGCCGCTAGGAAAGACTGCCTCCGCTGTTAGTCCATTTCCGTATAATTCGGAAAGATTAATATGCGTGCATTGTTAAAAAACAAAGGTTCCTTTGCCCTTTCTTGCTTGAGGTGGGCCACCGGCGGGGTTTTTTTCATGAGAGTCCTATGAGCACGCTCTATCACAAAACAGCGAGACAGGGACTCCGGGGGAAGCCAGCTTTCCAGCCATGTTGTAAGGAACTGTTCCGTGTCCCCCCCTCACATCCCTCCGTAAAACCAACGAAGTGGAGGTTATCTTGCCAGGCCCGACCTTCTGTGTCTTCCACACGTGTCGCCAGGCCCCGCTGAGTTGTTTCAAGAGTGACCACTCGTTGCCGCAGGCTGGCCACCTCATCTTCAACCCCAGAAACCCGCATCTCGGTTTCCGTAATACGGGTCACGGCATTCCGCAGGTCCTGACGGAGGAGTATAACATCGGAGCCGACTGCTCCGATTTTAGCATCGAGGACATCTCAGGACTGCAAAATGTCACCCATGAGCACAGCATTATCCGGCACAGCCACCCCAGTCCCCTGCGTCCCTCCAGCCGCCCCAGAAGCGTAAAGGCCTGTAAATTTATCGAGCGTGCCCTGTTTGGAGGAGCCACCGCCCATCTTATCTCTCTTCATCGTGTCCGCCAGGCCCTCCGATTTGCAGGCCACTCAGCACCAACCTGCCCAGCCGCTCCACCCAGGATACACCGGTTCACCTCCGTATGTCGATCACATCGCCTCTCCGTAATCGTATTTGGCGCACTGAGACCCCCTGATATAAGGTGTCACAGGGTGAAAAGGGGCCCAACTTCACAGTGCCAAGTACCGCACGACCTGAACTGGCCGCCAAACGCAGTATCCCAACCAGATTCAAGGGGCAGGCGTCTTGTTGAGGGGGCACTCCAGTGATGGCCAGTGTCCTGACACCCTCATCAAGGGCAAACCTCCAGGGTAGAGGGCCATCTCGCCACAATCTGGGCCACTACTGGATGAAGGCAATCCGCCTCCGGTGCGACAAGCAGAATCCAACTGGTTACTGCACGACCTCAGGGCCCTCGATGTTTCAGCCCACGGTGCACCGGAGTGCGGGGCCACCGCACGGCACCACCACCAGCCACAGCAGTTGCTCCAGGCCCGCCTTCACAACCTCGCACGACCCGAAATGTCTGCCGAATTGAGGATGCAGCGCCTCCAGAGAAAGAGTGAGGCCAAGCGTGGCCCTTCAGATATCTGGCTGCACAGTAGCCCAGGCCCAGTCTCCTTTATGGGGCAGTCAGGATCCCCACGCTCAGCACTCCGGCGGCCCGATGAGACCGCCGATCGCACAGCATTGCAGCCTCCCACGGCCCGACAGTGCCGCTGACCAGTTCGCCTCAGGCCCAGCAAGAACGCAGGTGGGAGGGTTGGGGGCGGCTTCGCGCCAATACCGTACCGGTGTCCAGAAGCCCCCACTTCAGCCCAACCCCCTCACCGTGCACGCCACCATTGCTGATCTATGTACGCCGGCTGAGCCGATCCGCCCGAGCCCCAAGGACGGCTCTCCTCGCACGCCGGGCTCCACCACACACTGTGGCGCTGCTCTTCGCCACCCAGGCCACTGCCCAGACCGCCGCCTCCACAGCTCCCCACATGGGAATTCCAGACCAAACGGGTACAGCTCACAGCTCCGGGTTGCGCCCCACCAGGGACACGATTTCCAGTGGCAATAAGGATCGGAGGTAAGGATAATTGTAGGATAAATGATCAGGCTAGACGGAGCTCGCCAAGCACACATCCACCATCTTGGCTGCCAGGCCACGCCCCATAAATGTAACATTTAAAAAAAAAAAGCACTGAAATTCATCAGTTTACTTTAACCTTTGGTTTAGTTAGTAAATTCCTAAAGTCTTTTTTTTAAATGTAAAGTAAGATATTATTGCCATACATAACTATAACATCACTTTAACCCTTGTTTTTTTCAGTAAATATCTGTTTTTTTTTTAAAAGTAAAGTAAAATTTTATTTGCATACTTAAGTATGCCAACCTGCCACCATACATTACCTTCGGATGTGCGCAGCGTCTGGTTGCCCGCAGAGCCAGCCTTTGCGCCAAACCCCCAGCTTGGTAGTTCTCATCATTTAAGTGGAAGAACCTGGAACTGGCATCAGCATTGTCCAGTCCCAGGTCTGTGCTCCACTGTAAAGCCATCGCAACAGTTTGCCATTTCCTCTTTCACGTGCATGAACCATCTGAGAGGCCTGTGGTGGGTTTAACCCCTAATGTGAGTTCCAAATATGTAGGCTCTCTGCTTCTTCAGTGATCAACCCTAGCAAAGGCTTCCCTCTCTATGTCATTCCAACACTGTTCTCTGGGGAGTCATCGCCTTCTAATAAAGGCAATTGGTTGATCCTAACCATCATCATGTAGCTGTGAGCTGTGATAACATTTCCTCAATTTCATATTCTGAGGTAATTGTTTGACCCACAAAGTGCTTGCTGAAATCTGGTGCCTTTAGTATGGCCGCTGTGCACTGCGCCTCTTTCAGGGTGTCAAAGACCTTCTTGCACTCTTCAGTCCAGATGACTTTCTTTAGCTGCTTCTTTGAAGTCAGCTCTGTTAGGGGGCTACAATGGTGCATACCCCTTGGCAAACCTTCAATAGTATCTTGTCAGGCGCATGAACGATCTGACCTGAATCTGGGTTTTGGGAGAGTCCCAAGCCATGATTGTCTAGATCTGGGGATAGAGAGGCTGCAAATGTCCCATGCCACCTCGGTGTCCTGATACACTAGAGGCCCTTATCTTATTTGGAACTTGTTGGCCTTGATAGTGAGGTCTGCATGCTGCTGGTCTTCAAGCACTTCTCAGAGGTGATTCAAGTGGTCCTGCCAAGTAGATCTAAACAGAGAAACATCATCTCAATATGCTGCATTAAAGTTCTCCAGCCCAGATAGCACCTTCTTTACTAGCCTCTGTAAGGTAGTATGGACATTCATCAACCCAAAGGGCATCACCATAAATTGGAAGTGACTCTCAAGAGGTGAGATTGCTGATCTTTCCTTTGCTCCCTCAGTCATGGCAATCTGTCAATACCCAGATGTTGAAGCAAACGTGCTGAAATACTAGAATCCCTAAGCAGTCAATAAGCTCATCGTCTCGGTAATGGAGGGTGTGTCAGTCTTGGTGACAGCATTCAGTCATCTGTAGTCCACACAAAATGCTTTCGGGTTAGCCTTGGACCCCAGCATTACAGGGATGGTCCAGGGACCACTGGAGGGCTCAATCACCCACAGGGAAAACATTTTGGAGGCTCCTCCTTAATGCTAACCCTCACCTTTTATAATAATCTGTAGATTTTACTCTTGACAGGTAAGTTGTCCTTAGTATCAATGCCATGAACACACAACTGGGTCAGTCCAGGTGTCAGATAGAACTGTCCAGCAAACTGTCCCAACAATTGGTGACAGTTTCTCTGCTGCTGCTGTGTCAGTGTAGGGGAGAACAGTACTCCCTCCATTGACCCATCGTTCCCATTGTGGGAGAGTAGGTCTGCGAGAGGCTCACTCTCTTCTCCCTACCCTCCATCAGTGATCATGAGCATGGTCAGATCTGTCATCCTGGCTGATGAGGGGTGAAACCCCGAAACCGGTCCTAAGATGCTTGTTTCCAGTCCAGGGAGGACCTGGCTTGGCAGTTCGGGCTGGACTGTTCCCATGAGGCACAGGGTCAAGACTGATTTGCATATGGCCAGGTCTAAACTGGGGTGGTATAATGAGCAAAAAAATGATGGATTTAACCCAGATCTCTTGACTGGGAGTGAATGTTTTGATTTGTTCTGAATTCCGTTCATTATTTGTGTGTCTTTTGCTTTCTCGTGGGAAGTTTTGAGTCTGGTTTCCCATGCCTCTTGCCCTTCCTCTTGGTTGTGGGAACTTGGGCCATTGTTCCAGACTTCAGGATCCCCTGACTACCTTGATATCTTTCTGTGCCCTTGAGGCCAGAAACACCCACTCAGGCTGACCCACCATTTCATCATGAGTCTTCTTTTCCACCTCAGCCCAAGCAGAGGTTTCTAGGTGATTTCCCAACAGATATTTCTCTTGAATGGCAGGGCTCACAGCTACCTTCTTCAAGCCAATGACCCCTCCGCACTAAAGGTGACATTACCAAGGAACAATTGTTCACCCCAATGTCAGCATTGACTACCGTATGGAGAGTATCTATGATTATCTGCTCTGGACTTCTTGGACTCCATTGTGACTGCCCACGACTGGGGAACTCCTTGGAACAGACTGAGTCTCCTTTGTTATGTTCAGGCTTGTGACTGTCAAGTCACACTATAGCCTCCCCTGCTTGAGTAGACCTTTGGGGCCCTAATGAGAACTCATTTTTATCTTCGTAGTACCTCTTTTACCCCCTGGACTGAATCCCCTTTCCTAGGATCACCCCCAGGACATCTTAAACACCCTAGTGCTCATACACACACATCAGCTTCCTTACCAAGCTGCGCGGGGACAGCCAACTTGGACTCTACTAGATGCTGTTGTACAGACCTATAAACAGATCAAGAGGGACTACCCCCTCAAGACTACAGGGTGTGAGACCAATGGTGTGCACTAGAACGTTAGTCTGGAAGATCTTGTTGGGATAAGAGTGCCCTCAAACTATGCCAAAAACAGAAACATACAATGGAATGTTCAGGATAAAGTAAAATATGCTGAGAATGGGCCAGCATCTTCCATCCATACATTAACGATGATTTGATAGTTCTCAAACTCATTTTGGGGCACATGTCATGGTGATTTTGTACTTGTCATGTTTTGTATTCTCCTCTCCTCTCCTCGCCTCTCCTCCGCCACCCTCCCCACTCCTCTCTCCTTCTCTCCTCCCCTCCCCTCTCCTCCCGTCTCCTCTCCTCTCCTCCCCTCTCTTCTCCTCTCCTCTCTCTTACTTTTGTGATGCAATTTAGGATGTACCTCAGCATCTCCTCTCTTTTGTACCCTTGGAAATTAATGTGCACACATAAAATAGGTTTATACTCCAAATACAGATACAAACCATTTGGGAAGCCGTACACCAAACATTTCTGACACTTAAAGATATACCTAAATCCAAGAAATTGCTTCATAACTATGAAGCAAAGTGAATTAAACATGAACTGTTCCTTGCAGGTATGGAGGCCCTGGTAGTCAGGAGGCCCAACACACACTTGCAATTGGGTGGAGAACATACCTGGCAAGTTCAGAAAACATCATTATTGCATCAGTGGATGGCAGGGGAACAGCTTATCAAGGTGACAGTTTTATGCATGCAATTTACAAGAGGCTTGGAACATTTGAAGTTCAAGATCAAATTTCTGCAGTTAAGTAAGTTACTGAAATAATATGTTATTACTTTTAAACAGCATTTGTTTTTTTAATTATAAAAAATACCTTCTGATTCCAGATTGTGACCCTCTTTACCAGATATAAGAACCTATCTTTAAAAAGGAGAACAGTTATTTTGTCATGCTATGTGCTGAGAAATATTCTTACATCATTATCTTTGTTTGTACAATGCACAGACCTTTTTCCAAAGAGCTCATGTGTCCTCTACAGCACATAGAAAATGCCTTTACAACTAAAAGATATTCTACTTTTCTTAAAAAAATTGTTTGCAGTTCTAGCAAATTTGTCAGTGCACTTGAATGAAATACATCACTGCTTAATATGATGCCCATTTTTCTTCATCTCGTAACAAGAAATACAATCTAAAGTTACATTATTTCCATATTCTATTTCGTTGCAGCATGATGTAAGAGAAATCATGTAAGAATCCATCTGTCACAAAAAGATGAACAATGTTAGACATATTAGACAACATCTACAAGGTGTGTTACCACTTCAATCTAAGCAACATGGGGAAAGTTGTGGACTCTAGAGGGGTCAGATTTGCTATTCTCATTCCAAAGTAAACATCATTTAAAGTGTTGGACTCTGGTGGAGAAGGTGGGTAATGTTTGCTGATCCTACTCCAAACTGAACAATATTGGGGGAAAGTGTTGGACTCTAGGGAAGGGGGGGAGGCAGTTTTTCTAAAATCAACATGAATATAAATAATTCAATGTATGTAATAACATCTGAGGTATAAATTTAGATTAACACAGTATTTATTTTTAGAAAATGTAGTTTTAAAACTGTAACAATCCATTCTGTTTCCCTAATTAAAAAAATTAAAGTATTGCTAAAGATTGAAAACATATTTTGTAAACAAAACAATATATTTTTCAGAAAAAAATGAAAACAAATATTTAAAAAGTTTAATAACACAACACATATACCTGTAAAACAAAAAATGTAAATGTTTAAATTTTAAAATATTCCCCACCCAAAACCTCTATAAAACCCAACAACCTAAAACAAGATGCAAATTATATGCATTTAAATAGTAACTAAAAAAGGAAGAATAATATTATAAATGTAATTAACTCCAAAGATAATAGAAATTATTTTTTTAAATAAACCCTATTGAAAACCCATGAAACTCAACATCAAAAAATATATATAACATTAAACTAAAAAAATGAAATGTAATTACAAATATTAAAAAACACAATATTTTCATGAATACAAAATACATTCCAAATATTATTTTAAAACACTACTCACCCAAATTAAAATCAAAAGAAAGCATATTAAAAAGATAAGGAAACCCACCCAAAAAACGGAATTATGTAAAAGCAATAACAAAGCAAATTACACACTAATTAACAAAAACCCATCAGATTTGTATACTGTAAGGCACATTAACCTCTTCCGTGCGTCGGACACCCCCCGGCCGTCTGACATCACGGTGGGCATGTGCGAAGGACGGCCCCCGGCCGTCCGAACTGCGCACGCGTCAAATTCCTTAGCTCAGTGGGGGAATTCTGGCCGCATCGAAGCGGCTAACAAAGTAATAGGTGTTTAAAGCTTTGATATTGTTGCTTTAAAAAAAAAAAAGAAAAGCGGAATACTTACCATCAATATTCTAAACTTCATAATTTGTGAACCCAGGATATCAGTGGCAGTTTACAACTTATATCCTGGCATTGTTATTAAGGATCCCCACCAATGGCAGGTTATACAGGTCCATGTAAGTAGTCTACATTCTATCTTACTTTTTTAAATACATTTTCAGTCAATATGTCACTCTTTCCAAAGATACCTGAGTAGACATGACATATAATCAATCATTAACATAAACTTCACATCTACGTATGCTTATCAGCCCGGATGTGGAAAACTTAAATATAAAGTGGAAGAAACAACAACACCCACATTTTCCAGGAAAATAAAATACCGCAGAAAAGCCAACCAGGTATCCAAGTCTACACTCTGCTTCTTTGCAGAGAGAAATAATGTTGAAAGGAAAGAAACACGTGATCCGTGCAGATAGAAAACAGGGAACATGTGGATTCCCCTATGGTAAATTAAGTAGAGTCAGCAAATATTCAATACAGTGAAGGACCATTAGCTCACTTCCGAATTATGAAAAGTCCAGAAGAAAGTGGAAATTGCTTGTGTAGCAATTAACAATACCCGCGAAAGACATATATTTAAAAAACAATTGTATCACAAGAAGAGCTATGAATAAAATAAGTACTGCACTAAAACAAATAGGAAGTGTGAAATCAATAAAGAAAACAGATGATGTATATGGATTCTCACAACTTGCTTGTGCGCAGAGGACTGTGATTCCAACACGCCTAATGAAAAGGTAAACAAATTCCTTAAAGGTTCCATACAATCGTATCTGCATTTCAAAATCCTTGAAATCATATTATCTCATCCTTCTAGACATTATCGTGTTGTATTTGTTATTTGTGATTGAGCACAGAGGTATCCCTGCTCCCACAGTATCTGTTGACCTGCCTTCACTGTATCAGGCAGAGCAATAATTGCCTCTTCTGTGTATTTATGAGCATCATTACTGTGTACACTGATCAATTTAAGCTATTGCTGAATGGACATGAGTGATGTGTTCCTGAAACTTTGGCAACACTAAATGAGTCCCCGTGCTCTCTATGGATGAGAGAATGCAATTCATGCAAGAAAAAAATGTGCAAAAAACAAAAGCACAATGAACAACAATCGCTTACGTTCTGGCATTTGCATCGTTCCTGTGCATTCGTAGGACATACAATGAACTGCGCATTTGGGGTAAATATTTATCATGAATGGCACGTAGTTATGTGACATCGCGTAATAGTGTAATTTCAGTAATTTCGCATAACAAGGGTAACATGAAATTTTGGAAATTACAGTGGTGTAATGTAAATTTCAACTGGGCCTACCTGGTCCTGATGAAACCACCTGATTCACTGTCTTTCTGTTGAAACATCAACAATATAGATTTGAGTTGCCTTTGATTGAGTTGTTTGGACAACATGACCCTGAATAGAGTCCTACCTTGAATTTTCATTCAACCCGTTGTTCATTTAAGTGAATCTGTTTCAACTGCACATTTCATCTGCCCGATAAGATCACTATATCACCTTTACCATTTTTCACTTGATGTCTTTAGGTGTGTAATTTTGTGTGGGTATTGCATTTTGAGTAACTTATAAAACAATAACAGATCCCTTGTTTGTACTTTACATTTTGGCTAATGGTTCTTTTCAATTGAGTTTGGAGAAGCAGGTGTAGTTTTTTTTTTGTCCTCATACCACCATTGCAATGCAAATAACAGCCTGCCAGCCGATCTATACCTCCCCAAGCTTTTGCAATACTTCAATAGCCCTGCGCTCGTGCCCATCCAGTGCCCTGGTTGCACGATCCACGCAGGTGTAATCATAGGACTTGTGGGGCTAAGTATTTTTGGACCCATTCCAGTTCTGGAAAGCCTCCCAGATTTTAGAATGAGTATTGGTCTCCAAATCGGCATCTAGTTTACATGTTCTTCTTCCTGCTTGCAGCCAGTCTATCCCATGGTGTGGGACAGCTTCAACCCATTTTTTACAAATTTCTCGCCTAGCGAGAAAGGCTAAATAAAAGAACACGGCCTGTTTGTCACCGGTAAGGGGCCTACTTAGCTTATCTTCAACACCCAGCATTATTAAAAGAAGATTTATTTTGATGTTGGTGCCTAAGATTTCATTAATAGTCTTTTCCACCACAAACCAGTATTCCTCTAGCTGAGGGCACTCGAAAAACATATGCCTATCATCGGCGCTCATTGTGCCGCATCTACGGCATTGAGGGGGGGCTTCTATAACAAACATTGCTAATTTGCGTGGTGTCCAATAAAGCCTGTGTTCTGTAAAAAAGTGATTCCTTTTTAGATTCAATGGTTTGACTGTTTTATAAAGCGCTTAAAAGAAAGATGCCATAGTTTATGTGGTTCAGGGGTCTGCATCACTTCATCCCATATCTCATAGGGGGCTTTAAGTATTTTCTCCTTGGAAGTCAGCAGTGTCTGATACCATCCACTTACTTCCTTCTTCATTATAGTTTCGTTCTGCAATTTGTTTTCGAATTCCCAGAAACCTTCAGTCTCATGCCTATTTGCCTCTCCCCAGGACTTCAACTGGAGAAATTTAAACCTAGAGAGGGATCCCCCCGTCTTAGACCATAGTATTTCCCATGGCACCACTTTGTTCATCACTATCAGCTCCCCCCAAACCTCTATTCCTGCCCTTCTAAGTGGAACACTCAATTGATCCTGCAAGTATTCTGGCGTGCCAGGTGAGTCCCAATTTGGAGCCCCTCCTGAGTAGTATCCGATTCCTAGTATATTCCTAATCCTTATCCACAGAATTAGTGCTGCCTTCAACGTCTTTAGTTTTACTTTTTTGAAAAATTTCTTTGCACCAAATTTAAACAGAAACCCTTTCCCACCCCACTCTTTGATCATCTCCTCAAGTAACCCACCCCACACCCTGTGCCCCGGTGTACATAACTCTGCAGTTTTTAAACTGGAATGCCATACAGTATAATTTTAAGTCTGACAAGGCAAGCCCTCCGTCCGCTAATTTACGTTGCAATTTCTTCCAGGACATACATGCTCCCTTATCCACCCAGACAAAACTGCCCAATTTACCCTGTATTTTATCTATTAAACTGCTCGGAAATGTGAGAGGTATACAATTAAAAAGAAATGTAAGCTTTGGCAAGATTACCATTTTTATCAGGTTAACCCTCCCATATACCGTTAATGGAAGATTTTTCCACCTTCTTAATGTTTTCTCAATCTCCTTTCTAATTCTCTCAAGGTTATGTTGCGGAACATCCTGCAATGAATTAAGAATATTGATTCCTAAATACCTGATCTCTCTCTGTACACTCCCCTCCAATCTGAGATATTCCATACATAATCCCGTTTTTCTCCCTGTATACTAGGTATGCGGACATGGCCCCATATTCTTCTGCCAATTGCTCTACTCTTGGGATTGGTGTGGCTGGGTCTGCTGTATAGATAATTAAATCGTCTGCATATAGGGCATTTTTTTCCTCAAAGGATCCTACCTGGAAAGCCTTCACCTGATTATCTTTTCCGAAGCGCCTGGGCAAATGGCTCAATATACAAATTAAACAGCAAGGGTGAAATTGGACAGCCCTGTCGCGTCGCTCTCATGATCTTAAAACTCTTAGTGAGTGCTCCATTTAAAAAAATCCTTGCCGTAGAGGAAGTATATAGTGCTTTAAGTGTGTTTAGAAAAAAAGGCCCAAATCCCATAAATTCCAGAACTGCCCATAAATACTCCCAACGAACTTGATCGAACGCCTTAGCGGCGTCCAATGTGACGACGGCCAAAGGCGCAGATCTCTCTGTAGATATCTATACATCCTATTAATTGCTGAGTCAGCTCACACATTTGTCTCCCTCGGATAAACTCCTTTTGATCCTCATGTATTAGCTGAGATATTACTCTGGATAGTCTCCCTGCCAAAATGCTGACAAAGATCTTATAGTCAGCATTTAGCAGGGATATCCGCCGGTATGATTCCGCCTGAGCCGGGTCCTTAGCAGGTTTCAATATCAAGACTATAGAGGCTTCCCGCCATGAATCTGGGGCCTTCACTACCTCTCTATATATCAATTTTTATACAGATTCTCCCGTACAGGTAGTATTTCCTCTATTAAGATTTTATAAGCTTCCGATGGAACAGCATCAAGCCCCACAGCCTTCCCGTTTTTAGCTCTTTTAATTGCTCCCTTTATCTCCTCTTGTGTGATTGATGCTTCCATCATTTCTTTTCCTCCTGCATTCAGTGCCAGGAGGTCAAGCGAGCTAAGCCAGCAACTAACCGTTGCGGTATCAGACATAATATCTTCCGTAGATAGCTGGGAAAACAGTGCTAATATATGCTCTTACATAGTGTCCCAGCTATCCAATATCACTCTTGCATCACTTTTTAGCTCCTTTATATAGTTTCTTGATCTTTCAACCCTTGCTTTCCAGGCAAGCAGCGCTCCTGCTTTCTCCCCATATTCAAATTCCTTAATATTTGCTGCTTGCCATCTTGCCTTACACTTTTGTTCTATCCTTAGTTTGAATTCTAGTTGTGCATCTTCTAGCCTCCCTTCCATTTTCACTTTTTCCTCCCCCTCACCTATGGAATGCAGGGCCTCCTCTAATATCCCAATCTCACTTTCCATCTTCTCTAATTCAGACCGTTCTTTTCGATTTTTTAATGAAGTGAGACTTTTTAGGATCCCCAGTGTGTACGCCTTAAAGGCATCCCACACTATGCACGGAGAGGCGGTATCCTTATTATTAACAAAATATTCAGTTGTTGCTTCCTTCAGAGCTATCTCCACCCCTTCTTCCAACAGCAATGCACGCTTTAGAGTCCATCTACTGGGTGGTTGTGGTCCTAATGCTTGCACAGTTACCATTACAGGTGAATGATCTGAGATATGGGCAAGGAGGTGTTTAATCTTCCTAATATTCGCTGCAAAAGATCTGTCAGCTAAAAAGTAGTCAAGTCTAGAGAAATGATGGTGTTTTTTACTATGATACATATACCCCCTTGTCTTGCCCTTCAAATGTTTCCAGACATCCACTAAGTTAAAATCACGTATCATACTTTTCAGGGCATTCCTCATTCTCAGAACATATAAGCTCTCTCTTCTTGTGGAACGGTCTAGCACAGGGTCCAGCAGGACATTAAAGTCGCCCCCCACAATTACGGGAGCTGAAATTGCTGCCATCCTCAATTCTAAATCTACAATATGTTGGGGATTATCCTCGTTGGGCCCATAATATCCCATACATAAAAAATCCCTATTCGCCCACTTTAAATGAGCTAAAGCCCATCTACCTGAGCTATCTGTACTTGACTCTTTAATTTCTATTCCAGACCCATTCCTAACTAAGATTGCAACTCCCTTACAGCAATACGGTTATTCTGAAATAATAAAATGTTGGACCCAGCCACACCTCCCAAACAACTCCTTGCTTTCTTTTGCAAGAAGATGTGTTTCCTGTAAAAGGATAACCTGTGCTTGACTGTTCTTTAAATATTCCAATATTTTCCTCTGCCTGGCTTTAGACCTGAGACCATTCACATTCCATGTGAGAATATCGACACTTGGAATGTTAGCCATAGCCATCCTGCTTCTCAATAGATTTCTTTTCTAGCTTTGGACCTAGCTTATTAAAATACACCTGCATAAGAGGTATTAAGGACTTTTTATGGGTTTTTTTCCCACTGCTCCCCATCCGTGATCCCCCACCACCTCCCCCCCTTTCTCCACCTATACCTACCCTGGGGAACCCTCCCTAATTTATTAGGCACAATAATGCCTATGGGCATACCTTCCGGGGAATCCTGCTAACACAGTTCTAGTGTTTTGAGAGCTGTTCTTCATTTTGAAGTATTTCCCTTGCTGATTCTGTCAATTAGTGCTTCCACATCCTCTACTGAATGATAATTATACATTTGGTTATTCCACATAATATGCAGCATTGCGGAGAATTTTAGCTGGACTTTTGCTCCCAGCCTACATAGCTCCCACTGTCTCTGCTCAGTGGCTTTACATAGATCAGATCTGACAAGGATGAAGTAGCCATTAACCACATAAGGCCCATTTTTTAGAGCGCAACTGAGTATCTCCTCTTTAATAGTATAGGAGAGAAAGTTTACCAGGATCTTTCTAGGTTTGGTCCTTTGTAAGTTGCGTCAAAACGGCTCTCTGTGAGCCCTCTGTATTTCCTGCTCGAGATTTATACCCTCCTTATCTTTCAAGATTGTTCTCCATAAGAGGGAGATGATAAAAGCCTTCATATCAGCCGCTTCCTCACTTTCGGGTATATTTAGGAATCTTAAATTATTCCTTCAAGAATGGATCTCGACTCTCTCTAGATCTTCTCTTAGCATTTGATTTTGTTTGCCAAGTTTAGAGATCTCGATTGCATTTTTCACAACATCCTGTTTCACTGCACCAACTTCTTCTTCCAAAATCTTTGTATGTGAGGTAACCTCGTCTTGCTTCTGCGTTAACTCAGAACAGGATGCTTGTATGCCCAATTGATTGGCCTCCGATACCTCATAACGCTTTGTGATATCCTTCTTCAACTCCAATAACATGCTAGCCAGCGAAAACTCTGCCGATTTATTTGTTACAAGCGTTCCCATGACTTACCTGCCCGGGCTGTTTTGCCTGTCCCGATTTGCTTCAGAAGGCAGGGGTTACTGTTCTTCAATTAATGTTAGGGCTGTATACCTATTGCTCACTGGGTCTGTTATTACATCTTGCTGAGGTGCCATGCTCACACCTCGTGAAATATTCATTCAACCATGTCTTCGGTATCATTGTAGGCCTTGCCCAAATCCTTGCCCAAAGCAACTGCAGTATTTGGTGTATTTGGTGTATTAACAGAAGTGCGCTCTTCAGGGCTGGAGCTTAAACTCCCTGCACCATTTTTCTGCATATTCTGCAGAACTCGAAAGAAAGATTTGAGCGAAGGAGTTACTTTAACTCTCGCGGCTGGAATGCCAGATTTTTTTACGCTCTTTTTCTCGTTGGCTTTCCCACTTAACGACTTTCCTGTCCCTCTAGCTTGTGAGCTTGCTCTTCGTCACCCCTTACTTGCCTTAATTGTAATTTTAACATCTTGTGATAGTTCAGGCAGGACATCTGGTGAAATGGGAAGACGATTTGCCTTACATCCTATGTTTCTGGTCCTCAGCGTGTACCTGGAGGAGGGCTCACCTTACTTGTTGTTCCCTGTCTCCATATGCAGGAGTCTTCCCCCACTTCCTCTAGCCTCTTAAGTCTTCTGCTGTTTCTCAGCTTTTTCCACCATCTGCAGGCAAGCCCTGCTTGTGCTGACTCTGCCTCCGAGGCCAGCCCGCTATATCCGCTGGAGGCTTCCAGCTGCCTCACCCCAGCTCGTCCCCGGGGAACCGTGCTCAGTTCTCCGACTTTCTACCCGTGGAAGATCGGACTCTGCAACCATCATTATCCACCCTGGAGCCCCGCAGGTACAGGCTATTCTTTTCCGCTTCCCCCGTTACGGCATCTGCGATCGCTAGCTCTTAACTAGTGGCCGCCATGTTCCCCCGCTGGTGCTCGAGAAGCAGGTGTAGTTGTGACATACATTTCCTTTAGATGCAGTGTACTGAACCATTTTACATTTGTTTTGGGGAATAGTTTTAAGGCATTTTCAATTCCTTTTTAAAGAATGACTCATGGGAGCATTGCTGAACAAGAAGGCTGCTTAGACTTTGTTTGGGCAGCACAAGACTTAAAAATGATCAACATTTATCAGCAAAGCCCAGGACCCATCCTTTGAAATGTACACCTCCAGAAGCTATCTCTGGGTGGCCAAAGTTGATTTTGGAGTGACTGGAGAGGATGTGATCATCACTGCCAGGTGGCGGCATGGTTTGAGTAGGTGAGCCAAGTAGTGTTGGGAGAGCATTGCCAGTAGAAACCTGACCTCTGGCAACCCAGTGAGTGCAGTGCCCCTCCCCCAATGTGCATGGAGGGTGAAGGCTCTTGCTGTGGTTCAAGGAGGCAGCCACAGGAAATTGTTTCCCCAGGACAGCAAGGAGCCCCAAATGGAGGCTGGGGTGTCCCCCAGGGTGTGCAGACCTAGATTGGCAAGGAGTGGGTCCACAGAGTGAGGAGGGTGGGACCTGAGCGGGCGAATTGATAGCCAGAGGCCTTGCTGTGCCATGCTGTGCCCACAGAGGACACTAGCCCCAGGGGCCTCAGGCCTCTATGAAGATAAAAAAAAGCACCAATCATAAGATCACCAAGTGCAGTCTACAGGATCTGCAGACCCAGATTTGCCAGATTTGCCAAGTGACTTTTTATGGCACAGTCAGAACTACAAGTATCCTGCTGCATTTAAGGGCCAACTGAATGAGACATCGCTGTCTTTCTCTTCATCAAATCTTTCATGAGCCTTGTGATGCAGGCTAATAATAAAGTGTGAGATACTCATGCTACCTAAATAACACCTTAAGAAGTGAGTGGCCAGCTTCTTTTCTTTTACATACCGCAGATGAAGCAATACCCATTCCTGAGACTGCTTCACTTGATATAGAGCCTTGAAATATGGCATTCACCAAATCTAACCTACTTGATAGTCCTGCTGCTTTCAAGTTTGAGCTCAGAGAGGAACTGAAAGCTGACATCTCCAAAAGCCTTCTCAATCTGAAAACAGATCTATGTGTGAGAGATGAGTTGCTGAAAGCAGATCTGGACTCTACTGGGGCTAGATGGTTGGAGACCAAATCCAAAGATGTCACCAGAGAGAAGAAGGTATCTCATCTTAAAGCCCAGCTGAACAAGCCAATTTTAAAGTGTGAGGACCTGGAAAAATGGTCATGGTGCAATAACATCCGCGTCAATGGCCTGACAGAGGGGGCAGAGAGCCCAAACTTGAAAGCCTTTGCTGATAAATTATCCACCTCTATATTGAAAAGAACACAGGCTTCACTCAACATGGGATAGCCTCACAGATTGTGTCCTAGGCCTTCTGAAGGAGTGAAGAGACACATAAATATCATGGTCAAGGTTTACAGCTTCAAAGTGAAAGAAGGGATTGTACTGGCAGCCAGGAAATACAATACCATCTCATAACAAGACTATACCTGTGAACTGTGTCAGGATGTAGCACCATAAGATTTAAGCCAATCACTGACACACTCAGAAGAAACAATGCAAAGCACTGATGGACCAATACGTTTGGCATTACTTTTGAATGGCTAAACAAAACACATTATTTTAGGGACTGAAGCAGCAAGGTGCATGTTTGCTGGGTATCTCTCTCTCTGATGATGATGATGATGATGAATCATGTGACTCAGAGCATTCAAATGATGACATTGTGTAGGAGCAGATGGAGCCCTGAGGACAACTCATACGCAGGGACAATGAAGAAACAGACAATTTTCGAGGTTCAGAAAGCTATGACCTTCTTTTTTCTCTTCTTTAGGAACCTTTCTACAATGCGATTTGATTAAAGTAAGGATCCACCCAGGTGACACGGAGGTGTTATGAACTGTGCAGATATGATGAATAGGGTGACTTCAAGTTAGTCTTTTTGATGATTTTCTGTATAGCATAGGGTGTGGAGTGTTGAAGGGTATTGTAAGTGAGGCTTTAACGTTTTTTAGCTTCATGTCAAAGAAGGTGGCTAATTCCTCACACCTCTTATATGGATCTCCTACTGAGTAAAAGAGGGAGGGATTTGTGACAGATTTGCAAATGTCAAATAGTTTTTTCAGTCTACATTTTCTGAATCAATTCAGGGTTTAATGGATAAGGATTTAGCTTTGAAAATATGTTTCTTGTAAGACCTTCTAGCCGCGCAAAGGTGCTCTATTGGTACAGACATTTCTATTCATTCTTCTCTCCTTGAGATGGGAGAAATCATTCATAATATCAGTCAAGCTTGTATAAGAGGTAGAGAAAGTATCACTAATCTTATGGCCTTCTGAGAAGCTAGAGAGATTCTGTGCGAGGCATGTAGCAAGGTTATTATAGATAGAAATATTCTACATTTCATACACCCATGCTCTATGCATCTTCGGTAGACCAGTGGTCTGGAAAATGGAATTTGATAGTGTTCAGACCAATGAACTGTGATTAGACACTCTACTAGAATGTAGTTCTTAATGATGATGAGGTCTAATCTGGCTCCTTTAACATGTGTGATTGTGTGGAGGTATTGTTCGTTCACATGATTTCCCATGAGGAAGGATACGATTGAGTAATATGGGCCATTTAAGGTAAGCAAGTGCAAGTTTATGTTGCCTAAAGTAATTCTCAGATAGCATGAGTTGAGATGTTGATTCAAGCCATACATTGGTCAAGGAAGGTGGTGTTGTGGGTTGCGAATAATTTTTGTTATTGCTCAGCCCCCGGTCAGTGCTTTTGTTACTGCTGTTTACTTGCTCAACAGTCAGGCAGTGGAATGCAGAGAAGGACTCTGAAGTCATTAGCCAAACGTATGTGGAATATTTGGAAACCATTGCAACAACACATCATATTTTTCCCTTTCGATAATGATGAATAATAGAAGAATACATTAATGAAAGTATAAATAGTAGTATAATTTGGTGATACAAATAAGTCCATGGGCAATTGAGACGTTTTTGTGAACCTTTCTACAATCAATGCCATAAGATCAGAGCTCATGCATAATCAGTTTTAGATTGGACAACATAAGAATGAAGTGTTGAAAATCTCATAAGAGGTGCAAACTATGGGAATCTCAATCACATTGTTTTTAATTTTAGGGCAGTTGGACATTGTGGTCTATCTATCTATCTATCTATCTATCTATCTATCTATCTATCTATCTATCTATCTATCTATCTATCTATCTATCTATCTATCTATCTATCTATCTATCTATCTATCTATCTATCTATCTATCTATCTATCTATCTATCTATCTATCTATCTATCTATCTATCTATCTATCTATCTATCTATCTATCTATCTATATATGCAGGGATAAGATATCCTCCACAAAAACAGAGTCTCCTAACACATAGCAATACATTTTAGTAGTAAAGTGGAGGGGTTTAGAGAGCAGTAAGGAAGATATTTGGGAGAAACAGAGAGGGTCAAGGAGGGGTTTAATTATTCACAAACTGCAGTTGAATAGTTACGTCAGCCAAAAACGGGACCCAAAACAGTAGTAAAGTATTCAGAGTGGGAGTAAGTCATGCCCACGCATGGCCAATCACTAGCATTGCAATCTCCTCCCAATAATGGAGTTAGGCACTTAAAATAAAAACCCATAGGAAATATTTATGAATTAAATTAAAATATTGCTGTAGCATTTTGTTATTTAGTTTAATGTTTGAAATAATTATATACAATTAATAAATATATACAATTAATTTAGATAAACACACTTTAAATATTTTTTATCGAGTTTTATAAACTTTTTACATTTTCCCTACTTTACCAAAGGGATACACCACAGTCAGGGCAGATATCTCTGCATGACAAAGTATAGGGAAAAGTAAAAGTTTATTGAACTTGGAACAAGTTGTTAAAATATATGTAAATTACATTTTTATGTTGATATCTCCGCATGCCAAAGTATAAGGAAAAGTACAAGTTGATGAGAACTTGGGAAAAAGTTGTTAAAATATTTGTAAGTTACATTTTTATGTACGTTATATGTATATATTTATTTTAAATCTGGATCTAAATAAAAATACTGGCAAGTGTATGAGTAAATTTACACGTGCAAATTACTTCCAAGTGTAGCTTACCTTTGTGAATAACCCTGTTAATATTTAGCTGTTTGTATTTAAAATTGTTCGTTTTTAAGGTGAAAGCATTGGATAAACATTGATTAATTGAGTGTTTTTTTCTAGGAGTGGGCGTAAGTGGTGTAACTGCCTCTAGCGTAAATAAACATAATTACCACTAAATTACGCCTAATTACCCAGGGAGGCATAATCCAGTATTTAGCACTATTTTCATGTTACAAAATGCACCCTTTCATCCAAAATGGACAAGAGGGTGC
The DNA here is from genome assembly GCF_964204655.1 of Triturus cristatus. Lineage (NCBI taxonomy): Eukaryota > Metazoa > Chordata > Amphibia > Caudata > Salamandridae > Triturus > Triturus cristatus. The sequence continues at coordinate 906,529,335 of NC_140583.1, forward strand.
ATTTTGCGATGAGACAATATCTCTAAATGCAACAGGACACAAACAGTAGAAGCCAGCAGCCACTCGTGTTCTCTAATAGGCCTCGTCAGTGTAATCAGCTCAGTTCGAGGAGTTTGCGGAGTTTTCCACACTCCTTCCTCCGCGGAGAACATGGAGTTCCAAAAAAACACACAGGGCAGGGTTTTTTCCTCGCTTATGCTCTTAACGTAAAGTTGGCGAGCGCGAGCGAGGAAAATCCAATGCTAGACCACCTCCAAGTGAGATTTCTCAATGCGTGCGGTCAGATAAGGTCGCGACCACTCATGTTGAAAAAACGTTTGTTTCAATTGAGTAAGCTGCTGCTCGATTAGAAAATGTATTCAAGAGGTAGAAAGAAGCATCACCTTCTTGCCCTGAGCATATTGCCATTCGCTCTGATATTTAGCACCGGGTGTTTGTCCTGCCCTGGATCTATCTCACTCCGCTGCATGCGGAACTCCGTGTAGCGCAGCAGAGTTTTTTTAGTCACTTTGCGGTGATCTGCCCAGGCCTATTCTCTGACCTCGTTGTTCCTGTCCACCTGCAATAGGATTTTGCCCCAAATGACCCCACAGGCATAATCATGTAATTGCACATCACAAGAGTAATGCAGAATTACCAAAATTACTCCAATTATTCCGATGTAATTAAAACTTCTCCCAGGCCTACTTTTGTCATGTGTTGCTGTGTTCTGAGTTTCTATCCTGCAACCCCTTCCTGAGTCAGCTATGGACCTTCTAACCCTGACTGTCCTGGGACCTTCCCAGCTGGACTTCTCACACTGGGATTCATAGTTATTTTAATTGGTAGATAAATTATTTTTTTCATTAATACCTCTAGCATGCCATACCATTTTGCTTTGGTTTTTTGTGCCACTACAAACTGTATGAAAGAGGTGTAAAGGACAATCAGTACTGGAGAGAGATTATTGTGCTCTGCTTTAGTGAAGAAATGTCAGATATGTAAAAGAAGCATATCAATGGAATGCATATGATAAAATGTTGATTAGAACAGAAGAACACAATTGTCCCTCCCCAAACCAAATGGGCATTCTCTCCACTCAATGCTAATGATATACACGACCTTCGAGAAAATTAAGAAAAGACCAAATCCCCTGACACTCATTCCACCAGCAAATACAAACTGGCCTACCTATTGCCACCATCATCTTGAACCACATTCCCTTTAGTCCAATTCTCACATACAGCCACAAGCACAACCCATCCCACAACCTGATGCAAATTCCCAATCTACCTCTCGAACATTCTGTGCAGAAACTCTCCAGATCCTCCCTCATCTGCATGCTACTCAACTACTGCTACACAGTCAAACACTGTCTTGAGATCTCAGACACAATGAATGACCATAATATCAACATCATGGCCCTCACCGAAACCTGGCTCAGCTATTCCTCAAACAATCCATTGCCTCTCATTTTGCCTCTCTTTACACCATTTTAAGATGTGACTGGGAAGATTCACAAGTTGAGGTCTAGCAGTCATTCATAGAAACTCTGTTAGCCACAGGCTACTCCCCATATCATGCTTTCAGTTGTTTGAATGTTTATCATTTGAAATCTCCTCTCATGCATCTTCTAACCTCAGGAAAATGAAATCTACCACTAACCCGAACAAACCAACACCTTCATCAAAGAGTGTATTCAATTCTTCACAGACCAATTAATTAGATAAGTCAACCTCATCTTTCTTGGTGATTTCAACCTTCACTGGGGCTCAGAAAGAAATACTCCTTTTGACAACTTTGCTACATTTCTCAGCCACAATTACCTCCACCAACACTGCCTGAAACCCACCCAATTTAAGGGCTTCACCCTGAGCCTGATCAGCTCCAGATCACCACACCTAGAGGCCACCCATTCTCAGTAGACTGATGAGATCACATGCATATCCCCTTCACACTGCCTTTCACAAACATGAAAACTCTTGGCCAACCAAAGGAAGAAACAATTTGGTTTAGGAAAACTAGCTGAAGCCATGGCTAACCTAGCATTTTCTAAACTTACGTCAATAGTTGCTCAGCTCTTCATAAATAAGGCCACACACAAATTCGGCCCCTGCATGGAATCCCTGACTGAGGAATTCACACCTGTCAAGACAAGATACAGCAGGAACGATCCTTCTTGAGTTCAGTACCCAAAAGTCCTGCATGAAAGAAGGACATGTCTCAGAAAGCTGGAAAAAGAATGGAGAGAAGCTTCCTCTCCGTTCAACCTAACTAAGTTATGTTCTGTCAGTAAAAACTATAAAGACTACATCTTTAAAGCTAAGGCTTCACATATTAGATCCACCCTGGATACAGCCAAGAACAGTCCAAAGCAACTATTTTAAGTAATTAAACAAGCTAACAACCCCTCCTCCACCCCTCCATCCAAGCCATTGAAGGTGCTATGGAACAGATTTATGGAGGTCTTCTACAAAAAGTCAAAGACCTAAACATCTCCCTTCCTGTTAACCGCAACAACATAGTCAAAGAGGCTTTACCCTGCAAGGCACTACACCTTGATCCTCTTTCTCCTCAATCTGAGAGGCAGACCTATTACTAATATTATCCAAGGTTAAAACCTCCAACATCTCTGATTTGCCATTCCACACTCCATCAGCAAATCCCTAGTCAAATGTCTACACCCCATATGGTCTATACTGATAATTTCCTCCCTTGATCAGGGTGCATTTCCAGATCATCTAAAAATGGGTCAAATCCCTCCTCTTCTAAAGAAAATCATTGGATCACAAACACCTGAACAACTTCTGTCTAGTCTCCACCTTGCCTATCCTAGCCAAGGTGATTGCAAGCTGTAGTGATGCCCAACTGTTGTTGCACATACAGGAAAACAACCTCCTTGACCCCCTTTAATCCGGCTTCCACCATGACCATGAGCACGAAGATAGCAGAAAATTGACGATGCCCATCACATCCTTGACACTGAAAACTCATGTCTACTTCTTCAGCTTCTTGACCTCTCTGCTGCATTTTACATAGTCTATCACCAGACTTTGTTAAACACTCTAAAGCAGCAAATGGGTCTTGAAGGCGTAGTCCTAAACTGGTTCACTTCATACCTTACACACCACTTTCAAATAGTAAAAATCAGAAACATGCTTTTGAAGCCTATTAGCCTACAGAAAGGGGTCTCCCAAGGATCGGGTCTTTCTCTGACCCTCTTCAACCTCTTTCTGGAACCACTCTGTATGATCCTCAGAAAGTCTGGAATACTCTTCCGCCTGTACGCTGACAACATCCAAATCTACCTGAAGGTCAAATCCCCAGATGACTTCACCAGCTTATACAACACCCTGATAAGAATTCAAACTTGGATGGCAAACAACCACCTCAAAATAAACTCAGGGAAAACATAATTTCTACTTATCTCGCTAAAGAAAGCTAACACATCGATTCAAGACTAGATGTCACTACTCCTTGACCTGGATGCCCATCCATCCACCATTCAGAATGTCAAATCACTGGGATTCACTTGTGACATACATCTTAGCCTCCAGAGCTATATATTATCCATGGCCAAGAATGTCCAGTTCCAGCTATGGCTGCTCTGGGGATTTAAGCACCTCATCCCAGAACAGGATGTGAAATCAATTGTCTAGGAGTTCGTCATTTCCAGACTTGAGTACAGAATCGCCGCCTCTCAGGCATCCCTAAAAATCCACCACGGGCCACTCAGAATAGTCCTACATGCTGCAGCCCGTAATGTAACAGGGCATGAGAAATTTAATCACATCACCCCTATTCTACTCGCCCGCCAGTAGCTTCCTGTAGAGGCGAGAGCTCAATTTAAAACAGCTTGCATTTACTCATGAAGCACTTCTCTCCTATTCACCCACATACCTAACTGTGAAACAGAAAATTCATGTGCCAACGGGGATTCAAGAGCCACTCAGTCCCTTCACCTTGAAAACCCCCACCCCTACCTTCAAGAGGGAGTGTTACATGACCCAGTCTTTCTCCGGAAGCGCCACAGGAATCTGGAATCTACCTCCAAGCTTCTGTATGACAACATCACACATCACAATGCCTTCATAAAATACCTCAAAGCTCTCCTCTTTGAAAGACACTTGGGTTACTCCCCATGCTGCCTCCACATGCCCCATTTGGATGCACTTCAGCCTCACCCAGCACGATCTATTGATTAACCTTGCATGGTACATATTCATGATTAATGATAAATGTTTAATGAATTTGAAAAAAACAGATGATGCATTTTCTCAGGATGCAAGTGTATTTCCATGGATGTGGATGGAAGTGCTATGACATTGAATATTTGATGAAATCTGACACTCGTCACTGAGCACCAACACCATTTTTTAGTGGAGCCGGTCATGCCGGACTGCATCAGAACATATATATTTTTAAATATATATGTGTGTTACTGGATGTGAATAAATGTGTTGTATGTTTTAATGTGTTGTTGTGGTATGCGTTGTAATGATAAATGTCACTGAAGTATATGTGTGTGCATTGTAATTGTATTTGTGGTAGTGGATGGATGGTAAGTGTTCTGTATAGTGTTTACTTTGTGATAGTAACCTACATTTATTTTAGACAGGCTCGCACACAACTGTTGTCTTTTTGTACACATTTGTTTATCTGTTATTTAGTGAAGAACGTGTGAAGTGGCAAGCTGAGCACATCTCGCTTTTATCCCAGGTGAGCTGCTAATTTTGGATGTAGCCAGAAGTGAGTGTCATATTGATACTTATATTGATATTTGCCAAGACTGACAAGGAAAGGAGGTCAAAGTCTGCAATTAAAGAGAGTGTTTTGTGGCCTTCAGCTGTGGTGTTTTTTATGCCTTGCACAAGACACGCACTGAAATCAACATTTGCTGTAGAGATATGCACTGACCAATTCTCTGAGGCGTTCTAGCAAGATTGAACATTTTGCAGACTTGGAGCTCACTGCATGCACCACTGTTTTGTTATCTGACCAAAACATGATCTCTCTGTCTCTCAGTTCATTTGGCCATAAAAGGAGTGCTAGCACCATGGGCAGTAGCTCCAAGATTGCTACGTTGCTGGTAATGTCCCAGCTGTGTGAAGTATTGGGTAATTTGGCTGCACACCAGTAAAAACATGCATGGCATTAAAGCATTCTTGAATCCACAAACCTGGAAGAGGCACCCTTTACCACCAAAAGGTACAGGGTAAGTCACTGAAAAAAGAGGAGCCACTTTTGTGTACCTAACTACTGTGGAATATGAATGTGCTAGTTAAGAGGCAATGAGGATGCACCGCCACAATGCTACATATTCAAAAGACTTGTTAAGAATATTGTTTAACCACTGAACACTGTCTTATGTAAAAAAGTTATAATTTTATTTTCTCAATCAATTTATAAACATTCCATAAAATCACACCTCCTTATTTAAAAACATGTTTTGTACAATACCACCAATATTACACTTGTACAGGTAAATACTTATTATAAAGTCTTTAAACAAACTATTAGTGCAATTTAAAAACTATCCATCAAAACAATTCACACTCACATTTAAAAATTGTCATATCTTCCAAATTATACATAAAATCATTTTACATAAACAATTAATTAAACAAGTATTGTTGATGTAGTGTTTCGGTGGTACTTGAGATGGTTGACCCCATCTTCTTCAGGACACAATATTATACAACATTTAGAATACCTAGCAAACAAATCAGATTCAATATCCCAATCATAAAACCACTTTAGACATGTTTACAAACAGGCTCAGTTATCTATTAGAGCAACTCATTCCTCCTAGCAGTAAATATCCACATTAACCACTATCCTTCACACTTTACTGTTACAGCAGGAGTAGTAATGTCTCTCATTCCATTAATACGCTTTAAATAAAGTATGGTACATGCGAATACATTTCTGCCCATGTGCTATGGGTCTTGAATTTTCTGTCTTATATTTAGAAGCATTACGCTCCCTTACCAAGGTGCCAATAGGTTACACTACCCTTAAGCCAGTGCTCTAAGTATTCTTCCATACACTGATCATTAGCGCAATATATCTCTTTTGTTATTCTCCTCGGTGATACTCTTATCTGGAAGATAGATGTTTAGAGTGCCTAATTTATATTATCGCTTGAGCAGGAAGTTCCCATTTATGAGTCAATTTATTCTAGATTATGACTTACTTTTATTTCATGGGGATGTGTTATTGCCCTTATGGTCCACACATATCCGCCACACAATCCAGGCCTCTGTTTTGGAAATTTAACGGAGCTGTGTGTTAGCATACAATGTCCTCTCAATCCAAACTCCAATCTCTCTGCTCATATTGAAAGTGGAACTTACTGTGTTATAATATGCTTCCTTGCACTAATACACCCACTTCTCGTTGGGACACCACTCTGCCGGTAGAATATAGATATGCTATAAATGGAAGCCTACTCCACTATAGGGGAGTAGGCTGCCAAGAAAAGCATATCTATATTCTCCCTGCAGAATGGTGACCCATCAAGAAATGGATGTAATACACTCAGCTACATTACATTTCCAGAACTCATTTTTTGCATAATCAAAGCAATCTTGACCTGATGCATCAATGAAGATGTAGTATATTAATGCCCCATGGAAATCTCTGAAGAATGATAGCCACATAGCCAAGTCCTTCATAAGCCTCAGGTTCAGCCCTTCCCGGTTGTAACTGGCTTACCACCAATTTAAAATTGGTAGTAACTGTGGTTGTTTTGCCCCATTTGTGGTCTCAAAACAATCTTACATCGTCATGCGACTTGCTATTAGGAAGGGACGCCCTTGACATGCCCTTTCTCAGGTTGATGTTTTTTTTCTGTGGACAAGTCGAGTATTTAGCTGCCAAATCCATAGGGAGTGCACCCCTGGCGCTTAAGTCCATAGACCACATCCTTGGTTGTGACGTTCTTCTTGGCGTGCTCGGTGCACGTGACGGCGTCCTGGATTATATTTGCCAGGAAAACCTTGAGCACACCACTGTTCTCCTCGTAGATAAGGCCAGAGATGTGCTTGACCCCACCAAGGCGCGCTAGGCAGCGAATGGCAGGGTTGGTGATGCCCTGCATGTTGGGTTAGACCACCTTCCTGTGTCTCTTGGCGACCCCCTTGCCAAGACCCTTTTCTCCTTTGTCACAAACGGCCCAATTTCCCATTTGCGACTGCTAAAAACGGTCGTACATCTGGTCCAGAGTTTGTAACCTGTGATGGTAGCAGGACAACAAAAGGCTACTTTGAACTAAATGCTTGGTCTCCGTGAAGTGAATCAGGAGGTTTATACTATATGACATTACCATTGCTAAAGTGGCAGATGCAATCCTGATTTATTTAAAGGACGTTATCCCCCATACCTTTTCACTATTCTGCTATTTTACGCTGTTTCGGACTTACTTCACCACAGACCCGCTGCAACAGCTATAAGGACTCTGATTCCAAGTTAGACTGTGTATCCAAGTAATTTTATATTCAAGATATGACCCTCCGAATGGAAAGAAAGTAGAACATGGTAAAGTGGTAGCTTGCTCTCCCCGAGAAGTGCAAGTTAGGAGTATTTTTGGCCTATAGTCCTATGGCATTGCTGCTGTACCACATAAAAACTGTTTGTCGTTCCTGTAAAGTGCTGTGAGACAGCTCTGTGCAGAACTTTACAAGAAAATAATGAATACTTAATTAATGTGGTAACTTTTGGTCTGTCCTACTTGAATGAGTAATGCAAGATTGGAAGATTGAAGAACCTGAAGCCATATGTTTGCGAATTCCGCTCGCAAGATGTTTTTCCATTTATGGGCGTCTTTAAATTGAAAACTTTAACTAAGTCCATATGCTTTACAAAATGTCTCTAAAAATTAGGGCTAGGGGAATTGCGTCATTTCCGTGAGCCAGTTCGAAGTGTAGCTCAATAGTTACTCCAAATGCCAACAAAAGCAACTGCATACATCGTCAGATATGTGCCTTCACATGTGGCCGAGGTCTGATGAGTTTGCAAAAAACAATACATATTTGTGGTTTTTGTCTCATTCAGTCTTTGCAGAAAACACTTCTAAATCAGAGGCCGCATACAGACCAGCTTAAAACATGTGCAATAGATATGAAGCTCAAGCGATTCAACGCACTTTATCCTAACATTCTTTTCTAATAAAGCTTTGCAGTTCATGCATGAGGCACTACACCATAGTAGGTTCGCTATAGGATAACTCTAATGCAATGTTTTACCACCTTTTACTGAAGACAGCTGAGGTGCACTTTAGACATATGCGTTTTATATCTTTTAAAGTGTTATTAACCTACAAAAGGCTATTTTTCTACATTACACGTTTGGGAAAAGCATCTTGAAGTTAAACATGCAAGAAGATTTCGGGCCAGATGCAAAAAGGTTTTTTGAGGTCACAAACCACGTGACTTGCAAAATACAGTGTTTGTGATGACATAATGGCTTTTAGTTATTTGCTAAACCTAATCTAGGTTTCAGTAAGGCCCTTTCGAATCTCAAAATGGATTTACAGACTCATTTTACTTCGCAATTGAGAAGTTGTGTAAAATTGGTTAAAAAAAAATAAGTTGTGTAAAGGGAACTTTCCTCCTCATTGCAGATAGTGAGTGACCTTTGTAATTAATATTTATTAGGCAGGTAATTCTGAAGACCCCTGAAAATAGAGATCGTGCAACACAACCTAGCAGTATAGAGGTTGCATCCTAAAATCAGAGGCAGATCCTCTTCAAATTTGTAAATTAGTTACCATCTCAAATTGGGAGAAATTGTGGTCACAAACCATTGATACATATTATATCAACTTGGAATTTGGACAGAACATCCCTTACATGCCTCTTCAAAATTCCTTCTCGGTATGGAATTGAAACCTTAATTTGTGATTTAGAAAAACTTTGCTGGACACATCATGGCATTAGTTTGTATGAAAAAGGGATTTTGCAGTGAGAAACCCTGGAACCTTGTGATCCCCAGGTTTTGCAAATCCAAAAACCATTAATTAACCTGGTCATATGTGATGTAAACATTCACAATCGTGAATAAATGAACATTTTTGCAGTCTGTGGCATTATTATTTCACCATGTCTCATTTTGCATATTTATTTATGAATTAGCTAAAAGCCTTGCTGAGACGTTCAGAGTTTGTGTTTGGATTCTCACTTTCCGGAAAAATGTGCATTATTGCATAGCGGCACCATTTATTTACATAGAAGAGCCTTTCAGCCTTATTTCGGAAGGACTCATTGGACCTATTCTTGCACACAATTCTGTATCATTTAAGCCCATTATTCACAGGGATCAGAGAGTTTTGCAAAATAATCTTTGTATATTTTTTTAATTTCATGGTTATTTATGAGTAGTTAGCTTGAAAAGCATCTTTTTCCCATGAAGTTAATCATGTTTATTGAAAACAGTAAGGGCTTGATGACCAGTCAAACAGATTTGTAGCTCTAGAGTGGCGGGTGGTATACTGTTCTGCCCAATCACAATTGGTACACTCCACCTTCACATGGGATTACCAGGTGTGGGAACCCTGTTCCTATTTTACTAGGCGGAAATGCGCCCTGCACAAGTGCACACTGGTCCTTGCCTGACCACTCCTACTGCTCAGTGGAGCATAGAACTCTCCCTTCTGCATACCAGTCGCCCCCCTTGTACCAGAAGCACGATCCACCGGGATCCCTTGCAAGCAGGTGGTAAAAGAGAGCTAAAAGGACCCATTATCTGACCTGAAATAGGGATCTGCAAGTGATCACTAAACCAGGTCTGTATGTTGGTCCCCATTCCGGGTGAAATAGCTGTATTTCGGTGCTAAGATGCCACTTAATTTCAGCCAATCAGAATCTCAGCACCTAAATATGGATGACTTGTCACGGTTTAGGTATCTGTAGAAAATGACATGAGACATACTTTTTTATGTTGTTAACAATGTAAAATGTAAGTTTAAAAAATACCCTTTGCTTTACTTAAAAAACACATGCTTCTTATAGATGAGAGATTGCTGAATGTATTTTCTGCAAAGTGCATTTAACAGTGGACATAGACTGGAATTAGAATATGCAATTTTTGTTTACCTTTTGTGATCAGAATGTAATTAAACAATTGACAACTTCAAAGTTCAGCGCCATGATAGTGTGGTACTGTGCAAAGCCTTGCTGAGAATATGTATGGACACATTTCATAATGGGTTCTGCGAGGGCTGATAGTTCTCCCGCCACAGCTCAGATAGCCCTAATAACATGGAATGTTAGGGGGCTCAATAACCCCCCAAAAAACGCGCCAGGTGCTGGACTATCTTGTCAGACACCAGGTGCAGATCGCATTATTGCAGGAGACACATCTCAACCATCACGCAGCAAGTGCCTTTGGTACCCGATGGGTTGAGTATCGTGTGGTCTGTTCCTACTCTACATACTCCAGAGGAGTACTTATATTGATTAAAAAGGGTCTGCCATTCACTGCCACACACTCAGAAACAGATGAACAGGAACACTACGTTATATTACAGGTCAAACCTTGTGGCACCATTGTGACTATTGTCAACACATATGGTCCTAATATCGATGATCCTGACTTTTACATGCAAATTTGGAGAAGCTTGCCCACTTTACAGTCATCGGCCATCATCTAGGGTGGAGATCTGATTACATACTTGGACCCGATTTATGACAGCTCTGCAACTGCAGACTGGCAGGGTAAACAATCAGCCCAAGTTCTCAGGGAGGGAATCGCAGACTATGGTCTCATTGACCTGCGGTGGTTCCGTAATCCACAGGCGAAAGAGGGTACCTTCACTTCTTTGGTGCACGACTCGTGGTCGCATCTAGACTATTGGCTAGTAACGGGATAAGTCCAAACATGGTTAAACAATATTAACCATATGCCCAAAACTCTATCGGACGATGCGCCAGTATGGTTGACAATGCCCATCACTACACATACCACCACACAGTTTCAATGGAGACTACACCCCACAGGGTTATTAGGCCCAGTGCTTCAGATGGCCTACACAAGACCATTCTAGAACACTTCAATATAAACAAAGATACAGTGGCTAGTGTGGACACCTTATGAGAGGCATTTCAAGTCACTATACGTGGCATACGTATTGGAACACAAGCTGGTATTTTAGAGATATACGGTCTCAGCTGCGGAAGATAGAGACAGCACTGAAAACTCTGGAGCGAGACAATGAGTCCAATCCTTAAATCAGTACCCTGGTGCCCATCAGAGACCAGATTACTGCATACATAGACAGAGCAGAACAAGAGGCCTGGCATCTTTCACGTAGACACATCGCAAGATCGTATGGGGAGGGGAGCAGACCAGGACGTGACCTAGCCACAAAGCTGAAAGAATTTGGGTAAATGCACACATCATTAGTATAAATACCTAAGATTATGCACCATGTTTAGATATGACATACTAACTGAGGTCTCTGACTTTTATGCAACACTGTAAGGGGTCCTAGCATGGTATCGGAAACAGAGTACCTAGAAGATATAGCCTTAGTGTGACTTTCACAAGGACAGAGATAATACCTAACACAGCCCATTACTGTGCAAGAGATAAGGGAAACAATGCATATGCTACCAAATGGCAAAGCCATGCTGGGGTAGACAGCATATGAGGCAAATTCTGTAAAGAGTTTGCTAGATTATTAGCCCCACACCTCCACAGGATGTTCGAAGAAGCCTACACACAGAAAATATTGCCCACATCTCTCAGAGAGGCACTTATAATGGCATTGTTGAAACCAGATAAACCACTAGAAGGCTGTGACTCATAAAGGCAGTTATCCCTTGTGAACATGGACACTAAAATCCTAGCTAAAATACTGGCCACTAGGTTCCAACCGGTCCTTACTAATATGATCCTGCTGGACCACTCCGGATTCATTCTCATCTGTTTCACTGCACAGAACCTGCACACTATCTTTGCACTCTTACATCAACTAGAGCCTTCCTCGAGAGCAACAGCGGTCCTCCTAGACACTGCAAAAGTGTTTGATTCTACATCATATGAGAGTTCCCTTGCCTTTACCCAATGGCTATGCCTTCTATAGACTGACCCAGCAGTACGGGTGTACATTAATGGCATAACATCTGATATAATTATAGTTCACAGAGGCACTCGACAGGGGCGTCCTTTGCAACAGATTCTTTTCGTGTTAGCGCTGGAGCCCCTGGCATGTGTCATTCAACAGCCGGATGCCGGGGCGGCTCTACGATTTTCCTCCACCCATTTGCCATATCACTGTAGGCTGACAATATGGCTCTATATGTCTGAGACCAGGAGACCCACCTAGCACTGCTCATCCATGAATACATTTGATTTGAGCCATATTCTGGATTAAGTATAAACTGGATGAAATCGTCTATTTTACCCCTTACCAAACTCACCAAGCCTCATGCACTGGAGTACCCATTGGAATGGTACTTGCATCCTTTCAAATATATAGGTATCTCAATTCACAGAGATCTGGAGTTAGTGATTAGGTATAACTCTGGTAAGGCAGTGTCTAAATTAGAGGATCAGGTGAATCGATGGTCACGGCTGCCTCTGTCAATGACAGATTGAGTGGCCATTATGAAAATGATTGTATTGCCCAAGTTTCAATACCTGTTTATAAATATACTCATACAGCCCGCTCAAGCTTTTTTCAAAACACTTAAATCCTATATATTATCTCCATCTTGGGCAGTTAAACAGTCTAGAATCACATGGAACATGCTTACACTCCTGTATGAGCAAGGAGGGTTCAATGCCTTGGTTATTTATTTGTATTATCTGTGTCAACAGGCACAATATGGACACTAATGGTTCTACCCCCTGGCATACACAGCACATCTGGCAATTGAACGTGATGTTGTGCATCCTCTACCGCTCAAGTCCATGGTACCACACACATGCGAGGGTAGGACAAAGGGGGAGAACAACACTATAAACAGTACCATGAGAGCATGGCGGGCACTCATTAGAAGGGCAGCTAAAAGCACTTTATATGCACTGGCACTTCCACTGGCACACCATCCGGCCATTGCCATCACAAATGAAACTGGAGCACTGGCCATGCTTGAGCGAGCAGAGTTGAAAACAATGGTAGAAGCTTTCTCTGATGAGCATTTTGTGGACCTAAAGTCACTCCCTTTACAACATTGCGGGTCCCCACTCAAGCACTTTGCATACATGCGACTTTTGGCGTCTCTACAGGAGTTCTACCCACAGTTCCCGACAGAACCCGCAAGCCTGGGTGCCCCTCAGGTGCTACTCACCAGCTCAACCTGCCAAAATCTCATTACCAAGTAATACATCATATAGCAACAGAATCAGATGGCGTCCCAACAGATGCTGTTAGATAAATGGAACACTGTTCTTGACCTGCCACTCAGTCTATCAGAATGGAAATTCTGCTCCGCCACGACAGGGATGCTTACATCGAACTGTAATCTACGTATTATTCATTTCAAATTTCTGCATCAGAATTATTATACACCTGGCAGATTGTTATAAATATGGGCTTAGAGTGGATGTAAATGCATAAAGTGTGGGACTTTGGGGCAGATTTTATACATTTGGCATGAGGATGTGTGTTGATTTACCAGTACTGGGTGCAAGAAACACAAGTCCTTACAGAAGTGGTGATGGAACCAATATCATGTAGCCCTCCAACTGTGTCTATTGAGATATGTTAACTCATTACAACCAACAAATCGTAAACTAGTGGCAGTGACTTTATTTTTGGCCCAGAGGAGGATGGCCATACATTGGGGAAAAAAGTCATATCCAAAACTCAACCAGTGCCTCTGGGACTTGCGTTTTGTAGCGATCACCTGGAGACATATGCTGAAGAACTGCCACAAATCTCACGGCCAATGGATATTTGGCCCCATTGGGCACCTATCTCCTGCCAATACCGGAAGAGAATCATGTGGGACATGCTGGGTGATAACTCGAAGTGTCGCAATGCCCATAAGTTGAGTTGTTTGTACTTTCAGCCTGGTATGACACTCGTGATTTGTAACACCATTGATAAGCAATTGATGTTATGTTTTTCTATGTGTTATGTAAACTACGAAATAAAATATTAATAATAAAAAAAAAGTTATGCTGAGTGATTTGGGGTTGTAATTAGGATGAAGAAGCTCATATTACACAAAGACCTGTGAAACGCTTTCCGTATTTAACAGGGACCTTAGAAATACTGTTCGTATGTTATGAGTCCCTGTGAAATATGGGTTTTTGAATCACTGCACCGAAGCATTTCTTCCAATGAGAGAACACTAACATTTATATAACATGCAACCAGGAAAACTTTAATTGAGGTACAGTTACAGTTGATAGGGGAGAAACTATTAGCTACAATGCAAAATCTAAAATATTAGAGATTTTCATGTTGACGATCCATATTCGTTTTAGATACATTAATGTTAGCCAGGGTGTTATAATTCATATAACACAAAATGTAAACGAGGTGAAATTCAAAATATAAACTACTGCTACAATCTGAACCCCTAACCTGGCCATATTCTATTTTAAGATGTCAAATTCGCTTTAATATATTAAATGCAATTCTGAATTCCATAATCCATAAAACTAATATTTAAATCATTAATGTTTACACATGAATGGATTCCCAATTTCAAATGGCAAATGTTTTGAAGTGCACTATAAAATACCCAGGCACTGTCTCACACTGTCATATAAGGTTTATTCAATGACATAGGATAGCACGTCATGAAAATCGAAGCAGACTTATGAATCAGGTCTTGAATCAAAGGCTCTTGAACCCAATATAACCAACCAATTTCTCATTCATTAATTTTGATTTTCATCAATAAAAGAAAGTTATGAAATATCTCGAGATGCTATTGTGGTCTTGAAATGTTTTACTCTGATCACGTACATAAGGCATATCCTCTTACTGAATGTGCACAATTCCATGCATTAGCAACATTTACATTTATATATACAGTTGTAGGTTTTGGTTGTTGATGGATTAATAGTTTGGTTAATGCGTATGATCACGTTCAAGAATATAGTGTAATAGAAATGCACATAAATAAGTCGATCCTGAGTAAAAAGGAAGTGCACCATACATAGCAAAAGTCAACCCATGTAATTAAATTGAAACTAATATTTAGGACAGGCGGTCAGAACACCAATCTACTGGAGCAGTGGAAAATGGTTTGTCTCATAATGAGATCCACACAATTTTCCTTACGTTTTATCCCCCAAGGTGTCTCCTGGTGGGGCGTAGGGGTGGGAGGGAGAGGACTGGGTAAGCTGCCATGTAGAGCAAGCATTGGTCAAGCCAACAGATCTGGCATTGGCAGCAAGTCTTTGCCAATGCTTGTTTTGTTTTCTCATGGTTGTTTCTAAAATGTTATGTTAGGGGAGCTGCCTAGCCCACACCAATGTATAAAAGCAAAACATTGCTGAAAGTTACAAAAAAAAAATGGTCTCAAAAAGCATTTTTTGCTACCGTTCTCATTGGCACGGAGAAGAACTACTTTGCGTAAGGATTAATCCCTGTGTAAGAACAGAATGCTGTCACTCACAGTGAAATTTGCCAATGCCTGCAGTAGTCTGACCAAGTGCCCATGATGAATGCTATAGTAAGCAGACAAAACATGTGAATGACACAACAGGCCGGTGGATGAAGGCGGCTTTCTGAAAGCTTCTTAAGCAAACATACATTATCTTATATACAGTATAAGATTAGAAAAATTAAAAGATTGTGTCTGATGCCGGATCTAACAAGCATTTGCAATGCAAATAGGTCTCGCATTTGTGAGTTAGAGCTGTTGACAATGTAAATGGCAATGTTTTTTACCTACACATTTTATTTTTGGAGTGAATGTATGTAGTGTGCAAAATCCCTTGGAAAGGTCCTGCACTTCGTAATAAATATATTGTAAAAGACGCAAATTGTGGATTGTGTCAACAATTGCTTGGCACGTACCTCATGGGTGAAGTGTCGCCACACATGCACACCATGGTGCTTTACTAATGCGAAACTCATCAATAAAAGTAGGGCTTACAGACTAACCAACGCGATCGGAGCATGTGAATCTGAATTCCAGCTTCTCTTTCATTTTCTAGACTATTTGACTCACTCTCCTGCGTTTTGGTTATCCCACAAACACTGGGAGGCAATGAAGTTTGCCAAGGGGGCAGAGGGGAGAGGGGCTTCGGGGGTACATGAAAATGTATTCATTGCCTAGTTGTCAAAGGTCGCCCGGTGCTATTAGTTAAGATATTAAGAGTACTTTAATCGCATCTATGAGAAAATCGACATTAACTAAATAAAATGCCAGAATGCGTGTCAGTTTTCACAGTGTTTTAGACAGTACTGGTTGCTTCGTTTTGTTCCATTAATTTTAGTATTTACTCAGCATCCAAAGTAGGTTACCTAACCCCAAAGCCCCGAGTTGTTAAATGACCCATAGAAGGGAGTGTTTTACAGTGGAGCAAATGTGTCCAAATGTAATTTTGGTAGTGCCATGGAATGATCAGCCAATGAGGTACTCGATGAGCAGGTATTTAACTACACGTTCAAAATGTACGGTATTGTGGCTGTTGTTTGTTTGTACACAACCACCTCTCTGAATGTGTTTATTAACACAGAGCTTCATCTACGTGACAGTGCTCACAGAGGGGCAACTAAAGCACAGAACAAAATGTATTCATTTATCCTGAGTGTGAAGGCACCCGGAAGGCTTAGGTGCCCGCCCGGAGAGGCTAGGGTTCCCAGCGCTTCTACAGACTCTGCTGTGCTCCTCTGCACCAGCAGGGCACAGCTCAGAATCTGCCGCTTCTGCTAAGAATGGATGAGGGGGATGAGGTTGGGGCATGCAGGAGTTGCTGGCAGATTTCCAGGTTATTGAAAGTGATGATTCTGACGTGAGGCAATGGAGACTGACTTTGTCTGTTTGTCTGCACCAGTCTATTTTTCTACCATCTACCGGGCTCACTGTCATGTATCCATTCATCTCTCTTTGTTAGAGGTGCGTGAGCCAATATATTAATTAACAGGTAGAGCCAGCTGGAGACGAGCCAAGTGTATACGAGCCAGTGGGCGAGCCGTGAAAATGATCGGCATGTTAATCATACAGTAAACATGATGTAAATGAGTGATAATATCTCTTCAGAATTCAAAAAAGTGCATTTCTTTAGCGCGTCACATCAGTACACAAGATTATTGCACTGAATTGAGAGGAAGTTATTAAAAGTGCTTGTTTTAAGCATGAGTTAAAACACTGCCGCTCCTCCTGCCCGACAACAATGCCATTTGTGAACTAAGAGGCGTCAGTTGCCATGCTTATCCCGAATGTGTCCTGGAGTCTTATTATATTTAGAGTAACATTAAAATCTAGTTCATTAAACAAGAGAAGTTTTTGTACAGCTCGCATATTTCAAGGTGGCAATAATAAAGATGAAAACCGAAGTGCCGACAGGCAAGAAAACACGAACAGGAATGGGGGGGGGGGGAGGGTGAGAAGTCATAGACTGAGGGAGGGGGCAGAGTGGTGGGGAAACAGGGAAGAAAATAGTGTCCGGAGTAAAGGAGCCAATAGCCGTGGAAGGATACAAATGATGAATGAGGAGAGACTAACAAGCCTCAAACCAATCGGAAGGCATCATTTAAGACAAAAGCCAAAGTGCAGAGAGTGGGCGGAGCTTCCACGAAGCTTCCACACTACAGTATATACTGCATGTCTCGCAAAGCGTAGCAGCGCATTCGCGCTGCAACGCTAGGTGAGACCTAAATGAAAATAGTGTCCGGAGTAAAGGGGCCAATAGCCGTGGAAGGATACAAATGATGAATGAGGAGGGACTAACAAGCCTCAAACCAATCAGAAGGCAGCATTTAAGACAAAAGCCAATGGGCAGAGAGTGGGCGGAGTTTCCACGTAGCTTCCACACTACAGTATATACTGCATGCCTCGCAAAGTGATGGCAGCGCATTCGCACTGCAACGCTAGGCGAGACTTAAAAATTGTCCATAATGGCAAATCTACCATGCCTCCATGGTGAGGTGGAATTGCTGACAAACATTGTGTACATTGCAAACGTAGCCGCAAAATGGAAATAATGTTCCAGTTCTCCCACTATAAATCATGGTGGCTTACAGGGAGCTTTCTTTAAGTACAACAGCAACATTTTAAGAGCTTTCTTTGAAACCGGTGTTGGCACTGCCAGAAATGGAAAATGGGGTTGGACCAGCCAAATCAAATTTGTTCACAGCAGATGTCCTCTTACTACCCACCTGTTTTTATACATTGTTCTTGTGCACTGCTTTTTCTCTGGTGATACCATGCATCTTTGAACAAAAATGAGTTTTGATATAGGAAATCTTGCTATTAGAGCCTTCACTAAATTAAAGAATACTGTAATACACATAATGTTATCTTTGTCTGGGGAAGTTGGATCATTCTTTGTGCTATTAAAAAAATGGTTGCAATGCAGAGGCGGCCGACACTAACAAAAAGCGGTGGGTGGGTGGAGCGCAGGAGTAATAATAAAAAAAGACTTAGCTTGGGGGGGTAGCATGGGGTAATAATAAAAATACTACTTACCTTATTTTGTCGGCTGCCTTGCACCTCAGTTTTCATCTGTTTCCTGGTTTCAGCAGACACTGGGGCAGCACTTCTTTCATGCTATCACCAATAGCATGAGGGCAGTGCGGGGATTGGCCCTAGTGGGCTGGTTAAACCCTCGCTCAGGCACAAGGAGTCTGTGATATTTCTCCAACCCTACTGTGCAATACAGCTGGGTTGGAGAAAATTAACTGTGAATGCCTGTTTGGCCGGCCTAAGAAGTCTGGCCAAACATACATGCGAACTTAAAAGTGCACTCCACTCCTCCTCCCTCCCATGGCCCAGCCCCTCCCTCACACACTGACTCAGCCAGCAGCTGTAAAATAAAATTATAACAAAATATAATTTTATATTTCAGCTGCTGGCTCTCACCCAGTGGAGAGGTGCTCCTCCGTGATTACGGAGGATCCGCCACTGGTGCAAATGCAGAAGTCTGTGCCATACTATGGAACCTGTTCAATACCAGGAACCTTGGGCTGAAGTTCAAGGATAATTTGCTATAACTCAGCAAAATCACTCGGTTTGTGACTGCAAAATACCTTTTTAGCATTTACAAAAGACCTATTACGGGTCAAGAAAATCTTTATATCTTTTAAAAGAGGTTAAGTGAACCTGTCACAATCTTAAAGAGGAATGGGGTCATGAAAAGGTCAGCCTTCACATATCTGTGATTTGGATGTATCAGTGGCTTGTGAACCTAATTTTGGTTGCCAACTATTGATTTGATACTGACACCTCAAGTGGGTGGAATTTGATTTCCTAAAGAAAAGCTGTCTCCTTGTGGCATATTTCCCTTTGGAAATCAGGACAGCTGCCTCTGAAGGAACAGGCAGTGGTTCCTTTATTGTTTTGAAAAGAAAATGCTTTAATTTTGGTAATGTATATGTACAGATGGATGTCTGCTCTCCATTGCAGGTCTCCATCTCTGCATTTAAAGCCAATCACAGGGTGTTGCAAATTGCAAACTGCCTAAATTATATTTATTAGGGGGCACTTTTGGTGACCTCCCTGTGAATAGAAATTTGCATTGTGTCCTAATAAAACATAGGTCACATCGCAAACTGCTTTACAGTTTGCAAACCAGTTTATGTACAAATTCAACATCCGTTGCATGCAAATGGAAATAGTGCATCAGGATCAGATTATGTAAACAAATCAGCAGACTGGTGTGTAATTTTCATGTGCCAGCCTTTACTGTGCTTTATAGTGTACACAAAGGGGCCGATCCGGGTCGGAAAGCACTCCGATCGAGCTGGATCCGGAGTGTTTTCCGACCGAGCCGGAGTCCGGCAGTCCGACCGAGAGAGTACGATGCGGCCGTATGCTGTTGGACTCGGTTCGGTCAGACTCCCATAGAAGTCAATGGGAGCCGGTCGTACGACGAGTACATGGGCTCCCATTGACTGAATGGGTACGTCGCGGACAAGTGCGCCCCCTACAGTGAGTACGTGTCGGTGCCATCCACACCGTACATGCCTGTGTTGGGGAGACCCATGGGTCTACCCCTGTGTCTGAGTCGTAGGGCTGCGGGTGACAGGGGGTCCGACGCGGACCCTTAAAGACAACCACCCGGATGATTTGCAAGCCGGACACTCCGGCTCGCACAGGCTGTCCGACGCGTGCATCGTACTGGCTCGGTCGTGACTCGCATCCATTGCACGCCACAGTTAGCTTACGACCGAGACGTACGGAGCGGTTCGAACCCGGAAACGAGTTGGTCGTACAGCTGTATGAGTCGGGCGGAAAACACACACACGGCGCTTAGTTTTTCTGGCCGGATCGCGTTCGGTGCCCTTCCGATCCGGATCGGAATCGGCCCCAAAGTTGGAATGCTTGAATTAATCTCAACCACTGCTCATTAGATGGTCCATTTCCCAACCCATCATTTTTTTGCACACAAAGCAACCTCAGGTTGGACCCAGCCAGATAATAATCAGCCTGGACTCAGCTCCAAAAGGAACAGCTCACCCCGAACTGCCAGGCCATGTCCTCCCTGATTCAGAACACCAGCAACCTAAGACCGTTTTCACCCTGATTGGGGCTCTTCAGCCGATGTAGGCTGGTTCCAGTGGTACAGTGAGCAGGGGATCCACGTCTGCGCATTGTTAGACTTGTCATCCTTTGTGTGTCCTTTCCACCAAACTTTTTAGCTTCTCCCCTCCTGTTTCTGAATTTTGTTTTTGTAGACATTAAGACTCTGTGCACTTTACCACTTCTGATCAGTGCTAAAGTGCTTGTGCTCTCATCTTGAAACATGGTGCAATTTGGCTTACCCCAATTGTCACATTTCATCTACTTATAAGTCCCTAGTAAAGTAGCACTGCATGTGCCCAGGGCCTGTAAATTGAATGTTTCTAGTGGGCCTGCTGTAGTTATTGTGTCACCCACTTAAGTATCCTTTTAAATATGTTTTTTTAATTTTTAATTTTGTTTTACGGAGTTTTATATAGCGCGAACTTGACCGGGTATCGGGTATCAGAGTGCTTTTACATAGCACCAGTTGCGTTACATGAGGTCACATTCATCATTTTTGTTAGGCATGGGGAGATTAAGTCATTTGCACAGAATCAGGATGTTCAGCGACATTGCAGATAGGTGGCATGATGGGTGAAAACTGATGCATTGAGATGTTGCCAAGAGTGATTGCCAGTAGGTGACATTAATTCAAGCTTTCCATCCATTGCCTTTTTGTTTTTGCATTTGATCAATCAATCATTTGTAAAGTGCACTACATACCCGCGAGGGTCTTAAGGCGCTGCGGGGGCCACTACTGATCGAACAGCCAGGTCTTGAGTATTCTCCTGAAGGTCAGCAGGTCTTGGGTCTATTGTAGGCTCAGTGGGAGGGTGCTCCATGTCTTGGCGGCGAGGTGGGAGAAGGATCTCCCGCCAGTGGTTGTTCTTTGGAAGCGCGGGACGGTGGCGAGTGAGAGGTCGGCGGAGCGTAGCTGGCAGTTGGGGATGTAGAAGGGGAGCCGTCTGTTGAGGTAGGCTGGGCCGGTCTTGTGGAGTGCTTTGTGTGCGTGGATGAGGAGCTTGAAGGATATCCTCTTGTTGACGGGGAGCCAGTGCAGGTTTCTTAAGTGGGGGGCAATGTGGCCGTGTCTGGTACGTCGAGGATCAGTCGTGCCGAGGCGTTTTGGATGCGTTGTAGTCGTTTGATGAGCTTGGTCGGGGCTCCCGCATAGAGGGCGTTTCCGTAGTCGAGTCTGCTGCTGACGAGGGCCTGGGTGACTGTCTTTCTTGTATCTGTCGGGATCCATCTGTAGATCTTGCGGAGCATGCGGAGGGTGTTGAAGCAGGAGGAGGAGATGGCATTGACTTGCTTGGTCATTGAGAGCATTGAGTCGAGGATGATTCCCAGGTTCTGTGCGTGGTCAGTGGGTGTCGGGGCTGCCCCCAGTGCTGTCGGCCACCAGGAGTCGTCCCAGGCTGAAGGGTTGAAGCCGAGGATGAGGACCTCTGTCTTGTCCGAGTTCAGCTTCAGACGGCTGATCTTCATCCAGTCGGTGACGGTCTTCATTCCTTCGTTGAGGTTGGCTTTGGCGGTGATCGGGTCCTTGGTGAGGGAGAGGATCAGTTGAGTGTCGTCGGCGTAGGAGATTATGTTGAGGTCGTGCTATTGGGCGACGTAAAAGTTGAACAGTGTCGGGCTGAGGGAGGATCCCTGGGGTACGCCGCAGATGATCTTGGAGGCTTTGGAACGGAATGGGGGAGGTGGACGCTCTGGGTTCTGCCGGAGAGGAAGGAGGTGGTCCATTCCAGAGCCTTGTCTTGGATCCCTGCGGCATGGAGGAGTGCGCGTAGTGTGCGGTGACAGACGGTGTCGAAGGTAGCGGAGAGGTCTAGGAGGATGAGTGCTGCTGTCTCACCATTGTCCAGCAGGATCCTGATGTCGTCGGTGGCGGCGATGAGGGCAGTCTCGGTGCTGTGGTTGCTGCGGAACCCTGACTTGGAAGGGTCCAGGATTCTGTTTTCTTTGAGGTATCGGGTTAGCTGTCTGTTGACGATTTTCTCGATGACCTTGGCCGGGAAGGGGAGCAGAGAAATGGGCTGGAAGTTCTTGAGGTCTCTTGGGTCTGCCTTAGGTTTTTTGAGTATGGCGTTTATCTCAGTGTGTTTCCAGCTCTCTGGGAAGGTCGCGGTCTCGAGGGAGAGGTTGATGACGTTGCGCAGGTGGGGTGCGATGGAGCTACTTGCATTGTTGAAGGCGTGGTGCGGGAATGGGTCTGACGGAGAGCCGGAGTGGATTGTGCTCATGGTCTTGATGGTGTCATCGACGCTCACGCTGGCCCAGGCTAGCAGTGGGTCGTAGTCGATGGTGTGCGGACGGTCTGTTGTGTTGCTGTCTGTTGGGGCTGTCTGGGTGTTGAAGCTGTCATGGATGTCTGCTATCTTGCGGTGGAAGAAGGTGGCGAGGGAGTCGCACAGGGCTTGCGACGGCGGGATGTCGTTGATGTTGGAGCTGGGGTTGGACAGTTATTATGTGCATTGTTGTCGAGGCGGTCTTTGAAGGAGGTCCTCTGGCCACCCTGATGAGGTGGTGGTGGTTGCGGATGGCATCCTTGTGTGCTGCGAGGCTGTCCCCAAGTGCATCGGGTGTGCCCAGACATGGGTACCAGGCTCACTGTGCCAGTGGCATCAAGTTACATCTGTTTGAAGAGGCCTAATTAGAGTGAAACCAGTCTTGGGTTGGTGTGATTCCATGCACAGAGGACCTGACCTAGCAGTTTGGGCTGAACTATTCTCATGATGAGGAAGAATAATACTGTTTTCCATATGGCTGGGTCTAAACTGGGGTGGCATGGTGGGTGAAAAATAATGATGTGGATAGTTGACAGTTGGTCTTTGTGTATTCCTTCCAGACAGTGACATAAAGGGGGACTAGGAGTAGGTAGGATAGGCCATCCTGCCATGGTGGGTGGGGTGTAGCTGTTGCTTGCCTCACTTACATCTCAAAGGGCTGCCTCCAGCACACTCAAAAAGGCTCTTCAAACCAATCTATTGTCACCCTAGACCATTTGGAACCTGGGCAGGAGAAGGGGTTACTCTATTTTTCTAAATTTGAGGAAGGTTTGAATTTTCTTTTGTTCTGTTTTCACTGTATTACTGTTTGTGTGCTGCATGAATTCTTTACACAGTGCCTCTAACTCATCCCTGGCTTCTTTTGTGCCGAGCTACCAGAGGGTTAAGCATAGGTTAATTTTGGGACTTTTGTGGTTCACCCTGACAAGGATTGTGGTTGTTGTTTGAGAAAAGTTTATACCCCACTCAACCAATAGCTATTGGACAAGGGAGGAGACAAGATGGCGGACTGACGCCGTCTCTGTGAACCAGCACACGGAGATGCTCCCGAGACTTAAACCCCCCCTGCCTGCTTAACTAATGCGACACACTTTGATCTGGTGCGGAGAATGACTAAAAACAAATATTAAATGGTGGTGAGGTGAGTAGAGGGAGGAGAGAGGAAAGAAAGAGCATTCAGTATATCCACGTCTACATCTCCTGCTAAAAACCTCCTGACTATCTCGCCTACCAGCGCTGAATGCAGGCGATCGTGAGGATTGGACACAGGTGCTCGCCGTCCACATACGTGGCTGTGTGGCTGGTGGCTCGGCCCTATTCATCTTGCTACCACTTCGGATTTTGTCCCTGTTCGCGAGATGCTGCTTCATTTGGTAGAATGGCGCCACCGAAGAATCCGACCAGAAGGACTCGAGCAGCAAACCGCTTGCTGGTATCGGTGAGTTCGGCAGCGAGCCCAGGGAATTCAGCAGAGCCTCTGGGGGGAGATCAGGCGACAGGGAAAGATGATTTTGCAAGAACAGATGCTACCAAACAAATTGCAAGATTCGGTAAGTCAGTACTGCACTATCTGCAGTCGAGAAAATCCGCAGAATTGTTTGAGATTGATGCAGAATCTAATCAAGATAATGGTAACAAGTTGGCTGAAATTATTACCAACGCTATAAGTGAGCAACAAAGAATCATCAAGCACGTCCCGCGGGTTCTATGGGAGTGAATCAATTACAACACCAGTCTCATAACCTGACGCAGACTTCAGACAGTGGTAAAACGAGCAGTATGGGGGAAAAACTAATGAGACACTAGAGGTTTCGAAGACTGATGTGATTGAGATTGAGACTGAGGCTGGTGAAATGGAAAATATGGATAACTCACGAAATCATGGAAATAACGAGATATCTAACGGGGAGTTATCAGAGTTAGGGGGGCAGTCTGCTACTCTGATAGATGGTGTAACATTGCTCGTACACCTAGGAGGGGACACCAATATTCACTTAGAGCAAAATGACATATCGCTTGGGGGGGGAATATGCCCCTGTTAATCCATCTGTTGAACACATTCATTAATACTTCTGACTCTGTATTGATCGACGATAATAGCATGTCAGCTAACTTTAAGATGACCCAAGATGAGGAACAGAAGAGACAGTGTCCATCTGACTCACAAATCGGACAGCGACCTCAAATAGGTACAAGAGAAAAATCATTGGCATCCTCGGCAACTCCCAGAAAAAAGAACTCTAAATCTAAAGTCATGAAGGATGTGAGGAAGTTGCAAAATGTATCTAATATGGGGTCGGGCAAGAAGAAAATAATACAAACTAACGACTTACCAGGTAATAGTCCCATGCGGAGATGGGTACAATCTAAAGGGGGAATCAAGATGGTGATATCTAGACTATCGAATGTTGGCTTAACAGATGATGCTCTCAGCACTGTTAAGGCTGCAGGTAGCTCGGTACCCGCATCAGAATTAACTAAAGTAATAATACCTCAAAGATCAGAAGATCTAAGCTATACATCGTCTTTGGTATCTGGACCCTCTCCACCACCTCAAATGTCATACATGGTGGAAGATCTTCAGAATAAGGGGAGTCAGGATAATGAAGCCTCAATACTGTCGTCGATTTTACAAGCTCTGAAAGATCAAAGGGAAGAGACACAAGAGCTTTTTGCCCAAGTCAGAGCAGATATTCATGGTATTCAACAAACTGTGAAAGAGGTGACAATGAAAGTTGGGACCATGACAGATGAGATCATGGAATTACAAGAGAGTCGTCTGTACAGAAGAAACCACTACTAAAGCAGCAAGCTCAGTGTGGCAGCATGTGGACCAACTTACGAATATGCAACTCAAACTAGAAGATTTAGAAAATAGACAGAGGAGACAAAATCTAAAAATGTTTGGAATTCCTGAGGGTCAAGAGGGATCAGACCCCAGAGTCTTTATAGTTCAGGTTTTGCAGAAGGCTTTCCCAGATCTCAGTGACTGGGACTGGGATTGCCAGATACAAAGGGCCCATATACTTCCACTGGTATAGCGTCGGCAAGATAATCGCTACCCAAGACCGTTTTTGATTTATTTTGGGAACTTTTTGCTACGACAAGCAGTTTCTTTAAAAGCTGGCTCAAGATCACCGGTAGCCGTGGAGTCTTTTTCTATTTTTTCGGTCAGACTTCTGCAAAGCAACAATGGACAGGAGATGGCAGCTAAGGCAGTTAATCGATCCATTAAAGGCTACAAGTGCTCAAGCATTTTTGCAAGAACCTGCTCGTCTGAAGGTCATAAGGGGAGGGCAGACATTTTTTTTTCTTTCTGAATCAGAAGCAAAGGAAATATTATATAAATGGCAGAAAGATGGGACTGTTTAAACATAAAGATAAAGTTTGGGGACTTCGGAGATTGTCTGGCAGGAAGATTGGAGGAGCAGAACTGGTATTGTTATTCTTCTTTCTTTTTCTTTTTTCCTCTCTTCCTTTCTTTTTCTCCTTTTTTCTCTGCAATATATAGTGTTGTAGGGCTCGTCTTGGGAGCTACTGTGGGGTCTGGGATCCAGTTAGCTGCCACTCCAGCGGCAGCAGTAAGAAGGGCATGATTCCTCCTTCTAGGTGCGGGGGGTGGGTGTAAGGATTAGGGGGGCAGAAAGAGGGGGGACCACGGTAGGGGGCAAGAAAAGGAAAACGTCAACATGAGGATATTGAGAAATGAAGGGAAAAAAACTAGGATGGTTGTAAGCCGCGCTAAGCTAACTGAAATAAATAACAGAAAAGGAATCAGGGAATCATTTTTGAGATGGGGTGGGTTAAATATTTAGCCTGGAATGTGGCAGGTCTGAATAGCAGGAACAAGAAACAATTAGTTGCCGAAGAACTAAAAATGTATATTCCTCAAATAGTTCTTCTATCAGAAATGCATATATCCTATAAAGACCGAGGTCTACTAAAACAACTAGGATTTGAAGTGGTAGCGAGTTCGGCACAAAATGCTTCTATACGTGGGGTTGCTATCCTGAAACATAGACAATTTAGAGCCGGCGTGAGCAAGACAATGTCTGATAAAGGGGTCAGATGGGCTATTGTGCAGATAGAGATAGAAGGAAAAAAATAAGTTTTCTGCTCACTGTATGGGCCTAACATAAATGACCCTACTACAATTGATGATGTAAATATGGAATTGTTGAATTGGGAGGGGGAACGGGTTGTGATGGGGGATTTTAATTGTATTATGGATTATGGGATAGATACTACAAGGCGAGGGGCTTTTCAAAGGATGTGGGCTGCAATTGAGGAGATGGGTCGACTACATATTATTAAATATGTAAGGAGGACATTACACCCAAATGTAGCAGGATATATGTATTATTCTGGCGCACATAAGCTTTGTTCTAGAATTGACATGGTTTGGGCGTCAGACAAAATCTTATAGTGAAGAATCATGGAAATTTGCCTGAGGGTTACCTTCGACCACAACCCTATCCTCCTCTCATGTAAGACTTCAAGTGAGAATAAGGGGCCTAGATTTTTTTCTTTTCCTAGGTATCTGCTATTAGACGAAGAGTATGTGGCCCAGACTAAGGAACATCTTAAGGAATTTTTTATAAAAAATACTGGGTCAGCTTCTCCTACCGTAGTATGGGACACATGTAAGGCAAGCATTAGGGGATCCACCAAGCAATATATATGGAGGCAAAATAAAGAACGGAAAAAGACAACAGATGCGATTATTACTGCTATTCGCACAACAGAATGTCAGCATGCGGAGGCAGTTTTGAGGGGTCTCAAAAACATAGAAGAACTGGGGTATACCTTAATTGACCTGAGATCGGCATTGAAGAAGATATTCAGTTAAAAAAGCATAGCAAAACTCAGCAGACATCGTCTATCTCAATATGAGAGTGGGGAAAAATAGGCAAGATCCTTGCATTCAAGGTAGCAGACGATAGGGCTAAGACTCTTATAAAGGTCATCAAGGGGCCTAATAATAATACATCGTATGAGCGCCCACAGCAGATACTAGAATAGTTTGCTGACTACTATCAAGCGCTATATACCCCAGAGACTCAGCCAAAACAGGAGGATATATCTAGATATCTACTGAATAGCTCATTGATAACTATGGGGGATGAAACATCTGATTCATTGGCAAGGGACATTACGATGGAAGAAATAAAATTGGCAGTCAGTGCTCTGCCATCAGGCAAAGCGTCGGGAGAGGATTCCATACCCCTGGAATTTTATAAGATCTTTATTGATGACTTATTACTATCATTTAGCCAGTTAATAAGATCTATTGTCATAGGAGGTAAGGTTCCTGATTCGTGGAATATTACACAAATTGTCCTTTTTTATAAAAAAAAATAAACCAGCGGACGAGTGTGGGTCATATCGACCAATTTCACTTATAAATACCGACGCAAAAATCTTTGCTAAGATTCTGGTGAACCGCCTTGCCTCAATAGTATCTAGTCTGGTATCCCCTCACCAGCATAGGTTCATTCAGGGCAGAGATATACATGTAAATATGGCTGTGACAGCTTTCGATGTGGCAAACGTAGAGTCTACCCCACTCTGTATGATTTTGTTGGATGCTGAAAAAGCATTTGACCGAGTGGGGTGGGACTCGCTGTAGACCACACTTCTAGCTTTTGGAATCAAAGCTCAGTTTATGAAATGGGTGCAAGCCTTGTACGATCAACCTCATGCTAAAATAATGTAAGCTGGATTGCAATCTCCCATCTTTCCAATTTTACGTGGTACCCACCAGGGATGACCAATCACCGTTGCGATTCACTCTTTCTATAGAGCCATTCATCTCGGCTTTACAAAATCAGCCACTAATTAGTCCGTTTGTGCTAGGGGTAAATTCTCTCAAAGTCATCGCATATGCAGATGACATTGCAGTGTTTTCAACGGAACTGGGAGAGGCACTGAAAGTGATAATTGAAGAAGCAGGGGTGTTTGGGGCAATTTCAGGATATAAATTAAACTTTAATAAAACCCAGGTTCTTTTAAATGACAAATCCAAGGGGTCTGCTCGGCTGCTACTTACTTGGGTGTCAAAGGGACTTCAAGGATAGATAGGATAATCTCTTTGAATTACGAAACATTACTGAAAGAGACAATTAAGTCTCTTAAGAAGTGGCATAAACTTCCTATAGGAATTGCTGGGCGAATAAATATTATAAAAATGAAAATCCTGCCCAAATTTCTTTATTTGTTTCGGTCTATCACACTGCGGGTGACTAACTCTTTCTTCAAGCGGTTGGATGGAATTTTAAGTAGTTTTATATGGGGTTACAAGAAAGCACGTAGTGTAATAGATTTGCTAAAACTCCCCTTTAGCCAAGGGGGTCTCGATTTTTCAGATTTCAACATTTACTTTTGGTCAGCTTTTATTGGCCATCTCCATAGTTTAGTTAATCCAGTGAATAGCACTTTTTTTCATAAATTCATGCTGGGTGAAGAGTCTAATATGTTTCTTTTTAGAACTAATGACCCGAATTACTACAAAAGGATAACATTCAAGACCGCACAAGATAGTATAGCTATATGGCGAGCCATTTTGCTCAAGTGTAATACATCGCTATTTCATGATAAATTCCCCTTCTGGTATAATCCAGGTGTGCCGGAAATATTCCACGATGTAGTCGGTAAACGCTGGTCTAGCTATGCGGTCATATGTCTAGGAGATCTATATGACTACAGTGGTTTTATCTCTTTTGAAAAATTGCAGATACAATATAAACTGCCAGATATTATGCAGCTCAAATATTATCAGATCCGTGACTATTTTAAACGGCACTTAAATCTGACAAACGTATCTGACTCTGATATATGGAGTTACTTACATGCTACTAATGATAAATTGCTGATTAGCAGAGGGTACAAAAATCTGAGTACTCATAGATTGGATGATTGTGCGAGATTAGCGGATCGATGGAGCAAGGTTATGGGGACATTAGCCTCGGCTAGCACTATCTCACAGGCTCTTAGCAGTATAAGCAAGGTTGTACACTCTTCTAATCTGCAATTGCAACAGTACCGAACAATTTGTCTATTATACTATACGCCAGAAAGAATAGCGAAATGGTCACCTAATAACTTGGCTAGTGATCGGACAAAATGTCCAATATGCGGTCTATATGCGGCTGACATAAAACACATGTTTTTACATGTCCAAAATTGGTAATATTGTGGCGGAAGGTCGCTAAAGTATTGTCTCTGAAGCTGGGGAGAGGAATATCTCTCTCAACAATGGATATAATGATGGGCAGACAGATTATGGGATCCAAACGTGAAGACTTATTAACTATCTTATTGGTCTCTGTAAGACTGACAATTGCTCGGGTTTGGATCTCACCAAAATCTCCTTCAGTCATGGATTGGTGATCGTTGGTTAGAGAGACATATGATATGGAATTTGCGCTGGCCAAATCGAGGGGATCTCGTTCTGTATGTAAACTTAATACAATTTGCGGTTCACTATTCTATGGTCTAAGCAATAATATCTGAAACTCATGTAGCGTTGGATTTGCTTTCATCCTCATGTATGGAATTAATCATTTTTGTAATTATTCTTACTGATGTGTATATGTCTTGAATATGTTGGTTTATTTATTTTTTCTCCCTCATGTTATCAAATAAAAGAAATAAACAATTTCAAAAGAGAAAAGTTTATACTCCACTTAACCAATTTCTTACATGCATGCACTTTAACTAACCACATATTGTGCTGATAGTTGGTGTCTGAATTGAGGGACTTCCTCTTGAAGTAATGGTACTTGGTACATATTTACTAATATCATCTGCACAGAACATACTGCTATGGAAGTTTCTTGGCATGTACTCACTTGTTTTGACTTTGAGCGGGCAACTGGACTCTTCTCATTGGTTGGTGGACTGAATGACTCCATTATATCACAGGAAACCCACAGTGTATCCAATGAACCCCAACGGAAGTATGTGCTATGAGTGAATAGCCTCTTTACCCATTTTCATATTCAGTAATGAGAAAACACATTGGGAAGGAGGGATCCCCACATTCTTCACATCAAGTTCAATGTATATAATGCCACCAATAGCCACAACCATTTCAGTCTGAATAGGCATTGAAGATGAAGATTCTTTGAATAATAAAAAGGGGGGACCAGCAGGGTTTGCAGCGAATAAAATCTTAGAGAAAATTAAGATGCTGGGGGACTGCACAATTAGTAGTATCTATGCAAGTCTCATCAAGAGGAAACCTGACGACATTGAGAAATTTAGTAAGAAATGGGCTGTGACCCTCAGTGGAAAAGAGCACTGGTTTCAGGATTCATTGGATCTGGGCCACAAAATTCTCTGTTCGGCCCCTTTGCAATCACAACACTATAAGACTCTATACTCTTTATACTTTACTCCTGCCAGAATCCTCAAATGGGGGGGACTCTGTGTCCTCGTTGTAACCTGGAAGGAGCAGATATTGTACATATTTTCGCGTCCTGTCCCCAACTGTATACCTTAATAAGAGACATTGAGGCATTTATAACTAGATCTCTAGGCATACAAATTACACTTACGCCATTGTGGATTCTACTGGGGATTAGCCCGGATTCCGACACATCGCAGAAGGAATTTATGTTTATTGCCATGGCAGTCTATAGACTTATGATAGCTAGGGCTTGTCTGGATATGAATCCTCCAGGCTGGCAAACATGGTTGGCTAATCTTTTGGCAGCGTACAATCTAGAAAAGCCTATATATGAAAGGAAGGGAAAGAGGAAAAGACAGCTTGGGCTAAAAATATGGGAACCTGTAACCAGGTGGAAGGCAGGTTATACTCAACGCTAAGCAGTAGGGGGGGAAAAAGCGATCACACTATATGTTCAAAATATAATTGTGGGTATTTGTTTTATTGACAATCTGGATGTATTAATGCAATTCTTAGTGTTACAACTGTAAGGATTATGTATTGTATAGCTGCCGCTTAAGAACTTAATGAATTTGATGAAATGTATGATGATAAGATTTATTATATGTGCTAAATGGTAAAATAATAAAGAGAATAAAAAAAAAAAAAGGGGAAGGAGGGATCCCCACATTCTTCACATCAAGTTCAATGTATATAATGCCACCAATAGCCACAACCATTTCAGTCTGAATAGGCATTGAAGATGAAGATTCTTTTTTATTCCAAACTTCATTGAGCTCTGAATGAAATTGATACATACGGTGTGTTGTTAAGACTTGCTATTTACTTTGATAAAACCTGACCTAATGCTGAGATTTTCTTTCCTCATTTAGAAAATTCATTGAAATGGGTTTCATTGATGAAAAAAGAATAGCTATCTGGGGCTGGGTAAGTTATTTTTTATTGCTATTTCCTTTGACTGCTAAACAATAACATCTGTTTCGAAAAGTAACATGGCATATTGTTGTTTGCCAGTTTACACTGGTATTACAACGCATAGGAGAGGTATCCTCTCTGTAAAGGGAAGCCTCTAGGGTGCAACATACAAAACATGTGTCTGACACTGGGAGAGCAACACTATTTTCAACTGATTGATATTTTGTTGGTTCCTTATTCTGATAGGAAATGAATTCTGAATGAGGCCTATTTTAAAGGTGTCATTTACATTATAGCTGATGGTCCCAGTGGAAGACCATGTACCATACTTAAGAGATCACCACCAACAACATAAAGATTTCCCTGCCTTGTATGGGGGTGATGTGGGGGCCAGGAGTTCATTGGAGGCAGTGAAGCGGGTACTATGTTTGATTTGCCCACTTAGTATTTTTTCGCTTTCCAAGAATAAACTGCCAAAGTGGGAGTTTATGAATGAAAAACAGAAAATCAGTTCCTCAGGCACACAAGATGTTTACCCCAGCATCTTGAAGCCATTGGAAGATTTTTCTAACTGGAACTGCCATGCCATATATGGTGGTCCCAGGCAGAGAAAACGAGTGACTGTCAGCCAGACCTAAATAAGGTGGGCAAACTATCACTAAGTCACAATAACCATCAGGCCCTGTGTAGCATGTGCAATCTGGTCAAAGGTTTACAATAGTACAGTCAGTGGAGGCTCCACATCTGAACCCACTGCTTGCCAGCTCTAAATAGAGACGGCAAAATGTATTTTTGCTTTTCAATTTAAAGCAGCCCTTCTGCTCCTCCAAACTCTAAATTACCCCCTTGGTTTTTGGACAATATAAAAACCAGAATAAGTTAAGTCACTACTCTTTTTCACGTGATGAAATGTACTGCTATTAATTATGCTAGTTTTAAACATCTAACAGAACTTACTCATTCATTACAAATATAACAAGTGGAAACAACTGGCATGGAAGGGTGCAAGAAACCAAGCAGTGGTGTGGATAACAATGAGGTGCACAGAGGTTCCTCATAATGAAACAAAGGCTGTTGTACGCTCACACTTAATACTATGCAATAGATCAACTCATGTGTAAGCAAACATATTCTGAATTTGTACAGCTGCTCCTGTTGCCTAAATGTGTCATAGCACAGAGGCTTCTAAAGTGGCACCATCAGGGCATGTGGACTAAATGTAAAAAAAACACAAACTGCTCTGGTTTGATGCCCTTACAAATGAGCAATGCTTACCAACACTCGATGTATTACATATCAGAGAATAAATTACCCGGATCTGTTCATAGGGGACTTTTAACTAACATATTATTTCTTCTTTATCTCATTTATATACAAATTCGTAATTATTGCATTTTTACTCGTTATATAAACATTTGCCTGAACGTCCATCTTTGGTTTTTATATTGTACTTGTGGTATCTTGCATACATCTCCACCTCTGGCTGGTGTAAATCTTGAGTTCAGCCAAACAACATACATGTTCAGCTCCAAAGATTGGGTTACTTACCTGAGGTTTTCTTGAGGATCAAATTAGGTGCATAATGCTGCTCGATTCATCTGCCTATGCTCCCACAATTTGTTACTCTTATTTCTAAATAATAGTGCCCCTTTACTTATATGTTTTCTGATGGAAGAGAATTTCACCAAAAATCTTTGAACATAATTTAATTATCAAGAGCCTTCAAACTTCAAGAGCCCCAATGTTTAGATGAAATATCTTGAAAACGAATCCTAAGAAATATAAGAAGGAATGTCCTCTGGTGTGTGTATGATCAGAAAATATTTGTGAATACTTTGTAACTGATTTGCTTCTAAAACTAGAGACAAACCTAATCAATTAGAACACTATATTGGCCTAACTGGAGTGCCGTGGTTTGCCCTCTCTGGCCCCAACAAACCTAAGAAAATAGACATTTGATTCACCTGTCCGAGTCGCATTGTCACAAGGGGTGGACACTTTGATGGTCTGCAAAGCTAAGTTTACTTCTTGATTTTCCGGAGAAAGGGTGACCCCTCCAAGTAATCTGGCGCCACTCTGCAGGTACACATGAAAGGGGTCACATGTTTCATTAAGAGGGTCCCACTTAGGACGAATAAGTCATGCTGTCAGAAAAAATAAAGAAGATGGTTCATACAGAAGTAGATAAGTATAGCACTAAACCCTCCCTATCATCTGGTTTGGGAGAATAGCCACACAAGACACAACTACTTTCAGATGAATAGCCAAAGGATATTTGACTTGAAGGAGGAGCAATAAGAGCAATAATCAGGGACAGAAATTGCTGCACATGGATAACGAATGCAATGTTAAGTAAGTGAACAAATGTGTTATGACATATTCATCACTTGTCAATGCCTCCCTACATTTGGTTTAAACAGGAACCTCACAGGAAGAGACAACTCAATCTTGGAGTGGAAACTTCAAGCAGTAGTTTTAGGAGAGTTAGACTTCTTAAATGCTTTCTTGGCCATGTCCCTTCCAGCACAGGGCATGGAATAGGCAAGAGAAGAAGAATCTCTCCTCTGATGATGCAAATCTCTGTGCTCTAACTGCCTCCTATCCCTGCTGATGCTCCGTTTGACCCCGTGGGTCACCACAACTGTAGAAACACCATCATGTTCAACCGAATGCCGAGAATGAGCATACTGTCTTCTTCCTGACTCAGGTAAACTCCTGGTGTCCATGTAGCATATAGTTTTCTTTTCACCTGGGCTGAACAGAGGTGTCAACATTTGAAAGAAAGATTATCAAATGCAAATTTCAGGTAGACATCTTTTCCACCCCAGAAGAGAATTCATATATGCCAAGTATTTATGGATGTTTTGAATTTGTTTGAAATATGGAACTCTCTTTGGGACAATCATATGGTGGCGACATCTAAGAACATGATGGCCATTCGGGTTGACAATCATATCAGGTATCTTTTAGCTCTAGTGAAGACCACTGCAATAATCTTGGTTGGGGCCCCCTCCCAAAACCTCCGCCTCCACGCATTTTCTCACTACCTTGCTCCACCAGTGCCCTTCATCTCTCCATAGCCCCTGTCTCACATGCATTTGATTTCTTTTATATTACTACTCATACCAGTGTAGCATGTCTGACCACTTTACATCTCATTTACACTACACAGGCAGTGAATCATACATGTGTAAATCAGTCTATAGGAAATGTTACATAAGACAATAAGGATTACAAGGTGTAGAAGTCACATGTCACTGATACTAGTAGTTAGTATATTTTAAGAGTGTTTAGTTTGAAAAAGCACACACTCAAGATGTAAAACATACCACAGTGGTTGGCTTTATTAATAGGAATGATTTCTACCCAAATTAATCCTTTTTGTCTACATTAGGATAATGAAATACTGGGGAAAAAACACAATGTTTTGCTGCATGAGTACAAAAATAAATTTGCCAGA
Source organism: Triturus cristatus (assembly GCF_964204655.1). Taxonomy (NCBI): domain Eukaryota; kingdom Metazoa; phylum Chordata; class Amphibia; order Caudata; family Salamandridae; genus Triturus; species Triturus cristatus. The sequence continues at coordinate 906,565,026 of NC_140583.1, forward strand.
CTGGGCAACAGTTAGAAGGAGACGTGTTATCCAAATTGGTGATCTTAGAAGTCATAGGCGTACTACAGATTTGAAACATTGTGGGCAGTCACCCAAAAGTAGAGATAAATTGAAATGTAGAATGAGGATGAAAGTAGGATTCTGAAGAGTAACAGTTTGAGGACCTAAAGTGGAAGAGGCAGTGACGGAGAGCTTAAATGGGCCTTCAGGTGTAGAAAAAAAAGACATTCTCTTTGCCCACTACTGCGCCACAAACAGTCGGAGATTAAAGGCATACTAGAACAACTGTTTCATGATGGCAGCTTTGATTTTCAGATTTATTGTGACATCATTCACCAGTTGTCCTTTTTACGTATGAGAAGAAGATCCATTAGAGAAATAGCAACTGCGATAAGAAAGGCAAGTTGAACATATAGAGAGTTGGAGTAGGTTGATGTATATGTTCAACTTGCCTTTCTTATCGCAGTTGCTATTTCTCTAATGGATCTTCTTCTCATACGTAAAAAGGACATCTGGTGAATGATGTCACAATAAATCTGAAAATCAAAGCTGCCATCATGAAACAGTTGCACTACACATTGCTAAATTCCTCAATGCCACTAGTGCCCATCCTGATTTATAAATATATTTATTTATCAGGGTGGGAGTGCAATAGCACCAGTGAAGAATTTAGCAATGTACATAGTGTGATTCTTAGGTTGAACATTGAAGAGAAGTCAGAGGCTAAGCCTGTGGTATTGTTATTCTGTTGCTGTTGGAGAGAGTAGGGAATGGACAGTGCAGATTAGTGATCCATTGTGCACTTGGAGGGAGATTATGAGTTCTTAGAGGCAGAAGGATTTTACCTCAGAGAGGGCTAACGTAAAGGCACTCATAATCTTTGGCATGCTTAGTGACCCAAGTGTTGTGCTATTTTGTGGAAAAGTACATATTTACATCTTTAGGAAAGATGTGTGAAGTTGTGAAGTCATTCTTTGAGCACTATATTATATATATATTTTTTACCTTCTCCCAGCTTTGCGAATAGTGAATCTAGCAAAGTTCAAATGAAGTTTAAAAAAGGGTGAAATAGGGGTCACTTTACAAGCCTTCTATGATAGCAGAAAATTGTTTTCTACAGCTGGCATGAGTGGAAGCAGCCAAAACACTACAGCTCAACAGCTGCATAACGTTTTTCTACTCTTCCTCAGGGCTAGGGGCAATCACTGAGAAGTTGTGGATATGTTGCTCTTCCTTGCAGCTAATGTTTCCAAGGTACACGGTTGTAGTACTGCAGCACACAAGCATGTGCTACTGGATATACCCCCATATGACTGGATGGGACATCTCGCAGCATGAAAGCATCGGTTACATGGGTAGAGCTATGCACCAAATGGGCCTTCAGCAGCTGGGCTTTAAAATGCACCTTGGGCAAAGGTAAAAAACATAAAACAGCATTACTCAAATTCTTAGAGAGCACCTGGTTTAAGTTATTCAGGGCTGACATCATCAGGCAACAGGGTTGAGCTGCAGAGGGATAGCGTGAGCGAAAGACTTTCCATGAGGTGTTTTTGAATTAATTTAGGACGTGGCGTCAAATGGGACAATCCCATTTTGTTTGTTGAAGATAGCTTGGATGGACTCAAGGGAGTGATTCCTCTTAGTTATTTGGATCATATTTTGTGAGCTGGAAAAATGAGTTTTGAAGGTATTTGAAAGAGGACCTGGTCAAATGGGGTAGTGGTCCAAGGAAAGAAGAAAGTGATTCATTGTTTCAGAAATATTAACAGGATGTAACTGTGTTGGTGCGCTAGGGATCGGAGTGGTTGTTGATCAGAGAGTGGTCTATGAAGGTTTAGTTACTTGTAACAATCATTTTAGAGAATTCGGAATTGTTTGAATGTTTCACTCATTACATTCAATGTGTTGGCCTGTAATTTTTTTGCACTTATGTACGGTGAACATTTTCAGTCAAAATAATGAAATAAAAAACAGTCTCTGGCTTACTGATGCAAAAAAAAAACACGGCTATAAATAAAGTTGTTTAATAGTCAGGGCATAAGAAACGTCTAAAAGACGATTTTCTTTCGACAAAGTTGGCCTGCGATGTCCTTTGACAATTGCATTGTGTATCCCAGCAACATGTACTTAACAAAATAATATATCATTATCACATGGTACCAATTAAATGATACATGCTATCAGTAAGCTGTATTGGGCAATGCAGAGTTTGATGTTTCTACAAACCTCTTTGATGAATCAAGGCACCGCAATGCGCATTTTAATTGTAACCACATCCTGGCTCTCTTTGAACTTCTTTGCCAGATTCTGTGATCTAGTCGTGAAGACTGGCCAATGGCGTTTTCCTATTTAAGTGAAAAGTAAGAATTACACAATTAAAATGTATATTTGGTCTTGCAGTTTAGTTTGTGCCCTAGTTATATGTGCTATAGTTTAGGACAGTGGGAATATATATATAATATATATATATATATATATGGAAGTGGCCCGGGAGGGGGGCCACGCAGCCCCCCTCCCTAATAAAATAAAATTTAAAAAAACGAGGCACAGTCCCGGGGGATGGGGTCCCCGGGGCTAACAGAGGCCTCAGGAGGGGGCCACACAGCCCCCCTCCTTAAAATATATATATATATATGTTGCCAGGCCGGGGGGTAGGGTCCCCAGCCCCAAAAAAAGAAAAAGAGACGGGGCCACACAGCACCCCTTCAACAAAAAAAAACAGAAAACAAAAAAGGGCATTGCGCCGGAGGCCCCGCCCCCTCCCAGCAACACTCTGCAAACTCGCCCAGTAAGCAGAGAGCTGGTCTGAGGCCATGCCCCTTTTTACACCTCTCTGCAACGCAGCCCTGTGGTGCTTACCGGAGGTACCTGGTGGGCTTGTTGGCCCCCATAGGACCCTCAGGATTCAAAGGTACTTAATCCCCAAACTTACAGGGGGCACGTTTGCACAGTGGTGCAGGAAGGGGGTGGGGCCTGAAATGACAAGTGTGCAAACACACCCCCTGGTGCGTTGTAAATTGGGGGATTAAGACCCCTTGAATCCTGAGGGTCTCTAGGGGCCAACTAGCCCACCAGGTACCTCAATAAGTGCCACAGAGCTGCTTTGTAGAGAGGTGGTCCGAGGCCACGCCCCTTTTAATACCACTCTGCAAACACGACTTCTGTTGCACTGCTGGTGGGGTGATGAAGTCCTCTTGTGTCCTGAGAACCTCAGGACACAAATGGACCTCATCGTCCAAGCAACAGTGCGCCAGAAGCCACGTTTGTAGCGTAGTGTAAAAAGAGGCATGGCCTAGCAACACCTCTCTGCAACGCAGCTCTGTGGGGCTTACTGGAGGTACCTGGTGGGCTACTTGGCCACCAGGGACCTTCAGGATTCAAGGGAAGTTAATAGGGATGTTATAGTTAGAAATTAACATTTAAAAAACCTTTGAAATTCATTGAAAAAACCATAGGTTTCAGGTACGTTATAGTTAGAAATTAGCATTTAAAAAACCTTAGAAATTCACTGAAAAAACCACAGGTTTCAGGGACGTTATAGTTAGTTGGATATTTCACTTATACAAAACCAGAGAAATTCCGCCGTTATAGTTAGTTCAGCTAACTATAACTCGCGCTCCCGCAATGCACTGCTGATGACATCACATATTACATCATTCATGACATGGTCAGTGACATCACTGATGACATCTCAAATGACATCACTGATGACATCATCCAGTGACTGTGAGTTTCTTCAAAGTTTAAATATGTATTATATATATACCAAGGTGTATTAAAGAATGAGTGGGAGTATAGTGTGAATGTCTGTATCAGTCTTGTTGATTCACTGGGTGTATGGGCTCAAGAGTGCATGTGGAAACAGCTGCATGGGTGGATGAGTGTGTGTATGGGTGTATTGGTGAGTGAATGGATGTCTCAGTGGTACATGTCCAAGTAACTACATATGTAAAAGGCAGTGTACTTTGCTGAAAAACACAAGACAAACCCTTACAACATTCTTTGTTGCGTTATTTTAAAATGTTTACCCCCACATCACACAGATCGGTAAACACACCCGCCAGCAGTAAAATACCTATATGAATGTTTGCAAAATGTTTATATTTTCAAATATAAATATGTGTGTTGTTAGATAAACCTCCATTTATTTGCTTTTATGATGGCAGGTCAAGAATGGCCTTATAAATATTACTACAAAATCATGCCTTTTGTCCAATGCTGAAGTTATGTTCTCTATCCTTCCTATCGTTAAGCTATTTTCACACTTGTGTGAAAGTCTACGATTTCCTACTATAAACCAGGGGCCTCATTTACAAGACTATTGCGCCGCCGGAGCGTCATTTTTTTGGCGCACATGAGGCGCAGCGAACCTGTCCATATTTACAAGGTCGTGTAAAAAGTCACCCTGTGTGACTTTTCATGGCCTTGTAAATATGGGCCCCTTTCACGAATTACGTGAAAGGGACGTTCAACGGGTGTTGCTGTGGGTCTCCCCACTCAACATGCATGGAACCTGATATATTCCCAGGTTTTTGTAGATCTGGGAATGCATCAGAATCCTGGTGGTGCCACCAGGAGAGATACTTTTATTTCTCCTTGTTTTTTCCTATTTCTATGCATGCTACATTCTGCAGCACACATAGAAAGAGGAAAATGCCATCAATGATTGTTTCTGTATAGGAAGTTGTCCCTTCCTGCACAAAAACAATCATCCCTGCAAAGCAGTCACCCTTGCAACATGACGCCAGGGGGCCTGGGCTGGCGCATGGCAGCCACTTGTGTGCCACTGCTGGGGATGGCACACGGAAGCGTCATATTGTTGTTAATATGACGCATCCCTGTGCATTTAAAATGACACCTCTCTGTACTGAAAAATGGCTTGTGGCGCCGCGCTGCATCATTCTTTTGGAAATGAGGCCCCACGTATCTTTGGTGCAGAAAATCTGTTCTGCAACACTAGCGATTTATGTGAATTTTAATTATCGTTTGAGCCCTTGGTGAACTTGCCAACTATGAAATGAATGAAATGAAATGAAAGAAAACTTATAATGCGCAACTAAGCCCAAAGGCATCAAGGCGCCTAACACAAAAAGATCAAACAGACCAGGAACCAAAAACAACAAGTAGGCCTTGGCAAAGAGCCACGTCTTTAATGCCTTCCTAAACGTAGGGACAGTATATTGAGTTGTAATTTCAGTGGGGCAAGTATTCCACAGTTTTGGTGCTAAAGACGAGAAGGCCCTCCCTCCCCATTTGACTCTTCGAAAACGGGGAACTGACAGCAGATTCTTTCTCAAAGAGCGAAGGTTTCTGCCCGGGACATAGGGTGCAAGCAAGTCCTTCACCCCCTCAGCCCCCACGCCAGATAAAGCCCCGTAGGTCATGCAAAGGATCTTAAAAACGATCCTGTCTTGGATCGGGAGCCAATGCAGACTCTTCCTGGCAGCGGTAGCCGAAGAAATCCTAGGAGCATTAAGCACAAATTTGGCTGCCGCATTCTGGGCTGTTTGCAAACGTGCCACAAGGCCCTTATTTATGCCGGCATAGAGAGCATTGCAGTAATCAAGCCGTGAGGCGACCAATGCAACAACAATCTGTTTGCGGGCATGCGGAGCCAAATAATTTCTGATTTTCCTAAGGATCCTGATAATACCCCAACAGGTAGCAACGGTCCTATTAACCTGCTGCGACATGGAGAGAGCGGGATCGATCAGAACTCCCAGATTACGGGCCAAGTCCGTGGGCACAGGGCACACTCCCAAAGAAGGGGGCCACCACTCGGAGGACCAAATGTCCCTGTTTCCACCAAAAATAAGGACCTCGTTTTTTTCCCCGTTCAGCTTTAGTGAATTATAAATCATCCACTGAGAAACTGCCTCCATGCAGTTCCTAAAGCTGAGAGCGGAGGTACTGCCCGAGTGGGAAAGGGACACCATAATCTGCGTGTCGTCGGCATATGATACCACCTCCATCCCATAAGATCTTATTAGCTTGGCAAGTGGGGCCACATAGACGTTAAAAAGGGTAGGACTTAGGGCCGACCTCTGAGGGACCCCACATTGAACGGGTAGGGATGGAGATAGGTATTCACCCAATTTGACCCTCTGTTCCCTCTGGTCAAGGAAGGAGGCCAGAAGGCTCAAGGCCAAACCCTCCACCCCCATCTCCCTAAGACGAGATATTAGGACCAAGGGAGATAGGGTATCGAAGGCAGCTGTCAGGTCCAACAAGACCAGAAGAGCGGTATGGCCCTGGTCAACCTCCTTACGGATGTTATTGAGTACTACCGTAAGAGCCGACACCATACTGTGATGTCTCCGGAAGCCATGCTGGGAGTGATCAAGAAAGCCCGAGTTGTCCAAGAATGCCGTCAGATGCTCATTAAGATGGATTTCGAGCATCTTTGCAGGAGCAGGAAGCAATTAAATCGGGCGAACATCTTTAAGGGTCTAGAGATGGCTTCTTTAGGAGAGGCTTAACCACCGCACTTTTCCACGAAGAGGGAAAAGTGCCCTCCTGTATTGCCCGGTTCATGATACTCAGAAGCGGGGGCAGAAGAGATTCCCGACATTCCTTAAAAACTTTAAGAGGACAAGGGTCCAAAGGGGACCCTGACCTGGTCTTGCTTAGAAGCAGGTCTAGCTGTTGAAAGGAGAGCAGTGGAAAGTTAGACAGATACGCAGAAGGGGCCACCGTTCCATCACCCACACCAGGTATGACCAAAGGGAGGGGAGACAGTGCTGCCCTTTGCAATTCAAGGGCAGAGTAGATGTCGGCTATTTTGGAACGGAAAAATTGGGCGATCTTATCACAAAGATCCTGGGATATGGAGATAGGGTCGGGCACTTGCAGGGTGCACAGAGAGTCTGCGATTTTAAAGAGTTCTCTGGGGGAGGTAAGAGAGGTAGTCAAATTAGAAAAGTACTCCTGCTTTTCTTCAATAACCTCCACTTTATATCCCTTAAGGAGAAGTTTATGTTTTTCCCTCTCCTGATAGTCCCAGCTCGCCCTCCACAGCCTTTCCTGCCTCCTGCAGCCTTGTCTTAAAGCTCTCAGAGACTCTGAGAACCAGGGGGCCGAGGGTCTCTTCCTAGCAGTGTAACGAAAAGAGACAGGAGCCAACAGATCCACCGCCAGAGTGATAGAAGCAGTCAGTTCGAGCGCCTCTGTGCTGACATCCTTTGCTGTGGCAGTTGATAAATTGGAGATTAACGGAGCAAGAGTGTCATTAGAAATATTCCCATAGTTGCGCTTAGGTTCTCTCTTGCTAGGGCCCCTCAGCTTAATATATGCCGAGGAGGCCTGAAGCTTCAAAGGGACCGCTAGATGATCAGACCAAAACAACGGTATGGGCACGTCTGTCGTCAGCCTCGAATCATTGGAAAACACCCCATCCAGGATGTGACCTGCCCGGTGGGTGGCACTGGTAACCAATTGCTGTAAACCACAAGCGGACAGTGACTCCAAGAGGGAAAGGGTTTCCCTGGAATCTAGGTTTTCAAGATGGAAATTTAAATCTCCCAGAACAGTAAGTTGGGCGCAGCCAAAACAGGGCTCTAGGAGATTAAACAGAGAATGGCTAAAATCCCCTCTAGGTCCCGGCGGTCTATAGATCAGTATGCCCGCAAAAGGAGCGGCAAAAGGGGAAATTATCAAAAAGTGTAAGGCCTGAAGGGTATCTAAGGGGGCGGATAGAATGGAAATACGACAGGTGTGGGAGTTCTTATAGAGGATCCCCAGACCTCTTCCCCTACGTCCCACTTGATCCGACCTGACTAACGCATAACCCTCAGGAATAGCTTCCACCAGGTCAGGCCCAGAGGAGTCAGAGGCCCATGTTTCAGTAATGAAAACCCAGGAAGGCTTTCTTACAGCTACGAACTCCCTAAATGCAATGTTATTCTTCAGCAGCGATCTAGCGTTAATAAGAAAGCCAGTTTCGCTAGCAGGGATAGAGGGGGGGACAGAGTCTGTAGGGGGGCAGACATTGGGGGCACACTCTATCGGCGGCATACCATTTCTAAGAAAACAGCAGCAAAAGGGGGCATCAGGAAGAGCCTCCGGGGGACAAGAGAAATGACACGATAACCGTGGGGGTCTGAGGGCAATTAACTCAGGGGAGGAGTATTTACAACTACCAACTCTATCACCACTCTCTACTAGTAACTTCTTGCCTTGCCCAGTTCCTAGCCCGTCCTTAGCGCGGATGGGCGCAGACGGGCTGGACTCTGGCGTGACTCCGGCGCGAATACGGTGCACCCGCTGCGCGCAAACGCTGCGCGTGTGCATAGTGGGTAAATATAGAGGTCTAGCGTGTCAGGACAACTAGAGCGCTAAACAAAATGGCGCCCGCAAAGCGTCCCTTCCTACCCCCAAGATGGCGTGATATAGCCGGTAGACCGCGCTAAGGGAGATCCGCTGAAGCCGCAGTGATTCTGAAAATTTTATAGTGCAGTTATGCGGGGGTGAGCTAAAATCAGGGGGAAACTAACACAAATACCAACACAAATGTAATAAAACAGGAAGTTTTTAAAATGCTCAAATGTACGAGTATAGCGCGGCAATATTGAAGGAATGAAAGCGCCCAATGATAAGCGCTAAGCGTAGAATGAGTAGCCTTGTCTAAGGCTGAACCTCCACCTTCTCCGCCCTTAAATACGCATCTAGCGTGTCAGGACAACTAGAGCGCTAAACAAAATGGCGCCCGCAAAGCGTCCCTTCCTACCCCCAAGATGGCGTGAGATAGCCGGTAGACCGCGCTAAGGGAGATCCGCTGAAGCCGCGGTGATTCTGAAAATTTTATAGTGCAGGTATGCGGGGGTGAGCTAAAATCAGGGGGAAACTAACACAAATACCAACACAAATGTAATAAAACAGGAAGTTTTTAAAATGCTCAAATGTACGAGTATAGCGCGGCAATATTGAAGGAATGAAAGCGCCCAATGATAAGCGCTAAGCGTAGAATGAGTAGCCTTGTCTAAGCAAACTACCTAATGAGGAAAGCACAGATGTACTCTCTGTAATGTCAGCAAGCAGTGTTTTCTTAAAGAATACTTCTAATGTTTCCTTCACGAATCACTGCACCTTCCTATTGAATTGAGGGCACTTTTGAAACTTTTATCTTATGTTTTCTTTTTTATTGTGCTTCTTCTGAGGTGAATTCAGTGTCCTGCCCTTCAATAGAGTCTGCATTGTTGTAAGGAATTGGGTAATTGGCTGAGGGGCCCTTAGGGTGAGGGGGGCAAGAAGAGCGGAAGCTCAATTCAGGCAACAAACACAATCCTCATCAGGTTGAACCACAAAAAGTCTCTAAATTAACCTGTGCTTAAACGTCTGGTAGCTTGGCATTAAAGCAGTCAGGCTTAACCTAGAGGCAATGTGTAAAGTATTAATGTAGCACACAAGAAAAATCCCAACCAATTTAGACAAAATAGAGTACATTTTAACAAAATGATACCAGGATGTAAGAGGTAAATGATCACTCTAACTTCCATTTTCAGGTGAGTAACAGAAGTATTTATTAAGGCACTTCACCCATCATGAATCATAAGCACTGTCACTTAGCTGCTCAACTCTTCTCAACAATCTATGTTCTCTCTTCTATTTACTACATTCAAAATTCTATCCCAGAGAAGCATGTACAACATACCACACATCTTCCCCCATTAATTTAAACAACAAAAAAACACAAGAAACATATCTAAGCCCATACAGTAAACATTTAAACTTTAAGCACCAATGATACATTACTAAAGTTTGTAAATGATTTTGCTAACATTTCTAATGTAAACAGAAAACATTACCAAATGATTCATACATTACTTTTGTAGTTCTCCAACATGAAAATATAACCACATAAATCACATTATTAACCATGCTTTTTGAGATAATTTGGATATTTACTTTTAAGAAAGCTTTTGCTTCTTTCTGTTTCTTTTCCTTCTGACACTGTTTTGCTTCCTTACTCTACATCTTCCTTTTGTAATTTTACAACCTCATTCTTCTCACTTTCTTCCTCAACACTCACATTACCTCTTAACACCACCTTCCTACTTTTATTCCAAATTCTGCCATCTTCAGTTTTAATAGCATTATAAAAACACTTAACCACACGAACTGGCCTCGTGAATTTTGACCAAAGCATGCAACCCACAGGCGCTCTTATTTTTACCCAATTTCCTACTTGTACTATAATATTTTTTACAGTTTTTTTAATCAAAGTACTCCTTCCTTTTCTTCTGCAACCCCAGTTTCCATTTTCTCCATTCACCCACACTATTTTACTTTATTCCTTTGTCCTAATCCTTCCAACTCAAAATGGTATTGAAGTCCTTCCTTTAAATAGCTCAAATAGTGACTTTCCTGTTGATGTATGTGGTGTCATTGTAAGTGCTGTTATGCTTTTTTGTAACTCCTCTTTCCAATTTAAACTTTTCACTCTGAGTAATTATATATTTTCTTTGATTACTTTGTTAAATTTCTTCACATTTCCATTCATTTCTGGATGATTAATAGAGCATTTACAATGTGCAAAGCCACAGGATTGTAAAAGTTCTTCCTTACTTTTGAAATAAATTGAGGACATTTGTCAGAGAGAAGCGATGAAGGATAACTTTCCCTTTTCAATATTTATCTTATAAATGTAATGATCACACTGGATGTTACCTCTTGCACACCTATGACTGCCACCCACCGTGAATATAGAGCCATAAGAACTATTAAGTAAGGTGTTCCTTGTTCCCCTCTCAAAGGACCTACAATATCATCTGCAAATTCCTGCCACAGACGATTCAGTTATGTGAGACACACTGAAGCCATCAGTCGAGGTTTCGATACGTTGTCGCCACTCTTACAGTCAAGCAATCTCTTACCTCACGTTTAACACTTCAATCCATTCCTGCCCAACAAAAATTTGCCCCTACAATTCCAAGATGTTCCTGATTAGCTTCACATATTAAATATTTCTTCAAATTCAAAGGAGGAACCACTCTTGTTCCCCTCAACAGTAAACCTCTATCAGCTGTTAAGTCTTTCTTTATGAAAAACCAAGGTTTTGTTAGACCTCTAAAGTTATTAGAGTGAATTGCCTGAATAAATTCTGTTAACTCATTACCTTCACCTAGTTCCTCCCTCCAGGTCTCCTCTGTCAATATCCCTAGAGTTATCTCACATACATTAATACCTTCTTCCAAATCTTCTTCTCTTTCTTCATCCTATACCTATGTACACATCAATCTGGATAAACAATCAGCTGATAAATTGTTAACACCAGGAACACGTTCGACATCAAACTCAAAATGTTGTAAAGCAATCGCTTATCTTCTGATTCTAGACAACACAAAATGCTATCCTTTTCCTGAAAAATGTATTTCAACAGCTAAAATGTCGTGCCCCCCCAAAAATTCTGAAACTTAATTATTGACTAAAAAATGGCTAAAGCTTCCCTTTCACAGAATAATTTAATTCTGACTCATGTAAACAAAAAATCTTGATGCACACACAATCAGCTATTCCTTTCAATCTTTCCTTTGCTTCAAGATTGTACCAAGTACTTTGGAACTCACATCTGTGAATATAAATGTTTCTTCTCCTGGACTATATGTTGCAAATTTAGAGCCTTTCTTAATTCATCTTTAAAACTTTCAGAATCTTGTTGGCTCTCCGAAGTCCAAACAAATTTCTTATTCTTCACCACTAAACCTCTCAAATGTGCAGATTTCTCAGCCACATTCTTTATGAACTTGCCAAAATACCCTACCATCCCAAGAAAAGATACATCCTCTTCCTTTGAAATGGGGCTTGCCAAACTTTGAATAATGTTCACCAACTCCTTTTTAGGTGACACACTTTCTCCTGAAATCAAGAGTCATACGTAATTTCTTCTTTTACCAACAACTTGTATTTTTCCTGCTTGAAGGTTAGATCAGCTTGAAGGAGCCTTTGTAACATTTGGCTCATCCTGAAATCGTGTTCAGAAACATTGTTACCATGCACCAACAAATCATCCTGATAATATTTCACAACCTTTATCCATTTAAGGACTGTTGCCATCACTCTGTGAAAAAAAGATGCTGCTGACACCAGTCCAAATGTCATGTGCCTAACCTTGAATGCAGCCATCGGTGTGATGAACGATGTAAGTTCCTTGGATATTTCAGACAACTCCACCTGATGATATGCTGAAGTAAAGTCCAGCATTGTAAAATACCTTCCACCAGCTAATGTTGAAACAATTTCATCAATATTTGGTAGTGGATATTTCTCAACAATAACCTCTTTGTTTAATGCTCTTAAATCATCACAAAGTGTAATGTTATCAATACTCTTCTTAGCTACAACTATTGGTGCCAACTATTCAGTTGCTTCTACCGGTGTTATTATCTATCAATCCATTAATTTCTTTAGTGCTTGCTCGACTTTCTACTGTACTGCCAAAGGAATCCATCTCCCTTTAGCTATGATTGGTACTGCCCCTTTTCAAAATCTTATTTGATGTTTGTACTCCTTCAAACATCCTAACTCTTTTCTAAACAAGTGTGCACATTCTGACACAAAATCCACTGAACTTGTTTCCACCTCTTGTATTTGTACCTCAGGCTCAGCATTAGAATTGAAGGTTACTCCACGTGTCGCTGTTGGGACCACCCAAATAGATTATCTCCTTTCTCAGATACATACATTTTCCCCAGGATATACCTGTCATTTCAAAGCACACATTAAAATAATCACACATATTAAAGGGTTGCCCCCAAATCCTCCTGGATTTCCATCATCAATTGTAACTTATTTTTCCCATCAGACCATTGCCTATACGTATCATTTGAAATAATTGTTATGTGCGAACAAGAATCAAACTTCAAATTCACTTCCACTCCATCAATTTTCACAATTCCATTTGGATACTCCTGCATAGCATCTTTAACCTGGAACAGGTGTGTGGTTCTTTTAGTCTCTTTATCTTGCTCTTTCTTGAATTTGGACCTACAACATTTACTAAAATGGCCTCTTTTGTCACGGCTATGGCACACCACATTCATAGCTGAACAATGTTTTGCATAAGCTTTGAGACCACTCTTGCCACAGTGATAACATTCCCCCAAATATTTCATATTATCTTTATGATCTTCTTTTACCCCAAATTTGTTTTTTACTCCACAATCTCATCCACCTTCTCTGGTTGTACCGGTTCTGTCTCTTTACCCTTTAAAATGTGTAATTCCAGGACACATTTCATCATGTGCTCACAGCTCTTTGCCACTAATATTACCTCCTCTAGAGGTGGGTCATCCTTGAGCCAAAGTTCTTCTCAAATTGTATCACTGCTGCACCTGAACACTAGTTGATCTTTTATTTTTTATTCTGTGGGCTCCCCAAATTTGCATGCCGAATCCAATTTTCTCAGAGCTGTTACATATTCTGCAATAGATTCATCCTTGCTTTGCTCCCTTGAACCAAAATGGTATCTCTCAAGAATAGTACTAACACATGGCAAATAATGTCTGTCAAGTTTCAATATACATATCTCATACTCATTTAAATTCGTTTGGTCTTCATCACTTAATTCAGGTAAATTCTCAAGTACTTCTTGACCCTCCCCACCAAGACATATATTGCCAAATATTTTTTTCCATTTGCTCCAACTTACAGATGGCTCACCTGGACTGCTAAGAAAGAAAGGTGAAGGTATTGCATTCTGCATTGTCCACCAAAGAGTATTATCCAACTTATTATATATTTTTTCACAACTAACTAATAGTCCAACTATATACTTAATATGTGCATACCTAAACAACTTATGACTTGAATCAGTTGTTAAACAACTTATGACTTCAATCAATTGTTTACTTTTCATAGATGTGCAGGCTTAAATATTATGACGTGTCTGTCACCGTGAAATATGAAATTTCTTCGAGTACTCAAGTTCTTACCTGCACAACTATTTGTTTCTACTGTTTCTTTAGAATGCAGTATTTCATTAAAAACAAATCCCATCTTACCACTTCACAATGATTTTCTTGAAAATAACTGCAAACGATTGCTCTCTGTCACCAACAGGTGTGCCTGTCACCGTAACCGGCAAAACACACTCACGAAGAAATGCTCTGCTTTTCTCAATATAAGGCATGCCTGTCGCAGTGACAGAATGTATTTATTTAAATACACACTTGATGCAGTTGTACCATTACCACCAATACATTGCTGCTAATAGGTGTGCCTCTCACCGTACTAGGCAAAAATACACCCTTTTGCCCCCAAATAAGGCATGCCTGTCACTGTGTCAGATATAAACACTCTGTGGATAAGACTTGTCTATCGTTGTGATATGAACTATGCTTCTTGCTCCTAGTACATGTTCATATCACAAAATAGCAGCATGCACTCAGCTTAACGTGCTTTCAAAATACATCCTTTGCACCACAGTAGGGGGCCCAAACACCTAAAATGGGGGCACGCACACCAACCTGCATGCTTTCTTCAGTAAATATCCCTTGTTTTCCTCTTTGGAGACTACCACATCACTTTGGTAACTTAGAAGCCAATGTCACCCAAGCAAACAATATGGAAGCATGCACACTGCCTTACATGCTTTTCCAGGTAATCTCCCGTGTTTTCTTCAGTATCCCTGATGTCATCAAAGAGCTAGCAGTTGTTGGGCTGCCGGAACTCACACAACAACACCTGCTCTGTCTACACCACTGACCATGGACCTCACAAAGTGCTGCCTACTCCTGCAATACAACATAAACAGACCTCACCAAGATCTTCTTCGTCACATCTTCACTGTCCATGATAATGCCATAGAAAACCACAGTAATATATCCACTGATATCACTGCTTTCCGCCTGTTCCCTTCCATCCAGATTTTCCCAAAGTTGAGGTGCCTTCACTTTTTTACTTCTTACAATGTCCCTCGCTCACCACCAGTGTAACAAGGTAAATAACTACACCAACTTCCAGATTCAGGTGAGGTAGAAATGTTTACAATAAGGCACCTGACCCATCAGGAATCATAAGCAACTAACCACTGCACCTGTCACTTAGCTGCTCAACTGTACTCAACATTCTATGTTCTCTATTCTATCCCCTACATTCTATATTCGGTCCTAGATAAGCATGTACAACATACCACAGAGCACAGCAAAAATGCAACCAGTAGACCTGGAGATATCGGATTTTAAAGTTTTTAGTGGAAAATAGTGCCAAGAAGCTGAAAGTACCACTCACGGTTATTTCGTCAGGCTAGATCGGGGTAAAGTCACAAGTTCTGGGTGACAGAGATGGATTGCAGACCGTTGTTGCTGTCGAGCCAAGATTCGGTCATTGCTGGAGTTTCAGCTTGGTGGATCTTTGTGTATGGTCGCTATTGGTGCAAAGTGCAGGCCTCACATTGCTGGTTGTACGGAATGGTCAGAATGAATAGCAGGTCTCAGAGGAACTTTGTATTGGCGATCGTCATGGATGGCAGAGTCTTGGTGTGAATGGTCTGTTTGCGGTCATGAGGGGCCAAACTTTTCACTTTTTTATTGTAGATGAGCTCTCACTGATGCCAGCCAAGGGTCCAGGATCTGGGGAGGCATCTTTTAGGGTTCAGAGACTCATTCCAGCAGAGGCCATCAGGGCTCAAGCCAGTCCAGTTCCAGTTGTATCTGGTCAGCTGGTCAGCTGGGTTGTAGGGAGGCATCTGGAAGTTTAATGTGTCCCTGTAGCACACACAGGAGGTCAGACAACTGACCCATGGAGTCAATCTGAGCAGCCTGGGATCAGGACAATTAGGCCCAATCTTCTTTTTTCAGACAGCAAGGCAGTCGTTCAAGCAGTAGGGTAGTCTTTCTTTTATATCTTCCACAGGTCCAGTAGTATTCTGATGTGAGTTCTGGGTGTCCAAGAAAGATAGTGACCATCTGGGTTAATGATCCAATATTCTTCTACTACTCACATTTTAGAACAAGACTGCTGTTGAGTTTTTGATACCCCAATGTTTTAGATGCTGGGATATGTCCTAACTGCGACCGACATACAGTGACTGAACAAGAGTGAACATTGTTCTTCGACTTCTTTGGACTTATACTATGCTTCAGAGTTGTTATGTTTTCACTGTGTTATGAAGGACATCGCCTAGATAACTTCTGGTCATTAATTTCAGGGAAACTCCAGCAGCATGGTTTATTTCAGCCCAGAGCCTTCGTTGCAGAATGGTAACTTTGGTTCCATGCAGATGTGCATTGTATGATCTCCAGTATGTAATAATGGAGTACTTGACACTTTGAGGCT
Organism: Triturus cristatus; assembly: GCF_964204655.1. Classification (NCBI taxonomy): domain Eukaryota; kingdom Metazoa; phylum Chordata; class Amphibia; order Caudata; family Salamandridae; genus Triturus; species Triturus cristatus. The sequence continues at coordinate 906,581,298 of NC_140583.1, forward strand.
TGTGGGTCATTAGACATTATTGGGGCACTTCATAGAGGAGTATCAGTGAGAGTAATACTATCCTACCATTGTTTTAAGTCAACGGACTTCATTTTCTAGTCACATTTTATTCCCATTTGGAAGATGGCGGTTAGATATCGGGACATCTGACATCAATGCGTAGTAGTCTGTAGTCGAATTTCACTTGTGTAGGATCGTTTCAAAAGAGAGTTTTAACGTCGGGTTGCACAAACGATTGGAGCTTCTGGAGTTTGTTGGAATCTCTATATACAGTGATTGAGGTAAGCGCACAGTGGGTAATATTCCGATTATCCATTTTAGTGAACAGCTGGTGTAGTAGATGGTGTGTGCTTACGATCATCAGTTATGAGTCATTCATTTTTGTATTGCAGATATGAGCATAGGCTTTTGAATTGTGTACTAAGGAGTTGAAGCATTATAAAGTCCTCAGGTAAGGTGGCAAGCTATGTTTCATAGGATTTGGAAGTGTTATTGAGTGTTGTGTACATATAAAGGGTTGTCGTTTTTTGATTCTCAGATAATTTTTATCTCCATCACAAACTGGAGTTGCAGTGTTGTTTATGACATTGAGTACGTTTTGAGTGACCAGGACAGACTAATTGCAAGCACAAGTGGGGAGAGATGATATTTAATCTCATATACTCATTAAGCTTGCGCATCTCTAAACACGTAAGGTGTGATATATGAGGACCAATAACTGGTTGGATACAAAGAAACAAGGGCTTTACTCTTAAATCCAAATGAGGCCACTTGATTTTACCATTAAGCACGATATCTAATTGCTTTATAGCACTTGAACAGAAGGGCCTTGTTAAAAAGGATGATAAATGGTTCACCCTGCACATTGTCATTTTTATTGTTATAGATGCGGCCCCTGATGAAGGGACACATGTCCCGAAATGCATTGGGCATAGAAGAAAAGAATATTTGTATGCTAAAAAGTTTAAATGCATAATTCTGTGTTGTGTGTTGTGTATTTGTTGAAGTGAAATAATTTTGTATTTGTATATGTTCGAGAAGAGGTGAGGTGAGAACACCTTGTTGAAATACAAATTATTTTGTAAAAAGAAAGTAAAAGGTTGTAAGCATTTATTCTTGCAAAAGTGCATATTGGAACAAGTACAAGTACTTGAACGTATGATTTTGATGATTTTGATTTAGGGCATGCTAGACATCATGCATTTCAATGTAGCACTCCAGAGTTAAAAGAATTACAGTTTACAATTAGGGTTTAAGAGAGGAGTGCTCCACTATCATTTATGTTTATTGTCCCATCTTTATACCTAGGACAAGGATATCCCCTGACCGACCCCCAAATCTAGTTCTAGTCGATTCTACCTTGTCCCCTGGTCCAGGCTCCAAACTATTTAGGGTAACAAAATGCAGGTCTGGCCTGGTATTAGACTCCTTTGTGTGGGGTGCAGGCAAAGCCATTTGAAATATAGCACCTCCCCAGCTATCCTGTCAGGATGCGTTACAACAAACAAATGATGGACGGAATGCTGACCATGCATACATTCTCCCCCAGTCAAGAGATCTGGGTTAAATCAATCGTTCTTTTGCCCACTACACCACCCCAGTTCAGACATGGCCATATGCAAATCAGTCTTGACCCTGTGCCTCATGGGAACAGTCCAGCCCGAACTGCCAAGCCATGTCTTCCCTGGACCGGAATCAAGCATCCTAGGACCGGTTTCTGGCTATCAGCCGTCATCAGCCAGGATAGCTTGACTCCAGTGGCGTAGTGAGCACGGGTCCCACGTCTGGGAATACCCATCCCACTTAGGGCCAAAAGCGTTACAACAAACAAATGATGGACGGAATGCTGACAATGCATACATTCTCCCCCAGTCAAGAGATCTGGGTTAAATCCATCGTTCTTTTGCCCACTACCCACCCCAGTTCAGACATGGCCATATGCAAATCAGTCTTGACCCTGTGCCTCATGGGAACAGTCCAGCCCGAACTGCCAAGCCATGTCTTCCCTGGACCGGAATCAAGCATCCTAGGACCGGTTTCTGGCTATCAGCCGTCATCAGCCAGGATAGCTTGACTCCAGTGGCGTAGTGAGCACGGGTCCCACGTCTGGGAATTCCCATCCCACTTAGGGCCAAAAGCGTTACAACAAACAAATGATGGACGGAATGCTGACAATGCATACATTCTCCCCCAGTCAAGAGATCTGGGTTAAATCCATCGTTCTTTTGCCCACTACACCACCCCAGTTCAGACATGGCCATATGCAAATCAGTCTTGACCCTGTGCCTCATGGGAACAGTCCAGCCCGAACTGCCAAGCCATGTCTTCCCTGGACCGGAATCAAGCATCCTAGGACCGGTTTCTGGCTATCAGCCGTCATCAGCCAGGATAGCTTGACTCCAGTGGCGTAGTGAGCACGGGTCCCACGTCTGGGAATACCCATCCCACTTAGGGCCAAAAGCGTTACAACAAACAAATGATGGACGGAATGCTGACAATGCATACATTCTCCCCCAGTCAAGAGATCTGGGTTAAATCCCGAGTGGGAAGGGTATGCTCAGACGTAAGTCCCTTGCTCTCCATGCCACTGGAATCAAGCTATCCTGGCTGATGAGGGCTGAAAGCCCGAAACCGGTCCTAGGATGCTTGTTTCCAGTCCAGGGAGGACCTGGCTTGGCAGTTCGGGTTGGACTGTTCCCATGGGGCACAGGGTCAAGACTGATTTGCATATGGCTGGGTTCAAACTGGAATGGCATGGTGAGCAAAAAAACGATGGATTTAGGCCCAGATCTCTGTACTGGGGTGAATGTATGACATTGTTCTGCATTCTGTCCATCAATTGTTGTTTTTGCATCCTGTCAGGATGGCCATTCATGTCCACACCTAAACCCCGTTAGTCTCACTTTCTGGAAGTAATACACAAACCCCAGCATAAGTTCCATTCACACTCATATAACCCAGGACACTGGCAGAAAGACACAGTTGGTTGGAACAAGAAAAGTTCTATTTTCTAAATGTGGCATTTTCAGAATTGTATCATTAAATCTCACTCCACCATTAAAGAGGAGTTTAAATTATAATTAATTTGAGTGTAAACAGCATATTTCTTGCTGCTCCCATTCATATATTAGCACTTATTAAATGTAATAAGGTAAGCCAATGTTAGCCTGTGGGAGAAAAAGGCCTTGCAACTGGAAAAAACGATTTTAGGAGTTTTTCTCTGTTTACATTCAGGACATGTAAAACTTAAACATACCGATCCTACTTTTTAAATATACCATGCCCGATGAGCCTTTAGGACCTACTTTATGGGTGACTTACAAGTAATCAAAAGGAATGTTTAAGCGAGGCAAAATGTTTATTTGCCAGGTCAAAATGGCAGAAGCAGCTCTGAGACATGTTTTAAAATGCTACTTTAGTGGGTGGCACAATGAGTGCTGCTGTCCACTATTAGAATTTAATTAACAAGCCCTGGGCACATGTAGTGCCATTTTCTAGAGACTTACAAGTAAATTAAAAGTTCCAATTAGATGTAGCCAAATTTTACCATGTTTGAGGAGAGTACAAGTAATTTAGCACTGGGTATCAGGTGTAAAGTGCACCGAGCTCTAATGCCAATAAAAAAGAGTGAAGACAAAACATTTGGGGGAATACCATGCCAAGGATGTTAGGTCTAACAATTGCTCTTTACCTTTAATTTTCATAAAACGTTTGTGTGTCTTGGTTCTGTTTGTAGACTTTGGTCAGTGAGATGTGCTTGCCTCTAAAAAAACAAGCACACTCCATTGTGTCCTTGGAAATTTATTGGGTGTATTTCTTTAAAAACAGCACTGCTTTAACTTTATCAGTCACTTTATAGTTAATATAATAACTATCATGAAATAGGAATCTACAATTGTTATGCAACAGTCAGCATAGCCTGAAGAAGCAGCTTTTAATATTTATTAAAAAAGTACTTAGCTAGGTCACATATCAAAAAAAATGTATACCCAAGTCTGATAGCTTTACAGCTCTAATACATTTGCATGAGCCTTACAATTGCTTGACTACGATGCTAACAATCTTCTCAAGTGGCTATATCACACATGAATACGATGCTCCAAGATAGGTTCCTGGCAGTCATCCTTAGATTCTCAAGGCCAGAACCAATTTCCCTTGCCCACATGGGCCTCCACAATTAGGAACAGGTAGTCAGAGAGAAGCATAGCCATCCAGTCCTATGTTCAATCACTAATGATCAACCACATCTGTGGCCGATGAAGTGAGCAAATATTGTTCATGTCTGGCCATGATATGCTAACCATGACACTTCATACTCACTAAGATCACTAATAACCAAATTGAACAATACTAACCATTCCACAAAGGTGACCATAACCACCATCCTTCGCCATTCTCTCATAGCTCCACAGTTACAGCAAATGACTACAGCACATGAATGAAAATCTTTTTCCCACCTCGAAAATCATCTTCTATTTCAACTACCAGTTGAAATAAAAAAAAAATTGAAATATGAGGTAGCATTTTTTGGGGGAGACCAAGGGGAATGCTGTATAGTAGGACATTTGTGCCGGCACAGTGATCCCACACAGAAATGTGATTTTCTCAGCTACTTTTGAGGTTTGCAGGGGAAAACATTGGGTGACCAGCGCAAGCCACACATCCCTGAACACCCCCAACTGTCTAGCTTCTAGAAATGTTTGGGTTTGGCATGTTTTCCTAAATGGCCGCTGAGCCCGAGACTAAAAACGCAGGTGCGATCTTTGCAAAACCATGTAGTTTTGTGATTGGTAATATTGATGTCTCCACAATATATGTTGTGCCCTTGCCTGTCACCGGTACTTGGCCCACCCACAAAAGTGAGGTGCCATTTTTATCACGAGACCTGGGGGAATGCTGGGTGGTCGGAAATTTGTGTCAGCCCGGTGATCCCACAACTTTCCTACACAGAAACGTGAGAAAAATATATATTTTTTTTAGCTAAATTTCAGATTTACAGGGGATTCTGGGTAGGAAAATGTTGGGGGATCCAAGCAAGCCACACCTCCCTGGTGTGCCCCGTTTGTCTAGTTTTCAGAAATGTGTGGGTTTGGTAGGTTTCCCTAGATGGCCGCCGAGCCCAGGACCAAAAACCCAGTTCAACCCCCCCTTGGAAAACCAGGTTGTTTTGTGATAGGCAATTTTAATGTCTCCACAATACGTTTTGGGCCCTTGACTGTCACGGGTGCTTGTGCCACTCACACAAGTGAGGTACCATTTTTATCGGGAGACCGGGGAGAACGTTGTGCGGTAGGAAATGTGTGCCGACCCAGTGATTCCACAACTTTCCCGCACAGAAAATTGAGGAAAATGTGATTTTATTAACTAAAGTTGAGGTTTGCAAGGGATTCTGGGTAGAACAATGTTGGGAAATCCACATAAGCCATACTTCCCTTGTCTTCACTGGGTGTCTAGGTTTCAGAAATGTCTGGGTTTGGTAGGTTTCCCTTGATGGCCGCTGAGCCCGGGACCAAAAACGCAGGTGACCCCCTTGAAAAACCAGGTGCTTTTGTGATAGATAGGTGGGCACCTGTGTTTTTGGTTCCGGGCTTGAAGACATCTAGGGGAACCTAAAAAACCCAGACATTTCTGAAAACGAAACACCTGTGGGCATACAGGGAGGTGTGGTGTTGATCCCCTAACATTTTCTTCCCAGAATCCACTGCAAACATCAAATTTTGAAGTTTGCGGAGGATTCTGGGTAAGAAAACACTGGGGATCCATAAATGCCACACTGCCAGCCAAGAGTCAGTACAAGCACACCACCATCAAAGCACAGCACCAGCCAAGCGCCATCCATGCACTACGCCAGCCAGTGCCATCCACACACACCGCCAGCCAAACACCATCCACGTACACCACCAGCGAAATGCCATCCATGCACACAGTCAGCCAAGTACTATCCACGCACACCGCGGCCAAGCGCCACCCACATATTCTGCCAGCCAAGCACCATCCCCGCACACAGCCAGTCAAGCAGGGCTGAACTGGGAACAGCAACCAGCCCTGGCAGATTGCTGCTCGACCGGCCCTGGGAGGGTGGGGGCGTGCTAGTATACAGCACTGCTCCCGCTTTTGTTACTGTAGGCCGATATTGCAGAACTGCTGCAAAACCAGCCCCAGTGACAAAACTAGCCCCCAGGGCCAGAAAACTGTCCCCCACCACTCCGGCCTACTGGGGAAATGCCGGTGCCCGCTACGAACAGTCTGGCCCTGCAGCCAAGCACCATCCATGCACAGAGTCAGCCAAGCTCCAGTCCACGTACACTGCCAGCCAAGCGCCACTCCAGGCACACCACCAGGCAACCGCCAATCTACACACACCATCATCAAGCGCGAGTACACGCACACCATTAGCCAAGTGCAGGTCTACACAAAACGCCAGCAAAAGCTCAGTACACGCAGACCATCAGCCAAACTCAAGTTCACACACACAAACTCTCCCTGGTTTCTAGTGGTTTCCTGCCCCCGCTTGGGGGCAGATGAGACTACAAATATCACTGAAACAGCCAAAATGTGTGGCTAAAAAAAGGCGAGCGACACTTGCCTATGGGGATTCTCCCTGACATGCCCATACACATATCCCTGGTGCCTCATGGGCTTTCTGCCTGCCCCAGGAAGCAGATCAGGGACTATTGACCCATCTGCCCTCTGGGGTGGCAGAAATACTTTTTTGGGCGTGGGGGCATTAGCATGCCGATTTTTGGCAGCCCTCACCCCTACGTATAAAAAAAAAAACATAATCCCTGGTGCCTATTGGGCTTTCTGCCTGCCCCAGGAAGCAGATCAGGGACTATTGCCCCCATCTGCCTCCCGGGGAGAAAGACTGTGGCAATTTTTTGGGTGGGTGGGGGTATTGGCATGCCCATTCTGGACAGCCCCCATCCCTACATATAATAAAAAAAACAATCCTTGGTGCCTAGTGGGCTTTATGCCGCCCGGGGGGCAGATAAAGTGCTATTGCCCCCATCTGCTTCTCGGGGAAGGCAAGAAGACTGTTGCAACTCATTTGTGTGTGTGGGGGCAGTGGCAAGCCCATTCTGGGGAGCCCCCACCCCTATGTATAAACAAAACAATCCCTGATGCTTTTTCTACCGCCCCGGGGGCAGATTAGGGGCAATTGCCCCATCTGCCTTCTGGGGGGGCAGAAAGACTGGATTTTTTGGGGGGAGTGAGGGCATTGGCATGTCCATTTTGGGTAGCCCCGTCCCCTATATACATAAACAACAAAAATCAGTTGTACCTAGTGGGCTTTCTGCCCCCCTAGGGGCACGGATCAGGGGATATTGCCCCCACATGCCTCCTGGGGGCAGAAAGATGGGACTTTGGGGGGAAGGTGGAGGCATTGGCATGCCTATTTTGGGCTGACCCCACCCCTATATATATTTAAAAAAAACTAGTGCCTAGTGTGCTTTATGCCCCCCCCCCCTCGGTGGCACAGATTGGGAGCTATTGCCCCCACCTGCCTCCCAGAAGCAGAAAGACTGTGGATGTTTTGGGACAGGTGGGCATTGGCATTCCCATTTTTGTCAGCCCCCCCACCCATAAAGACATCATTTATAACCCTGGTGCCTAGAGTGGGGAGACAGATTGGGGGATGATGCCCCATCTGCCTCCCAGGGGGGTAGGCAGAAAGACTGTGGAATATTTTGGGGGGTGCTGCATTATCATGCCCATTATGGGCAGCCCCTACCACATTATACATTAAAAAGAAAACTGGTGCCTAGTGTGCTTTTTGCCCCCCCCGGGCAGATCAAGGACTGTTGCTCCCAGTAGGGGCAGAAAGACTGATGTGGCCCAAAAATATGGGGGGAGCAAAAGCCCTTGCCACTCCCCCCTCCCGGGCGCCCAGTGGGTAGATCTCTGCTTGGGGATCGCCCTCCTGAGGTGATCCCCAAGCATGGATTCACTAGGGAGAGGTACCATTGGAAAGAGGAGATTCTCACCTTTGTAATGATGCATCTCCTGATTGCCTCAGTGCTCAGAGGGATGAGATAGCCCCATGAGCACAGAGGCAGTAAAACGGAAACTGTATTTCAGTTTCGGTTTCTCCGAATTGGCATCAGCAAGACGTGTGCACCGATCATCATTTTGGAGAAAGTACTCAGGCAGGGTGTGTTGCAGCTAGAGGTAGCAGTAGAATTGGGATTTGTGTTGGGAAAATTCAGTTTTGAAGAGTAGAAAAGGATTTCAAGTGGTAACCCTCCCTGACATCTCCCAGTCTCAGCACACCTATAAGGTCCCATCCCCGGAAGCCTTTGAGTTGTGCCACCTGATTCACCTTCCTGTCCAGAGGGGTCTCCATTGTCACCCAGAGATCCCACTCTATCAACCGCAATGTCGACCTCTAGGGCAGGAAAACTGTCCTGGTGATCTCCAGAAGCACCTGGGGAATGGGTGTCCGGTATAGTATGCCTGTAATATTATCAAAACCTATTAAGTAAATCTCTTTCCTAAAGGCCAGGTCTTCCAATCCACCGTGTAGCCATTAATTCACCACCAGTGTGTGTTTCGCCCAGTAGTAAAGGCAGATATCTTCCATGGTCAGGGTTCCCTTGAATGTGGATCTGACACATTAATTAAAGGACATTCTGGGTCCATAGGTATTTACGTACTTTGGAAGTGATATGCACGAACCAGTGGTTTTGGATAAAGAAGGGAAGTTCTGGAGGACATGAAGCAGGTGCAAGAGAATCATCATCTTATATAGGACCACCTGGCTGCAAATTTAGAGGCAATTTAGTCGAATGCTCAATAGCATAATTTCCCCTTGTAAGTGGTCGAAGGTTAAGGCTCCAGACAAGTTCTGGCTCCCAGGTCATATAGATGCCTAGGTATCGAAAGCTCAAGCATCAGATGGGGAGAGCAAGGTGCCATGTTTCTTCTCCTCAATCGCCTGTCAGGGGAACCCGGAGAGATTTGGTCCGACTCACTGTCAGTCCGGACGCTGTCCCAAAGGTTTCTAGGAAACAAATAAGGAGACTTGTTACGGCAGGTTGGGCTATAAAAGGGAACATCGGCAGCATAGACGGCAAATCTATCCTCCAATGCCCGTCCCCAGTCAAACTCCTAGACCTGAGCGTCACAGCGCACAGATGTCACCAGCAGTTCCTTCACTAGGGCAAAGAGTAAGGGAGACCAGGGGCATATCGGGAATCCAGGGGATATTGCCTGATTCACTCACACTCAGGATTGCGACCAGATATAGAGAATGTAAATGTAATATTTGAAATGTGCACCAAGACCCAGTTTGCTCAGCACTTCCAGTAAAATAGCCCAGTCGAAAGAATCAAAGGCCTTCTCAAAGTCTAGAAGTATAAGTGCTGTGGAGCTTTGCAGGGTCCAGAAGAAGGCCAGGGCAATGTTTACTCTTTGGATACAGTGTCTTGTGCTGTGATGGTGAATAAAATGTAAACACAAATGGGGCTGCCCCTAGTCGGGATTGCTACAGGTCTCTAGAGATGCGTGTAAAGTGGGGGCATATCACAAAAAGTGTAGGACTGGCCTCACACACCACCAAGTTTCATGCTTCTTCATAGGATGTCCTCGCCCTCTAAAACCTCAGTTTTAGAGGGCGAGGACGGCCTATGATGAAGCATGAAGCATGAAGCATGAAGCATGATGATCCCCAAGCATGGATTCACTAGGGAGGGGTACCATTGGAAAGAGGAGATTCTCACCTTTGTAATGATGCATCTCCTGATTGCCTCAGTGCTCAGAGGGATGAGATAGCCCCATGAGCACAGAGGCAGTAAAACGGAAACTGTATTTCAGTTTCGGTTTCTCCGAATTGGCATCAGCAAGACGTGTGCACCGATCATCATTTTGGAGAAAGTACTCAGGCAGGGTGTGTTGCAGCTAGAGGTAGCAGTAGAATTGGGATTTGTGTTGGGAAAATTCAGTTTTGAAGAGTAGAAAAGGATTTCAAGTGGTAACCCTCCCTGACATCTCCCAGTCTCAGCACACCTATAAGGTCCCATCCCCGGAAACCTTTGAGTTGTGCCACCTGATTCACCTTCCTGTCCAGAGGGGTCTCCATTGTCACCCAGAGATCCCACTCTATCAACCGCAATGTCGACCTCTAGGGCAGGAAAACTGTCCTGGTGATCTCCAGAAGCACCAGGGGAATGGGTGTCCGGTATAGTATGCCTGTAATATTATCAAAACCTATTAAGTAAATCTCTTTCCTAAAGGCCAGGTCTTCCAATCCACCGTGTAGCCATTAATTCACCACCAGTGTGTGTTTCGCCCAGTAGTAAAGGCAGATATCTTCCATGGTCAGGGTTCCCTTGAATGTGGATCTGACACATTAATTAAAGGACATTCTGGGTCCATAGGTATTTACGTACTTTGGAAGTGATATGCACGAACCAGTGGTTTTGGATAAAGAAGGGAAGTTCTGGAGGACATGAAGCAGGTGCAAGAGAATCATCATCTTATATAGGACCACCTGGCTGCAAATTTAGAGGCAATTTAGTCGAATGCTCAATAGCATAATTTCCCCTTGTAAGTGGTCGAAGGTTAAGGCTCCAGACAAGTTCTGGCTCCCAGGTCATATAGATGCCTAGGTATCGAAAGCTCAAGCATCAGATGGGGAGAGCAAGGTGCCATGTTTCTTCTCCTCAATCGCCTGTCAGGGGAACCCGGAGAGATTTGGTCCGACTCACTGTCAGTCCGGACGCTGTCCCAAAGGTTTCTAGGAAACAAATAAGGAGACTTGTTACGGCAGGTTGGGCTATAAAAGGGAACATCGGCAGCATAGACGGCAAATCTATCCTCCAATGCCCGTCCCCAGTCAAACTCCTAGACCTGAGCGTCACAGCGCACAGATGTCACCAGCAGTTCCTTCACTAGGGCAAAGAGTAAGGGAGACCAGGGGCATATCGGGAATCCAGGGGATATTGCCTGATTCACTCACACTCAGGATTGCGACCAGATATAGAGAATGTAAATGTAATATTTGAAATGTGCACCAAGACCCAGTTTGCTCAGCACTTCCAGTAAAATAGCCCAGTCGAAAGAATCAAAGGCCTTCTCAAAGTCTAGAAGTATAAGTGCTGTGGAGCTTTGCAGGGTCCAGAAGAAGGCCAGGGCAATGTTTACTCTTTGGATACAGTGTCTTGTGCTGTGATGGTGAATAAAATGTAAACACAAATGGGGCTGCCCCTAGTCGGGATTGCTACAGGTCTCTAGAGATGCGTGTAAAGTGGGGGCATATCACAAAAAGTGTAGGACTGGCCTCACACACCACCAAGTGTCATGCTTCTTCATAGGATGTCCTCGCCCTCTAAAACCTCAGTTTTATTGGGCGAGGACGGCCTATGATGAAGCATGACACCAGGTGGTGTGTGAGGCCAGTCCTACACTTTTTGGGAGATGCCCCCACTTTACACGTATCTCTAGAGACCTGTAGCAATCCCGACTATGGGCAGCCCCATTTGTGTTTACATTCCATGTTGGAGGCTGGCTAGCCCCTAGGGCCCGGTGCCTCTAGTTCCCTTCCCTGATTATACACCAGGGCTAGTGTGTTCGAGACGTGAATAAAACAACACTGGTCCAGATGGACCAGGTTGGCTTAACACATGGGTGAAGTGTCTCACCAAGACATGAAAAACTGTTTGACCTCCATTGCAATGAGGGAGATTACCCTGTAGGAGGCACAACGGTCCAGTGGAAGTCAGTCTGGGCAAGGGAATGTTGGTGAGTTAGGGGGCATCCTTTTCTTGCATCGGTCATGCTGGTTCGGTGTAGTGGGGGCAACTTTATCTTGAAAAGGTGAAGGTGAACTCTGGGGCAGTTACCACCTGCACCACATTTGGTTTATTTATGCAGGGCACCGCTCTGGATTCCATGTCCCTTGTGGTCAGACAGTGCAGGAGTTTGCCAGATTTATCATCCCACTCGTATACCCTTCTATTTGAGGCTTCCCAACACCAGTGAGCATAGTCCAAGCATAATTTGCACAGAGTAGCCCTTTCCACTGCCAAGTGATGGCTCCTGCTTTCCATTACAGTACACCGGCTTCTACTCTCGAATGCAGGATAGATGTTTCCAGTTCCAAGATGCAGGTACACGTCTCAAAGGATTTGCTCCTAATGTAGGATTGTGCCTCCCCTCTCATAGTGACTTTACATGCCTTCTACAATGTCCCTGGTGAGTCCACTGTCCCTTGGTTGATGCTCAGGAAGTCCTCAAAGTGGGCATCCAGAATCTGGATAAATGGCTGGTCTGAGAGAAACAATTGAGATGCTACATGTTTCTTTTCCTTTTCCTCCTCCTGGTTCCTATATGGATAGTGACGGAGCATGATCTGAGATACCCCTCACAAGGGTATGGGAGCCCTGTATGTGGAAAAGGTCAGGAGCCTGGAGAAAAAAGTAGTTGATGAGGGATAGAGAGCTGTGGGCCGGGGAAGCGTGTGTGCCCCCTGGCCTCAGGGTTCCATATCCTCCACATGTCGCATAGTCCCAGAGCCCAACCGGACAATATCCTCCCCACCCTGGAAGTGGGCCCTGGGCTCCATAGGGAATCCCGGGGGCATAGGATGTTGTTAACATCTCCCCCAATTATGGTCCTACCGGGAGGAAGGACAGGATGAAGTCTTTAATTGTCTGCTGTGTAAGTGAGGCTACTTGTGGGGGGATGTAGATGCTGAGCAGGATGTAGTGGAAATCTTCTATCAAACCCTACGCCAAGATGTACCTCTCCCGATGTCACAAATAGTCAGAAAGACCACCAATGACAAGGATTTATGAAGCATGATTGCCAACCCCTAGAGCCCAAGTAAATCCTACATGATAAATATAGATAGCTTGTATCTGGCCAAAAAGGTGCAGTTGGCCCCTAGGAGATGGATTTCCTGTTGCATCACTAGGAGTGTGGCGATGTAGGAATTGCAGGACCACCCCACATTTTATGCAGTTTAAGAGACCGTTCACGTCCCATCTCATGGCAAAAATATCAGTCATGGGGGCCTACATGAGGACCAGTGTGTAGGATTAAGAGATGCCTAATGGACTTTCTCGGTCGCTGGAGAACCCCGATTGGACCCTCTGTCTCTCTTCTCCATGGGATGGTGTTATGAATTATGGAGTAGTGTAAGTCATGCATGTCATAAAGTGTGCCTAGAAGAAGGGAACCAAACCAAACAACATAACATTTCAACCAAGTACCTTTCCCCCCCAATCCTTCTATTTCCTATTCTTCCACCATAAGGAGGCATCTGTCACCAGAATACAGTTCCCCAACTCTTAATTAGGCTGGTTTCCAAACCTTCACCCGGGTGTCCTGGCTTTCAAGAACTGTGTAGAGGATGCATTTGTACTGGTGTGCAGAGGTTTATCAAATGTAGAAGAACAGCATCCCTCCATAGAGTTAGGGTTCCATATCAATAGGTGGTGGGACCCCCTCCACAGACCCGGTTTGTGAGATGTTCAAGTGATCAGTCCCTTCACTATTGAAATCAGATGTGCCCAAGACATCCTGTGGGCCATTCAGGATATCTTTCTGCACCTGGGGTCTTTATGACTGTTTGCGTCCCCTGCCACAAGGTTTTCCCCATGTGGCTCTGGCTGCCCTCTTCTCTCACCTCTAGGGAAGTCGCTCCAGGTCCTATGCCTCAAGGCACTCCTGTGGGGTGGTGCTAAGCCCCACGGCAGCTCTTAGATGAAGGGCTGGTCTGAGCCCTCAATGTCACTAGGGCAGGGCCTGTGCTGCTTACACCAGAGCGGCTGGTAGTCAGTGTGCAGCCTCCATCTTAGTGGGAGCGTTGAGCTCCTGATCCATGCTGCAAGCACGTTGATCCATTGCAAGTCCTCCTCATTGCCTGGTTCTATCTTCCCTGGGTTTCCACAGACCAGGAGTGCCTGTTCATGGACGTGTGGCTTAACAGCACCCCTCCATGCCAAGATATTCCAGGAGCAGAACCGGAGCTCAAAGAAGAACATACGCCATGTTAGCCATTAAGGCTCCTATAGAAATATCTTAATGCACTTTTTCAGGAGCCGCAAGTGCCGCTGAAGTCAGCTAGACCTTGTTTCCCTGTTTCCTTGCATTCTGCCGTTTTGGCTGCGGCCAGACTCCATCCCCCAGTCCTCCTATGGGCAGTCACATGGGCAGAAGCCCTTTAAAGACAGTTGACGCTGCCTGCAGTGCAGGAGCCGCAAGTGCCACTGAAGGCAGCAAGACTCTGTTTCTCTGTTTCCATGTACTCTGCAGTTTCGGCTGGGGCAGGAATCCACCCCTCAGTCTTCCTAAAGGCAGTCATGTGGGCAGGAGCCCTTTAAAAATAGCTGATGCTGCCCACAACAAAGGAGCCGCAAGTGCCGCTGAAGACAGCAAGACTTTGTTTCCCTCGTTCCATGTGCTCTGCCGTTTCGACTGGGGCTGTACTCCATCCCCCAGTCCTCCAACAGGAAGTCACGTGGGTAAGATGGCTTTAAAAACAGCTAATGCTGCCTGCAGCACAGTACACACCCTGGTGCAGACCAGGCCAAGTCGTGCCCTTCTTCACCCGTTATCACCCGAAGAGGCTGCGCTGGGCCACCTCCCTTGACTTTTCCTTTGAAAATTGCTCTTTTACCTCGGTGAGTAACCCCTTTCATTTGTTTCCCAGACCCAACACATAGAGTTTACTATAGGGAAATGTAAGTGTGTGGGGGGGGGCTTAAGGAACTCCACCCCCTCCTAAAGTCACCTCAATTGACATGATGCTCCAAAGGGCCATTGAGGGTATTGCCACCACGATTGAATTGACAGAGAGTAGACTTTCAATGGAAGGTGGGAAACCTCAATAGAATTCTGGCTCTATACTTCCAACTTTATCTGAGGATATCACTGAAGTTCCCTATAGTCTAGCCTGATACTGATTCTAACTCGTTGGAAACAGCCTCAGTGTCTGTATTCATAGCTGGGCCGTGAGAGTATTCTAGATGAAACACAACAAGTAGCTAAAAAAGCAAAGCGGGCAGTTAGGAAAAAGGACACCACCCATGGGTGCCCCACTGTGCCTTTGCTCTCTCCATCTGGACACACTAAAAAAAACACTAATAATGTGGAGGTTGCTGATACAATAAACTCAAGCTGGATGGATGTCTTTGTGGAAGTTCTAGTAAGACAATTTAAGGGGATTTTACAAGAGGAACTTGCCCCGATTTTGGCAAGGTTATCTGAGATTGAATTACATATTAATACTGTCTCCAAATCTTGCCAATCACATGAGCAGCCCCAAGTAAGAGTTGAACCTGCTTACACAGAGTCAAATCCGAAATGAAACTCTGGCTTGCTAAAACCTACCAGCCCGATACTCCACAGATATTCAACAACGTCATGGCCAGATCCCAGGAGCTTGATACGGAGAAGACTGCAGTACTAGGGTGTAATGACAAACAGGGTGTCCATGATAACCTAGGATCCCTTGCTGGGAATAACGAGGCAGGACCTTTCCACCAAGAAACTAGGAATCATTGGGTAATTAGTTTGCCACGAGTGGCCTGTCCTTAGGTGGTCGTGTTGACTGGAGTTCCAGGGCTAAGTGATGGTCAGATTGAGACATATTCCAAACTGGGCAACAAGTGCGTAAATTAGCTGGGAAGGAACAAAAATTATCCAACATCCTTGGACAATAACATTTTGTTTACACGCGGAGTGAGGTGGATTCAGGAGGTGGAGGAAAGACTGACCAGGGGATTGTTTGATTATTAATTTCAGAGATCCGGCAGTAGTTTGCAAATTGTTATTTGATGTTGAATCTCACCAAGTTGGGGGCTCTGAGTTGGCTCTCCTCCTATTGGGGTATTTTTTATAAACATTAA
This sequence comes from Triturus cristatus, assembly GCF_964204655.1. Lineage (NCBI taxonomy): Eukaryota > Metazoa > Chordata > Amphibia > Caudata > Salamandridae > Triturus > Triturus cristatus. The sequence goes on from NC_140583.1 coordinate 906,597,149, forward strand.
GCAGGTTTTTGTCTGAGGAACCATCGATCCTTGATAGATAAAAATCTGCACCCTAGGCCACCATATATTGAGCAGGCACAGATGGAGGTCCTGTTTAATGTGCCGGTGTATAATAGGTTTGGGCCCCTGGACCAATGGTCAGTAATGATGCTGTTCAAATGGCACTACTCCCCCAAACCTTTTGCCTACTTACCTCCAATTTGTTGCTTGGATTTGTATTTGTTGGTCTTAGCAGTGATAAAGTACTAGTGCTCACTCTCTTAAACATGATTTGATTGACATACACCTGATTGACATATTTAATTTACTTGCAAGTATCTTGTAGAGTTGTATACCATACACCCAGGGCTTTTAAATTAAATGCTACCAGGGGCCTGCAGCAAGTATTGTGCCACCCACTTAAGTGCTACTTTAAAACTTGTCCCAGGCCTGCCACTACAGCCTGAATTCAGTTTTAAACTGCCATGTCATTTTGACAATAGACTCCCTTGCCAAGCCTGAACTCTCCTTTTATTACATATAGGTCACCCTTAAGACAGGCCCTAGGTGGCCCATAGGGCAGGGTGCTGTGTAATTAAACTTGTGGTCATCTACTTTTAAGTTTAACATGTCCTGGTAGTGAAAAACAACTAAGTTTGTTTTTCACTACTGAGAAGCCTATCCCTCCTATAGGATAACATTAGGGATTTCCTATTACATTTAATAAACTGTAATTTCCATTTGGGTGCTGATGGCAATTTCATGTTTGATATCTATGGAACTGTAATGATAAACCCTCTTTAACGGTAAAGTCAGATTTTTCTTTTCAATTTTGAAAATGGCACGTTTATAAAGTCAGCATTTGTGTCTGCAGCCTGGCTTGGGTTACATGACTGGGTGTAGCTGATGGTTAGACTTTGTGAAGTCTTCCCAGACAGTCAAACATAGAGGTGAGCCTCAATAAGACATCTGCCGACAGGCCGGGGGCGGAGCTGAGCACAGCCCCACTTACAACTGAATAGCCTGTGATCTGCTTTCAAACAAAGGGCCTAACGTCCCTGTATTTTCACTGCAGTCAGCTTGGAGCCAGGGCAGAGGAGTCAGGAAATTCCATACACTTCAAAGAACCTTTTCAGAAACTTCTCCCACCTTCCAGAAGAAGGGCACCAGGAAGTAAATATAGGACCTTCAGACCCACTCATCGGTACACTTCTGAGGCTCTGGATACGGTGCCAGGAAGAAGGACTGATGTGCTGCTGAAAGGAGTGACACTCTGCTGGACTGCTGCTCTGAAGGAACTGCTGCCTTGCAGTGCTGACCTGCTGTCAGCAATGCCCGCCCACGACTCCCGCCGACTCTTCACGCTACACCAATAGCCTTCCACAACATTCTCCCTACTCCTCGAGGACCTCTCTACCGCAAACAGGACTCTTGGCACAAATTTGAGAAGGTAAACTTTAGTGGGGCTAATCTGGTGACTATAGCCGACCTGCACTCCACTTTTGACCTTGACTTGGTTTTGCACAACCAGATATTCCTATTTGGCGCTTTGTGCTTTTTGGGGCTATTTTCACTAAAATATTAAAAAATGTATACATCTGGTACTACTGATTGTATTTTTGTCCGTTTGGTATCAAATGATTTATTAAAACAAGCTCTATTTTTCTAAACTGGTTTGAAAAATTTTTTGCATTTATATTTTACTTTATTACTATCTGTGTGCTGCATAAATAATTCACACATTGCCTCTAATGACTGCTCTTTGTGCTAAGCTACCCATGTTTAAGCAAAGGTAAATGTAACTTTTTGTGGTTCACCCTGCAAGGGACTGTAACTGTTGCTTGACCAGAGCTCACAACCCAGTCAACCAACAACCTAATTTCTAACACCACCTATTCAGAAAATGTGATGTGGGAAAATCTGGGCTAAATCTGCTCCTGCCCAGAATTTCTTTTAAGAGAATGAAATGTTCCAATTTTGGACACTAGTCTTTGTCAATCAAAGAGCAGATCAACAATGAAATCCAACAAAATATTCAACCAAGATTGCTCTGGTGTGGGCAATGGCTGGAGTAACACTGAAGGTCTGGTACAAAAGACTTTAGAATGGGCACTTACAGCATACGTTTGTGCATTTTTCTTGATGGTATGAGTTAATCCTAGTCAACAAAAATGACGGCATAGATCATGTGACTTTCATGACCTGAATAACTGGCTTCCGGACAGTCATGTCATCAACCCAGAGCTTGAACTTAATATCCATTGCAAGGAAGATAAAAAGCCTCCTCTCTACAGAGCTAGGACCCTCTCTGCTACCTTTGGGGTTCTTGTTGCGACCACTGAGTAGGATTAACATATTGGTAGGCTTAAACTACTTGTTCCAAAATTAGACCTCCGGTATCCTTTTGAAAGTTGAAAGGCTAATATACTCAGAGACTACTATTATTCATCTTACCTGTCCGTCTCAACAAGGCATCAGCTTTCTCCTGATGTTGACCAAAGCAATTTACCATATAGCGGAAATGAGAAATGAAGAGGGACCGTCAAGCATAGAGAGTATTAGCACAATTCATCAATGTCAAATATAATAGGTCCCTGTGATCTGTCCGCACTTTGGCCTTGCAGTTGCCCTCTTGTAAGTAACAACACTAAAGTGTGAAGGTTTCCTTGACGGCCAACATTTTATTATATATATAGTGTAGTTCATTTGGTACTGGTCAGGGTCAACATTTTATCAAAAATAGTGTAGTTCATTTGGTACTGGTCAGGGTAGAGGAATAACATGCCTAAGGATGTGGATATTTAGTCTTGGATTCCTTATGGACAATGGAAACTCTAGAGCAAAGGATAAGGCAACAATTTTGACTAAGAAGCTGGGTGTCTGGATTAAGAGCAAGAGCCAAAATAAATGCTTTTTGTAAAGTTGCAAAGGCTGTTTCTTGTTCTTCAACTCACTGGAACATGATCCCTTTTAGCCAAATTGACAATGGGTCAAATAATGTTAAAGAATTTTTGAATAAAATGTTGATAAAAAAGTGGAAACTCCAATGAACTCCTGAATTTCTTTGAAAATATTAGGACAGATCACTCTAATAGAGCTTGAAAGTTTGAGATGCCCATGCCTACTCCCTTCTTGAATATTTTAAATCCTAAAAATATGCTTTCACAAACTTCAAAAATGCATTTCTTCAATGTAGCATATACTGTGTGTCTTTGTTGCAATGTGACTGTGAGCCCTTCCTTGACATGTTCTCTATGTTGTAGGTTCTCAGAATTGGTGAGGATTACTTTACAGTATACTAGCAGTAAAGTATCCCAAAATCTGTAAAATTACACTTGCCAAATGTTGGAAAGCAGAAGGCTTATGCATAAACCAAATGGAATGACAAGATATTCATAATGTCTATTTAACAGTCAGAGGAATTGAGTTGTTGGTTGACTGGGGTGTGAGCCCTGGTCAGGCAACAGCCACAATCCCTTGCAGTGTGAATCACAAAAAGTCACTAAATTATCATGTGCTTAACACTGGTTAGCACGGCTTAAAGGAAATCAGGCTTAACTTAGAGGCAATGTGTAAACTATTTATGCAGCACACAAACAGTAATAAAGTGAAAATACAACGCCAGAATAATCCCAAACCAATTTAGACAAATAGTGTAAATTGTAATACATTATGTGACACCAAAGCAACAAAAATCTAATAAGTAGAAGCTGAAGTTTTGAATTTGTAAGGTTTAAGGTTCAAAATAGCACCTAAACTATCAAAGCGCCAACTGCGGACATCTAATCTTGCGAGACTGGATTAAATTCGAAAGTGAAGGACCACTGCGATGGAGCATGAATCGAATACAAGAAGTAGAGTGGGCCTAGTCAGCATTTACCTTTGGACTTTGAAAAATTCTTGAAGAAAAATTTCTGAGAAGATAAAGTACAGTGGGGCAAGACTGCGGGAGGTGTCCGAGAAGGGAGCTATATTGTTGGATGTCCTTGAGTCGCTGCCATGGTGAAGATTTCTATGTTCAGACTTAGTCGTCGAAATGGAAGTTGAAAAACTCCATCTGGCTATAGCCGGTTAGATACCCCTTTGGCCAAGGACTGCTGAAACGAATTTGCTGCTGCGAAGAAGAATGTAGCGAGAGAAGCGCAGATAGTCAATATAACCTGCAATCCTCCTCGGGCGGATAGGTGAGCAGGTTGGTCCCAGTCGCCTCCTGGTTCTCGGAGCACTTTTTTGACTAAATTTTGCCTAAGTCCTCAGTTTTGGAATTTGCCCATCTGGGTACCTTTAACACCACAACCAAGGGTCCAGGATGAATGGGACACCTCTTCAGGGTTCAGGTCTCACTCAGGCTGTGTCCAGGTGCGGGTTCAAGATGGTGGAGCCTTTAATGTCCCTGTGGCTCTGAACAGGATGCAGAAAACTAGTTATTGAAATCACTTCTGGTAGTCCTGGGTGCAGATGAAGATGCAGGGCTGGTCTCTGGGGGTTCAAGGCAGGCTCCATGCAGCAAAGCAGTCCTTCCAGGTACAGCAGTGGTCTGCCAGAGTGCACAGCAGGTCACAGCAGCAGGTAGCCCTCTGAGAGTCCTTCTGCATATCCAGTAGTGAACTGAAGAGTGGGTCTGAAGGTCTCATTTTTAAAATCTAGTGCCCTTCTTCTGGAAGGTGGAAGAAGATTTTGTGAAAATTCTTTGAAGTGTATGGAATTTCCTGACTCCCCTGCCCTAGCTCCAGGCTGGCTGCAGTGGCACAACAGGACTGTTAAGCCCTTTGTGTGGAGGCAGAGCACAAGCTACTCAGGTGTAAGTGGTGCTGTGTTCAGCTCTGCTCCCACATTCTGCCAGCAGTTGGTCCATTCCGGCACACCTAGTCACTATATTGTATGACTGTTTGGGAGAAATTCACAAAGTCTAACTGTCAGTTACACCTGGTCATGTAACCCAGGCCAGACTACAGGCTCAAAGGGCTAAGGGCAGGAAAATTCTGACTTTATAAAAGTAGCATTTTCAAAATTGTAATGAAAAATCTGACTTTACCATTAAAGAGGGTTAGACATTACAATTTCATAGGTATCGAACATGTGATAACCACCTGCTCTTAATTAGGAATGACAGCTTATTAAATAAAACAAGGAATCCCCAATATTATCCTATGGGAGGGGTAGGCCTCACAGTAGTGAAAAACAAATTTGGATCTACAGAGACCCAGTTAGGCTTGCTAAACAAAGTAGCTTCAACCCTGGTTTGCTGAGTGCTGCGAGCATCCAGCTCGAAGATGCATTGCACAGCCAAAGCGATGCATCGGTTCTGAGGTACGGTGAGGATGCGACGTGTGATCCTATATCATTGTTGAGGATCCCCCCAATGAGGGCTTGCGATGCGAAGTCCAGTGTCAAAGATGCGCTGTGAAGTCAAGGCGATACCTCGGTTCCTAGGAGCTGTGAGGATGCAATGTAGACTCCAGCGTTGTCCTCAAAGCTGCCATCAATGAGGCATGCGAGGGCCTGAACCGAGAATGTGTCATGCAGCGGTGATCCAGAGAGTTTGCAGACTGCTGCAGCAATGCGGGTCTTTGCGATGGGTCCAATCCACACAGCAACGTGTCTGTTCTTCTCGGGGTGCACTGTGCAGCAGAGGAGAAGAGTTGGCTTGGCTGCATCCACAGAGGCTGGCAAAAATCCTTAGGCCCACTTCCAATGGTCTAGGACTGGGTGGGACAACTTGCCAGGGTAGAGTCCAGTTGCAGGGTTGTTGGAAGCCTGTAATGTCCCTGAGGCTTCAGATCAGGAGGCCAGACAACTGGCCCTTGGAGTCACTCTGCGTCTGTGCTCATGAGATGTAGGTTCAGTCCTTCTCACCCAGGCATGAGGGCAGCAGCAGGGCAGATCAGCACAGCAAAACAGGAGTCTAGCAGAGTGCAGTCCAGCAGAGTGGCTGTCCTTCAGCAGCACAGCAGTTCTCCTTCCTAGCATAATATCCACAGGTCCAGAAGTGTATTTGAAGTGGGGGAGACTTCAGAGATGTGCCTCTGTAGTGCAGAGATGTCCTTCCTTCCTGCCCTGGCTCAAGCCTCACTACAGGGGGCTATGCAGCGCTTTGTGTGTGGACAGGACACAGCCAATTCAGGTGTAAGTGAGGTTGTGCTCATCTCCTCCCTCCCATCCTGCCAGAGATGGCCCATTGAGACACACATAAGCTCCCATTGTGTGTGTCTGTCTAGGAGAAATACACAGGCCCCAGCTGAAAACTACACCCAGTCATGTGATCAGAGGCAGGCTACAGGCAGCAAATGGCTAAACAAAGAAAATGCCAACTTTATAAAAGTGGCATTTTCAGAATTGCACTTTAAAATCTTCACCATCAGTTTGTATTTTAAATTGTGATTCCAGAGACACCAGACTTGAAAAGTTTATCTCTTCCCAATTTGAAATTTACTTAGAAAATGCAAGACGGTAATCCCAATGATATCCTATGTGATGGATAAGCTGTGCTGTAGTGAAAAACGACTTTTAGAGTTTTTCACTCCCAGGACACATAAAACTTAAAAGTACATGTCCTGCCTATTAAATACGGTGCACACTGCCCTTTGGGTTGTCTAGGGTCTACTTAAGGAATGACGTATATGTATAAAGAGGCAAGGTTTGAGTCTGGAAAAAGGATGACATGGCAGTGTAAACTGTACCCACAGGGTTTGCAGTGGCAGGCCTGAGACATGGTAAAGGGCTGCTTCAGTAAGTGGCATGATCAGTGCTGCAGGCCCACTAGTAGCATGTAATTTACAGTCCCTGGGTACACGTATAACTGCTTTACTAGGGACTTATAAGTAAATTAAATATGCCAATTGGAGATAAACCAATATTACTATGTTTAGGGGAGATAACACGAGCACTTTAGCACTGGATAGCAGTGATTAAGTGCGCAGACTCCTGATACCAGCAAAAATGAGTTCAGAAAGTGGAGGAGGCAGGTAAAATGTCAGGGGTAAGACCATCCTAAGACTGTCAGGTTTAACAAAAGGGCTGAGGCTGAGACGAACTTAGCAAACGAGAAACTGGCCAAGAAGGAAGAGTAAAGGAAGGCTGAGGCAAGGAGAGTCCTGGAAGAGAGGAAACTGTTGTTGACTCATGAACTGAGTCTTTCTTAAAGAGTTGGACTTGAAGGCCAAGCAACTGTTAAAGTCCAGCAGGAATGGGGGCAGTGAAATTAGATTATCCAGTGGTGAAGAAAGGATCTACATACTCAGGGACATGGTACCTGTTGTGGAGCATAAGATAGACAGGTGGTTTGAGGCATATTAAGTTACTCGAGTCACGGGATTCCTGAGGTAGATTGGGGGATCTAGACTCTGGAGGTATATACCTACTGAGGGGAGGGATACCCTACTGACTCTAAAGAAGGGGGAACATGAGGTATCCTCCCATGAAGGAGACCCTTTTCAAGAAATATGGACCCAGTAAAGTACAGGTTGAGGTTTAAAGACAGTCGAAAACTGCCTCATCAGTTCTGGGGATTGCTTGGGTTACTTCTGTAAGGCACTGGATGGTTGGGTGAAGGGTAGTGAGATAAACACCTATGAGGGTCTGTACAATCTGATCTCCAGAAAGCAAATGTTCAGTCACTGTTTTCCAGAGCTACACCAGCACCTGGCTGACACAAGCTTACTGACCCTTACATTACCAATAACAGCCATCATGGTGGCTTATCTCAATGTTGGAAAAATTTGACAGACTACACTGCCAAACTTGATGGCCAGCCATCAATCATTTACAAAGTTTTTTATTTTTGCAAAACAAACTCCCAAAGCGCAAGTTTGTTGTTGAAAAATAAAATAAAACAAATGTTCCCCCACACCATGGGAGTTTTCTGCCGTGGTGTGACGGTCCTTATTTGTTTCTTTTTTGCTTCACTGCCAGGTTTTATCAAGCGGCGACAGAAAGAAAAAAAAACATTACACCTTCCCAAAATAGGGTAGGCGGTTTATGTGCTTCTTTCAACACACCCTCCCCCACTTACTTCATCTGGCCGTTGGAGAAAGGTTTATGCCAATAGAATACATTTTTCAGCGTAAACCTAGCAATCAGCCCTACTCGAAATCAGGCCGCGAGATTGGTCAAGAGGGTGCTTTGTAGGCCTGGGCAAAAATTTCGTTCCGTTCGCGGAAATTGCGATAATTTGACATTTTCGCGTTCCGCGGAGAGCGCGAAAATGTCAAAAATTCCGGTTTCCGCAGCTTGGCGATAATTTGTTTCTTGCTCGCGCTGTAAAATAATACATTCTCGCGCGCGCGCGATCGCCTTACCTGAATCCCTGCGTTCGCCGACAAGTTTTCTTGATCCGGTCGCGTTCTCCATGAGATGTTGTATTGTTTTTAGCCATTTGCGCTGTCTCGCGACAGTTCGCGCCCGCAGTGACGTCATGCGTCGCGCGATCACGTCTTTCTTCTCGCGATCATGCACCGCGAGAACAACTCAAATCAAGATGGCCGCGCCCGCAAGCAACCACATGGGTAAGTTGGCGACCCGCAACCATGCAGAAAATCTCGCGAACATGCCGGAAAAAAACTTCCGCATCTTCGCGATATTTCTGCTTGTTTGCGATAATTTTAAACATTCTCGCGATAATTTGCGAAGGTTAATTCCGCAAATTCCGCCCACCCCTAGTGCTTTGTCATGGTTGCGACAGAGTACACTTTCCGCCAAACTCTAATATGGGCCCAAGATCTTGATTAACGTGAAGTAAGGGCAGCTGCAGTGACGCGACTGGCTGACAGTAGTTTTAATAGAACCTTCCCTGCCTTTACTGTCAGTATTAGTAAAATGAACGGTTCAATTTGTACAGGGCGTAGAGCAATGAGCGGCGTTGCAGGTTTCCTCCGTTGCCTAAGTACTGCATGGCTCAGGCACATGTTGCCAATAATGGTGACTCATTTAATGATTTGCAACTGCTATTTTCTGGCAGTCCTAGATTACCGCTATTGAATGTCCTTTGAAGGTGACTTGAAAGGAAGAAGCCCGCTTTTCAGCGCAATAAAGTTTTATTTCTTTATTAGGTACAATAACCATCAGCAGTGAGGGACTTTGGATCGTTCTTTGGAAAATCCGAGGACCTTGTGATTGCATGAAAGGCTAACAAAATCATAATCGCTACTTCTGTATAAATCGCTAAAAACATGCCACAGTGCTTGTTATAAATGGTATTAAAACTGAAAGGAAATAGAACACCGACAATAAGACCAGCTGCACTCATGCTTGAGAGAAGTGCCAGACAGCTGCTTCTTACGTTAGCCTTTCGAACTTAAACTTAACCGTCACATCACCAGCTTGTGCCAGTGTGCGAACAAACGTGTATGTGTTTGTAAAAGCCACTGGAGTTATACGGCAACGGAGGACCCAGTTATATGGCAATAGAGGACCAAATTGTACTCCGTCGTTGAATTAATTCTGCGGTAACAGAAGCCAAATTAGGTCGCATTTTGTTAAATCAAAACCACATTCTCTGGCATTATCATTCAGGTATTTTGTTCTGTTAACTCATGTAGACTTAAAAGGAGGCCTAATGCTATGGAAGTACAGAGGTCCCAAGCCACAAAGCCATTTACAGACATCAGTGGCTTGTTTCCAGATTATTATTTACTGAGCTCCAAATTTACTGTTAGAAACGTCTGGCGTCACCCACCCTTCATCCGAAAAAGGCCACTATATCTACTAGTGTTTTTTGTTGTGTTGTTTTAGGAGGGAAGACAGTTGAATGCGTTGTCTGCAGAAGTGACCTACTACGGCCTATACTGAAAGCGAAGTTGTCAGAGTGCGAGACTGGGTTTCACAGTTTTCTTGACTTTTGTGGGTCTTCCAGAGATTTTCTCTCAAGAGCATGCGATAAAAGCAGGGCAAAGCCAAACAAGCATTTGCAATGCAATAGATCTCACATTTACGCGAGTTTAAGCTATTGGCATTGTAAATGACAATGCGTTTTATTTATATTTCAAAAATCTAAATAAAAGGCATTGTCATTTATAATGCCAATAGCTCAAACTCGTGTAAATGCGAGACCTATTGCATTGCAAATGCTTGTTAATAGGCAGTGCAGTGATGTAACTTGATGTGCTAATGTCACAGCTTCTACTTGTTAAAGAAATGAAGTTGCAACTGGCAAAGCCAAGATGTGAGCGAGCCAATGCTTGTTATTTTATTAAACCTAGAAGCATGAAAGCTTAGTTGAGCTCCAACAAGAGTCGAAAAAGTGACCTCCATGTTGCCTCTGGCTAAGCCCTTCAGAAATATTGACCGCTCACAAAACTTACCAGCTATATCTGGAGGCAAAGTGTATCTATGCTCCAGAAGATGGTTTAGTGCATCAAGGCAAAGTTTTCACAGATCTGCGGATAATCTATTGACTACAGATTTGAATGATCATAAAATATCTTAGAAGCTTAATGTGTGTGCAACAGAACAGTGCATGCAACCTGAATATCATATGTGAAAAATCCCCAAAATATAGCGTAGTGGTTTTCAGTGCTGCTTAAAATATCCCTGTGTAACCTGCAAGTCATAGGGTGAGTAGTTCAGTAGGTTATGTGCCTGCTACAGATATCTGCTTGTAACAATTAAGCAGAGGCATACCAAAGGCCCTCAGCACTCCCGCCCAAAGTGTGGGGGGGGTGTCAAGCTTCCCCAGTATAGAGGAACAGTATAATCGGGCCTTAAAAAAAACACCAACTGCTGCTGCCGGCTTGTTGCAGACTGCTCTGGAACAGGGCATGTAATCCCCTATTAAAGTCGGCGGGCAACCACTCCCATTGCCATTGAGAGGAGGGGATGTACCTTGGCCAGAGGGGAAGATCAACAGATGCCACCGCAACCCAGGGCAGCTCTTGGGGCATCCGGCTTGAGAACACAGTGGGCAGGAGGTCATCATGAAATTACCGCTGTGGGCCTAGAGCACTGACCAGAGGGGAAATGCGGGCTGGCGAGCGTCACCCCAGGGGCCCGCCTGTGGGGAGTAAAGATGGTGTGACTGCTGTGGCCTGGGACCTTCATGAGCAGAAATGGGGCCCATCAACCAGTTAAGACCGGCATCACCACTGCGGCCCAGGGCACTAGTGCAGAGCAAGAAGTCAGCACCCACCAGGGGCCCGTCTGCAATTAAGACTGACATCACAGCTGTATCCCGGGTCATCCATAGGAGGCAGGAGAGAACGAGTGTCACCCGGTACTTGCCTACAAGTCCAAGACGAAGTGGTGATTTAAAGGTACAGACAGCGCGGGGGACAAGTGCTCTGTGGGTGCCTTGGGAAGTGTACGAATTGAAAATTAAGACAGCGCCAGAATTGCGGCGGACAGGGTACGAGTTTAAAATTAAGACAGCGCCCGAATTGCGGGCCTTTGTGCAGAGGGGGGCTAGAAACAAAGACTGACGAGCAGGGAGGGACGGAAACCGGTGTTCGGGTGAGGACACGGGACTAAAAAAACATAGTGCCTCTTGACTAATGAAGCCCACTGTGTAACGCCGCTAGCAAAAGATCAAATCCGGATGGGCAGAACTAAAAGGAGACAGGGCGGTAACAAAAAACCCTGATCCTGAATCAGAAGCCAGTGTTTAACTTAAATGATGATGCCAGCCAATGATAAAGATGGATGGGGCTTCAAGCCCACTACGAAAATCTCCTCTACCCCAATATGTCTCGCAGAGCGAGGAGCGCATGCGCGCTCCAGCGCTAGGACTGCGAGACCTAAAAACATAGGTCCGACAGTGCTGATGGGCGCTCGCAATGAGGTGATTTACAGGAATGGAGGAGTCCTTGCCCAGATAAGACAAGGACAGTGCCCACTTCTCCTGCTCTGCCGCTGCCCCAACTTCTACCTCTTATTCCCTCCCTTTCTGTCTTTGTCTCGCTCCTCCTCACTTGCTGAATGAAAACCGTGACTTCAAGAAACAACTCTTACCCTCTCTTTCCTCTGCTTTCCTTCCTCCGTTCCCCTGTGAAATGGATCCTAAAGGAAAGAAACACTTTTGCTGGAAATGTCCTCCATTTCTGACATTTGACTATTGCAAAGACGGCGAGAAAAAAAGGTTAAAAAGCTGAAAAATAACTAAATAAAGCAAGACAGAGTGGTCGCAAAGTGACCAGATTGGTTTTATTCACACCCAAACACATTAGCGCCACTTTAAAGAAATCTTGCCAGTGAAGCGCTACTTTAATTTTCTTGTCTTTCTTTGAACAACACTGTTTTCCCCAAGTGGGAAAGTGCACCATTCCTGGAGGTTCTGCAATACCTGGTTGATGCGTGGAGTGGAAAACGTTTAATGTTATCCTTTTCAGTTGTTTTCCTTATTCTAGTTTCTAAAATGTGTACCATGGCTCTGTATTCAGGGATGAGGTCTTTTTAAACCAGACTGCTTATGTTTTGAAATGATATAAGCAATGGACATTGAAACGTGTCCCATCGTCATGCCCTTAACTTTTTAGGCAAAAACGTTTATTGATTTCTGAATAACGAATGTAAAAGCATTAAGGTTACCATGTTGTTGCTGCTTACATTTCACATGCTTTTACTTAATCTTGCATTTCCTCTGACTGTTTGCTTTTTCCAGGATGATATTTATTTTGTTTTTTTCAGGCAGCATATTACTTTTGTCTAGTGCATAACCTGAATTGAGTCGCATCTAGGTTTTATGGCGGGGCACAATTGGGTTGTAGCTGAGGGCAGTGGGAGTTTCTCTCAGCGGGGCAGTATGGTGTTCAGTGGGGGAGAGGATGTGGCACTATGGCCAGCGCTGCCGAATTTGGAACAGTGGAACAAGGTTTAGACTTCTTGACCAGTCCACCAGACCACTCTTCTGAGGGAGCACATTCCTATACTAGACCTTAGATAGGCCCAGCTAGATCATATCAGCCCTGGTGTCTTAACACCAGCAGGTGGACCCTAGCATTGGCAAGTGTGGGTTAATCTTCAATTCCTGTCCACCACAATCCATACTGAGGTTCATCTCCAGTCTTGCGGGAAGGCATACAAAGCAGTACATCCTAGAACGAAAGTGTCTCTGCCACTGAGGTCACAGGACCCTTAAGGCCAGTCCGCCTCACTCATTGGCCTTGTTTCAGCTGTGGTAGTGCAATTCACCAGGGATTGGCAATGCAGGATTTGCATGCACATCAAACTAAGTTTGCAAACTTCACAGTCTCTCTGCTTCATGCACAAACACTTTTAACATGTGCTGCCTGCTTTGGGGTCACCAGAATTATGCAGCAATGGAGGACAAAATGATGTTGCAGTATTGACTAAATTATGCAGCAAAAAAAGGCTGCAGCATAATGCGGTACATTTTCTGATACTTTATTATTTTGACATTTTATACATATTAATAGTCTCTGAAAACCTTTTGCCTCATCAGTACCAGTGTGACATACAAATGCACTTCGCAGCAATGTAAGTCACATTTTTTAGTAACTTTTAGTCCATTTGAGCTACAAACGTCAAACTATGCAACAGATGATGTAGTATGTTTCAAATATGGCAGAGCCATAATTATGTGGAAAACATTTGCAAACTAGGATGTTTTGCCATTCATGTTTGAACTGCTCTTGTGGAAAAAGGGAGAAGTGCTGATGACAGAATCTGCATGGGTCGGAGAGAAATGGCGTGTTATTCCACTTTTAAGAGTATTTGGGACATTCTGTGATTGGAAACATATCCCACTTTGTGAATTTATTTTAATGTCAATAACTGATATAAAACCTTAAATAAACATGTGTATCCATTGGTTGAATTAAATACCATAATGAGCTTTAATTGGTGTTAGAAATGGGGGTCTCTAGTTGGCAGAGTTATTTTCCTTTGACCAAATAGGGACCCTTCCTTCCAGTCAGGGTAAGGGGGGAAACACACTCTGGATAACCCCTGCTCACCCCCTTGGTAGCTTGGCACGAGCAGACAGGCTTATCCTCAAGGCAATGTGTAACGTATTTGTATTAGCACTCACAGTAATACAGTGATAACACCACAAATGGACACCACACCAGCTTAGAAAAATAAATGTATCTTTATCTAACTTGACAAGACCAAAACGACAAAAATCCAACATATGCGTTTTCAGGTTAATTGAATTTTCAAGATGTTATGAAAAAAATAACTTGCAGGTTCATATTTCTTTGTGGGTTTCCCGGTGCGCTAGTGGCTGTGGCTTCTCACCACGTGATAGGCTGACTCCGCGGTTAGCATGTGCTAAGTTATGCCCCATAATATTGAATAATCAAGTTGTAGTGCGCAAATACTGGCCCCGGTGCTGCTACGCTCTTCAGGGCAAGTACAGGCCGACAGGGGTGCTCGAAATGGAGGCTTCTCTATGTGAGGAGGACCGGAGCAGTTTTTTCACACTCACAAACCACCCCAGGCGGCGACACACACAGCGGCTCTGGACAGGAGTCCGAGCGTTACCTGGGGGGTTGCCTTGCTCTCCTCCTCCCTTGCGTCTGATGTCCTGCTGGGCGGCTCGGACGGTAGCAGCTGTTCCCTCGCTAGGGGGACTCTGGTTGCCAGGTGACGTGCTGTAGCCGATAGGGTTACGGCGCTCCCTCTCTTCTCCTTGATCTGGGGCAGATACTCAGGCCGGCAGCAGTGACATTCACTCGCAGCTCCTCTTCGGATGCCGGCTCGCAGTAATCCTTTTGCACTTCACGGATCAGGTCGGCGGTGGTGACAGGCACTCGCAGCTTCTCTTCAGATGACGGCTCGGGCTGGAGTGGTGATTTAGCAGCGGTATGACGGTTACGCTGCAGGGCTCAGTGCGGTCATAGTGCGCTTCTGGCACACGGACACAGCGGACCACATCACATTCTCAGGCTGCAAAAAGCACACGCACGCAGCGTTGCTGAGACGATGGGGGGAATCTTTGATGTTCCTGAGTTCCCACAAAAGGAGGCCAGCTCTCCTCTGCCCCTGGAGACTTTCTCTTCAGGTTACAGATGGACACAGCACACAGCAAAGTCCTTCTTCAAGCAGGAGGGGGACACAGCACACTGCAAAGTCCCATTGTCCTCTCCTCAGCAGAAACAGCAAACTGCAGTCCAACCCCAGACACACAGCAAGGGCAGTATTTCTCCTCAGTCTCTTCAGCTGTCCTCTTTGGCAGAAGGTTCCTCTTGATGACGAACTAGTCTAAAGTTTAGGGGTTTCAGCTCTAATATTTATACCCCAAAAACGTCTTTGTTCTCTTTGTGTAAGGGGTCCCGAACCCAGTCCAAACCAGTTCTGGGTGCACTCTGACAATGCACAACTTCTTCCTTTGTCTGTGTGGGCCAGGGTCTTCAGACAAACCGCAGGAGGTGGAGCCAGTCGTTTGTGGAAGGCAGGCACAGCCCTAGTCAGGTTCAGGTGCTACTCCTCCCACCACTCCAAATGCAGATTGGCCTATTCAGCCTAAGGCTGACTCACCCAGACTCCTGGAGCCACCCCAGCCCCTGTCACTCCAAAGCCAGACAGTCAATCCACAAACAGGCAGACGTACACAGGAAGGTTGGACAAGAAAACAGCCACTTTCTAAAAGTGCTATTTTCAAACACAGAATGTAAAAACCACAGTTACTAAAAGATGGGTTAATAAATTCTGAGGTAAGGGATACCAGACTCCAATTTTCTATCTTACTCCTATGGGAAGATATGCTTGTAAAAATGTTACAGAGCATCCCCTATTCTGTCCTAAGGGCAAGCTAGTCTTTCAATAGTGAAAAACGAAATTGACAGTATTTCACTATCAGGACATCTTACACACACCAGTACATGTCCTACCTTTCACATACACTGCACCAGCCCAGGGGGGTACCTTGGGCCTTCCATAGTGGTGTCCTATGTGTAAGGAAAGGGAAGGGTAGGACCTGGCAAGTGGGTGCACTTGCCAAGTCAACATGGCAGTTAGCAAACTGCGCGCAGGCACTGTGGAGGCAGGCTTGAGACATCTTTTCCGGGCTACTCATGTGGGTGGCACAATCAGTGCTGCGAGCCCACTAGTAGCATTTAATTTACCAGCCCTGGAACACTTATTGCACTTTACTAGAGACCTACTGGTGAAACAAATATGCCAATCATGGATAACCAATCACAATAACAATTTACACAGAGAGCATATGCACTTTAGCACTGATTAGCAATGGTGAAGTGGGAAAAATAGGAGGAAGAAGCAAAACGTTTGGGACTAACCCTGCAAAAAGGGCCATTTACAACAATTAGTCATTGAAATGTCAAACACATACAAAAAAATGGCCACACCTTTGAATCTGCCCAATGACCCAAGCCTCAGGTTATTCCTGCCCTCTGATTCTCCGGCCACAGTTCCCCTACTTTTTCCCCCACTTCAACCACTGGAATGGGCACAATTCAGATCGGTAGGTAACATATGTGACGGCAGAGGAAGTCTTGGCTCTTTCTAATATGTGCCTTCACTTAACCCTGGCAATCTCATCATTCAAAAAAAAAAAAAGAAGTGGGTGATAACAGTTTTCCAATAAGCATTATAGTACACTGCTCATAGAAATAACATGTTAAGGGCCAGAATCAGGCCATTTGTGAACACAAAAACGCAGTTTTAAATATACAAAGGTCAAATTGCTATTCGGTAACCTGTTACCGAATCGCAATAGGTTTGCAATTGAGTTTTAGGAAGGGGAATCCCTTCCTAATAACAAATTGCAGTGGCATGTATGAATGTTTTGTGACCGAAATGCGGTTGTAAAACATTCACAATTTACCACCAACTTCAAGTTGGTGGTAGACCATTTGCAAATAGGGAGGGCCCCCCAAGGGACCCCGTCACCTTGGTGAATGTTTGTAAAAACATTTTTTTGGGAAGGCAGTGGCCCCACGGACCATTGGCCACTCTTAAAAAATAAAAAGAAAACTTTTCATTTTTTTTTTGTTGAAAAATTGACTGCATTGAAAAAACATTGCTTTATTGAAAAGCAATCACATACATGGTGGTCTGCTGACCTCTGCAGGCCACCATTCCTGTGAATTTTGTGATTCTCAATAAATCGCAAACTGAGACCTACCATATTAATATTCATAAGGTAGGTCTAATGTGACCCAGTGGGAATCTCAAAATGTGTAATACATACATTTGTACATGGGTGTTTGTGATTACCAAATAGCGAATTGCAAAAATTTGATATTTGGTTACCGCAAGCAATTATCTACGTACATCTGACCCTTAAGGTACTGCAGACTTTGGGTGGCAAAATATCAGATTGGTCTTTTTTGTGCCTCGTGGGTCATATGCACAGCGAGGCACAGTGTTTCAAAAGACAATTTTTCAAATACGAAGAGTGCTTACTTCTCATTGAAGAATTATCTTCTCTCCTGGGCTTTACAGCTCACAGCTACAGTAGCTTCTTGTGTCTCCAACAATATGCGGAAACAACAGCAGAAGGCACGCACACAACTGTTTTTAATATGCACTAGAAAACGTGCTTCTACTGTTTTGGTAAGCATTTCAGTCCATCAGGAACTCTAATGTATGAATGCGTGAATGAATGAGTGCACATGTATGCTTCTCAAGTTTCTGATGCAGGAAGTGAGAAATCGCATTTTGACCTTAGTATTTGTGGACTGAGTTTGGCATTTACTTTAGCAACATCACAAACCACTGAGACAACAATCATATTGATTGTGGAAAATGACCACCACCCCATTCATAAAATCTTGAAAAAGATTGTTTTGAGACGTCCAGATAACACAGCAACCTCCTCTGTGTTCCAGAACAGACGCGGTCTCCATCTCTTGGCAAACTCCCTCCCACATCCTTGCCCCTCTTTCTACCTGCTCCATAAAAAATTTTACATGCAGGTTGAAGTTCCCACTTAGAGGTCCTGGAGAGCAACAGCTCAACCACTGTGGTTAATTAGCAGGCAGATGGCCAATTTTGGAGTAGGGTTGGTGAGATATCCAGGTATATCCTCTTAACCAGGGCCATGTGCATTTAGTGGATTAACTACAAGTGATATATTTCCCTTGTTGCTGGGCTTGATCCACACTCTCCACCAAGTTTCCACGTCAGACATGTGTAAATTGCAATCATAGATTGTATCCTTCTCTAGGTTCTTGGCGCCATATCAAAGATCCTGAAGGAGTCCTGTTTATGGCTGCATCACCTTATGTGCTAGTGTAGGAAACACATTACCTTCATCAAAGCTCTAGGCGCCCTCTTCGTGAGGGCTTTGGGCGACCCACACAAGTAGAAGGGGAATCTGGCTCGCCATATGCAATTTTGTGAACACACATCATGCACAAAGAAGGTGAGCATGCACTAACGATTATGGTGATTTTTGTACTCTTTGGTGCAAAATGGAAGTCTGTGTCAAGGGCAGGTTTTGTCTGCACCAGGCACAGACTACTGCAGGGAAATTATAACATAAAACTGCAGTACATCTCATCGTTTGCAACATGTTATATCAATAGTTCTAAGTATCTAACCTGTACTGAGATTAAATCCCCAAATATATATACTTTTTTATCACCTCGTTTTTCACCTCCATTATTCTTTGAGGCCTCTACTTTTGCATCAGCATTTCACAGGCCCGGCCTGCCCCTTTTTTCCATCAGCCATTTCCCCAAAGTGCCGGAACCATTGAGGGCTGATTTTGAAGGGCAGGGACCGGTGCTGGAACATTCTGTCACTTTCTCCAGCCTCCCCAGGTAATTAAAACAGGTGGGTTGGGGACTTCAGGAATGAGAGAGAGGAAATATACAGAAGAGAGAAATGGGAGGAGGAAGGGAGCAGAGTTGGTTTGAACATTCTTTTCCGGAATGCTTTTGTTTCCCCCCTCTGGCCCTAACTACCCATCCATCCCATTGATCTACACTGGTAAAACCAGTACCAGTGGCAGCTCGCACAGGAAGTGTTGCGGGGTGGTGCGGTGGGGCGGGGGAGGAGCAGGGTGGGAGGGTAGTGGACTCCGACATACGGTGGAACGGAGTAAGGTGAGTAAATAAATAAATAAAACAATTTATCCTGCGTGCTCTGCATCGCGAAGTTGTCGAGAGGGTCCCTGTGCATATCAGCACAAAGATCATGCAAGTAAAAGGATTACGTCTGAATATTATATTGAGAAAAATGTCAACTCACCTTTGTGTGCAATCTCTACGTTGGTGTCAAGCTATATAATTGTTTGGGAAGCACTAATACTTGTATGCCCTATGACCTATATACCGTTCCATTAAATAATTTCAAGGCACGCAACTTTAAGATCACCACATGGACAATGGACACATTTCAAGTAAACAAGTGATTTTGTAATTTGCAATGATCCATAGTAAGTGAAGACACTGCCCTGATGAAGAAATGCCACTGACGTCACTGATCACACAACACTTCTTCCAATTCCAAAATTAAGCTTTGGTAATGGAACCCACAATGTATTAGGGTGAGGTAACCTCTAAGTGAGGAATAACATGGCGCAGCTTCCAGCAAAAGTAGCTGTGCTGTTGTAAAAGAGAGAATTAGCGCCTATATTGTATTTTATAAGAAAATACATTTTAAAGATATTAATACTTAAAAAATACTCCGACTATTACTCTACCTACAGCTTGAGAATTAACAATGCATATTTGATAAAGGATCTAGGTGATTATAGTAAAGAGAAATCGAAAATTGCTAACATATCTGCCTATAGAAAATCCATGACTGACAATTTATGATTTCTTACATGCCACTTACATTATTTTGTACATTTATGAGTCATATTTTGTGTAAGATGTTTTAAATGGCAGCTTATGTGTTTTTCCCAACAAACTGTGAAAGTTTGTATTTTACTTTTCTGACTGAAGTTCTAGAATACTTAAGGCTCTGATGACGTCACAGACCATGGATATAGATATAGATAGTACTCTTCACTGAACCATAGTGTGTAATAAAATATTATACTGCCTTTACTTAAACCGCGGTGGTTTGTTACAGTGTGACTAGATAAATCCTATTATAACTCCAGCAAGGCAATATTTTAGGCACAATTCTGGTGACAGATCATTCATATAGCAGTATACACCGTGACCAAATAGCATAAACAGGTTGTTTTCCACAAGCAATCTTAGGACCATAATGTAATCTGACCTTTAACATTTCGACAAATGTGATCATTAACTTTGACGCAAGGTGACTCAGGGATGTTGAAAGTCATAGCGTCGCAGTAATGCAGGAAACCACCGATCTTCACAGCACATTATTGCTGCTTGATTCCACTGAGTCGAGCATAAAGCATTCACATCTCTAAGTGTCATATATTTCTTTTGATTGGATGGATTCAGAACTCCAGATTCACATGTTTTGATTTTACAGTTCACCACAGATACACCAGTGGCGTAACAAAAAATGATGGGGGACCCTGCAGAATTTATAGAGGTGCCCCCCGTCTCACAAATTTCATAGATACTCATTGATTTTGACCTGAATGTGGGACCCTTTAGGAGTTAATGGGGCCCCTGAAGGCTTGTTTCCCCCTCCCCCCCGTGCCCCAGGTACTGCAGTGGCTTGTGTTACACCCCTGAAATACACTGCATGTTTCATGTTTTAATTTAAGGGTATACCCAGATTTTACCATCAGGACATTATCCCAGTAAGCGGTAAAGAGTAACTTTGATAATGTCCGAGGCTGGTTCAAATCTAGCCAAGTTGGCAAGGCACCTCGTTGGCAATTGGTCATATACAAAACGTACGTAATTTTATTCATTGAACATTCTACTGCAATTAGGTCTAATGAGCAGTCTAGGAGCTTGTGTGGTTTGCATTAAAAAATGAATTTCGAAATAACAGTTTTAAGGTTGTATTAGAGGGTCTTTCCCACCCTGACCCAAACCCCTCTGTTTCTGCCCTTTGTGATTCTTCCTTCCCCTACATGTTTGCTCTTGCCCTTAGTGCTCAAATCCTGTTCTTACACCTTTCTGTTTTCTGAGGGATCCACTTTCTTCTTCCTTGATACCCACCTCCCCTTGAATATGTTGACACTGAGTGCATCAGTAACCCCTAAGGATATTCCAATGCTCTTCCACTTACTCACTTCCTCCTTTCTTTCAAAAGTGTCTTCATGTTCTATCTCTGGCTGCTGCTCCTTTAGCTCTTCAGTTATCTTCCAATCATGGGTGTGTATTGAGAAAGGACTAACTGCCTCTGTATCGCTCTACGTCGTGGGGAAAAGCATTCTATCTATTTCTTTTGTTACTCTCTGCTTATAGTTTATTTCTTACAAAATCTGTACAACATTTTCAAAGTACAGGAAGATTCTGTGTCTCAATGGTACATCTGTGCTGCTTACTTACTTGAGGAGGCGTGGTCTTAGACGAAGTTTTGCACCTACCACCAGGTGCGGCGTTACTTCTCTAGACGCCTTGCTGGGCTAGATGTCTTCGGCAACCAATCTTTGGCAGCATGTCTGCGGCCATGGTTACACAGAGGAGTGTTCCATAGCCTTCTTCTCATGCCAACGCACAGCCGAACTCCTTAAGTGGTAGGCATGGCTAGCCTTATTTATGGTCTTTTCAAAGTGATGGCTTTTCTACACATTGTTGCCTAAGGTTCCCATACCAAGATAGTATTGATCTTTTCCTCTGATGTAATTTCCAGTTTAGATCATATTTAAGGAGAAATAGACAAGAAATGGATGCATTCACACCATTCCTTCCCTTATTTTCCATAGTATTCAACGTACCTTGATATTATATTTGCCCTCGATTTTGCTCCAAATGTTCTGCAGCTAGATTACATTGGATTCCTTCTTTCTGGAAGTACCTTGCTGGGTGCTCTTCTCTGCCCTAATACTTCTGCCTTTGTGGGTTTTCCTCCTGTGGCACTCTTTTAATGATACACTTGAATGACACCATGACTGTGACTGTGTATATTAAATGCAGGGGCGCACCGTGGGTATGAGAGAATTCATCTTTTCCTTGGGCAGTCATAAAGGAAACTTGAGAGAACTTTACAGTTTTCCAGTCTTTGATACTCGTACATATGTATTTAACAGATATTTTTATCAGACATTTTTTAAAGTGATCTAGTTGTCCCATAATTCAGTGGCCTTGAGTTAACTTAAATTGTGGCTATCACAGTTTATCCAAAAATCTGTGATGTGGAAAGTGGGCAAAACGCTGGAAAAAAAACCTTCTCCTTTTTTTTTAGCCAATTAACTATCCAGGCCCCGAAAATATTACTCAACTCACTATCTTGTGAGCCATCATTTAAAAAAACACAGTCCTCAGTTTTCCAGCTCTTACCTCATCTCGTTCTTTTCCTTCTTTTCAAACATTCTCCAGGCTTAATGTTTAACAGTCACACCCACAGCTTCATAAAGACTGATACTGCCTTCTGGAGCCCACTGATGGCACACCAGCAAAACAGCACTCATTAATTTTAAGTATTACATTTTAACAGGGTTTCACAACATATTGTCACGTTTACAGTGGCCTCTCCATGGCCATCCATATCTCTTTCACACCTGTGCAATAAAAGCACTATAAGCACCTATTCCACCTTCTGACTTGCAAATTAAACCTTCAACGAGTACTATTTCTCCTCACAAAATTCCAAAACTCACACACAGATTTGTGTATTCTCCAACACATGGCCTTGAAAAAATCAGTTCTTTCATCGTATCCACAACTGTCAACAATTCTTTTCGCTTCCCCTCATCACAAAGCAAAACCATTACTATATCGTTGGCTTTAAGTTCACCATTCAAATTCCTTGGGGGAAAGGAAAATGCGTTCCCTAGTCTGATAGAGTTTGCTGGAGTTTCAAGGATTACTTTGTTATAAATACTCAATTTCCTCCCTAAGGTTGGTAGCTCCTACCGTCTCATGCCAACCAATATCCCCATAGTCTTTGACCTCTGATTTTCAAGCCTTTCAAACTGATGACCTAAAATGCTTAGTTTTAGACGAACCATCCATTAGTGTTTGTTAATGCTCACCCCATCTTGGTAACCCACTTTTCCACAGTAGTTCTTATCTGGTGCGGCACTTGCAGTTAAGGGAGGTGTGTCCGGGTTGGGTGGAGGGAATTGACAGACGACTAGGGAAAAATAAAGAAATAATTAATTTCGCTCTTCGTCTGTCGAAATCCACCCACTGTTTTACCTGCACGGGCCACTGCTGGTTCTTGTTATCTAATAAGCAAAACCTCAAATGCAATCATTCTTTTGTCAACAAGGATTTCTAGTGTATATTCCCCAGTGATGACATCATAATTCACGCATACCCCATATGATCTGATAGGATTTTCAACTGGGAGCACACCAAGCATGGAGGACGATTCGTAACTGCTCTTTGGGCACTACAGACTTCACCAGTTCAGATAAGGAACCAAGAGAGTCTGGAGTTCCACCCTCATATGGTTTGCCCATTAGTGCAATATTGCAACAAAGTAAACACTTAACCCAAAGTAAACTAAAACTAAAAAGTAATTGCCCCAGAAAGCCAATGCTGGGACATCCAGTAAACGGGAGATGAGCACTACACACGGGTTTAACCCAAAAAGTATGGGCCAAAGGTCGCAGCAGCATGGTAGGAGATGATGGTAACTCATGTTGTGTACTCACAGACCTCTGACATTTTCCTCGGTAGACATCTTCTAAAGCCATCTCTGGTAGTATAACACTGTCTCTTTGGGAAACGGTACCTCAGGCATCTTACTGAGCATGCTCTTTCACCACTGATCACCGGATACCAGAATCCAGCGAAAGATGGACGCCACCAATCTGCAGTCTGCATGCTTGGGTGAGAGGTGGCATCCTCTGTACCTTGCTAGTGCCACTGCAGGGTATCTCAATAGAACACCCCCACAGATTCTCCTTGCTTTGGTACAGGACATTCTTTGCCCTCGATTTTCCTATGCACATCCAGATGATATAATTCTGCCCTCATGACTTTTATTACTGTTGACCCCACATCTACTTTAATTTTACCTCTCTTGTAATCCATACCGTTAATTATTACAAAAATAAACTGATTCCTATTAATATTCTCTATTATTTTACCACTTCGTGTATAATATTAAACTTTAGTGTAACATGCATCTTCCGGATACACATCCTAATATTATACTTTGAGTCAAGGACAAACCAGTCATCTGTTAATGAGAAATGATTTATATGACTAAACTCAGGCATTTTGTTGCCAAATGGAGAACTCACTTCAGTTCAGTAACTCTTTATTCAGCGGGACAGGCCATAAAAGGCAAAGAAACAACATTGCAAAACATGATAATACGACATCATTAAAAAATAATTCCAGAATTTAAACATCAAATAAATACAATTAATATGATGAATATCATCAAACAAAAATAAATACATAAGGTGCTCATACAAGTGATTAAATGGAGAACTCATGTGAAGATCCAGGACACTGTCACTGGCCTATTATATGTTAAGTTCTTCAAAATGAGTTTCTGTGTTATTTTGGGGTGCCTCAAACATACTCCTATCCAATGTGCAACAAGTGCCCAAAAATCCACCCATAAGGAGAATGTTTATTCTGGTCCTTTTTGCTGACTTTGTAGGAGGTTTGTTTCTACAGGAAGATAAGGTTCTCATGTTTTGCTTGATTCAATGTCTTATTTCGCTGATCCATGTTTATTATATTACGCCTTGTCTACATGTAAGTCAGTGCAATTGGAAACAGAATTGATTAGGGTGCTATGGATTTTCTCTCTCCCTCATGGCTCACTCACTCATTTGTTTTCTGGCTCATTTCCTATCACTCACTGCGAAAGTGCTCTTAACACTTCTGTCCAACCGCATTTGTATTCATAGTTTTAGTAACTAATATCTTTTAAGGAAGACTTTCATTGCATTCACAACTCTAACTGAGATATACATGCAAAGCCATAATTCATATTTCAGAGATTTCAGATTTGCCAGTTCTATATGTGAGTAGCTTATCCAGTTTTTGACTTTTTTTTTGGCATTCTGCTAGTGCTAACCTGTGTATTTATTCCATTATAAATGCAGGACTAGGTTTTACAGAGTGCAAATCTAAAACATGGGCTGAATGAGGTACTGAGGTATGCAAACTAGAACCATGTGACCTCTGATTTAGTAAGATTTGCCACCATGTTCAAGAGAACACCCGTGTCTCACCAAATTACAAGCACAGTACCCTAAAAACTTCGTTAGAAGCCCTATTCCTTAATGCTTATGGCTAGCTGTGTCAAACCTACCATTCTTGATCCTATACAATTTTGGATTTCACTCAAGGGATTTCCTTGAAACAACCATCCTCAGATTCATCATGAAGAAACTGATAGTACTTTTCACTCTATTTGTGTACCACACCATATATGATGAAGTCCTACTCCATCACCACTCTGAGGTAGCAGATGTTTTTACTCCTCCTTCACCTTTCATCTGTTTCCTAAAAAGGCCATTTTCAATTACCCAGACTGTGCCTCTTTGGCTCACACTCCTGTGAAGTCATGTGTGGAATTCAATAAGATCCCCGGGAGACAGTGCTTTTCAGTATCTAGCACCACCTCACTCCTCACTGAAGCTACAGGGGAAAATAACCTGCTCTTCAACTCCTGTTGATGATGCCCAGCTCTATCTGTGCGTTGTGATCATGAAAAACCAATACTAGGCCTGAAAACATGCCCAACTGACATCGATGAAGGATTTATTGAGAATGAAGCAAAGGAAAAGTCATTTGTCTTCACAATGGGTTCATCTTTGTCCTTTATTGCCCCAAGTACTGTTAATCATCTAAGGACAATCATTTACTTTGTGCTTTAAAGCAACATGTGTAGGACCCACCATCAACTGCAAATGTATCATTTATGCTTAGATTGGCTCGATATTGGGCACCCGCCCTCCCCCCCATTACTTTAGCTTTCTCTGAGGCATCCTCCCTCCAATCACTCTCAGTAACTCTCAGTGAACGAGGACTGAGCATTAGGTTTAATCTGACTACACGATACCTCACTCGCAAAACAGAAAATCCCAACTCCCAGCAACCTAAAACCCCGCGAAAAGACTAGCAACCAGACAAATGTCACGGGACATAATCTCTCTAGCAATGAACTAACCACAATGACAACGAAATAGCTGCACCAAAATCTCTGCCTTGCCTACAAATATAGAAAGGCTACTAATTATCGCAATAAAAAACTACTCTGCTACCATCCAGGGCGTGTCCATTCTTTTTATCTATCCAAAATCGCCCCCAGGCCCAGTATCTGTGATGTGGTGCAACCCCGAAAGAAAAAGGAGCCTAACGGGGATAGGCCATCTGTCACCAAGTCCTGTTCCAAGCCATCAGGAAAACGCTATATTAAACCATTTAAATTCTTTCTGCGAAATGCACTATTTCTATGTGTAAGGCCCGCACTATAAAATAGAATACATTAATTTATTTAGAAACCGACAGAGAGGCAGGCAGACAGACAGAGAGACACAAAGAAGGAGGATGTGAAAAGGCATAAGGATTTAATGTGAATAAATGTACAAATGTAAAAAAGTATGGCAATAATCTCAATCCAATGATACAGTCATACCAATGCTCTCTGAAATTTCTGTTTTATAGTACTCTTAAATACAAACATGCATATAGGAATAAATACATTTATTAATAAAGAACAAAAGAATGGAACAAAAGTATATTGCTTTGTTTACACTGAGCCAGACATATGTAGTCTATGGTTATAGGGTGTTTTTCAAATTAACCAGCACTACTTTTTTATTTTTTTTATTTTTATTGGCTCTTCCAAGTATCAAGTTACCATGTAATTTATTGGCCATTACAGCAGAGAAGGACTCCAGAAAGGCAATCTGGTCTTGGTTAGGAGCGTAAATATTGCCAAGTGTAACTTACTGAACCGCCAGTCTCCCTGTGGCCAGAGTGTACCAGCCTTCTGCATCTAACCACAAATGCTCAAGAGCAAAAGGGACCCCCGGCTTGATCCATATCAGTACTCCCCTGGCGAAAGCCGAGGAGGTGGTCGTAAAGACCTGGCCTCTCCATCTTAGTTTCAGCTTCCCATTTTCCTCACTGTTCAGGTGTGTTTCCTGAAGGAATGTGATGTGTATGTCCCTGCGCCTCAGATATGAATGAATATTATGGCGCTTTGCAATAGACCCCATTCCTCTAATGTTCCATGTTAGGAACCGTATAACGCTATGAGCATGTGCCATTCGTGCTGGGTATCACAAAGCGGCTTGCGGAAGGAGGCCCTCCCCAACCTCCTCCCCATTCATGCACCACCCCCCTCCTCTGCCAACGTCAAAACACAAAAAACAAACAGGACCCTTATGTTGGTCAACTGCCCTACCCCAGGGCAGTCTGACAATGGTTGGCTGCCCAAACATCATGTGAAACATTTGGTACTAGATGAGGCCCTAACCTAGTAGGACGCTCAGCAGGGGTTAGCCAATGAAGCTTAGATCAGGATGCTCCCACTAACTAGAGCACACCAGCCCCGTATACAGTGGGGCAGCTCGGGACCTGGAAAAGCTACCTGCAGTTCAACACCCCTCTGGGTAGCACAGTCACCTTAGCTTACCAACTGCCTCAGATAATGTCGTCAGCAGTATTTGGCATCACCACTGGCAGCTTCACACTATCACTGCGGGAAGTGTTGGACTCATTTTCTTCAGTCTCTCTCGAAGAACCGGCCTCCATCTTTGGGGCTGGACTCCTGCTCTGCATAAGCGCCGCCGCAGCCTGCAAAGCTTCAGCCCTCTCCCGCTCTGTCTGTGATGAGGTCGGTTTCTTCGAAAGTCCTCCTACGAGGTCGTCTTCTTGGGTGTTTCCCAAGCTCCGTGGCTTTCCGCATAGCAGATCTAGAGCTCTTGCCCCGCGGGGTGTCACTTTTGTAGGCCTCTAACCAGTTCCAGGCGTCTTTAGGACTTTCAAAGTAGTGGGTATTCCCTTCCAAAATAATACACAGCTGGGCTGGGAACATCAGAGAGTACTTGAGACCTTCCTTTCTCAGTGCCTTCTTGACCTCTAGGTAAGAAGTCCGTTTCCTCTGCACTAATTACGTATAGTCGGGAAAGAGGAAGATTCTACTGTTATCCATATTGAAGGGGCCCTCCACTCTTGCCATCTGCAGGAGGAAATCTCAGTCTCGGAAATGGAGCAATCGGGCCATCACAGGCCAGAGGATGTCTCCCAGGGGCCAATCGTTTGGCTGGTACTCTATTGGCCCTTTCCAGTGTATAAAAAGTGGACAGACCCTCTGGTGCTACCACACCTCTGAGTTAATGCTCCAAGAAGGACACAATGTCACTGCCCTCTGCCCCTTCCGGCAGGCATAGGACCCTGATGTTGTGCCTCCTGTTATACCCCTTGGGATCTTCGGCACTTTGTTCTTGTAAACACACTCTATCTGTAAGGGCCCCATCTTCTGCTCCAGTGCCTTCTGTGCCGGCGCTAGTTCAGCAACATTGGTTTCAGTCTCTTTTACCCTCTCCGATAGTTTATTGTGTTCTTCTTGCAGCAGGCTGAGCCCCACCGCAACCGTACTAATATCTTTGTGAGGGTGGCCTTCGTGTCAGCTTTGGCCTCTAGTATTTTGCTCAACTGTTGTTGTACCGGATCCTCTGGGGTAAATTGCGACTGCTCCTGGGCACTGTCTTCCAGGGCTTGCAGGGCCCCCGTCTGACGGCCTCTAGGTTTGCCCATTGTGCCGGGAACTCACTAGGCCTAATCGTCGCCCACCGCTGACTATTCTTATTAGTTATAAAACTCTGCTACAGTTGGTGTCCAGCAATGATCGTGGATCCCCCACCTCGTTCAGGACTGCGTTGCAACTTGACAGAGTGTTTCAACTCGGCCAGCTTTCCCTTTTACTAGCAGTCCTAGCTGCGCCCAATGGGCCCCTTATGGAGCGGCGCCTTAGGTCAGGCAGGTCCGCCTGGTCCGCACTGGTTTGTCTTCCTCTAACTCAAGCTGTGCTCCGTTTGGCCCACCAGACCATGGTCATGCCTGTCACACTCTTTAGCCTCTCAGAGTAAGTCTGGCTCCTTACCTACTCAGGAGTCGCAGTTTCCCTAGCTGCAACACTCACCACGCTTTCCCGCGTGGTGGGGTCCGTGCTGTCCTGAAGTTGCAGTATCTTCCGGGTGTTCTCTCCTCTATGCAGCCCAGCGCACTTCCCCCTCTGAACTGTTTCTACCTCCTCCAGGTGACCCCAGCAAAGCCCTACAATATGCCCAGGCTCACCTCAATCAGTGTCCTTTCCTTTCGGCCAGGTGATGGCCTATCTCCTTGCGGGCTCTGTTCAGTGTTTGTCCAATGCCTGATCAACAGGGCCACCAGGACAGGCCTGTGTCTCCTGCTCCTTCGGTCTCGCTGGTTAACGCCAATTCGCCGGTCCTGCAGATTTCCCCCAGTTCTCCAGTACTCTTCTGTACACTGGGAGCGACTATACTCTAGGGCAGGGGGGCTGCTGCAGTTCCCAGCACCATTTCCAGGCCCATCCCTAAAGGCCCAGCCAGTCTCTGTGACTCTCAGGCCCACGGGGAACACCCCATACGGCAGCTCACTATTCCCGGCCAGGGTCGAAGTCTCTGCAGCTTCACTCCCATGGCACTCAGCCACTACCTTAGCCCTGGGAGGCCGTCCGGTGGTTCTCGGTTTGCCTTGGCTTTAAGGCACGGCAAGGTGGTACGCTGGTCGTGCCACTCACCCACCTACTGGGCTCTTCAGGAGAGGCCCGCCTACGCCACTCCCGTAGCTCTCAGGTTCACCTCCAAGCCGCTGCTTCCGCCCAGTACTCTGGGTCTTCCAGCTATGCCCTAGGGTGGAGGGACAGCAGCAATCATCTGCACAAATCCCAGGTCTGCACTCGTAAATTCTCTCCAGCACCTACGTCGCATTTTCCGGTCGCCGTCACTCCGGCATCAGCAGCGCGTTCTACGCAGAAGATCTCCCATCCCAGCAGGAGCCTCCGGCAGTTGCACAAATGCCTCCTGGGCATACCATCAGCTTGCGGACTCCGTGGGGATAGTTTAAAACTTTTCAACCCATCCTGGCCGCCAGTTCTATCAGGATAAATCGCGGGCAGGTGCGGAGCTCTCAGCTCACACTTCCACCATGATCCTTAGTCAGGCCACGCCCCCAATCAGCACTACTTTTATGTGTTCTTTTATTGGCACAGTATATCTTTAAGAACTTTTTTAAAGTAATTCTTAATTGCTATGTGTCAGTGTTTAATTTTGTGAAATATAGATGCCTTTTTTATTTTAGTCATATGGAGGATATGTGACCTCGATGGTTCTAGGATCCGGAAGTGGACTATTCAAATGTGGAATGGCAGTGGCTCCTGTCGCTAGCTGGGAATATTATGGTATGTATGATGCATCAGTATTAAAAATGCACTTCAATCTTTCCAGTGTTCCATTTTATCAAAAACCTTTGACTGAAAGCATATTTCAAAACTGCTACATGTAACAGAAAATGCATGAATTTGCATGGCTAGTACTTTTAACGGTATCAGTCACTTCATTGTCTATTTACCGACGCCGGTCCGCACTGATGTGGTCGACCAAAACTGTTGAGATTGGTTGTTTTCAGCACCACTGTAGTCCCAGACACAGCTACCGACTTCAATGAACTGCATTTCTGAGGTTATTCTGGCAAAGTGCATACTTTGATTTTTGTATGTTGGATTTTTATCGTTTTGGTCTTGTTTGGTTTAGATAAAGATTACTCATTGTTCTAAACTGGTGTGGTGTCCATTTGTAGTGTTTCCACCGTGTTTCTGTATGTGTGAACAAATGCTTTACACATTGCCTCTGAGATTAGCCTGCCTACTCATGCCAAGCTACCAAGAGGGTGAGCTGGGGTTGTCTAAGGACGTAACTCTCTTAACCTGACTATAAGCAAGAGTCCCTACTTGGTGCAAACCATTGCCAACTAGAGACCCGCATTTCTAACAATTACATGTGCCCATGGCCTGTAAATTAAATGCTACTACTCAGCATGCAGCACTGATGGTGCCACCCACTTAAGTAGCACTCTAAACATGTCTTGGTGTGGCTCACAGGCTCTTAAATCAAGCTATTTACGACTTTGAATTGGGGCCATTCAGACTGAGACCGTGCTGCTTACACCAAAAATCAGCGGAAGCCACTGCCAGCCCGTCTCTACACACTGCAGCATTGACCACTCACGGGGACTTCCAATGCGAAGCACAAGCCCACCTGTTCACGTCTCCCAGCCTGCTCTTTGCACCATGCCAACAGCCTTCCACGGTGCCCTCCTTGCTCCTCGCAACTCTCTCCAATGAGAACGGAACTCTTAGCACAAATCGTAAGAAGGTAAACCTGCAGCAGGACTAATTTGGCACTGTATCTGTCCCGCGCTCTATCGTGGTCAGCCTGAACTTTTAACTTTGACCTGGCCCAGTGCGGTTTATGCTTTTAGGTGCTACTTTACAGTTTATTCTTGAAAAATTCATAACTGCTGTTCTAGTGATTGGATGTTTGTTGTTTTGGTCTTGTTTTAACATTACATTTTGCTCTATTTTTCAAATCTGGTGTGGCATATTTTCATGTGGTGTTATCATTGTGTTAATGTTTGAAGTGTTGCTCAAATACTTTACACATTGCCTCTGAGTTGAGTCTGACTGCTCTGTGCTAAGCTACCAAGGGGTTGAGAACAGGTTAATTTGCGGTTTGCTTTGGCTTTACCTTGACAGAGATTGTAGTTGCTGCTTGACCAGGGCTCACACCCTAGTCAACCAACAACCCAATTTCTGACACCTTGCCTTCAAGAAATTTAGACAGAAAGTTGCATTTTTGAACATCAGGTGGCAAAATGAGATTCTGCACCTCTTTTGGACCCTGGCCAATAGGCTTCCAGCCACACCTGCAGGACCCAGTCATGCATCTGGCACATCTATTGGTACCAACAACTTACAGAACCCTTCAAATACACCCACCTCCTTCTAACAGGATTTAACCAGATCCTCATCCAAATAGATAGAGAACATGTCGAAGAAATTGGGGTTGAGAGTGAGAGGGTGAAATCCATTCTCAATCAACAGCTAAAATCCTTATCAGGGTGAACCACAAAAGTCAGTCAGTCAGTCATAAATACTTTATTCTGTAATTCAAAACCATATGAAGTCGTCAAAGCCACTAAAAACATGAACATAGTTAAATATAAAAGATAAAATACATAAATACATACATAAAAAGTTTTTAAAAACAGTGCAATGACTAAAAACCAATGATAAAAAATAAATTAGTCAACATTTGCATCTAAAAAAAGGGGATTAACCCCATATGTCACTAAATTAACCTGTGCTTAACCTTCAGTTACCTTGGCACAAAATCAGCCAGGGTTCCGGAACAAAGCCACAAATTCAGGCCGGCCTTAAGGGAATTTGGGCCGAACACAGGGACCAGGTTAATCATGCTGAAAGTGTTAAAATCTCCAAAGGTTCACAGGAGGACCTCAACTAATCAAAGCCAAGGGTCCTGAATCTGGGGAGGCACCTCTTGGTGATCAAGCACTGTGAGAAAATAGGTTTTTCGTTGAATGGGGTTCATCCTTGTCAGGTTCAAACACAAAAGTCATTGAATTAACCTATGCCTAATCCTCTGGTAGCTTGGCAGAAAAGCAGTCAGGGTGAAATTAGAGGCAATGTATTTATTTAAAGATAGAGTAAATTGTAAAAAATTACTTGACCTCAAAGCAACACATATCCGATTAGTAGAACTGGAGTTAAGAATTTTAAAAGATTTTTGTAAAATCCAGCACTTAAAAGATCAAAGTGCCAACTTCAGACATCTAGTTTCTTGAGACCTGGTTAAAGTAAAACAATAAGGCAGACCGCAATGGAGCGCGAAATACAAGAAGTGGATTTGGTCCTGTCAGCACTTACCTTCAGACTTATGAGAAACTTTGAAGAAATAGTTTGATGAAGGTAAAATTATGCAGGGCTGGGGTGCAGGCAGTGGCTGAGGAGAGAGTGTCGTCATCAAAGAGCAACCAGACGAAGTCCCTCGAAGATTTCTACGTTCAGACTTGGTGTATTTTATGTAAGTTGAAAATCTTCAGCAGGATGAAGCTGTAGCCAATTAGAGTTTTAGGAGGCCAGATACCCCATTTGCCGCGGTACCGCTGACCAGTATTTGCGGCTGCAGAGAAGAATGTGGCGGGAGCTGTCACAAAGCTAGACCTTGGGGGATTGACGAGCAGGTTGGTACATTTTCTAAGTCTCAAGTTTTGGATTTCGGCTATTTGAGCACCTTTAACACCACATCCAAGGGTCTGAGCTGGATGGGCAGCACTTGGGGGTTTGGGACTCTCCACTCTGGCTGGGTTCAGGTGTGGGTTTGAGATGGTGGGAGCTTGTTGTGTGGCTCTGAACAGGAGGCCAGCAAACTTGCCTGTGAGTCACTGTGGTAGTCTTGGGTTCAATTGATGAAATGGGACTCAAGGAGCAGGACAGGCCTCTGAGGGATCAAGGCAGGTTCCAGCCAGCAAAGCAGTCTTTCCAGATGCAACAAGGCAGTCTTGGGGAGTACACAACCGGCAACACCAGGAGGCAGTCCCCTGAGAGATGATTACATGTATGGGCTGCTGTGTAAAATTGACTGAATGATATAGAATGATAGAAATGATAAAACCCATTTCTAATATGGTTGGAGGATGCTACTAGTTAATTTAAGATGGCACTTACATGCGCAATGAGAAATATAGGCAGAATGTCTGCTAAATTAAAATTGGAATTGATTTTAAGATGGAGCTTGTGAGGAATGCCGATTGCTGTGGCAAAGCTAGACAGAGTTTGTTTGTGATATGGTTAGAGGATACTATGAGATATTATAAGATGTTGTAAAATGATGCGTAGTTTGCTCTGTAATATATTCTTTAGGAAAAATATAAGAAGGAATGATGAAAGATTAGCACCCTAAATAATGGCCGCTGTGTTTTTGTAATGTTGTGTAACTGTGATCTCCACTCTACAAAGCTGTGGTCCGTCTTCTAGATATGTGAAAAAATAGATGCTCCAAGATGGCGCAGGTCACAAGCACCAACAGTTGACATGAGCTGGAGTTCTCTCCGGTTTTCCTAGCTAAGCTTTGGGACATGGATGGGCTAAATTGTTAGTTAAAAGGTTCAAACTGATGTGGAGTATTTGAAAGTTTGTATGTAAGCCGATTATTATGATATCGAAGACTAAGTGTTCTACGTGAGTACTTTTTACGGATGTAATTAGTGAATATATATGCCCGAGCTCCGGTCACTCTGGAGGAGCTTTGTTTTGAAAAATGTTATTACTGTAGCGCCTATTCTATGGGATGCTTTAACAATAAATACAAGCTTTTGGAGAATTGTATGCATATAATATAGGCTGACACTGATATGGAGTGTTTAAATATACATATGTGAGCTGATTATTATGATAGAGAAGACTTTAATATTCACTTGAATGCCTGGGATGTGTTGCTCGAGTCTTCGCCTCGCACATGGGAGGAACTTGCCTTGAATTATAAGCTTTTATTATAGCACTGATATTTGTCATGTGATATTTGGGATTTGAGTCACAATGTTATGAAACATCACATGATTGTGGTTTGAACTGAACTGTGACATATTTTGTGCCTAAATGTGGTATGGTCAATGTAAGGTTGAAGCAACTGATTCTGAAAAATGTGTAACCTAAGCAGGGCTGTATCATGAACGGATAGTTATCCCTGTTTTGGACTTTATTTTACATATGAGTGGATTTAAGTAGCTCTACAATAATTTTATGGCATGATATGCTACTGGATGAACTGGGTGAGATTTACAGATAGGAGTTTATTTAGAGTATGACCTAACACTTGTACTATAAGTATTGGAACAGGATTTGTCTTTCTGTTCCAGGTTAAAATTGCTGGATACAACAGTTTTTTGACAATATTTTTAAGTGCACCCAATCAAAATAAGAGTTTGGGTAAGAAAATAATGTGATTGTGGTTAACACATGGTATTAGTTTTTATTATCACACGGCTTATATTATGGTTTTGATACATTTTGGGATTTTCTTTTGTTCTGC
Organism: Triturus cristatus; assembly: GCF_964204655.1. Taxonomy (NCBI): domain Eukaryota; kingdom Metazoa; phylum Chordata; class Amphibia; order Caudata; family Salamandridae; genus Triturus; species Triturus cristatus. Next base: position 906,632,151 of record NC_140583.1, read on the forward strand.
AAAGGTTGTTTTAGGGATTTAAGGTTGGAAAGAGTATTCTCTTTGACTATTCTGATGCCTAACATTCCAGGCTCCAGGTCCTGCAGAATACAGCCGCCAGACTGGTACTGAACCTTTCTTCAAGATCTCCATCAATACCTAATCTTAAGCATCTTCATTGGCTCCCTATAAAGAAGCGTACTCAGTTCAAGGTTCTTAGTCTAGTGCATAAGAGCATGCACAGAAGTGGGCCTGGCTATTTTGCAAAAAAACTCTGCTGGAACCAGCCGACTAGGAAGTTAAGGTCAAGTACCAAATTTCTCCTCACTCCATGCAGAGTTCGTACCGCCAGAAATGGCGGGAGATCTTTCTCATATCTGGTACCTACCTTTTGGAATAAACTTCCACCACATTTACTCTCTGTCATAGATCATAAGCGATTCCGCAAGGAATTAAAAACTTGGTTCTTCGACCGTTAATAGTATTTCTTTACCCTTTTCCTTCTGTCCTTCTGCTTAAGAGGAGTCCATGCAAAAGCCATGAGACCTCCGGGTAATATGTGCGCTCAATAAATATCCATGGCTTGCCTAATACTATTCTTTTCATATCTTATATTTTCATTTGGGTGTACCCTCATGACCTTGGGTGACTTTAACTTGGGTTAACTCTGTTCCAGAAATTTGGGGCAATTTACAGAACTTAACACCATAGGTGTGGTGAAGGGTTGATTTATAGTAGTGTGGCTTTGTATTGATTTTGCAACTTTGATTTGTTTACTGTAGCTCCGATGAAGACGATGGTGAATATTCCAATATGATTAAAACTGTGTTGGCTACAAGAATTGTATCAATTTGCTGGATGTATGAGAAAACATGAAAATTAAAGAATACACTGGATTTTTGCGACTTTTAATGTTTTGGTGCTCATGAGAACAATTTATCTCTGAGAGTCCTTTCAGATGTCCAGAAAGTAAACTAAAGAGTGAGTTTAAGGGCCCTATTTGTGTACCTAGTGCCTTCTTTGGAGTCTAGGTTTATGGAGTTTTCTCTTTGAAATGATTGAACTTTCAGACTACCGTGCCCTGGCTGCAGGATAGCTGCAGAGGCAATGCAGTGATGAAAACCCCTTTGTATGAAGGTAGAGTATAACCTATTCAGTTGCATATAGGGCTATGCACAGGTCAACCCCCCAGCCTGCCAGAAGATGGCTCATTCCTGCAAACCATATCCCCCTATTGTGTGACGGTTAGGGAGGAATTCACAAAGTCTAATTGACAACTACACCCAGGCATGTGACCCAGTAGATGCTGCAGACACAAAATGGCAAAGGGCAGGAAAATGTCAGATTTTTAAAGTGGCATTTTCAAAATTGTAATTTAAAATTCGACTTTACCATTAAAGAGGATTATTAATTACAATTTCATAGATACCAAACATGAAATGAGCATCTGTTCCAAATTAAAAGTCAGCATTTATTAAATGTAACGAAGTAACCTAATGTTATCCAATGGAACAGGTAGGCCTCCCAGTAGTGAAAACCAAATGTAGTAGTTTTTCACTACCAGGACATGTTAAACTTAAAACTACATGCCCAACTTTTTAATTAAAATGGGCCCTGCCCTGTGGGCCACCTTGGGCCTACCTTAGCGTTGACTTATATTCAATAAAAGGGAAGATGAGGCATGGCAAGAGGGTTGTATTTCTAAGTCGAATGCGAAGTTTAAACAGAATTCAGGCTGAAATAGCAGGCCTGGGACATGTTTTAAGGGGCTACCTAAGTTGGTAGCACAATAGGTGCTGCAGGCTCACTAGTAACATTTAATTTACAGGCCCTAGGTATATAGTATACCACTCTACAAAGGATGTATGAGTAAATTAAATATGCCAATTAGGTGCAAGCCAGTCTTACAATGTTTAGGGGAGTGAACAGAAGCACTTTAGCACTGGTTAGTAAAGGTAAAGTACACAGATTCCTAAGGCCAACAAAAATGAATTCTAGCAAAATGGAGGGAAAAAGGCAAAACGTTTTTGGGGAAGACCACCCTAAGTCTGAAATGTCTAACGGGAACTCACACCAGCATAGGCCAGCAGGAATCGGGCATGTCTAGTTGAAGGTCCAGGCAGGGCCAGTTGCCTCAGTTAAGCTGGGCAGTTGCAGGAAGGCGTCTGGCTCTTGCTGTGTCCCTTTAGCCCAGACCAGGTTGTCAGTCAACTAACCCTTGAAGTCATTCTGGTATTTCTGGGTTCAAGGAGATGAACCTCTCTCCTTCAAGCAGCAAGGCATTTCTCAAGCAGCAGGATAGGCTTCTAGAGAACAAAGCAGGCCCTAAGCAGCAGAGCAGTCCTCTGATGTTCAAGGAAGTCCTCATGCATCATGGCAGTCCTCTGATGCACAAGTCAGTCCTTCTGAAGTCTTGCACAGGTCCAGGAGTGTACTAAGGAGTTGGTCTGAGGGTCAAGCAGTCATACCTGGTGTCAGACATGAAGTTGGAGAAACCTCTAGTCTAACCCTCCATCTGGTTCTGAAAAGGCCTTCCTTCTCCTCCCCAGTCTCCACGTGGTCTAGGGTGACAATAGGCTGGTGTCAAGTTCATTTTTGAATGTGCTGGAGGCAGCCTTTTGAAATGTAAGTGGAGCAGAGAAATGATCTGCACTTCCCATCCTGGCAGGATGGCCCTCTTCCAGTAATACACGTACTATTGTTCGCTGAATGGGCCCAATATGCTTTTCTGTTTGGGAAGCAATTAACAGGCCCAGGCAGCTGGATGGAAACTCTTAGAAGGCCTCAGAATATTCAGGGACTGAAAATGCCAACTTTCTAAAAGTGACATTTTCAGAATTGTAATCTAATGCCTACATATTCATTAAAAAGGATTTTAAATTACAATTTATTTGAGTCTAGACATGACGTTTCTACCTGTCCATCAATTGTTCTTTTTGCATTTGCCAACCCGAGTGGGACAGGTATGCCCAGACGTGGGTCCCGTGCGCTCCATGCTGCTGGAGTCAAGCTATCCTGGCTGATGAGGGGTGAAACCCCGAAACCGGTCCTAGGATGCTTGCCTCCAGTCTAGGGAGGACCTGGCCCGGCAGTTCAGGCTGGACTGTTCCCATTGGGCACAGGTGATTTGCATATGGCTGGGTTCAAACTGGAATGGCATGGTGAGCAAAAAAAACAATGGATTTAGGCACAGATCTCTGTACTGGGATACCCGTCCCACTCAGACAGGACAATTGATTTTCAAATGCTAGACTCTCAACCAGTAATAAGTATGAGTGGTCCTGTTGTGATGGCGACAGAGTAGTCACAGCAGATTATTATTGTCGAGCACAGTCACATTGCAAGTGGTACAAGACTTTTGTGGCAGTGGAGTGCAAGCAAGGAGGTTGGGCTACCCTGGAGGACTTGAGGTTGCTGTAAATAAGATGCCAGATCACCAGGGCTGGAAAGGACAGCAGGTCCACACCATTGCAGCTGAGCTGCTGCTGAAAGGAGGAAGAAGTAGTAGTGTCAGGGTTGTTGAAAGGCTGGATGAATTCCTCATACAAATCTGGTATCATGATGCTCCTAGCTGTTGGCACAGGTGAAGGGAGACCACCAACAGGAACACAATGTTTCTATCCCCAATAAAAGTGGTGAAAAGGAGACCAGAGATAGAAGTCTCTGGTGTCAGAAAGAGTCAAGCACAACTACATAGGTCTGTAGTACAAGCTTCCACGGGCAGACATGAAAGACAATGGTAACCAAACCAGTGATTTTCTAGGTGTGGCACACTAAAAGTGTGGGCCCTAATTCATTGCCTGGGTCCATGAAATGCTTCAGCCACTTCCACAGTTGCCTCCCAAATTTCCCTCATGTTGAGTCCCCATGTGGAACCCGAAGTTAAGTCTGCATCTCCTCTCTCTAGAGTCACAGTGAGAAGCAGCAGAGGGCTGTGCTGTCACAATGACTGCATTATGTCATCAGTGATGTCATCAGTGATGTCATATGAGATGTCATCAGTGATATAATCAGTGATGTTATTTAACCTGCCATGAGTGTCGTCATAAGCAGTGCATGATGAGACACACATTATAATTACTTCCCTAAACTGTAAATGGTGGATTTCAATGGTTTAAATTTTTTAAAACAACAGTTATTACCTGATTTTTTCTGTGAATTTCTAGTTGTTTTTAACAGAAGATAATATTTTAATGCCATACCTAAATATAATCAAAAGACACACAATTGATGGACGGAATTCAGAACAAATCACCCAGTCAAGAGATCTGGGATAAATTCATCATTCTTTTGCTCACCATGCTACCTCAGTTTAGACTTGGCCATATGCAAATCAGTCTTGACCCTGTGCCTCATGGGATCAGTCCAGCCAGAACTGCCAAGCCAGATCCTCCCTGGACCAGAAACAAGCCTCCTAGGACTTGTTTCGGCTTTCACGCCTCATCAACCAGGATAGCTTGAATCCAGTGGCACAGTGAGCCCGGGACCCACGTCTGGCCATAACCGGCGCTCTTAGTTTGAGAAAGCAAAAGACACACAATTGATAGACAGAATGCAGAACAAATCAAACATTTCACCCCTAGTCAAGAGATCTGGATTAAATTCATTCTTTTGCTCACCATGCCACCCTGGTTTAGACCTGCTCATATGCAAATCAGTCTTGACCCAGTGCCTCATGGGAACAGTTCAGCCAGAACTGCCAAGCCAGGTCCTCCCTGGACCGGAAACAAGCTTTCTAGGACCAGTTTGGAGTTTCACCCCTCATTAGCCAGGATAGCTTGAATCCAGTGGCACAGTGAGCCCGGAACCCACGCCTGGCCATACCTGTGGCGCTTAGGGCGAGAAAGCAAAAGACACACAATTGATGGACAGAATGCAGAACAAATCAAAACATTCACCCCCAGTCAAGACATCTGGGTTAAATCCATCATTCTTTTGTCACTTTATTGTTTCATTTTTTTCAGTTAATTTCTGTGTTTTTTTAAAAATCATATTCAAATTTGAGTACATGCCCAATCTTCCCTGGCAACCTGTGGTCAACCTCCTGATGCCCCCTTCAGCTGTGCACAGCAGGGGTTGGCTGCAGGAACTAGCCTCTGGCCAGTCCCTGTACGCAAACCCCTATGGGTGCACAAACCACCACTGTGCACGGCCTTTGTCCATTTACTAGGAATTTTGGCCTCATTCCCTCGCCTCTGGCCAGGCCCTGCATCCATCCCCCCATGGGTGCCTCACCCTCACTGCCCATGGCTTTCACCCATGCATAGCGTTGGTTTGGCCCTGAGCCCATCCCACTGCAGACAGCCAACCATAACTGCACAATACTTACGGTCTGGTCAATGGCAAATGGCCACAGGGTCTGGTCTATGACCAGACCCTTCTCATTTTTAAAAAAAAATTTTACATATTTTTTTGTATTGTTGTACTACTACTGAGTGTACTTCATTAAGGGCCTCAGTGGATACTCTGGTACCGGATGCTAGAAACCCTGTTCCAGTGTTTTAATTACAGGAAAGGCTGTAATATTTGTTTATAGTCAAAATAATACTATAATCATTCTATGTCCATCCTTGAAATCTATGGTAATGTCTTGATGACTTACATATTTGTATTCTTCTATTCAATATTGTTTAGCATCCATCTATACAGAACGTTATATGGGTCTTCCTACAAAATCCGACAACATTGAACAGTACAAGGTATGCAGTCTGATTTGTTTCTTGTAAATGTCTTTTTATGACTGAATCGTGCTTACAAAGGCCTAATTTGTGTGAAATGCAGCATTTCAGTTGTATTGCAAATGGTGGTTTGTTCACTAAGCTGTAATGGTAAGCCACATGCATCGAATAACGTGGCGCGACGCAACATAAGTCAGAGTGAACACCAAAGTCTCTGTCTGCGTCCTACCTCCAACCAGACAATGTAACACCAAAAGAGGGAGGTCGTAGGCTTACTGGATTGTGTCACATATTACTGGAATGAGTCATCAATTCATTTGTATAACGCTCAAACTTCAATGTCCAGAGAGACTTGGATTTCAGGAACAATTAAGTCAATTTCAATATTTGTTTACATCTGGAGAGATGTTTAAGTTGGACCTCGACCCCTGTGCCATAGTATAAATGTCTATGGGACCGAGTCACAGAGGCATGAAGATATATAAAAAATAGTAATCCTGTAGAACTACTTCCCATATTCATCAATACTTTTGCGATAGGCTTCAAATCAATCAATCAATCAGTGCTTTTGTGATAGGAACCGAATCTGGACAATGCCACCACGTTGCTAATGGACATTGGAGTTGGCAATTGCAATAGATTCTCTCTGTAGGAACGTGAAGAGGACTTATTTTTTTTCCATTATGTAAATTTCTCCAAATAACCTTGAAATGTGGAGTGCTTACATTAATGACTATGTGGTGTGCATGATTTATGTATATTTCTCCAAATAACCTTGATATGTGGAGTGCTGACATTAATGACTATGTGGTGTGCATGATTTATGTATATTTCTCCAAATAACCTTGAAATGTGGAGTGCTGACATTAATGACTATGTGGTGTGCATGATTGTGAGGCGTGCTTCTGGCCAGGGAGTAGGTGATAGCAAAGCCGCCTTTGTTGCTGCTGTGTGCAGCAAGACAAAGAAGAGAACATGAATGCCAGTAACACAGCCGAGAATGGTGTAAGAATTAAATTATATTTTTAAATAAGATAAGAATCGGTAGATGTGGGGTAGGTTTTTTAAAAATAATGAAACGAGTGCTTCAATTACTCCTCTAGCAGTGTCTTCTTATTACTTTTACTGTTTTAATATTGTTGTAAGGGCAAAGCCAAAAACAAAAAAAGATGAATTCTAATTGTAAGTACTACTTTTAGTTCAAATGTAAAATGTGACATCAGACCAAAAAAATTCAGTTTACTGTGCCTTTCTATTCAGTAAGCAATAGCTTGACTAAACAAAAACCTTTTTATATTAGACGTGCATCATGGATCTCATCTGCTAAACCGAGTTTTCTTTCCCCTTTCCAGAATTCGACAGTGATGGCAAGAGCAGAGAATTTCAAAAAAGTAGATTATCTTCTTATCCATGGAACAGCAGATGGTGAGACTTATCAGACGTCATTCTTCAGTGCAAATACAAAGCCAGGGCAACCTAATGTTTGGGAAGCACTCTCCTTTACTTCTGATCAGGCTTAGACCATAAATGTGTTTAGTACCGTTTCACCGTGAAGGGTGGCGAAGGGTGCTTAGTCAACGATGATAGGATCGACTGTATCAATAAGCAATTGTCGAGGGTCATTTCCAGCTACCTTATCTCTCAAACATTTAACTGTTATTTATCTGACTATTTGATTTTGTTCTTAATTTCAGATAATGTACACTTTCAGCAAGCAGCTCAGATCAGTAAAGCTCTGGTTGATGCGCAGGTGGACTTCCAGGCAATGGTAGTATGGCCATTTTCTTTTCTATGCACTTTATGTTTGACGTTTTAAAGTAACAGTTAAAACTCTTTGTACAATTTAATGTTAAAGAACAGAAAATGCCCACTTCAGTTAAACATAGACTTTGTATAAGTTAAATAATAAATTAAAAGTCTGTAAATCCAGAAAATGAAGAAAGAGCACACTTGAAAGTCATTATGTTTCTGAATAGACGGCTAGCTGTTTCCTAAGTTAAGATAGAGGCATCACCTCTATTTGGGACACAATTAAACTGGGGGTGGGATGAACTTGCAAAGATTCACTTCACGGAATTCCGCGGGAATACCTAAAAACTCCACAAGGTTCTGCGAAGTTCCATGAGCAGCGAACTTCTGTATGTCGCGCTGCTCGCCCTGATTTTTAGTGGCAGAGCTTGTCTCGCGCTGTAACATCAGCATGAACGACACCACAGGGTGCACCAGCAGTGCCGGACTAGGAACCAAACCCGGCCCTGGCAAAGTGCTCGGCAGGCCTCCCGGGTGCCGCCGAGCTCTTTGCCGGGGCCGATTTTCGGCCGATTTTGTTACAGGGCCGATTTTGCAGCTATGCTGCAAAAACGGCTCTGTAACAAAAACGGCCCCCAGGGGCCCAAAACCGGCCCCCACCCGCGCGGCCCACCGGGGGATTGCCCGGTGCCCACTACGGCCAGTCCGGCCCTGTGCACCAGAGTGTGCTGCTTCTTTCTGTCGGTCAAGTAGATGCTCTACTCATGCAGCAGCTTTCTCAATGTGAGCAGCGGCTTTCTCTACATGAGCGGTTGCGGCCTGCCGTGATTGCGCATGTTGAAATATCTCGCTGGGAGGCGGTCTAGAGCGTGATTTTCTCACCCACCAACTTAACGTTGGTGAGCCACACGCGAGAAAAAACTCCATCATGTGGCAGTTGGCAGAGTTTTCCCGAAACTTGGCAAAAGTCTGTGAACTCTGCCGGAGAAGCAAAGTTTATGACCCACTTCGAAATTAAATGCCGCAGTAGTCAGGAAAATAGTTCCACTGGCTTTTAATCTGCTGCAATATAATGTTCATGTCATTATTTCCTCGTCTCACTGACCTGTTACAGCTAAACCCATGTGATCGTTATACAGATCAGCCACTGATTCACTGCAATCAATGACAACGAGCACGTGCATCATTCTATATATAAGACTCAAGTAAAGGAAATGTAGGCAGCGGAGAGAGACTGTGAATGCAGTATGAAAGAGCACCTGGTTAGTCAATGTTTTACTAGCTATCGTCCTTCCACTCACTCATGAAATAAGTGATTTTCCCAATTTACCTGGATGATTCATGCCTATGTCTTTCCGTGATAAAGAAGGATTCAGCAATAAAGTCAGGCATAATTTGGTGAAAATAAAATAACTTAGAGAAAGACAAGTGAATACTAATGTATATCTCTTTCACATTAGGCTACATTTATAAGATCATAGCTATTTTTAGATGCATTATAAGATAGCTTATTGGGCTGAGGTGTTGCTCCGAGACCTTTTGGGTGATAGATTTGAATATTCTTAAGGCCCTCTCAACCTTTTACTATTCGAATTTCGGACAAATGTAGTACCATTTTCTTACTTAACAATAATACTTGAATATAAACAAATATAGGCTACCTTAAAAGAAAAAGCTAGACAAGTAGACTTCTTTCTCTATCAACCACCTCTACAGCAAGTGACACCACTTCATTTCTCAGTATCCACTTCACCAGGAAGTGACATAACTGTTTTCCTGCCAAAACTATCCTTAAAAGGAGAAGACAGGCAAGCAGACGTCATTCACTATCATCATTCTTCAGGAAGTGACATTACTGCATTTCCCAGCATCCAACTTGAGAGGAAGAGACATCACTTGCTTCTACACTTCTACTTCTATCATCTCCTCAGGGCATCCCAATACCCAGGCTTCCCCAGCTAATGGTAGACACAGACAAGAGAATTACCAGTTTTGGCCAGCCAGAGCAGGGGGAGCCTGGGCCAGAAACCTAGTCCCTCTGCAACCTACAAGGTAAGTGTTAGAAATTATGTCTATAGTTGGCAGAGGTATTCACCACAATCCTAGTCAGGTACACACCCTAAATTAACCTGTGCTCACCCTCTAGTAGTTTGACCAGGCCAGAGGAAAAGAGAGTAATTTAACCCCTTCACTGCTAGGCCTCCCCCTCCCCCCGTGCTAAGCCTTTTTTTTGGCTATTTGGGGTAGTTAGCGTTAGGCGCCTGTAACTTTTTGACCACATAAGTTATCCACGCCAAATTTGCGTCCTTTTTTTCCAACATCATGGGGATTCTAAAAGTACCCAGGGTTTGTGGATTCCCCTGGAGGGGACCCAGAAATGTGAAAAAATACAGGTACATTTTTTGGTGGGAGGAAAAATGGGAAAAAAGGGCTACGGATGAAAGCGTCTGGTTTTTCCCTGCAAATGATATCAAAAAAGGGGTTGTGGTGCGGAAATCAACATCTTCCCAGCTTTCATGGACAAGCAGACTTTTGTCAGAAAACCAAAATTGTTTACATAGTTTTGGCATTTTTCTGGGACATAGCCTATTTTTGCTATTTTTTGTGCTTTCAACTTCTTTCCAGTAAATGGTAGAAATGGGTACGAAAGCAATAATGTATCCTGGAAAGCAATACATTTTAGAAAAGTAGATAAAATTCTGAATTTAGCAAGGGGTCATTTGTGTAGATCCTTCAAGGTTTCTGTATAGAAACTAACCGTTGTACATAGCAAAAATGGAAAAGTAGTTGATAAACAGCCATTTGTATCAACGTTTTCACCTGTAACTTCTTCTAATTATGGCAGCTGTTTGAAAGCAATATACCGTTACATCTGCTGGACCTTTCTGGTTGTAGGAATATATAGGACTTGTAGGTTCACCTAGAATCCAACAAACTCAGAGCCAATAACTGAGCAGCGTCTTGCAATGGTTTTTTATTATGTACCGGGTATATAGCAATTCATTTGGGAAAATATATACATGGAAAAATCGGTATGAAAGACACCTATGTATTTCTGAAATTAGAACAAAATATAGAGTTTAGAAACAGTAGATATTTGCACATTTCTGAAATTGTGAGTACCCATACTAGCATGAGAAATATAGGCCATATTTCAAAATTACTTCTTTTTTACACATTGTCTTACATTTGGAAGGCAGAAAGGCATCGAAAGTCAATAGGTAATAGCAGTTGCTGTACAATTCTGTGTTACCCTAAGTCTCTTGATACAAATGGTACCTCACTTGTGTGGGTAGGCCTGGTGCCTGCGACAGGAAATGGCTCAAAACGCAATGTGAACACACTTTATTGTTGCAGTGAAAACTGACCCTTTGTTTGTAAAGTGCCTCCTAGCTCTAAATTTTGAAACGTAACTCTGCCAGCACCTATGGAAACCTAGCAAACCTATACATTTTTTAAAACTAGACACCAAGGGAAATCCAGGATTGGGTGACTTGACTGGCTCTCACCTGTTACCCAGAATCCCTCGCAAACCTAAAACTTTGAAAAACAACACATTTTCCTAACATTTCTGTGGTGGAAAGTTCTGGAATCTGCATAGATCCACAAAATTCCATCCACCCCGCATTCCCCAAAGTCATCTGAGAAAAACGGTACCTCGCTTGTGTGGGTAGGCCTAGTGCCGGCGACAGGAAACGGCCCAAAACGCAACATGACACACCACATTTTCACAGTGAAAAATGACCCTTTTTTTGCAAAGTGCCTAGCTGTAAATTTTTAACTCTAGCTCTGCCGGCACCCAGGGAAACCTAGCAAACGTATACATTTTTTAAAGCTAGACACCCAGGGGAATCCAGGATGGGGTGACTTGACTGACTCTCACCAGGTTCTGTTACCCAGAATCCCTTGCAAACCTCACAATGTGTCAAGCAAACACAATTTCCTCACATTTCTGTGGTGGAAAGTTCTGGAATCTGCGTGGATAGACAAAATTCCACCCACCACACATTCCCCAAAGTCTTCCGAGAAAAATGGTACCTCTCTTGTGTGGGTAGCCATAGTGCCCGCAACAGGAAATGGCCCGAAATGCAACGTGGACACACCACATTTTACTATTTTGCAAAGTGCCTAGCTGTAGATTGTAAACCCTAGCTCTGCCGGCACCTAGGGAAACCTAGCAAACCTATGCATTTTTGAAAACTAGACACCCAGGGGAATCTAGGATGGGGTGACTTGTCTGGCTCTCACTCGGTTCTGTTACCTAGAATCCCTTGCAAACCTCAAGATTTGTAAAAAAAAACCAACACTTTTTCCTCACATTTCTGTGATGGAAAGTTCTGGGATCTGCGTAGATCCACCAAATTCCACCCACCCCGCTTTCCCCTCAGTCTTCTGAGAAAAATGGTACCTCACTTGTGTGGGTAGGCCTTGTGCCCGCGACAGGAAACGGCCCAAAACACAATGTGGACACACCATATTTTTTTGTGAAAACTGACCCTTTTCTTGCAAAGTGCCTAGCTGTAAATTAAGAACTCTAGCTCTGCCGGCACCTAGGGAAACCTAGCAAACCTATACATTTCTGAAAACTAGACAACCAGGGAAATGCAGGATGAGGTGACCTGTCTGGCTCTCACCAGTTTCCGTGATCTAGAATCCCTTGCAAACCTCAAAATTTGTCAAAATAACACATTTTCCTCACATTTCTGTGGTGGAAAGTTCTGGAATCTGTTTGGATCCACAAAACTCCACCAACCACGCGTTCCTCAAAGTCCTCCGAGAAAAACAGTACCTCACATGTGTAGGTAGGCCAAGGGCCCGCGAGATGAAACTGCCCAAAACGCAAAGTGAACACACCACATTTTCACAGTGAAAAATGACCCTTTTTTTGCAAAGTGCCTAGCTGTAATTTTTTAACTCTAGCTCTGCCGGCACCCAGGGAAACCTAGCAAACGTATACATTTTTTAAAGCTAGACACCCAGGGGAATCCAGGATGGGGTGACTTGACTGACTCTCACCAGGTTCTGTTACCCAGAAACCCTTGCAAACCTCACAATGTGTCAAACAAACACATTTTCCACACATTTCTGTGGTGGAAAGTTCTGGAATCTGCGTGGATAGACAAAATTCCACCCACCACACATTCCCCAAAGTCTTCCGAGAAACATGGTACCTCTCTTGTGTGGGTAGGCATAGTGGCCGCAATAGGAAATGGCCCGAAACGCAACGTGGACACACCACATTTTACTGTGAAAACTGAAAGTATTTTGCAAAGTGCCTAGCTGTAGATTGTAAACCCTAGCTCTGCCGGCACCTAGGGAAACCTAGCAAACCTATACATTTTTTAAAACTAGACACCCAGGGGAATCTAGGATGGGGTGACATGTCTGGCTCGCACTAGGTTCTGTTACCCAGAATCCCTTGTAAACCTCAAAATGTGTCCAAAAAAAACCCTTTTTCTCAAATTTCTGTGATGGAAAGTTCTAGGATCTGCGTGGATCCACCAAATTCTACCCACTCCGCTTTCCCCAAAGTCGTCCGAGAAAAATGGTACCTCACTTGTGTGGGTCGGCCTTGTGCCCGCGACAGGAAATGGCCCAAAACACAATGTGGACACACCACATTTTCTCTGTGAAAACTGACCCTTTTTTTGCAAAGTACCTAGCTGTAGACTATGAACCCTAGCTCTGCCTGCACCTCGGGAAACTTAGCAAACCTATACATTTTTTAAAACTAGACACCCAGGGGAATCCAGGATGCGGTGACCTGTCTGGCTCTCACCAGTTTCCGTTATCTAGAATCCCTTGCAAACCTCAACATTTATTTTTAAAAAACACATTTTCCTCACATTTCTGTGGTGGAAAGTTCTGGAATCTGCGTGGATCCACAAAATTCCACTCAGCCTGCATTCCCCAAAGTCTTTCGAGAAAAATGGTTCCTCTCTTGTGTGGGTAGGCATAGTGCCCGCAACAGGAAACGGCCCAAAATGCAACGTGGACACACCACATTTTACTATTTTGCAAAGTGCCTAGCTGTAGATTGTAAACCCTAGCTCTGCCGGCACCTAGGGAAACCTAGCAAACCTATGCATTTTTGAAAACTAGACACCCAGGGGAATCTAGGATGGGGTGACTTGTCTGGCTCTCACTCAGTTCTGTTACCTAGAATCCCTTGCAAACCTCAAGATTTGTAAAAAACAACAACACTTTATCCTCACATTTCTGTGATGGAAAGTTCTGGGGTCTGCGTAGATCCACCAAATTCCACCCACCCCGCTTTCCCCACAGTCTTCTGAGAAAAATGGTACCTCACTTGTGTGGGTAGGCCTTGTGCCCGCGACAGGAAACGGCCCAAAACACAATGTGGACACACCATATTTTCTTTGTGAAAACTGACCCTTTTCTTGCAAAGTGCCTAGCTGTAGATTAAGAACTCTAGCTCTGCCGGCACCTAGGGAAACCTAGCAAACCTATACATTTCTGAAAACTAGACAACCAGGGAAATGCAGGATGAGGTGACCTGTCTGGCTCTCACCAGTTTCCGTTATCTAGAATCCCTTGCAAACCTCAAAATTTGTCAAAATAACACATTTTCCTCACATTTCTGTGGTGGAAAGTTCTGGAATCTGTTTGGATCCACAAAACTCCACCAACCACGCGTTCCTCAAAGTCCTCCGAGAAAAACAGTACCTCACATGTGTAGGTAGGCCAAGGGACCGCGAGATGAAACTGCCCGAAACGCAAAGTGATCACACCACATTTTCACAGTCAAAAATGACCCTTTTTTTGCAAAGTGCCTAGCTGTAATTTTTTAACTCTAGCTCTGCCGGCACCCAGGAAAACCTAGCAAACGTATACATTTTTTAAAGCTAGACACCCAGGGGAATCCAGGATGGGGTGACTTGACTGACTCTCACCAGGTTCTGTTACCCAGAAACCCTTGCAAACCTCACAATGTGTCAAACAAAAACATTTTCCACACATTTCTGTGGTGGAAAGTTCTGGAATCTGCGTGGATAGACAAAATTCCACCCACCACACATTCCCCAAAGTCTTCCGAGAAAAATGGTACCTCTCTTGTGTGGGTAGGCATAGTGGCCGCAACAGGAAATGGCCCGAAACGCAACGTGGACACACCACATTTTACTGTGAAAACTGAAAGTATTTTGCAAAGTGCCTAGCTGTAGATTGTAAACCCTAGCTCTGCCGGCACCTAGGGAAACCTAGCAAACCTATACATTTTTTAAAACTAGACACCCAGGGGAATCTAGGATGGGGTGACTTGTCTGGCTCGCACTAGGTTCTGTTACCCAGAATCCCTTGCAAACCTCAAAATTTGTCCAAAAAAAACCCTTTTTCTCAAATTTCTGTGATGAAAAGTTCTAGGATCTGCGTGGATCCACCAAATTCTACCCACCCCGCTTTCCCCAAAGTCGTCCGAGAAAAATGGTACCTCACTTGTGTGGGTAGGCCTTGTGCCCGCGACAGGAAATGGCCCAAAACACAATGTGGACACACCACATTTTCTCTGTGAAAACTGACCCTTTTTTTGCAAAGTACCTAGCTGTAGATTATGAACCCTAGCTCTGCCTGCACCTCGGGAAACTTAGCAAACCTATACATTTTTTAAAACTAGACACCCAGGGGAATCCAGGATGGGGTGACCTGTCTGGCTCTCACCAGTTTCCGTTATCTAGAATCCCTTGCAAACCTCAACATTTATTTTTAAAAAACACATTTTCCTCACATTTCTGTGGTGGAAAGTTCTGGAATCTGCGTGAATCCACAAAATTCCACTCAGCCTGCATTCCCCAAAGTCTTCCGAGAAAAATGGTACCTCTCTTGTGTGGGTAGGCATAGTGCCCGCAACAGGAAACGGCCCGAAATGCAACGTGGACACACCACATTTTACTATTTTGCAAAGTGCCTAGCTGTAGATTGTAAACCCTAGCTCTGCCGGCACCTAGGGAAACCTAGCAAACCTATGCATTTTTGAAAACTAGACACCCAGGGGAATCTAGGATGGGGTGACTTGTCTGGCTCTCACTCGGTTCTGTTACCTAGAATCCCTTGCAAACCTCAAGATTTGCAAAAAAACCCAACACTTTTTCCTCACATTTCTGTGATGGAAAGTTCTGGGATCTGCGTAGATCCACCAAATTCCACCCACCCCGCTTTCCCCACAGTCTTCTGAGAAAAATGGTACCTCACTTGTGTGGGTAGGCCTTGTGCCCGCGACAGGAAACGGCCCAAAACACAACGTGGACACACCATATTTTCTTTGTGAAAACTGACCCTTTTCTTGCAAAGTGTCTAGCTGTAGATTGAGAACTCTAGCTCTGCCGGCACCTAGGGAAACCTAGCAAACCTATACATTTCTGAAAACTAGACAACCAGGGAAATGCAGGATGAGGTGACCTGTCTGGCTCTCACCAGTTTCCGTTATCTAGAATCCCTTGCAAACCTCAAAATGTGTCAAAATAACACATTTTCCTCACATTTCTGTGGTGGAAAGTTCTGGAATCTGTTTGGATCCACAAAATTCCACCAACCACGCGTTCCTCAAAGTCCTCCGAGAAAAACAGCACCTCACATGTGTAGGTAGGCCAAGGGCCCGCGAGATGAAACTGCCCAAAACGCAAAGTGAACACACCACATTTTCACTGTGAAAAATGACCCTTTTTTTACAAAGTGCCTAGCTGTAATTTTTTAACTCTAGCTCTGCCGGCACCCAGGGAAACCTAGCAAACGTATACATTTTTTAAAGCTAGACACCCAGGGGAATCCAGGATGGGGTGACTTGACTGACTCTCACCAGGTTCTGTTACCCAGAAACCCTTGCAAACCTCACAATGTGTCAAACAAACACATTTTCCACACATTTCTGTGGTGGAAAGTTCTGGAATCTGCGTGGATAGACAAAATTCCACCCACCACACATTCCCCAAAGTCTTCCGAGAAAAATGGTACCTCTCTTGTGTGGGTAGGCATAGTGGCCACAACAGGAAATGGCCCGAAACGCAATGTGGACACACCACATTTTACTGTGAAAACTGAAAGTATTCCCAGGGGAATCTAGGATGGGGTGACTTGTCTGGCTCGCACTAGGTTCTGTTACCCAGAATCCCTTGCAAACCTCAAAATTTGTCCAAAAAAAACCCTTTTTCTCAAATTTCTGTGATGGAAAGTTCTAGGATCTGCGTGGATCCACCAAATTCTACCCACCCCGCTTTCCCCAAAGTCGTCCGAGAAAAATGGTACCTCACTTGTGTGGGTAGGCCTTGTGCCCGCGACAGGAAATGGCCCAAACACAATGTGGACACACCACATTTTCTCTGTGAAAACTGACCCTTTTTTTGCAAAGTACCTAGCTGTAGATTATGAACCCTAGCTCTGCCTGCACCTCGGGAAACTTAGCAAACCTATAAATTTTTTAAAACTAGACACCCAGGGGAATCCAGGATGTGGTGACCTGTCTGGCTCTCACCAGTTTCGTTATCTAGAATCCCTTGCAAACCTCAACATTTATTTTTAAAAAACACTTTTTCCTCACATTTCTGTGGTGGAAAGTTCTGGAATCTGCGTGGATCCACAAAATTCCACTCAGCCTGCATTCCCCAAAGTCTTCTGAGAAAATTGGTACCTCACTTATGTGGGCAGGTCAAGTACCCACGAGAGGCAAGGGCCCAAAACCTATTGAGACAACATCAAAATGACCTATTACAAAACAACCTGGTATTGCAAGGTGGGTCACATTCGTTTTTGGCCCCGGGCTCGGTGGCCACCTAGCGAAACCTACCAAACCCACACATTTCTGAAAAACTAGACACCCGGGGGAGTCCAGCAAGGTATGGATTGTGTGGATCCCCCAACATTTCCCTATCCAGAATCCCCTGCAAACCTCAAAATTTATTTTTTTAAAACACATTTTCCTCACATTTCTGTGGTGGAAAGTTCTGGATTCTGTGTGGATCCACAACATTCCACTCAGCCCGCATTCCCCAAAGTCTTCTGAGAAAATTGGTACCTCACTTGTGTGGGTGGATCAAGTACCCACGAGAGGCAAGGGCCCAAAACCTATTGAGGCAACTTCAAAATTACCTATCACAAAACAACCTGGTTTTGCAAGAGGGGGTCCCATGAATTTTTGGCCCCGGGCTCGGCGGCCATCTAGTGAAACCTACCAAACCCACACATTTCTGAAAACTAGACACCCGGGGGAGTCCAGCGAGGTATGGCTTGCATGGGTCCCCCAACATTTCCTTACCCAGAATCCCCTGCAAACCTCACATTTAGTTGAAACAAATCACATTTTTCTCAAATTTCTGTGTGGGATAGTTCTGGAATCTGCGTGGACCACAAATTTCCTTCTACACAGCATTCCCCCAGGTCTCCCTATAAAAATGGTACCTCACTCGCGTAGGTGGGTCAAGTACCCGCGGCAGCCAAGGGCCCAAGACCTATTGCGACAACATCAAAATTACCTATTACAAAACAACCTGGTTTTGCAAGGGGGTCCCATGAGTTTTTGGCCCCGGGCTCAGCGGCCACCTGGAGATGAAGAACCTACAATCAATCCATTTTCCAAGTTCTCTTAAAATTAGCCTTACGTATTTCCTTCTATTTCTCCAACTGGTAATACATGCATCCAAAAGGTTCAACCACCCCTGGTTCAAATATTAGCAATCATTATCCCTATGCTAGGGAAGCAGGAGAATATTAGGCTTAGTAGATGATGTAAAATATAAATGGTGCTGACGTGACACTAAAGAGATGTGTCACAACTAAGTTCAAAGTAGTTGTAGACTCTTCCTTTTCCTCAATAGGTGACCAATAACCGCCAGAACCATAGTTCGCTTATGACAACATAGTGATGGCAATGGTATTGTTCTGGTAACACATTTGAAATATGGAGTATGCTTCCGTCAATAAAGAATCCTCAAAACACAGTATGATTGGGAAAGTTGTTAGACCAAAAAATAGTACTTCTTTGTGGTCTCCAAAAAGTTGTAATAATAGTGAAGACTCCTTAACAGGTCATAAGGCCAATGGCTTACTATCATCCATTTGTATTACCTCAGGTATCCTTTTAGCACTCATAGGGATGTTGTTCTTAAGAACACAATTAGGATCAATAAACACTCCACATGCTCCACTATCCAACAGTGCTGGAAAATTAATAGACCTTTGTGCTTCTGCGCTCAATGCGATTGGCAAAAGGAACAATTTTCTATCCTAACCACTTATGGAATATTCAATATAAAGGAGACACTGTACACCTGATTCTTTTTCAGAGATTGGGTGTTTTTTCAAATCTTTTTGAGGACATATGGTGCATCTATGGATCATAAGTCTAGAATTACCATAATAAGGGCACAGATCAGCCAAATCACCAGCATTCTCTTTCATCCTCTGCTCAAGGTTCCCTGACTGCCTATGTTTGTATAGGTTGGGGCGCCGTTCGTAGTCGGGAACTGTGGATGCTGGCAAACGCTGAGGACACCACGGAGGAGTGACTGAAATCCCCTTTTTTAATTGCAGTTTTATTGGAGCTTTTTAAAAGGACTGGAAGAAGCGCTTCCCTAGCGCAACACACTCTGGAACTACATATCCGTCCCGGGACTGCGAGGCCCAGGCTGCCCTGAAACGCAAATCCACAGCGCACCTGGTGCCTCTTCCCGGCCCCTCCCCTCGTTACCTGGCTCTTCAAAACGACTCACGGCCCCCGCTTCGCGGGCGCCGTTCGTAGTCGGGAACTGTGGATGCTGGCAAACGCTGAGGACACCACGGAGGAGTGACTGAAATCCCCTTTTTTAATTGCAGTTTTATTGGAGCTTTTTAAAAGGACTGGAAGACGCGCTTCCCTAGCGCAACACACTCTGGAACTACATATCCGTCCCGGGACTGCGAGGCCCAGGCTGCCCTGCAACGCAAATCCACAGCGCACCTGGTGCCTCTTCCCGGCCCCTCCCCTCGTTACCTGGCTCTTCAAAACGACTCACGGCCCCCGCTTCGCGGGCGCCGTTCGTAGTCGGGAACTGTGGATGCTGGCAAACGCTGAGGACACCACGGAGGAGTGACTGAAATCCCCTTTTTTAATTGCAGTTTTATTGGAGCTTTTTAAAAGGACTGGAAGAAGCGCTTCCCTAGCGCAACACACTCTGGAACTACATATCCGTCCCGGGACTGCGAGGCCCAGGCTGCCCTGCAACGCAAATCCACAGCGCACCTGGTGCCTCTTCCCGGCCCCTCCCCCTCAGGTGATATATCTGACACCCATTCCCGCGTACGCGGGACGCGAGTGGGGCGCAGACCGGGGCTAAGCCCGGGCAAAGGGCGGGCCGTCTGAGGCCGTCCGAGGACGATTGAGGACGGGCCGGGCTACCCCCCTAATATTTCTACTACGGTCTCTGAAAATGTCTACATGCCCTGGGAAACCGCGAACCCTAGTGGTAAATACCTCTAAAGGTGTGGTGACAGGTACTATCGATCATTTTTTCAAACGTGTGACTACTGTTTTGGAAAAGGAAATTGCGGACACGGAGAAGAGACTCTCACTAGACTTGTTAACGGGTAAACGATCTTCCCTGGGGAGAATTGGGAATGTTCCTTCCCCCGGGGCGGTAGCAAAGGAGATAAGTGTACCTGGTTCCCTCTCCATGTTGAACGGGAGGAATTGAACACTGAAATTAATTGCTCTCCTGTGATTGTTAACCCTGTCCATATACTGAGTTCAACCTTGTCTGGGTTATCTGACTCTCCAAATTTGGACTTATCGTCCCCATCAACTGTAGGCCCCTCTGATCCTAGGCCTAACGCAAGAAAGAGGCGAGGCTCATCTAGGACAAAAAAGGAGAAAGCAAAATCGCAATCTAAAAAGCTAACATCCCTAGGGCCCACGGATCTGACCAATCCACCTCCAACCACCACTATCACTGGGTTCGCATCTGGTCAGGATATCGTGGGCGAATTACTTAATAAAATTGAGATCATGTTTAAGTCTCTTTTACTCCCTCTCCTAGAGAGAACTAGATTAATGACCCTGCACCTTGATAACCTGGGCAAAAAACAGCAAGAGAATAGCATAGCTCTAACCGAACTAGCTAAAGTGCAGACAAAAAACATCTTGCCTGACTCAGAGGTCTCTCCCATCAGGCCCTTACAACAACCATCAACTAGTGGTACCGTGGCAAACAGGCACAACGTTTTGGGTAAAAAATCATTGGGAAAGTCAGCTAAAGACAATAAAGGCAAAGGTCCCACCAATCCCCGTGGTAATGAATCAAGAAGACAAACAGAGAGGGCTGATATCACTAAAAACGATGAAATAGGAAATGCTGAAAAAGTAGCAGGGAACAAAACCCCTACAACTATTAATAACATCCCTCCAAAAAATAGACAAGAGAAGGTAATTAGTGAGGATCCCAATCAGCCACCTTCCACCCCCCCGAGTAGAAGAGTGGATCTACCCCCAGAATCAGCACCATATACCATCATAATGACGGGAGTACCACAACTGCCAGAAGGAATAAGGGAGGACTATTACGCCCTAAGAAACAAAACAATATATTGGTTAAAACAAAACAGACCCCTACCAGCGCACATAAACGGAGAAATTTTAATGGTAAGACGCACGTCTTGGGTGGGTTCCAGACCAAAAGACAAGAAGGGGGATGTTATAATCATAAATTTTAGGGATCATAGAGCCGTCAGATATGTTGGTGACTGGTATGAAGCTAGAGGGGGGGATGGCATTCTTACCCATTATGTTAACTATTTTTACCCACAAGAATTGATCTCTCACCTGAAACCGAATACCGTAAAAGACCATTTTGTAGGCTGGAAGGAACCCAATTATCAACCCGTTTTCTCTCATCCTTGTAGTTATATTCCTAACCCACCTCTTTTCAGGGGTCCACAGAATAACGCCCATTACCATCAAAGGTCCCTTGCACCACCTCATAAAGCGAACCTTTATCCCTACCAGGAATATAGCGTCCCTACCTCTAATTATTTTCTCCCACTTTACGATCTGGAAAGTGTTGATTGACTTATTGATGTTGAGTCCTCGACCCAAAAATCCACTTTTCCTGCACCTGTCATGCCCAAAGAGTCAGTCAAAATAAGTGCCGACACAGATAGGCAAGAACCTGAAAAAGGCAATCACCTACAACCTCCTAGCTCGCCCTTTATTGGAGGAGCCGATATAATGACTGACGGCAATAGTTCCCGTAGTGGATCCTTAGATCCGGGAAATTGCTCTCTGGAAATCCGGGAGATTTTACCTGTAAAAGAGATAGGCAGTGTTAAAAACATTAGCGCTTCCAGTAAGGACGCCCTAACATTACAAATTGTGTCCTGGAATATAGCGGGTTTACGTACGAAAATAATGGATGGAAGTGCAATGGACTTTCTGCAGGACTACCACGTTATAGCCTTGCAGGAGACGTGGACCACTAATGAACTGCACATGATAGGGTATAAAACATATTTCTCTCCAGCAGTTGCAGGCTCATATGGTAGGGCCAAGGGAGGCCTAACGCTATATATAAAAAACACCATACCAGGATTAGAAGTCAAGGAACTTACCCTACAGCCTAATTATCAGATTCTGAGGCTATTGTTCCCAAATAAAAACACGATCTTCCTGGTTAATACCTATGATAATCTGCCTCTCTCCGAGAGAATAAACACTCTTGGGGCCCTTCGGAATAAACTTTCCTCCCTCCAAAAGAAAACACAAGGCTCAAACACCCCAACTATTGTTTGGGGAGGTGATTTTAACCATCACCCCTGTGCCGTGGAAAATACTAAGATCTGCGGCATAGTGGACGAAACAGAAACTCACATCACCCATTTTAGCCATTCCAGGGTAGGGGAATTTTTAAACGACCTACTTTCAGAATTAGGATTAGTCATTTTAAATAAAACGGATATTAGTACCGGACAATTACAGCCAACTTACGTGGGTAGGGGATGGGAGTCAACTATTGATTACATACTTGTCTCAGCTGCCTCCGTGAGCAAAGCGCAGGAATTTAGATTAGTTGCTAACACATTAAGTGACCATGTTGCCTTGGCCTTTGATTTAGTGATGGATTTGGGAAAACTAACCCCCCATCTGTTGTTGACTGCACTTGCACAAAATAACTTAACCTTAACTAAAATTAATGGCTATGCCATAGGTTGGGGCAAGATAGACCCAGCAGATCTGACAAAGAAGGTGGTACACGCGGTATTTCCCGCCGTAATGAAGTGTCTAGAGGAGGAGATAGATGAGGAGGAAGTCCTGGAAAACTTCAGTAAAATCCTGGTTAAAGTAAATGAGTGTCTAAAACATAAGAAGAAAGGGAGCAAGGGAGGGAAGAAAGGATGGTTTAATAGAGACTGTACTCTGGCCCATAAAGCCCTAAAAAAAGCCCTGACGAACTCTGTCAGAGACAAAGAGGAGATCCGCGCCCTAAGAAGGTCATACAGACTAGCCTGTAAAATAAGACAACAGGAGATTAAAAAACACTTTGGGATCAATTATATGAGTCCGCCAGGAATAAAAATAGTGCAGAGTTTTGGAAGGTAGTGAAAACACCCTTTCTGGCAAATCTAAATGATCAGCCAACAATAGAAGTAACAATAGAGGGCTCTGCATGGGTCAATCATTTCTCTAAAGTCTTTGGTAGGCTACCAGGAGTTGAACAATCAGAGGAGACTAATCAGAATTCACAAGATAATTTATTTCCCATACCTATAAATTTTGAAATCACCGAAGTTGTAAACGCTGTTAAAATGAGTAAAGGCGGAAAAGCTCCAGGACCGAATGGCGTCCCAGTGGACTTTTTTAAATTTAACCTAGATTTATGGGCTCCAATTTTAAAGAGGGTCTTTGATGCGGCTATGAAATGTGGACTAATGGAAACTTGGACTCACTCCATCATGGTCCCTATTTTTAAGAAGGGAAACAGGGAGGAGGTCACTTGCTACCGCCCAATTTCATTACTGGACTCGCTTGGAAAGGTACTGGGGAGAGTCCTTCTCCAACGCTTACAGGAATGGGCGGATGACCAAAGAATACTATCCGATATCCAATATGGCTTCAGGGAGGGTTTCGGAACCACGGAACAGGCCTTGAACCTTGCCCTCATATTGGGAAAATACGTGTCGGCAAAGCAAGGAAGACTATATATGGTCTATGTCGACCTTTCGGCAGCTTTTGACTGCGTCTCCCATCAAAAACTCTGGGCAGTTCTCACGGATATAGGTATCGATCCAACCCTTGTAAACCTCCTCCGTGCATTGTATTCTGATGCTTCCTCTAGGGTTCGTTTTGGAACACGGGGAGAAGTATCAGAATCATTTAAGGTGGAGCGGGGCGTTAGACAGGGTTGTGTCCTGGCCCCCTTTCTGTTTTCACTCTATACTAATGGCCTTGAGGCAGAGATGCTGAGAGGCTGCCAGGACCTCCCTCGAGTAAACAATCGTCCAGTCCCCGCACTCCTCTACGCGGATGATGCAGTGATCTTGGCACGCACCCCGCGGGAACTACAAAAAGCACTGGACAGATATGCCAGGTTTATGGGTAGTTTGGATCTGAAAATTAATATTAAAAAAACTTACGTAATGAGAGCAGGCAAGAGACAGAAAGGGGGGAGGACTATATCCCTTGATAAAGAGAGGCTAGAACAGACTTCCCAATATCCTTATCTAGGGGTAATGATTGATGACAAACTCAACTGGAAAGCGGCAATTGAGGCCCGTAAACATCAATTACTGCGAGCAACAATTGCTCTCATAAAATTTTCCCAAAAACTGGGAAAGAGACCACCAGCAGAGCTCCTTCGCATTTACAAGGCAAAGTGTCAATCTACCGCACTTTATGGAGCAGGGTTGTGGGGGCACAAAAACACAACCCCACTACAGAGAGCAGAAAATAAGCTTATGAGATTTCTTCTGATGGCCCCTAAGCGGGCTTCGACCTATGCCTGCCACGTTGAGCTTGGAATCCCTCACATTGAGGATCTGGCAAAAATCCAACCCCTAATGCTGTGGCGACGTATTTGGACAGCAACAAAAAATACACTTACAAAAGAGATAGTGGCTGATTGTATGTCTCTGGAGCAAGTGAAAAAAATAGAATGGCTGTTGTACGTAAAAAACCTCCTTACAGATCTAGGCCTAGACAAATACTACACAAATCCCGAATCTATTGCCGAAATCCCAAAGAAAGACCTTAAAATAAAGGCCTTGTCGCATATGGAAGAACTCCGGCTGAGTAGGGAGATAAACAAACCATCTGTTCAACACTCCCTGGCAGTCATGACCACTTTGGAGATGGAACCATATTTGACTTATGTCGACTTTCAATTTGAGCGGTTCCTTCTAGTACGCTTTAGACTTAACTCTTTCCATAGGTTGGTAGCCTTCCCTACAAGAAACAACTGGGATGACTCGTTAACTTTGTGCCCTTGTGATGAAATATCACAACAATCAACACTGCACACAGTCCTATTTTGCAAGTACTACATTCCACACCGTAAACTATGGTTAGTACCCTTGCTTAGAGCGCTTGGTTTTAATAGATGTCGCCCTGCAATGCTATATCTGCAATTTTTGAACAATCCCCTAGTTCCAAAAACTGTTAGCATCTTCTTAAAATGTATTTTTAAACATAGACCAAATCTTGGATGAATTTAACTTTAAAGTGTACAGATTGGTATATGATTATGCTGCTATGTTTTTGATATAGCTTCTATTTTGGAAATTGTCTTATTGTAGTTGTAAGTTGTTATCTTATGTATGTTTACTTTTATGGTTATCACTGATTATAACCGAATAAAGATTTACTTACTTACTTACTATAGGTTCCACTTGAGGTGAAGAATCGGTGCTACTCTCAGATATTACATCTCTTCTGAAATTTCTGTTCAAATAACAGAGCTATATATTATTTGCTGCTCCGCACTTGCCTGACAGAGGTGGCTGAATGGATGAGCCTCAGTTTCCTCAAGTTAAATGCTGGGAAAACTGAGGTCCTCATCCGTGGCAAGCAGCTTTCAATCTGGTTGACTGCCTGGTGGCCTGACTCTCTGGGCCCTCTACCTTTACCCAAGCTAAGAGTCAAAAACTTGGGCATCTGGTGTGACTCAAAGTTATCATTTGACAATTAAACCATGAGCCTAGTGGGACAATGTTTTGATATTTTAAAGTCCCTGAAAATAATCCTTGCTTTCTTACCAGAGGCAGCTAGGAAGACAATCGTCCAGTCTCTGATCATGTTGTGACTGAACTATTGCAACGTACTTTATCTGGGGGTCTCTTACTCACGACGAAGGAGACTCCAGTGTGTGCAGAACATGGCAGCTCAGCTGCTATTAAATCTTCCTAGACACTTCCCCTCAGCTCCTGCTCTGGCAAGTTGCATTGACTTCCCTTGAAGTAACGGGTTTCCTTTAAATCTGTGTGCTATTACAGCACAAAATTCTCAACAACAAAGGCCCCAGTTATTTTCATCCTTTGGTTGCATTCTACTCCCCAAAGAGAAACTTGAGATCAGCTGACGCTTCCCTAGCATGCATTCCAAGAATCAAAAGAGCTCATATTGGAGGATGCTCCTTCAGTTTTCTGACAGAAAAGCTCTGAAACTCCCTACCTCTCCTGCTTAGGCAGGAACAATCAGAGCTATCCTTTCATAAGAAACTAAAAACTTGGCTCTTTAGATCTACATAATTCCAGCCATTTTGGCACTTCATGCTCCGTACTGTGGGAAAGGAACCTCAGCACTGGGACACGACAGTTAACGTAACTATGCACTCTTTAAATTACAAAATTATTATTATATCCATGAGTTCAAAAGCTGAAGTAGTTTGATGAAGACCAGCTAACTTGTCCTTGATCTCCTTTTTTAATCTACAGAACAATATTGTTATTTGTGTCCTATCAAACCAAGTAGTATTAGGTACCAATGAGTAAAAACACTACATACATAGCAACTTGCTGAATGTCACTAAGAGCCTCTTCATCAGAATGATTCAAATTAGGACCTTCAAACATCTTGCAAAAAGCAAAAAGGAAGGTAGCATAACTATTCAGGCAAGGGTCTGGGGTGGTAACTACAGCTGATTAAATGTGCCACCATAGCTTTTTTTGCAGGAAATAAGCTGGGAAGAAGGCAACAAGCAATGTAGGGGATTACACAAATCCATTCATTTCATAGGATTCCCGAAAAAAGTGGAACACTAGAAGGGACTGCTGGAACTTCTGTATACCTTAATGCAAAGGTCTGTTTTTAGGACTGTATTTTCAAAGCAAAACTGTTGAAATTCTTCAGCATGCTCCTGAAAGGGATCCATGAAAAAAGCAACATTTTGGAGTTGTGGGTGATGCATTCTGACAAAGACTGGATGCTATGAAGCTCTTTCTAGTTTCTTCTTGATTGTCTGACATGCTGCAATTAATATACATATGAAACGCTGAAAAGTGGTTCCTTGGGAGACTCCCAATCAGGAAGAAAGAACTAAAAGGGCAGAAAACATCCTCAGTGGTAATATTGGTTGTCCTTGATTGAAGATGATGAATGATACAAGAACTGATAAGCAAGTGATCAACAATGCGCTGAATCAGGGTTGAGAAAGAGCCCAGCACATTCAGTTATCCAGACAAAAATATCCAGTAAGGAATACTCCTGCAGAAAAAGGGAGCACACACCAGGGAGAAAAAGCATCAAAGAGGGTGATACACAACTGTGACTAAAATAGGAAATGTAAGCATTGCATTATATCTTTCTCTCATCAACACCTCCATATATGGTCTACACAAGAAATGATATCACAGAAAAAAGGTAGAACCATCATTGATTGGAGACTCTGACCACAAACACCATTTTGACCTTTGTGGATAGGAATAGATTTAAAGCTATCCACACCTACTTCTTCAAGAGTATGGTGTTTCCTCAAAATGGCAAGCATTGGAAGAAGAGCCTTCCGGGCTGTCAAGGCCATAAGAACGTCTATGCTGACTGAGGGAACTTGGAGCAATCTTCTTACGACATGCAGAGTGCAAGGTCAATAGACACACTCCCTTATTTATAGTAGTTGAGAGACTAAAAACTAATTTTACTGCCTTTATTGGGTGAATTACCTTACCAGGTGTAACTCCATCACACTTATCGTATCATAGTGAGGAAAATAAGGAGTTGATGGGTGGAAATAAATCTTGGCCACAGGTAATTTCTCTGAGGCTCATTCCAAACCAATGTGATTTTGTGCTAGATTCATTAAATGGTCAAGATTATGAAAAAAAAGAAAATTTTGCTGAGAAAGAACCAGCGAAGAGGCAGTGCAATATATTGCAATTATTTGCAACATTTTTAGAGGGCTAGGATACTAGAGTAGTTGGTATTCTGGATCCTATATTTTTGTAGATCAATATTTTTGTGTTTGATGTTCTGATATACAAACTCTACACATAAGTGTAGTGCTATATCTCACTAGATACTAGTTAGTGAGAAGATGCAGAAACATAAGAGGTTATCCTCTTACCTCTTACTCTTGTGTAAAAACGCTCTGTGTGAAAACTAATATTATTTTTGACAAGGGCAGTCCATGGCTGTCTGTGCAGGTTGAAGAACAGCATACATGATGATATAAAACATTCAGTCCATGAAACAGTACCACTGATTACTTCACAGGCACTTTACACTGGTGCACCATTGCTTCTCTTTGTGCAATATGCAATTGAGGATATAGATTTTTATCCCGGTAAAAAACAATTGTACCAGGGCAAAAATGAAGGAATAGACTGTAAAGTCATATGTATGAATCTCTTGACTAATGATATTTTAAATATCATAAAAAACTTAACAAACAAAATAAAAACAGAGATCTTTTGCAGATGGTGTTCTGGGACCTCCATACTGTGTACACTGAAACTCAGAACCAAGTATCCCTTTTTAGCACTTGACTTTCAAGGTAACAAGGTGGGGCAGTCCAAGGTTTACTCAAGAGAGGTGCTGCGGGCTAGGGATTCAGGGCTCAACAATGCAGCAGACCACACTTAATAAAATGACTGTCCAGTCCATGATTTTTCTTATAAAAAGGAAACATATTATATTACACACAGATCTAAATATTACACACAAATTAACAATTATTTAGAAAATGTCAAGTGGATTACCTATCATAACACAGGGGCGATAATAGAAGAGAAGGCTATGAATTTATGCACTGAAAAACAGGGATGGAAACCCTATCCTGATGACTTAGTGTTAAGCAGAGATTTGGAAAGAAGAGAGGGATACCTTACTCTAAAGATAGAGGTGGCTATTCACAAAGGTAAACTTACATGTGAGTAAATCCGCACATATGTTTGCTCGTACCTTTTTTTACTTTGGCTATTCACCATTTAAGAGTGCAAAGTTACTTACAAGAGTAGACTTAATAATCCTTAACTCTTGTGTTTAGGGGCTGGGGCCTAATTTACAAGTGTAAAGTTACTACATATAAACTTTCACATGTAGGTTGATGTCTGTACCACTGAGGCGAAGATCTTGCTTTAATAAAATATAGGGAAATGTTTATTAAATGTTAAAAAATATATGTTAAATGTTAAAAAATATAAATATATATATTTGTAAGGTAAATATGAATGTAAATTATTTCAAAATATTTTTATAAAATGTAGAACAAAATAAAAAAAGCAACTCACTATTGCCTTAATTTTGAAATAAATATTTACTGTGTTTTACCTGCTCTTGCTCTACTGAGAAAGAGTTTCAGGGCCCTGCTATGATTGCCATCACAGCCGTTCCTGTAAAAGCATTGAAAGTGCGCTGCACTGCCCACTTTCATTTTCTTTTTTATGTTTTCAAAAACAAAATTCGAAAAATGCTAATGATAGGAATCAGTAAATTGAATGAATTATTTTTTTATTAATGTTTAGACACCGTCTTTAAAACATACAGTCCTTAAAAACAATAACATTTTTATATAATTACACCATATAAATACCAATTCATCATAATACAATAAAAGCTCTGAACCTCTACTATTTAAACTATAAGACACTAATCCAAACAATTTTTAAGAAACTTAGCCAGTGGACAAGTCACATAAAAAAATTCCATCGTTAAGAGAAGTTCTAGTTCATCATTCTGATAATTGATGTTATATTTTAAAAAAGGGGTTTTAAAATCAAGCAGCGTGGCCTATAAAAAGGACGACAATCAATTAAAACATGAACGTTAAGGTTATGATACAGCCCACATATGCAGTTATTTCCTTGATCTAAAATGGCTTCAAGTTTTTCAGCTCTTACATAACGCATATTTAATCCTGCATGGAACTTTAATAGTAATAATCATAACCGGGTATCCGGTAATGCCGATAAATACGGGAATACATTAATATTTTCCCATGAATTTAACATGTATTGTGCGGAGGGTTTGTTCCTTACATATTTCAGGTCCACCAATCTTGATTCTTTTTTACAGGCTAATTTTAATTCTGCTTTAGGGATTGGGGCTTCAGCTCTTTTTAAGTCTAGTTTTAAGGTTCCTGCAATGTCTTCCAGTCTATTCTTTACCTTCCTTGCCCACTGTAGTTCACTTCTTTCTATTTCAGTGGCACAACAGGCTGATATCTTCAGGGTATTTGGGACAAATAATTTATCTAAAAAACGCAGAGTTGATTTATAGGCTAGGAAGTTCCAGTCTTGCAATTTTGCTTCGAATCTTATTGCCTGTGACATTGCAGCTTTAGGGAGGGCCAACCGTTTTTTCAGACATTTATTTTCACACCTGTCCCAGCTTCTCTCCGTACTAATGGATAACAGCTCGGCCCCATAGAGACATTGCGTAGGGACCATTGTGTTATATGCGGTTAAAAGGGGGGACCAGGAGGGGCCGCTGTAAGTCTTTTTAAACTTGACAAGTCCCCCTGTCGTAGTTAATGCCCTCAACTCCAATGATTCTTTATCTAAGGTCCAACTTAACTGACTGGTAAATGTCATTCCCAGATACTTATAGGAGGACACAACCTCAACTCTACTGTTGTCTAGCTGCCAATTATGCGATTAACTTTGTTCCCCAAACATAATTATCTTTGTTTTTCCCAAGTTTATCTTCAATGTGTTAGCCTCGCAATAATGATTAAACTTTTTAACTTCCTCTGAAGGCCTACTCGTGTCACATCCAGAATTGCCACATCATCTGCATAGAGTAGGCATGACAAATGTCTTCCTCCCATTTTCGGGGAGAACAAATGTGTCGCTGCCAACTTTCCCGGTAGATCAGCTAAAAATAGAGAGAAAAATGTGGAAGCCAGGACACAGCCCTGCCTTAATCCATTTCCCAAGGGATTTTTTTCAGAGAGGGTCCCAGCTAACTCAAGTTCTACTTGGGCCCAGTTCCCAGCATAATGGACAAGAAATGTCCAATCGTAATAATTTCACCCAAAGTATTCTACAATCGAATGCTAAACTAAAATCAACAAAGCAACAGAATAGATTCCCTGTTGTTTCTTTTGTCTTCTTCCCCAAAGCCCATAAACTGAAGCAGTGATCTAGTGTGAAGTGTCCGGCTTTAAAGCCTCCCTGCTCCATCGGGATAATACTATTTCCATCTTTCCAGTTCTTTAAAGACCTTAGTATTACTTTGGGGTACAGCTTCACACCTACATCCAATAGACTTATTAACCAGTAATTCCCTCGGTCTTCCTTAGCACTTTTTTAGGTCTGGCCTAGGCAGCGCGCATGTGATGCACTAGGAGATGACCTTTTGAAATTGGTCAGCTCTTTTGAAGCACTTGTGCTTGTGCTGGCATCCACCTTGCGGGAGCGGCAGCAGCGCGTGCGCTAATTGAAAACAAATGGCCCGCGCGCCGCTGCTCGCTCCCGCAAGGTGGAGCACAAGCACTCGTGCTTGAAAAGCTTGAATTAGCGTATGGCACAGTGCGCACGCTGCCGTGAGTGGCGTGTGACCAGCGCTTGTTTAACATGTGCTTTTGTTTCAAATAGATTCATATAGCCCAATTTATAAACCGGATAGTTTAAGTGCTTTTCCCAGAATCACAGGCTGTTCGCTGTTGAGAATCGAACCGGGATCCCCAGTTCTCAAGTCAACAGCTCCGCTGCGCCACGTCTTCTGCACTCCCGTGATACCTGCTTCTGTTTTCCTGCTGCCTTGCAGACACAAGCGGCACTCCGTCCTCTCTACGTTTGAACACTGTAGTGTTCAGTGTGAAATAGATGTTTCACCTGAAACTATATGCCCCCTCGCCTCCTCCCTTGCACTATCAGTTGCGAAACCTGGAGGTGGAGACATTTTCGTAACAAAAATAATAGAGCGCATATTGAGGAATGGTGAGACCTTTCTCAGCGTGTTGGTTTTTTCCATTTCCCAACTCCAATAGGATTCATATTGGGTGATATGTCACCATAGCTGTGCATCAGCTTCTCGTTTTCATAATTATTTTCGTCAGGTTTGTTTAAGCTTATTTCACCTCCATTTAAATAAACCGATTATGCACTAGAAATGGGCTTCTGTCTCGAGACTCGAGGGTAGTATGAGTTTGTTTTTAGGGACAGTCTCTCTGTTACTTTATCCCATTTTCCGAATCATTGGAGATGCCCGCACACCCTCTGGCTGGGTTTCTTATCTGTCGGGGGAGCTCCGGATACACAGGGGATCATGGATTTGCATGAGGTGTCAGGGTTGCTTCTCTTCTCATTCCCAGTCATGACCGTTTCCCTCGCACCTTGATTCAGCTCAAGGTGAGCAGACGGAGTGGGCAGGGAAGCACACTACCTGAGAGCATACAATCAGAATGTAGCCTATTTAGAATCATTCAGTTATGAGTCTTGCTCTCAGAACAGCTTTGTCATTCAGCATCTAAACAAAGAAATGAAGACTGCTCCCGCTTTCCCATATAGCAGCCACCTTCCATGGAATACGTGAGCAAAAAGGTATATAGTACAAGATCCTGCAGATGTATACAGCACAACTTAACACCCTGAGAAATTAAGTGATTTGCCCACAATCACAGGATGTTGCTCCCCCGAGATTTGAACCGGGATCCCCAGCCCTCAAGTCAGCAACTCCGGTCGCTGCGCCACATGCTCTCCACTCCTGTGCTACTTCTTTTCTTTCTATTTTTACCAGATGGCATGGTCCCTGCTTATTTTATGTCGATTTATCGCCACTGCAGCATGTTATAAAATATGTATCAAACTTTCGCAATAAAATTAGAGGTCGCTTTCTGTTGGCAGAATTTCAAATGTGAGTTGCTCACATATCGGTTGCATAATCAAAAGTGTATCAAAATCTGCCTTCAGACAGGTGGCTCACTCTTATCATCGTGAGGTATTTCTACACCGAATGCTCATTATGATATGCGTCAGAAGGCTAAGAAAAAACTGTACAAGAAAACAGTTTTAAGAAAGCAGATCAAACTGGAAATGGAAGTATGGTATTACAGGGCATATTTTGTTTTTCTACATTTCTTCACGTCGGAAGCAGAATTAGTTCAATTAGAGCTGTCATGCATTATTTTCTTATTGTGAGTTTTTAATTCATCAAACCTATTAGAAGCGCTTTCACAATCCAACTTCTCGTCAAAATGTTGTGCTTTCATACCAGTTAAATGCTATTTTTGACTCTTTTTAGACATTATTTGTATTTATCTATCACATTCCACCTCACCGGTAACATGAGTCTATATTTGATTATTACTTAGGATGGACATTGTTTCCGAGATACAAAGTACTATATTATTTATAAACGAGTGATTAGAAAATCAAACTGCTGTTATTGTCACCTTGTTTTGTATTGTTTACTTCCTCAGCAATGTAAGCTATACATAACAGGCATTGTATAATTTTAGGGGACATATTTAAAACTGCTGTGGAGAGTCACTCCCTCTAGTTTGCTTTCATAGTGTATTTTATTCATTATATTATCAAAAACATTAATACAGGGCAGACAGAAAAATTAATCCTGTAAGAGACTGTCGTATGCATATCAAGTAGCTAATTTCATAGTTCCTCTCTCTCTCATCCTTATTTCCTCATTCCTCCCTTCCTTATTGGCCTCCATAATCCCCCTTACTTGTTCTTTCCTTCCATCCTTACCTTCGTTCGTTCCTAACCCTCCCTCCTTTTCCCACTCTTCATCACATCAACCATCTCTTCACCCTTCCTCGATTCCTCCTTCCCTCAAACCCTTGCTTCCTATTTACTTCCACAGTCCCTTCTGGCTAGAATCCTCTCTATCTTTCTTCATTGCCTCCTTTCCTCCTTCTTCCTTCTTGCCCGTCTTAATCTCTCTCTTCACTCCTTAATCGTATACCCAACCTTATTTCCTCAACCCTTATTTCAACTTCACTTATTCCAGTCACTTATATCTTGCCCTTCCGTCTTTCACTAAGTCCTTTCTTTATTTATTCTTGCTTCCTCTCCTATCCTTTTTTCCTCTTTGTCTCCCTCACTCCGCCCTTCCTTCCCTCCCTCCATTCCTCTCTCACATCCTCTCATCTTTCCTCCCTTCCACCTCTTAATTCCTTCCTCCTTTCTTCCCTTCCTTCCCTTATTTCTCTATCACATTGCTCTTTAACTCAGTCACACAGTTCCATATCACACAATTCAACTCTACACATTTCCATTCCACACTACATACTTCACCAACAAATCGCATAATTCAACTCAACAGCACAATTGCATAACACCACATACATCCAATCCAAACCACATAATTCCACATCATGCTACAAAATTCAACAGCACACCACACAATTAAACTTCTCTACATACCATTCCACACCCCAAAATACCATTACACATAATTACATGCCATCATACCCACTCCAAATAATTCCAATATGCTCAACTCCATATTTTTACTATCCACATAATTCAATTGTATACCATGCCACATAATTCCACTACGCAAACCCACTCCACACTACAACATTCCATGCCACACAATTCCACAACTTCCAATCCAACTCACGTAATCCCACTACACACCACATACATACCCTCTACAACACATGGGTAAAAGACATTATCCTTTACAACACCAATAGCTCTAACTCAAACAAAAATGTGAGAGCTATTGCATTCTTTTTTGGAACACAAAAGTAAAAAAAGGCGCCTGCATCATTTTACGTGGTAATGCATGAATGTGCCTACAAAATAATGTGGCCAGTCTTTTAACCTATAACAGTCTTATAACTTTTCAACATGCTGCACATCAGCCACACTGCTCTACAACATAGCCTTAAACTATGGCCCAACCAAAACCTCTTGCTAAGCACTTATAAGGTCCCAAAGGCGATACCTATTGGCTATGTCAATGCTTGTTTTATGTATAGGTTTAATTATTGCACCCTTCCAACTCGGAGGAAATATCCCGGTCTTTGCTATGTGGATAAAAACTTTGTAAAAGAATCCAGCCCACCACAAATGATTTGAGTTAATTCTAAAAGCTGGCAGGTTATCTGGTCAAACTGCCTTTGTTAATTTTAAGGAAGTGATCAACTTATCTTTTGAGTGAATGGAGAATGACTCCAAGGCCTCCATACCCACAGTTGGCCAGTCCTTCTTCACTACTGTCCCACTTGACTTATAAATATTGGTTAAGAAGGGTACCCAATCTGCTTCTGGCACCATACATCTAGCTGGAGGGGCATCCGTACCACAACCCTTCTGGACCAATTTCCAGAATTTTCTCATATGCTTTTCCTGAAGCGTCCTGATCATCACATCCCAGTTCAACTCAAATAAAGCCCACTTCTTCTTACTCACCAGAGCTTCATATTCCCTTTTCTTGCAATGGTAGATTTCAACTAGGTTTGCTTGATCTTTGATCACCTTACCCTTCCTATTTTCCTTAACTCCTTCCTGGCTACAGCACACTCTCTGTCGAACCATTGTTCTCCCTCTTATTACATACCCTTACTACTGGTATCAATTTCTTTATTACCTCTGCAATGGTAGTTTCATAACAAGCACCATTTGGCTCTCCCGTGGCCCTATCCTGGATCATATAATTGATTAATTGATACTGCATTAACTGCTCGATATATCTCCCAGCAATTCTTGTAGTTAATTGTTTGGGGAACTCTAGAGCCATTGGAATAGCT
This sequence comes from Triturus cristatus, assembly GCF_964204655.1. NCBI lineage: Eukaryota > Metazoa > Chordata > Amphibia > Caudata > Salamandridae > Triturus > Triturus cristatus. The sequence goes on from NC_140583.1 coordinate 906,667,681, forward strand.
TGATGTCTCACTAATGGGGCTATCGCTATGTCTAATTTTAGCCCCCAATGATCGCTTCCCTTTAGTCTTAATACCATAAATTACCTGCAGAGATTAAAATTAGGCCTGAGCGGAAAATTCGGTTCCGCTCATGGAATTTGTGGAATTTGGGTAATTTCACATTCCGCATAGAACGCTGAATTGTCAAAAATTCCGCGATCCGCGGCTCTGTGGAATTTTTTGCTTGTTCGAGCTTTCAAAATGCGTGTTCGCAAGATATATCCCCCGAGCACGCAAACAGCGTTAGCGTACAGGATAAAAGCGTGTTCACGGAATTTCTGCGAGCTCGCTGAGATTTTTTACCATTTTGCGGAGCTTTGCGTAGCGCAACTACGGAAATACCACCCAGCCCTAATTAAAATACCATGCCTGTATGAATATGTAGTCAATAGGGCACTGTTGTTTCCCATATAGAAAATTTTGGACTGCGAGTTCGTCCTCTTTGAAACGCCCATTCAGGCAAACAAACCCTAGTTCTGCCAAAAATGTCACCATGTTCCTATCAAGCTTCCACTGAACAAATTTTGGAAAATTTGCAGTCGGGATACAATAACACTCCTTGGATCTAAATGCAGATTGAAATACCCTAATAACAAAATCAATATTCCCCTGGAGCTCTATTAGATTTACCAGGTCTCTCTTGAACATTTCCCATTCCTCTTTCCTAGAGTTTTTCTGATTTATGTAGACATTCAAGACTATGAGTTTATTTTGTTGCAGGACCCCCGCATAGAGATCCAGTAGGCATGCCAAGACCCAATCATTATTTGTATCAATTTTCTTTGTCCCCTTATCACTACTTGTTTCAATTTTCTTTGTCCCCTTGTAAATTCATCAATCAGTAAATTAGGAAATGGGTAACAGACACACCTTGAAAAAAGGGAGGCAGAAACACACATCAAAGTATCAAAAGGGTAGACACAAGGTTAAGGAAGAAGTACAATGCTCCCCGACATATAACATTAGGGAAAAGTGAATAGGTTACTGGGTGTAAAAGATTGGTGACTTTGGAGAAAATTTTGATAGTGCATAGGAAAAAGACTGGGATGTCCTAACAAATATTAGTTCCACCCTAGGAGGCAGCATAAGAATAGGCTGAGATCTATGACCTTGGTGTCTGGTCACTTTGGTTCATTTGTTGTGGCTCCTGCTATTTGCTCAAGTTCGGTCACCAGATTTGCAGCCCTTCATCTTTGTTACTTTGAATCCCTTCTTAGTCCCTGGCATTTCCCCTTTCCCAGCACATTCCCATACCTTCATCTCATTTTTTGGATGGTTGTTTTTGTTCCCTGATTATGCTCCACCCAGCAGTTGTAAGCCAGAAACGCTGGGATTGCAGGAGGTCTCCAGGTATTCCAAGTGGCTCATCCCAGCCTGTCTTTGAAAGTACACTGGTAAGTGACTTCTTATCCCTTCTTGTATTCTTATGTCCTTGATATTTTGTGCATGATTCGGAAATCCATTCATCTATCCTAGGTTGAACACTTTTGCCACATGTGACACAAAGAAGACCCCTTGAGTCGAGAATTGACGTCATCCTGTATCAGTCTCTGATGAAGTGTGATCTCCTTCGTTTCCTTTGTTTTGTTCCCGCCTTTCCCTTGGGACCTGCACTAGTGAGTTTGAATAAACTCCATGAGCAGACTCTATTGGAAGGGCAGGGTTTACGTCAAAGCTTCCTGCTGATTACCTCACACATTACTAATGGTCATGAAAACGTGCCAAACCCTTATGACATAGCAGAAGGATTCTGCCATAAACCTTTTACAAGCAATGGTTAGTGCAAATGCAAAGATGCAAAATGATTAAGAAACCAATTTTTGGAAGCACACTTTTTTGTTAGATAAAATGAAACAATTATTAGTGCAACTGCATTCTGAGGCATCTACAACTTTACTCACAAGTGCAACAAGAAATAGCTCAGCACACTTGTAAGTATTAGATATGAACAATCCACAATAAAATGCGTCTATAGCACAATTGTTTGCTCAAAAAGGAGTCGATATGTTCTGTTGGTTTGGAATTTCATCTTTTATTCACATATATACTTTTTTTGCAACCACCAACGCGTTTCGTCCACAATCGGACTTCTTCAGGGCTCGCAGTATAGACTTTTTCTGTTTTCAAATATCCATTTCCCGTAATTTCTAACAGAACCTGTTTGGAAGGAAATTTATCCAGACATTGTACCTCTGTAGTTTCCTGAGGTTTAGGCGTGTGTCGGTGATAGTGTGCATCCGTACTTGTGCGATCATCTGGCTCAGAACGAGGTTCAGGTGGAAGTCTTAATAATGGAGTATCAGCTCATTGTGCGGCAACCATTTGGTCTTAATTTTCTCAAAAAGTAGCACCTCATAAACTTAGGGGAGATCCTTAGCAGCATCAGTTTTTTGCTGTTACTTTAATTCCCTTCTTAGTCCCTGGCATTTCCCCTTTCCCAGCACATTCCCATTCCTTCATCTCAATTTTTTGATGGTTGTTTTTGTTCCTTGATTATGCTCTAACCAGCAGGTGTAAGCCAGAAACACTGGGATTACAGCCCACACTCTTCTGGGCAGTCTTCACACTCACACACCAAGGTTGCTACCATGGGGGAACCCCTCTCCCTGCACCTCTCATCTAGAGTCAGTAGAGTGTCCCTCCCACCCCTAGGAATATGATCCCCTGTGTCAGTTCCCCAATCTACTTCAAGGACACTGCACACCACTGAAGCTACCTCATAAACCTGAACCCCCTGGTGCATGTTAACCCCCTCCCTCAAGTCAAGTCAAGTGCCACATCCCTGGGTGTGTGTATTTCTCCCTCAGCACTAGATAACACAATCTTGCTGCCACCATCTGAGCTAGACTCCACCTCCAACCCAGCCAAGCTCACTTCCTGAGCTACACAAATTTCTTCTTCTTGGGTTAAGGCCCTCTTGGCCTCAGCCCTCTCGAGCTCCTCATCAAGCTCTCTCAACCTCTGCTCACAAGCCAGAAGCCCTTCATCTTTCTCTGATTCTTCATCACTTTCAGAGAATTCCTTCTCCTCAGACTCATTTGGTAGTGTTAGCATCCAGCGTGGTAGTTCGTACAGAAATAGGGCTGTCTCTAGATCCTCCCTGGATCTTCTCTTCACAGGCAGCCACCATTTCCTTGCAGAACACACGTAGCTCCCTAATTGTAAACATGCGTTACAACAAACAAATGATGGACGGAATGCTGACAATGCAAACATTCTCCCCCAGTCAAGAGATCTGGGTTAAATCCATCGTTCTTTTGCCCACTACACCACCCCAGTTTAGACATGGCCATATGCAAATCAGTCTTGACCCTGTGCCTCATGGGAACAGTCCAGCCCGAACTGCCAAGCCATGTCTTCCCTGGAACGGAATCAAGCATCCTAGGACCGGTTTCTGGCTATCAGCCGTCATCAGCCAGGATAGCTTGACTCCAGTGGCGTAGTGAGCACGGGTCCCACGTCTGGGAATACCCATCCCACTTAGGGCGAAAAGCGTTACAACAAACAAATGATGGACGGAATGCTGACAATGCAAACATTCTCCCCCAGTCAAGAGATCTGGGTTAAATCCATCGTTCTTTTGCCCACTACACCACCCCAGTTTAGACATGGCCATATGCAAATCAGTCTTGACCCTGTGCCTCATGGGAACAGTCCAGCCCGAACTGCCAAGCCATGTCTTCCCTGGAACGGAATCAAGCATCCTAGGACCGGTTTCTGGCTATCAGCCGTCATCAGCCAGGATAGCTTGACTCCAGTGGCGTAGTGAGCACGGGTCCCACGTCTGGGAATACCCATCCCACTTAGGGCGAAAAGCGTTACAACAAACAAATGATGGACGGAATGCTGACAATGCAAACATTCTCCCCCAGTCAAGAGATCTGGGTTAAATCCATCGTTCTTTTGCCCACTACACCACCCCAGTTTAGACATGGCCATATGCAAATCAGTCTTGACCCTGTGCCTCATGGGAACAGTCCAGCCCGAACTGCCAAGCCATGTCTTCCCTGGAACGGAATCAAGCATCCTAGGACCGGTTTCTGGCTATCAGCCGTCATCAGCCAGGATAGCTTGACTCCAGTGGCGTAGTGAGCACGGGTCCCACGTCTGGGAATACCCATCCCACTTAGGGCGAAAAGCGTTACAACAAACAAATGATGGACGGAATGCTGACAATGCAAACATTCTCCCCCAGTCAAGAGATCTGGGTCAAATCCATCGTTCTTTTGCCCACTACACCACCCCAGTTTAGACATGGCCATATGCAAATCAGTCTTGACCCTGTGCCTCATGGGAACAGTCCAGCCCGAACTGCCAAGCCATGTCTTCCCTGGAACGGAATCAAGCATCCTAGGACCGGTTTCTGGCTATCAGCCGTCATCAGCCAGGATAGCTTGACTCCAGTGGCGTAGTGAGCACGGGTCCCACGTCTGGGAATATGAACATGTGCCAGAAGTCAAGTCCCATCTTGTCAAGGCTTCATAGGTGCAACAAATAACCAGAGTCTTAGTAACAAAATACTTTCGGGAGTACACCAGAAAACAGAAAAACAGTATATGGTTGCGTTATGGTCTGCAGTGATGTACACCAATCACTGTGGGTCAAGTAAAAATACAAGTTCAAATCCCACCGCTGCCCCCAATGTTAGAAATGGGGGTCTCTAGTTGGCAGAGGTAGGTACCTTTGAAAAAATAGGGACCCTTTCTTCTGGTCAGGGTAAGGGGGATACAGACTTTAGATAACCCCTGCTCACCCCCTTGGTAGCTTGGCACGAGCAGACAGGCTTATCCCAAAGGCAATATGTAAATTATTTGCACCAACACTCACAGTAACACAGTGAAAACACCACAAATGGACACCACACCAGTTTAGAAAAATAAAATATCTTTATCTAAACTAAACAAGACCAAAATGACACAAATCCAACATACAGATACTCAGTAGGATGTCTTTAAAAAGGTTGTTGCAAAAATAAGCTTGTAGAAATCAAATAGCACCAACTGGGGCTATCACGACAGCATCAAAATCCAAAGTACGGCGCCACCCGCGAGGACCGCAATGTCGGGCGCAGAGTCACACAAACCCCCGAACAACAGTACCTTGGAAAACGATGTTGGTGACGATGCAGGGCGTCGAAGATGGCCGATGTCGGCTCCGGTGATGATGCGACGTCGGCGAGTTTCTCGAGTCACCCTCGGCGGTTATCGGCGCCGCGATAACAGGATGCCGGCACTTGGCGAAGACAGATTCGATGCGATTGCTGGCGTTGGTCACAGACGATCACTGCCGGTATCGGTGGGCATCGTAGGGCGTCGGAGATGTGGAGCAGGCCGGGCGCTGCGTCTTTCACTTCACAAGCGGCTCCCCGGGCCTCGGTGCAAGTCACGGCGTCACAGCGGCGGTGACGGTGTCAGAAACAGATTTTCTTGCTTCTTCTTGTTTTTCTTCAGCTCCCAACAACAGTAGCAACCTTCAGAGCCTCCCACACAGTTACAGGCACCTCCTGGCAGGTCAGAGCTCCCAGCAAGGAAGTTCAGGGAAGCTGGGGGTGAAGTCCTTTTGTTCCTGGGACTTCAAAAACAGGAGGCCAGCTCTTCTCAGGCCCTTGGAGACTTTTCTTCAGATGGACACAGCACACAGCAAAGTCCTTCTTCAAGCAGGGGACACAGCACACAGCAAAGGTCCCTTGGTCCTCTCCTCAGTAGAAATAGCAAACTCCAGACCAACCCCTGACACACAGCAAGGGCAGTACTTCTCCTCAGTCTCTTCAGCTGATCTTCTTTGGCAGGGATTCCTCTTGATCACGAAGTAGTTTAACTTTCAGGGGTTTCAGCTCTTATATTTATACCCCAAAATTCTTTGTTCTCTATGTGTGAGGAGTCCTGAACCCAGTCCAAACCAGTTCTGGGTGTACTCTGCCAGTGCAAAACTTTTTCCTTTGTGAGTGTGGGCCAGGGCCATCAGACACACAGCAGGAGGTGGAGCCAGCATTGTGGACAGCAGGCACAGCCCTATTCAGGCCCAGGTGCTACTCCTTCCACCGCTCCTAATACAAATAGGTCTATTCAGCCTAGTCCTGAATCACCCAGACTCCTGGAGGCAACCCAGCCCTTGTCACTCTCAAACCAGACAGTCAATCCACAAACAGGCAGAGGCACACAGAAAGGTTGAACAAGAAAATAGCCACTTTCTAAAAGTGCTATTTCCAAACACAGAATTTAACAAGCGTTGGCATAGCCAATAGGTCTCACGTTAATTAAGTTTGAGCTATTGGCATTGCTAAATATTGCAACACCAATTGCAACCAAAGTCTATAAATTGTAGGCCCAAAAAATGTGTATTTTTTTTTGTAGCAATGGTGGCATGCTGTGCTTTAGATGAATGTGTTTAAAAGTAAAGTGCGCCATACTGCGATTGCTACAATATTTAACTGTGGATGCGTTAACAATTGATGTGTGCACTGATGGCTGGTGGTGTGTGTGCCGGTAGAAATTGGGCACTGATGGCTGGTGGTGTGTGTGCCTGGTGGAAGTGTGCACTGCCGGCTGGTGGTGTGTGTGCCTGGTGGATGCGTGCACTGACGGCTGGTGGTGTGTGTGCCTGGTGGAAGCGTGCACTGATGGCTGGTGGTGTGTGTGCCTTGTGAAAGCATGCACTGACGGCTGGTGGTGTGTGCCTGGTGAAAGCGTGCACTGACGGCTGGTGGTGTGTGTGTGCCTGGTGAAAGCATGCACTGATGGCTGGTGGTGTGTGTGTGCCTGGTGAAAGCGTGCACGGACGGCTGGTGGTGTGTGTGTGCCTGGTGAAAGCATGCACTGATGTCCGGTGGTGTGTGCCTGGTGAAAGCGAGCACTGATGTCTGGTGGTAGTGCCTGTAGAAGTTGTGCACTGATGGCTGGTGGTGTGTGTGCCTGGTGAAAACATGCACTGACGTCTGGTGGTGTGTGCCTGGTGGAAGCGTGCACTGACAGCTGGTGGTGTTTGTGCCTGGTGAAAGCGTGCACTGACGACTGATGGTGTCTGTGCCTGGTGAAAGTGTGCACTGACGGTGTGGTTGTGTGTGTGGTTGTCTGTGTGAATGTGGTTGTTGTGTGTGGTTATTGTGTGTGGTTGTTGTGTGTGTGTGGGTGGGTGTGGTTGTGTGTGTTGTGGTTGTGTGTGTTGTGGTTGTGTGTGTTGTGATTGTGTGTGTTGTGTGTGCTTGTGTGTGTGCTTGTGTGTGTGCTTGTGTGGTTGGGTGTGGTTGGGAGTGGTTGTGTGTGGTTGTGTGTGTGTGTGTGTGGTTGTGTGTGTGGTTGTGTCACAAGGCAGCAAAGGGCACAGGAGAAAAAAAGGCACAGAATCACGTGGGCAGCGTAGGGGACAGAAGGAGCAAAAATGCACAGAATCACGGGGGCAGAGAAGGGGACAGAAGAAGAAAAAGGCACAGAATCACGGGGGCAGCGCAGGGGACAGGAGAAAAAAGGCACAGAATCACGGGGGGCAACTAAGGGGACAGAAGGAGAAAAAAGGCACAGAATCACAGGGGCAGCGAGGGGGACAGAAGGAGAAAAAAGGCACAGAATCACGGGGGCAGCGAAGGGGACAGAAGGAGAAAGGCACAGAATCACAGGGGCAGCAAAAGGGACAGAAGGAGAACAAGTTAGGAGTGAAGTAGGAGGAAAGACGCCAGTACATAGACACTATTAGTTTCATCTCTGCAGATTGTGTCTGTAGTGAGATTCTGGAGCAAGGAGGGAGTGTGAGAATGAGAGAGGCACTAGACATGAAGAAGGGTATAAACTTGATGGTTATTATTAGCATAAAGCACCGCATTTCAACTACTCAGCTCCAAAAAATAAATCGCATGTTGGGCTAATGTAAAAAGCTGGTTATTTTTACCCAAATGCGTGCCACTCATTTTGTCACCCTAAGAATGATAAAAGGTAAAGACCTATTTGCTTGTGTTTTAATGAGTTACCTGTAGGCTACACATAAAACTTGCACGCAAGCCCTTCTTCATCTGAGCTATCGAACTCGGCAAGGGGTCATTAATTGGATTGAAAAAGAGAGCTGTCTCACGAAAAATGGGATGAAATCTCCGCTATATCAAAAATAAGTTTTGAATAAATATTTTTTTTTTTAAACTCTTGAAAGTATGATCTCTTTACTAGGCCCGCACATGACTTTGTTGATAGCAGTGTACAGTGAAATGCAACAGAGACAGACTCATATATGTGCTTCCTGACCCTGGGGCAATGCCCACGTCACTGGTCCTCAGTATTTGCAAAATAGGACATGATAAACCCAATAACCTATGTTCAATTAGAAAAAAAAATAGTTTTTGAATACTTATCCATCAATAGTTATTGAAGGTTATATTCAAGAGCAACCTACAGAACACAGAACTCGCGTAAAAAGATGACTGCATAGAGAACTTATAAGTTAAACCTCCTACATGGTAACTGCTGTGAGAGGTGTCTGGAGTGTTGCCTCTGACTCAGCAGAAAGTTGTGTGTGTAGTTTTTGGAGTCTGAATGGAGTGAAAGCACATATGTTTCCAATTAATGGAGATGCAGCAGGGGAGGGGTGGTGCGTGCGTGAGTGCCCGCCGCGGCTAAAGGGAAAGCACTTACACACTGACAATCCCTCATCGCAATCGCGATCACTCTAAAAGCGAAAGTGAACGCGATGACACACGCTAGGGATGCGCGTGCAGCAGCAGGGGGGAGGGGTATGGTGCTGAAGGCTGGCGCAGGAAAGGCAGATGGCTGGGCGAGAAGGGAGGGGGGAATGCGAGGAGCAGCTGTGCACGTGCACGCCACCGTGCACTGTAGCTTGTCGCCAGCACAAAAATGTGGGTAGCACTTTCTAAACCCACCTACTAAATGTCTCGCAGAGCATCGCTTACGCGATAGCTCAGGCAAGACCTAAAAAGCAATCATGCAGGAGTCTTAACGAAAATGGCTATAGAAAAGTAAATTCCGCCTCAAACAATTGCAATAGATTGTAATGTCCTGGGAGCGCTGTGGCCCGTATCATGGGATTCAAAGAAAGGCCAGAGAAAGCTGCTCGCAGTAGGTGTAGTGCCTAAAATTGCATATATGTCCATAAAGCAAATAAGTAATGATTACAATGCCAAGGATGCGCTGTGGTTACTATCATGGAAATAAAAAAGGCATTCAATATTGGTCATAGTATGGGCTGTGCGTTACACCACGTAATGTCAAAAAAGAAATTAATCATGAAAGAATATATAACGAAACCATGTGAAGCAATGGGTTAAATATGGTGAGGCGCGTATGGCCACTTCCCTTGTCAAAATGTGAAGACAGTAATGCCAATTAATGCTGTTCCCGTTTGGCGCAGCGTGTTACATCACGTATACGGCACATTAGAGATGGGGGAGAAAAGCGCATTGGAAGCGCGTATAGCCGCTTCTCTGTCCTTGCTTTCATTTAAGATATCAGTGGGCGCGGCACATTATGTCGCGTATCAGTTAAAAAAATAAGAACAAAACGCAATTAGTTAAAATTTAAGGACAGCGCTACGGTTTTGCTGCGAGCGAATGATAGTGTTAAAGCGGACTTCTAAACGTGCTCGAGGTCAGGGAAGTAAAATGCGAAAGGGAATGAAGAGCGCATCGTAATGCTTACCTGAATGACCGAGAACTAACGTCTGGGGTGCCGAAGGAAATTAACTCCCGTGCTGCCCTTAAAATAGTGTGCATTTTCCGGTATTGGCGTGGCTATAGGGACGGAGCCACGTCTTGAATAGAAAGACTAGAACGAAGCCGGTAAAAAAAAAGAAAGAAAAAAAAAGGAGATGTATGTTCTAAATAAAGTAGTCTTCCATTCAGAGCATGACTAAAGCGAACACGATATATTACGGTCACAATAAAGTAAAGGCAACATTGAAAAATTAAAATTAATTAAGGCAAGCGAAAGTGATCGCAATCAAACATCAAAGCGGCCGCGAAAGTGAAAGTAATCGCGTCAAGCGTGGCGCGCACTCCCGCGCACATGCACTGTAGCTCTAGGCTGGCCTGGTAGCACTTTTTGGAGCCCTCTCAAAAAGTCTCGCCAGATCAGCGCATGCGCTGGGTCAGGGGAGACCGAAAAACCACCCTTAAAAGATGTATTATCCAATTCTGAGTTCAGGGAGACCAGACTCCAATTTTAAATCTTGCTCCTATGGGAAGATATGCAGGTAAACATGTGACACAGCATTCCCCATTCTGTCCTATTGGCAAGTTAGCCTTTCTAAAGTGAAAAACGAAATTAGAAGTATTTCAACATCAGGACATGTTACCCACACTGGTTCATATCCTACCTTTCGCATACACTGCACCCAGCTCAGGGGGGTACCTTGGGCCTACCATAGGGGTGTCCAATGTGTAAGAAAAGGGGAGGGTCAGGCCTGGCAAGTGGGTACACTGGCCAGGTCAACATGACAGTTAAACTGCGCACAGGCACTGCAGTGGCAGGCAGGAGACTCCTTTTTAGGGCTACTCATGTGGGTGGCACAATCAGTGCTGCAAGCCCACTAGTAGCATTTGAATTACCAGCCCTGGCACACTCAGTGCACTTTACTAGGGACCTACTGGTAAAACAAATATGCCAATCATGGATAACCAATCACAATAACAATTTACACAGAGAGCATATGCACTTTAGCACTGATCAGCAGTGGCAAAGTGCTCTGAGTCCTAAAGCCAACAACCACAGGTCAGGAAAAACAAAGAAGGAAGAAGCAAAAAGTTTTGGGATAGCCCTGCAAAAAGGGCCATTTCCAACACATGATCTAGTCAGTAATATCATTTCAGTGATTACAACCAGCAGACAGGAATGTTTATGTCATAGCTAAAGATTTTACCAGGATCTTTCCTTTAGCTAACCAAATCTTCAGTGATGTATTCAGAAAGAAGGGAGCTGCCAATTACCACTGTATTACAGCTATGATTTGTGCAACTGATCTTTTCCCTGGTATTGAAGTTGCCCATGATTGAACTGACTCATTTTCAGTAAAGAAGGATCAATGATTAAAGGATAAAGGACTTTTTGGTGTAAAATTTGGAAAAAGAGCGGCTATGGCATTCTACCTCTCCAGCAGTGGCCTTTTTTTTTTTTTTAATCTGCAAGCCGGATGTTATTTTCTGACCTTGCTTTAACTACAGAGTGCTTAATGTCATTATAATCGAGAATTGCTATCCATTTCCTTTGATTTCAGTATCAGATTATGGATATTTTTTATAAGGTAGATTTGAGAAGGGCATGTAACTTAATCAAAGAAGGCAATGAATGGAAAATGACATTCAACACTCTCTACAGGTATTATGTGTATCTTGTGATGCCTTTTAGTCTAGGCAATTTTCCAACAATGTTTCAGCATTTTTATTCATATATTCTTCAATGATATCTTGGACAGTTAAATGATTGTCTCCTTGATGACTTGTTGATGTCAGATATTCGCTAAGGACATTGAAGAGACAAGAAGAAAGTTCTGTCTTGTTTACAAAAGCATAGTTCATATGCTAAGACTGAAAATTGTGTGTTTGAAGTCTCATCCCTTTTCTATATGAGCTTTATTGTGCTGCAGAAAGTAGTTTCCAGTTCACCAAAACCTTAAATAGTGAAAGAGATCCAAAGGTTCTTAGGATTTGAGAGGTTTTACTAGGAATTCGTTGAGAGATTTTCAGAAACTGTAGCTCTCATCACTAAATTATGCTAGAAGGGAGAACCTTTCAAGTGGAAGAACAGGCAAGAAATACCATTCAAAGCATTAAAGACAATTTTGCACCATCAGCTTCTGCCTTTTGTTGTAGAAATAGAAGCTTCGGTCCTTGCTCTGGGAGCCATCTTATCCCAATGTAAGCGGTACATCCAGTGCCCTTGTTTTCACTTACTGTGACACAATGTGAAAAGAATGACACAATTTATGATTGAGTGCTTCTGACTATGAAAGATGCATTTGCACACAGGATACATTATTTGGAGCGTTGCACACACTCCATCATTCTCTGAACCGATCTTAAAAAATGTAGCATGCCTGAAGTCCATTATATTTGCTAATCCGTCATATGTGAGATAGTCACTAATTTTTGGCTGACAGATTGGTGACTTTGGTGAACAGGCTGATGGCATAAGGGAAAAGGCTAGCTTATTCTCTGAAGTATTAGTTCCAGGTCAGCGGGTCTTTTAATAAACCTAGGGCACGCAATAGTTCCAGGTCGCACTAGGCAGCAGCACTAAGAAGAGAATCAGATCTATGACCTTGATGCCCATCAACATTTTGGTAGATTCTTGAATACAATATACTAACTATTGTATACTAAGAACTAGAGCCCCAAAAAAACAAACTGATCTTGGCTAAAATACAACTCGTATTTCATAGTTGAAAAACAAAGGAAATCTATTTTAGACACATATGGGCTTGCGCCGCGGGTGGGTCACCGTACATCACTTTTTCCCATATTAAAAGTGACGCAACAGCGCCACAAGGGGCTTGTAAATAAGCCTCTCACAATGTAAACTGCAAAGTTTATTTAAAATCAGTGGGTTCTATATTTTGCTCCATTCCGTATTAAATACGTCGCACTAGCAAAATGGTGCAAATAGATTTGCACAGTTGATTTACAAAATGCAAATTAAACAGTACAAAAACTATTAATTGACCACTCACCCGAATTAACGAAACTCGAATCAGGCAAAAGTATTTATTGCTAAAACACTTGCACTTACTTCAGGAAAGGACCCTTAGCGCATCGTTGTAATAATCAGTCAGGTCTCGATCGCCTTGACATCACGGCGGCTTGTAAAAACACTAACAACAACAAATAAAACGTATTCATTAGCGAGCATCTGCAAATACACAAGGGCGGGGCGTACTTGAGTAAAATTCAGATATTTCAACAGTGGGTGAAAGAACTGCATCAACAAAGAGAGGGTTTGCACAAACTAACGGAAGTACGATCTCCGGAAAAAACATAAAAGAGAAAGAATTACCAACATCTGTTTTTAAAGCCTGCTTTCCCAAAGAGTTTGAATCTGATATCAGTAGAAACTGTATCTTGAGTAGATTACATTGTCTTTCTGTTTATCAGCCTCCATTGTGCGTAGAGCGCGTCATCAAAAGCGCGTGGGACAAGCTCGGGATATCTCAGAACGGAAGTGTTTAAACTGGAATCCTCCATGAATGCCACATTTGCCTATTAGGGTTTTTTTTTAATATAGATACTGGAAAATGGTATCTGCGTATTCCTTTGTTTAAGTATACTTGGACTCTGTATACAGCACTCTCAGACCAGCCACATGAAATATAACTTCACTTCTGCCTATTATAGGTGTGTCTAACTAACTGCACCAAACATGGGGCAAAAATATGTTTGCTTCGTTGAGTTTGCGCCAGACGATATTACACACATTCTTTACAGCAAGCATTGGCAAATCCAATATATATGGGTTTGATGTGCTAATGCTTTCTGCATTATCACACTAGAGCAAGACACTCGAGGGCCATGTGAAGGGGATAGAGAAGGTTATAACTACAAAGTAGTCCCTCAAGCAGCGCAATACAATCATTGGAGTGGATGAAGAAGGATACGCCCAAAAAATCCAATAGCATTATGTAAGAGATGAATACCTCCACTAGGGGGAGCCAAGAGGTGAGTGACAAAGTCTCCAGCCAATGGCTTAAAGAGATGTGCAAATAAAATGATTCGTTGAAAAGAGTCGACTCAAAGACCATAGTAGCGGTATTGTACACAAAAACACTATTTAACAGTCTCACAGTCAAACCCACGACCTGAAAAGGGAGCAAAAGACAAAATAGATTTTAAATCATCCTCATAAAATCTTTATTCAGTTGACCAAAACAACCATAAAAGAACACAGTTATATTTACATAATAACTTATTCATATAGTGCATATATGTTAAATACAGAATTTAAAAATTCCAAAGGACAATAAAACAAGTGAAAAAAGCACCATCAATGCATTAATCAGCCAGGTCTCGATCAGCTTGACATCAAGGCAGCTTGTAAAAAACTAACAACAGTAAATAAAACCATTCGTTAGCAAGCATCTGCAAATACACAAGGGCGGGGCGTTCTTGAATAAAATTCAGATATTTCAACAGTGGGACAAAGAACTGTGGTCAAGGCATACTAGAATAGTTACAGACCATGACGAAGTGCAGAATGTCCTGCAAGGACTTATGTTCGCAGACGCAGGGCAATCTTTATCTAGATTGAGCCCATCTACTAGGTGAAGCCGGGAGATGATGTAACAATTTCAAACAGAACCTGACCAACAGTAAACTGTCTCTCCTGCTGAGTGCCTGCCCTAAGTACTGCTCCATGCCCTGAACAGTCTTTAAAAGCATGTGTCCCCTCACCGAGGTTTTCCCCATTTCAACCTGTCCCCTAGTTAACAGGTCCCACACAAGGAACACTTTCTAGTTCTTGAGATGACAGTAAGTGGGGATTCGAAAATATGTCCTCTCTTCCTAGGAAAGCAAAAACTGCCTTCACATAGGCTAACCAGGGGTTTCTATGTGTGTCATCAAGGGGCAAACAATCTGAGAGGATCACTATATTTAGCTTCAGATCCTCCCTGGTCCAGATCTTTATCCAGCACAGCAAGGGCTAAAAGCGACTATATAAATTAACTAAATCCAAGTTCTGCATGAACTGAAAAAGCAGGGGTACTTTGAGGAATCTGAACAAGTCACCTTAAAAATAGGTTTTCTGCTGCTTGGATTGTTAGTCTTTGCATAGCCCCACGATTTAGTGCCGCACAGAATATGAGACACAAATTTGGCTTGGCAAATCTTACACACGTAGACTAGGAACCCAACCTAAGTGCACAGCTAGTCACTGTGCCAGTAATTTTAAAAACCTCGGCTCTCTTTCCCTCAATCATGGGCTTCCAATTATTCTTAGAATCAAATAACACCTCTAGGTTGGGAAAGGCTGGGACTTTACCAGCACTGTGGCCCACTTTAGAGGTCTTAGAACTCGTGGACCTACGATCATAACGTACAATTTAGTAAAATTCACCGCCAAATCCAAGCTGCCCATAAAGGCAATACATTTGTTCAAGAGCAGCTGCAGCTCTCTAAACGTACGGGCCATGAGGACCAAATCATCGGCATATAACATTACCAGGAGCGACCTCTCACCTACCCTCGGGCAGTCTGCCTGGACTGAAAGAAGTGCCTGCTCGAGCCCATTAACATATAGGTTGAACACGCATGGTGCAAGAAGGCACCCCTGCCAGACACCCCTCCAAGTCAAAAAAGACAGAGTGTGAGCAGCCCCTTGCCAAAAGCACTCCAAAGCAGAAGTGTCAGAGTGTAAATCAGGTATAAAAAGCCACTATACTCGGGTCCACCCTTAGCTCGAAAAGCAGGGCCCACAATTTTGTGCAGTTAACCCTTCTCCAACGCGGCTGTAAAGTCAATGAATGACAGATGGAGGGATTCAGGCCAGGCTACAGTGTATTTTGTTAAAAAATTAAGTAAAGATTCAAGCATTGGTCATAAGTAGACCTACCTGGCCTTAAGCCCTATTGATCATCAGACAAGATGTCATTAGCATTTGACCACGCCATCAGCCTGTTGAGTATAACCCTCCAGAGGACCTTCACTACTGCATCAACCAGTGGCATCAATGGCAGTGTTGGTAAAGGACATATTAGGGCTTAGAGCCCTCCACCAACTCATGTGCATATTACTGTCCTCAGATTCCCACTAAAGCGATCTTTAAAAGAGGCTATGCAAGATAACTTCATTTCTCATCACCCATCAACACAGGAAGTGACATCACTAGATTTCCCAAAATCCATCTGCTCAGGAAGCGACATCACTGGTTTCCCGTCCATGGCACCCTCAGCTCCTCCCCCCTCCCAGTACCTACTTAATGGCGGCTGCAACATTGACGGGTTCATTGGATGCACTGCTAGCAGGCCAAAGTCAAGCCCATCTCCACCTAAACAGCACCCAGCACCAGAAACCCTGGTTCTCCTCCTACCAAGTGCTAACCTGCTGCACTCCTCCTCGCTCCAAATGCCAGCTTTTGATTGCCACATTTCTTCCAACACAGAACGATCATTTATATGCAACTCCTGCAAGTTTTAATGCACTCTTCTACACCCTATACCCACCACTGCCAAACCAACAGCACCCAACACCCAACTCACTCACACCGAGACAAACTAGCCCACCATTCACATGAATACAGACCAAATACCATTCACATAATACGCCACATTCCGATGCATGCACCTCAACACCTGCTCGCTGTACCACCTAGCAGGACAACCCCATCAGCTACATGAAACACCTCGCATACAAGGTACACATCACAGCCAACTTCTCCCTGGGCGTAGCCCTTGCATGCAGACCACCAGGATACAACGCCAAATTCGCCAGCAACATCTTGGATCTTGTTGCTTCCCTCATCAACGCAAGCGCATTCATCTTCCTCGGAGACCTTCACTTTCACCTGGCAGACCACACTGACCTAAACTCTACAGCCCTTCTAGAAAACCTCTGAAACTTTGGCCTCATCCAGCATGTTATCAAACCCACCAACACTGTCTGTAACATATTGTACCAAAGTTTCTCCTTAATCGACACCACAGTTGACAAGCCAGCAACTGAGACCTGGACAGATCACTTCCTCATCAGTTCAGCATACCCATTCTGCACCACCACAGACCTACCACCACCGTAACATCCCACTGCAGTTGGAAAAGCATCACAGAAAAAGAGAGGGGTTGCACCCTCTTTGCACACCAGCCAGAGCAAACAAGCAACTTGCTAAAAGCCATAAAGAGCCTCAACAGCTGGATCACTGCATGAACTGTAAAATCGAACTGCAAGAGCCCCACCACAGGTTACCTGGTACACAGAGGAACTTAGGCTGATGAAATGCAACTGCAAGCAAAAGGAGAGCAAATGTAGAAAAAATTAAGACACCGCAGATAAAGATATGCTCAAATCAGCTCTAAGACCCTAACACCAGCAGATGCATAACAATAAACACACAGCTCTTGCAGATCTCATCAATGCCATCACTAAAAACAGCAGATATCTTCACCATCATCAAACATTTCACCATGCCTCCTGCCGCCTCCAGCAACATCACCCCTTTACAAGAAACTCTCAGATTTCTTCAACAACAAAATCAAATGTATATACAGCAAGTTCGTCCCTCATCCAGACGGCATCACTATTGTAACTTCCCATCACGGCAACTAATGAACCATGACCTATTGGCCCACCATCACCACCATCAAAATCGCTACTACCATAAAAACAATCCACTCTGGAGCCCTTTCTAGCCCTTGCTTCCACTAAGCCTTTAACATAGGACTCCTACTGATCATTGAAGCACTTACACCCATCCTTAATGCATCCACCAACTCAGCCACATTCCTGTACACCTGAAAACATGCTGCCATCATGCCCCTGCCGTTCGGAGGACTAGTGACTATACATGTGCCATTTATGTTGCTTCGGTGTGTAGAAGAGATGTTTACATAAGGTCACGCCCACTGCCTGGGGATGAGTGAACATGTGCACACAGGGATGGGGAAGATTTACACAGGCTTGTATCAAAGGGTTACTGAACATAGAGTATCTTAGTTCTTTTCCATACTGTCCACGGGCATTTTTTGTCGATCAGTTTCTACACTTGGGGCACCTGCTCAACATACCAAGTCACAGTCTCTACAACGGGCACATTTGATTTGGGACAATGTCTCCATATGGGGCTTATACATATTCACCCACTGAGTATAAAGGTGATGCCACATGTGTGCTAGAGTTTCAATGTGCATTTGGAATGACAAGGAAGGCTCACAGACCCTGTAGGGCAAACGGAAAAGGTTAGTGTAAGCCCAGCACATGTGCAGAGGGTCACTGTGCACAGCGGTGCATTTTCAACAGTGTACTGCCACCATATTTATAACACAGAGAAATCCTGAGGTCTAATGGTAAAGATAAAAGGTGGTGTGTAGGGTGAGGAAGAGAGACCTAATGTACGTAGTGGAAGGGAAAAACTCCGAAACCATGGTCATACAATCACCGTGGGTAACTAACCCCATCACATGGGATTTTCATCCCAAAGAAAATCTCAAAATCTCAAGGGGCAGCAGGGCCCTTTAGCGAGATGTGAGAGCTTTGTGCTGTAGGTATTATGCACCAAGAAAGGGAATGAATCCACAAATGAACATGAAGTGAGTGGGGGTTGCAGTGCTGGTGTAATAGTAGTGAAAAAAAGAATGTATTAAAACTAGTGACGGGACGGCCAGGAGACTTCTGTTGAACAATGCCGTACCGATGCTAGATTAAAAGGAGTGGAGGCACCACTAATCCGGTTTGATCAGTGAAGCAACATATGAGATAGTGGTCGACATGTTTCAGCCGTGGCGCCTAACTAGGCTCGGCTTTCATCAGGACCTGGAAGCTACTGCAAGAAAGAAACAACGTGACAAAGGATATAGTGGGCACCCTCAACTTGCTTGTAGGGTGCACGTCTCCTCAAAGATACACACAACACCTAGACAACAAAAAAGGGGGGAGACAGTGTAAAAATGTGTGGAACTTGTTTGCTCAGTCGTGACAAGTATGAGAATTGTAAACTTAAAGCAAAATCCACTCACCCGTACAAACTGGGTGGAAAATGGACCTCCACCTGGCAACCGCTCAGGAAGGAACACCGCTCTGAAATAAGAATGTAAGACTGCTAAAGGGATGGTGGCTTACATATCATGAGCGAGTGTGAAAATGAGTGAGTAGGTCATCTAAAAACGAGGGAAACCTGCCAAGAGCAGTGTCTGCACAGAAAGCTAAGCTCAGCAAGATCATCGTGAATCAATCTAAGCGAGTGAAGAAGGAAACGTGACCAATGCTGAGCGAAAAGTCAGAGCAATATGGGATTGCACAAGTCTGTCCAATGGTAAGCCAAAGTGAAAAAAACACTTAGGAAACAACGCTCGAGAGTTGGCGCCTTCAAAGTAGTGTGATCCAGTGAAACAGGGGAGGTGGAACCCATCGAGCGAAGATCCTACCTGTCCGTCGGGGAACCGGGCTGGAATGAGCCTGCAGCCGGAGGTCCCGTATGGTTGGACGGAGGCGAATGAAATAAGAAACTATCAGCGGCTGATGGGCCAATCGCGGGACAGGTAATACAAGCGCGAAAGAGCAGGAGCCAATGCGTACGCTGAATCACCCGTCTGCCAGTAACCTAGGTGATGGGAATGCAACTGACAGGGCGAGGATGACGCTGTCAGAAGTTCAAAGGCAAACGCGCCTTAATTAATTAGGGAGATGACGTGGTGGCGCGAAAGCGCAAAGAATGCGGAAATACCCGTCATGTAGAAAGGTTGGCTGTCAGAGCGCGTGTTGCTCTGTATTGCACGAAACATTGAGGAGGGTGCGGGCAGATGTACGAACCAACAACAAGGGACTCCATCATCGAGCTCGAGGAACATTCCAGCCGCTCCGAGCACGAGCACAACCTAGTCATTAACTTATCCAGCAGAATCCTCACAGCTGACGAAAACTCCCTCCTGAATAAAGGTCTAGGGTTTGTTCCTTCCTTCAAAGGAGACATGTTCTCCATCAATCACGAACTCGCCCAATTCTTTAGAAAAATTCGCTTGAATTTTTTCTTCCGTGCAGAATCCAGCACTTCTCCAAGCGACCATGACTTGAACACGGGCTTACGTGTTAAATCTACTTTTAATCCCTTGCCCAGCCAAGTCCCGCCTCAGGTTCTCACGTTCGAGAAAGCAGTGACCTCACAGGTATCTTCCTTTAGTGTCTCAGCTAACCGCCAATATCAGAACCTTACCAAATCTGAGCGCCTGGCTTTGCGCTCCCTTACCTCTGATGACTCCATAATGATCAAGCCAGCTGACAAGGGCGGCGCCACTGTCTTGATGGACACCACTGCTTACCGCTCTGAATGCTTGAGACAGTTGGGCAACACCAATTTCTATCAACCCCTTGCCGAAGATCCTACCACACGTTTACTTCAGACCATTCGGATCTTAGTGAATGAAGCCAGTACCAATGGTTGGATTACTTCTAACGAAGCACAATATTTGGTCAACTCCACTTCTACTATACCTTACTTCTATATCCTACCTAAGGTACACAAGAATGTGCACCCTCCACCTGGCCGCCCCATAATTTCAGGCCTAGGGTCCCTATTGGAACCTCTGTCGGCATTCGCTGACCATTTCCTCCGTCCTTTTGTGGCCAAAATGCCTACCTACCTCAAGGATACCAAGGATATTCTTATCCTACTTGAGGATTTGTCCTTTGATTGCACAACTGAAGTTCTAGTTTCATTTGACGTGGAGTCATTGTACACTTGTATCCCGCAGGATGAAACTTTAGCTGTCATCGAAACTCTCCTGCTTGCAGATCCACCTGACTCCATCACTCCTGTCTCATTTATCATGTCATGTGCTAGGCTTGCCATGAAAGAGAACTTCTTTCAGTTTGAAGAACAGTTGTTCTTGCAAGTGTCAGGCACTTCAATGGGGAGCATTTTTGCTCCCAGCCTGGCAAATCTGTACGTTCATGTTTTTGAAGAACAACATGTGCTCAGCACCAACAATCCATATATAGATCACATCAAAATATGGAAGAGGTATATAGATGACGTGTTTCTACTGTGGCAGGGATCTCTGTCCTCTCTTTTGGCTTTCAAAGACTGGCTCAACAACTGCAATCCCTTTCTGAAATTCACCTGCGAGTACTCCAAGACTCATCTACCATTCCTCGACATTCTCATAACCCCGTCGGATGGCCGTTTGGGCACTGAGCTATACAAAAAACCCATGGCGGTGAATGCCCTTTTAAAATATGATAGCTTTCACCCACGAGCTCTGCATGATAACCTGCCATTTGGCCAGTTCCTGCGCCTAAAACGGAACTGCTCCTCTATTGACAAGTACATGGAACACGCCAACAATCTCTCTAGACAATTGAAGGCCAGAGACTATCCCAAACATCTGATCCGCAGAGCTTCCAAACGAGCCGCTAATAACAATCGGGAGGCTCTTTTGGCACCCAAGATTCCCAAGGCATCCGAAAACAGACTCACGTGTGTACACACCTATTGTCAATTTTCCAACCAATTCAAGAAAATCATTTTAACCAATTGGAAGATTCTCAACATAGGTGAGGTAGAGCTGCCTAAACCCCTCTTTGCGTTTAAACGCAGCAGCAATATCAGAGATCAGCTGGTACACACCCGCCCACGCACCAACCAGAGATGCACCCAACCAACCCTGTGGGGTCTCCCTCCAGTTGTGGGCCATTACCCATGTGGTTCTTGCGCAGCATGCAGCCTTACCTCCGTGACCAAGGAAATTGACATTGGCACTGGCCGACCATGGACTCTCAGGGGCCACACGAATTGCAACAGCTCTCATTTGATCTATTTGATCACCTGCCCTTGCGAGCTGAGATACATTGGAATGACCACCCGCCGCATCAAAACTCGTATCTTGGAACACAAGAGCACGATACGGTGTGGCCGTTCCTCCACCAAACTTACCAACCACTTCCTAGAGGTCAATCATGCTCCCAATGACCTACACTGGACTGTCATTGATAAACCCTACATACCACCACATCTTACAGACAGCTCCTCTTTCCTGTTCAGACGTGAGCAGAGGTGGGTGTACAAATTGAAAACACATGTTCTGGGTGTTAACGACGATATTCCTTGGCTATCTTTATAACACACTTGGCTCGCTCTTATTTGACCCATGCCTCACACTGCTCTGTTGGGTACCTTTGACCTAGCCTTTATAATATCCATCGTCATGATTACCCGCTGTCTACACCGGCACACACACCCTTGGCCGTTGTATTTTTCCCTGCATCTCGCCAATTATTCCCTGGCGAACCCTGGGCAGCTTGCACCTCCTACGCTGAAGAAGGCAAGTTCGTACATCTGCCCGCACCCTCCTCAATGTTTCGTGCAATACAGAGCAACACGCGCTCTGACAGCCAACCTTTCTACATGACGGGTATTTCCGCATTCTTTGCGCTTTCGCGCCACCACGTCATCTCCCTAATTAATTAAGGCGCGTTTGCCTTTGAACTTCTGACAGCGTCATCCTCGCCCTGTCAGTTGCATTCCCATCACCTAGGTTACTGCCAGACGGGTGATTCAGCGCTACGCATTGGCTCCTGCTCTTTCGCGCTTGTATTACCTGTCCCGCGATTGGCCCATCAGCCGCTGACAGTTTCTTATTTCATTCGCCTCCGTCCAACCATACGGGACCTCCGGCTGCAGGCTCATTCCAGCCCGGTTCCCCGACGGACAGGTAGGATCTTCGCTCGATGGGTTCCACCTCCCCTGTTTCACTGGATCACACTACTTTGAAGGCGCCAACTCTCGAGCGTTGTTTCCTAAGTGTTTTTTTCACTTTGGCTTACCATTGGACAGACTTGTGCAATCCCATATTGCTCTGACTTTTCGCTCAGCATTGGTCACGTTTCCTTCTTCACTCGTTTAGATTGATTCACGATGATCTTGCTGAGCTTAGCTTTCTGTGCAGACACTGCTCTTGGCAGGTTTCCCTCGTTTTTAGATGACCTACTCACTCATTTTCACACTCGCTCATGATATGTAAGCCACCATCCCTTTAGCAGTCTTACATTCTTATTTCAGAGCGGTGTTCCTTCCTGAGCGGTTGCCAGGTGGAGGTCCATTTTCCACCCAGTTTGTACGGGTGAGTGGATTTTGCTTTAAGTTTACAATTCTCATACTTGTCACGACTGAGCAAACAAGTTCCCCACATTTTTACACTGTCTCCCCCCTTTTTTGTTGTCTAGGTGTTGTGTGTATCTTTGAGGAGACGTGCACCCTACAAGCAAGTTGAGGGTGCCCACTATATCCTTTGTCACGTTGTTTCTTTCTTGCAGTAGCTTCCAGGTTCTGATGAAAGCCGAGCCTAGTTAGGCGCCACGGCTGAAACATGTCGACCACTATCTCATATGTTGCTTCACTGATCAAACCGGATTAGTGGTGCCTCCACTCCTTTTAATCTAGCATCGGTACGGCATTGTTCAACAGAAGTCTCCTGGCCGTCCCGTCACTAGTTTTAATACATTCTTTTTTTCACTACTATTACACCAGCACTGCAACCCCCACTCACTTCATGTTCATTTGTGGATTCATTCCCTTTCTTGGTGCATAATACCTACAGCACAAAGCTCTCACATCTCGCTAAAGGGCCCTGCTGCCCCTTGAGATTTTGAGATTTTCTTTGGGATGAAAATCCCATGTGATGGGGTTAGTTACCCACGGTGATTGTATGACCATGGTTTCGGAGTTTTTCCCTTCCACTACGTACATTAGGTCTCTCTTCCTCACCCTACACACCACCTTTTCTCTTTACCATTAGACCTCAGGATTTCTCTGTGTTATAAGTACTTCGATGGGGGAATCAATCCTGCGCGGTCTCTAAACTTGTTCCCTCTGACCCTCCGGTGTCCAACCGTCTTGTATTAGATTTCATGTACAGCTTTCTGGCTGTGGGTCTATAAGTGGCACATTAATTGTGCCTTTAACTGTTTTGCAAAATATCAAATTTTTTTGCTGGTTGATTTCTTCTCCCGGTGTGCACAGCTTGCACACATTTTTACTTATCTTGCGGTGGGTTCTCTCTTCTGACTCCCTGGTTGAGACTTCCTTTACTTTGTCTGCACTTAACTTAGTCACTTGCACAATTATGGCAGAACGCCTTGGTTTAACGTTTGACGACACAATAGCTCAAGCCATTCTCGATACACCTAGTATCATGGATACCTTCCAAGGTCCCCCAATCAGCGCGGAGGTTGATTGGACTAAGGTTCTAACCCTAAAAAAATCACACTCTCGAATATATATTCACGGGGCTATTATGACCGAATATTTGAGAGCTAATTGTGCCCCTACGGGACTAATTGTGACAAATGCTCCCAGATTGTTTCTGGACGATAAAACTTTTCTCAATGATTGGTCCCTCATAGCGTGGAAATGCACCAGAGATTGGCTTATTCTTATTATAAACACTGCCAAACGAGTTGCCGACGCTGTGTTTTTTTTTTTTTTTTTTTTTTTTTTTTGAAAAACCTTTATTGATGTTTCAATCATTTACACGTATGGGCCTACAACCCCCCGGGGCCGGCCGCTAAGTAAGCAGGATAATAAAAGCAAATGTCAACACAGGCGGCACCTCGGAGAGCAAAGTCTTCAATCCAATATAGTCCGGCCAATGAGCCGCGCAGGTAGGACACCAGGAGAGAAAGGGTTTTTCATTTTATGATAAGACAAAACAGTAGGATCAGGTGCCAAACAATTTCCCAACAGCGAGAAGGGGCAAGGATAAGAGACGTAAACAATAAGCAGCAATACATTGAAACAATGGCGCAGGCGCGGGAAAGTACGGATGTGGAGAAATATCAAAAATAATTGCGCCTGCAGGTCCCCGTACCTAAAGCCCAGCGAACCCCCCGGAAACTGTGGCACACATGAAGAGCAAACGATTCACAATCAGGGTAGTGTATCGCACTGATCCCAGAAAAAATAAGCAAAAAGGAACAGAGAAAAAAGAGGAGGCCATGGAAAAAGAGATAAAGACTAAAGAGTCCCCTCCCCCATCCCCCCACCCTGCACCTCTGCGAATGAGTATGGCCCCACCCCCCAGCAGTGTGCCTGTCGCCCTGGAACTAGACCCGAAATATAGAAGAGACAGGGAAAAAAGAGAGTGAGAAAGAGCCCCCCCAGACGGGGGGGCGGAAAGAATATAATAAACTGGAGGAGGGCCTTAAAAACATACCCCCGGCTTCTCCCTCCCGCACGGTGAAATCTCCCCCCAGCAGGCAATTAGCAGCACCAAGTCGACATATCAAAAAAGGGGGGGGGGGGGATGGGGAGCATTATACACCAACTATGCGAATAACCACGAGAGCGCGCAACCATGAGTCCGCCTGTCTACTAGGTGACCACCCCCAAAGGATCGGCCTCAGCCTTGACCGCTTTTTGCGATTCTGCCCATGCCTGCCCCTCGACCCAGCACCATGTCCGATGTCCCAAGGTACAGGAGTGTCCAAAAACAGTCGGGAAGCGCCGCACACGGGTGGGGTGGAAGTCTCTGAGCATCCGCACAGACCGCTTCATGGAGGGGTGTCGTTTCCAGTGCCGCCCCAGGATCTGCGCTGCACACAAGGTCCAGACAGGCTGAATCAGCCAAATGAGACACACGTTGCCGGAATTGTCCCCGGGCCGCCGGAGACCGCGCACGGGACACGGCCACCATCCTCCGCCCAGGTCCAATACCTCCGGAACAGATCAAGTCCACAGTTAGCCGACCACACGGCAGCACATCGTCCGGAGTGTCCGGCTGTACACTAATCGCGGGGGGGGTCGCAACATCTTCCTCTTGTGTGCAGTGCAAAAAGCCACTGTGTACCTGTGGACCAGCATGCCGCCACTGTCCCAACGCTGTCACCACATCATCTAGCTTCCCCCCCAGGATCCCGGCGCCATGAGCCAAGGAGTAATGAAGGGCACCAAGGGCCTCCAGGAGGTCGCCGTACCCCAGAGCAGCTCCCTCCGATCGCTCCGCCACACTCCCGAAAGTCACACACCCCCTGTCTCGCTGCGTCCCAGCGGAGAGGATGGTAGGCTGCATCGTGACAAAATGGCCGCTGGGAAGGCCCGACTCGTATTGGGGCCAGGACCCCGGGAACAACGCCTCAAGGTCCACGTCGCTGAAGACAGGGATCCTGGGGCAGGCACAGATTCAGCCGTTGCGCGGGCACGGGCAACAGTCGTCTCCGCCACGGACCAGCTCCCGCGGCAAGCCGGGAGCAGCCCTTAAGGATCAGGGCGAGCCAGGGACGGCGTCCGGGCAGCTCACCGTCAAAGGCAGGGGCAATCGCCACAGAATCCGAGAATTGTACACCCGGGCATGTCATCAGTCCGCAACAGCACACAGGCCGAGGGGAGCTTCGCTTCGGTGGACCGACTCCACCCAGTCACCACAGGCCGCTGTTGTTCAACTGCCACCCGGCCAAGGCGTCCACTCGAGGTCCCGGCTTCGGGACCGCACGGGCCGCAAAGTTCAACCGCTGATTTCTCCGGTTGTACGGCAGTCAGAAACCTCGGAGTCACACGATCGGTTGCCACTTTCGTTCACGAACACGATTTCGTAGCGCAGAGTAAGGATCTCATGCAGGATAGCCGTGCGGGATGCGGAGGTTCACGGAGCCGGGAATCTACGCTGCCGTCCCGGTCGCCATCTTGGCTCCTCCCCCGCCGACGCTGTGTTAATTGAGATCCAGGCTTTGGAATCACAAATAAAAGTGACACTGACTGGTGCGCTATTCAAAAAACAACAAGAGGAATCCAGTAGACATAATAAAGAATTTAAGGATTCGGCACTAATGACCAAGATTACTAAATTCAAAAAAGATCTGGCACGCTTTTCACTAGAGAAAGTGTACCCATACACGAGTGCTGACTACGCGCCTCCACAACTCAATCGACAGGGCCGTAGGTATGGGTCCAACTACTCCACATCGGGCAGTGATGACTGGTCCAGTGGGTCAGACACTGCTTCAGGCGACGAGTCCTCACTGAGAGGGAATAAAAGGAGAGGTGGTGTCAACAGGAGAAACCAGAGGGGTACACCCAACCACATGTATCCTTCTCAATGGTGGCCGCCTGCTGCCTATAACTACCCCCCGTTTCCACCATTTGGACAACCTCCCCCCTTCGGACAACCCTGTCCCTATCCCCCGCCTCCACAGATGTACTCCAACCAGCCTTTTTTAGGGTTTGGCCAAGGACGGTCAAGGGGAAGGAGACGGAACCAAGTCCAGTGGCTAGACCAACAACAAGGGACTCCATCATCGAGCTCGAGGAACATTCCAGCCGCTCCGAGCACGAGCACAACCTAGTCATTAACTTATCCAGCAGAATCCTCACAGCTGACGAAAACTCCCTCCTGAATAAAGGTCTAGGGTTTGTTCCTTCCTTCAAAGGAGACATGTTCTCCATCAATCACGAACTCGCCCAATTCTTTAGAAAAATTCGCTTGAATTTTTTCTTCCGTGCAGAATCCAGCACTTCTCCAAGCGACCATGACTTGAACACGGGCTTACGTGTTAAATCTACTTTTAATCCCTTGCCCAGCCAAGTCCCGCCTCAGGTTCTCACGTTCGAGAAAGCAGTGACCTCACAGGTATCTTCCTTTAGTGTCTCAGCTAACCGCCAATATCAGAACCTTACCAAATCTGAGCGCATGGCTTTGCGCTCCCTTACCTCTGATGACTCCATAATGATCAAGCCAGCTGACAAGGGCGGCGCCACTGTCTTGATGGACACCACTGCTTACCGCTCTGAATGCTTGAGACAGTTGGGCAACACCAATTTCTATCAACCCCTTGCCGAAGATCCTACCACACGTTTACTTCAGACCATTCGGATCTTAGTGAATGAAGCCAGTACCAACGGTTGGATTACTTCTAACGAAGCACAATATTTGGTCAACTCCACTTCTACTATACCTTACTTCTATATCCTACCTAAGGTACACAAGAATGTGCACCCTCCACCTGGCCGCCCCATAATTTCAGGCCTAGGGTCCCTATTGGAACCTCTGTCGGCATTCGCTGACCATTTCCTCCGTCCTTTTGTGGCCAAAATGCCTACCTACCTCAAGGATACCAAGGATATTCTTATCCTACTTGAGGATTTGTCCTTTGATTGTACAACTGAAGTTCTAGTTTCATTTGACGTGGAGTCATTGTACACTTGTATCCCGCAGGATGAAACTTTAGCTGTCATCGAAACTCTCCTGCTTGCAGATCCACCTGACTCCATCACTCCTGTCTCATTTATCATGTCATGTGCTAGGCGTGCCATGAAAGAGAACTTCTTTCAGTTTGAAGAACAGTTGTTCTTGCAAGTGTCAGGCACTTCAATGGGGAGCATTTTTGCTCCCAGCCTGGCAAATCTGTACGTTCATGTTTTTGAAGAACAACATGTGCTCAGCACCAACAATCCATATATAGATCACATCAAAATATGGAAGAGGTATATAGATGACGTGTTTGTACTGTGGCAGGGATCTCTGTCCTCTCTTTTGGCTTTCAAAGACTGGCTCAACAACTGCAATCCCTTTCTGAAATTCACCTGCGAGTACTCCAAGACTCATCTACCATTCCTCGACATTCTCATAACCCCGTCGGATGGCCGTTTGGGCACTGAGCTATACAAAAAACCCATGGCGGTGAATGCCCTTTTAAAATATGATAGCTTTCACCCACGAGCTCTGCGTGATAACCTGCCATTTGGCCAGTTCCTGCGCCTAAAACGGAACTGCTCCTCTATTGACAAGTACAAGGAACACGCCAACAATCTCTCTAGACAATTGAAGGCCAGAGACTATCCCAAACATCTGATCCGCAGAGCTTCCAAACGAGCCGCTAATAACAATCGGGAGGCTCTTTTGGCACCCAAGATTCCCAAGGCATCCGAAAACAGACTCACGTGTGTACACACCTATTGTCAATTTTCCAACCAATTCAAGAAAATCATTTTAACCAATTGGAAGATTCTCAACATAGGTGAGGTAGAGCTGCCTAAACCCCTCTTTGCGTTTAAACGCAGCAGCAATATCAGAGATCAGCTGGTACACACCCGCCCACGCACCAACCAGAGATGCACCCAACCAACCCTGTGGGGTCTCCCTCCAGTTGTGGGCCATTACCCATGTGGTTCTTGCGCAGCATGCAGCCTTACCTCCGTGACCAAGGAAATTGACATTGGCACTGGCCGACCATGGACTCTAAGGGGCCACACGAATTGCAACAGCTCTCATTTGATCTATTTGATCACCTGCCCTTGCGAGCTGAGATACATTGGAATGACCACCCGCCGCATCAAAACTCGTATCTTGGAACACAAGAGCACGATACGGTGTGGCCGTTCCTCCACCAAACTTACCAACCACTTCCTAGAGGTCAATCATGCTCCCAATGACCTACACTGGACTGTGATTGATAAACCCTACATACCACCACATCTTACAGACAGCTCCTCTTTCCTGTTCAGACGTGAGCAGAGGTGGGTGTACAAATTGAAAACACATGTTCTGGGTCTTAACGACGATATTCCTTGGCTATCTTTATAACACACTTGGCTCGCTCTTATTTGACCCATGCCTCACACTGCTCTGTTGGGTACCTTTGACCTAGCCTTTATAATATCCATCGTCATGATTACCCGCTGTCTACACCGGCACACACACCCTTGGCCGTTGTATTTTTCCCTGCATCTCGCCAATTATTCCCTGGTGAACCCTGGGCAGCTTGCACCTCCTACGCTGAAGAAGGCAAGTTCGTACATCTGCCCGCACCCTCCTCAATGTTTCGTGCAATACAGAGCAACACGCGCTCTGACAGCCAACCTTTCTACATGACGGGTATTTCCGCATTCTTTGCGCTTTCGCGCCACCACGTCATCTCCCTAATTAATTAAGGCGTGTTTGCCTTTGAACTTCTGACAGCGTCATCCTCGCCCTGTCAGTTGCATTCCCATCACCTAGGTTACTGCCAGACGGGTGATTCAGCGCTACGCATTGGCTCCTGCTCTTTCGCGCTTGTATTACCTGTCCCGCGATTGGCCCATCAGCCGCTGACAGTTTCTTATTTCATTCGCCTCCGTCCAACCATACGGGACCTCCGGCTGCAGGCTCATTCCAGCCCGGTTCCCCGACGGACAGGTAGGATCTTCGCTCGATGGGTTCCACCTCCCCTGTTTCACTGGATCACACTACTTTGAAGGCGCCAACTCTCGAGCGTTGTTTCCTAAGTGTTTTTTTCACTTTGGCTTACCATTGGACAGACTTGTGCAATCCCATATTGCTCTGACTTTTCGCTCAGCATTGGTCACGTTTCCTTCTTCACTCGTTTAGATTGATTCACGATGATCTTGCTGAGCTTAGCTTTCTGTGCAGACACTGCTCTTGGCAGGTTTCCCTCGTTTTTAGATGACCTACTCACTCATTATCACACTCGCTCATGATATGTAAGCCACCATCCCTTTAGCAGTCTTACATTCTTATTTCAGAGCGGTGTTCCTTCCTGAGCGGTTGCCAGGTGGAGGTCCATTTTCCACCCAGTTTGTACGGGTGAGTGGATTTTGCTTTAAGTTTACAATTCTCATACTTGTCACGACTGAGCAAACAAGTTCCACACATTTTTACACTGTCTCCCCCCTTTTTTGTTGTCTAGGTGTTGTGTGTATCTTTGAGGAGACGTGCACCCTACAAGCAAGTTGAGGGTGCCCACTATATCCTTTGTCACGTTGTTTCTTTCTTGCAGTAGCTTCCAGGTCCTGATGAAAGCCGAGCCTAGTTAGGCGCCACGGCTGAAACATGTCGACCACTATCTCATATGTTGCTTCACTGATCAAACCGGATTAGTGGTGCCTCCACTCCTTTTAATCTAGCATCGGTACGGCATTGTTCAACAGAAGTCTCCTGGCCGTCCCGTCACTAGTTTTAATACATTCTTTTTTTCACTACTATTACACCAGCACTGCAACCCCCACTCACTTCATGTTCATTTGTGGATTCATTCCCTTTCTTGGTGCATAATACCTACAGCACAAAGCTCTCACATCTCGCTAAAGGGCCCTGCTGCCCCTTGAGATTTTGAGATTTTCTTTGGGATGAAAATCCCATGTGATGGGGTTAGTTACCCACGGTGATTGTATGACCATGGTTTCGGAGTTTTTCCCTTCCACTACGTACATTAGGTCTCTCTTCCTCACCCTACACACCACCTTTTCTCTTTACCATTAGACCTCAGGATTTCTCTGTGTTATAAGTACTTCGATGGGGGAATCAATCCTGCGCGGTCTCTAAACTTGTTCCCTCTGACCCTCCGGTGTCCAACCGTCTTGTATTAGATATACTGCCACCATATGTCACAGAGTCACTGCCTATGTGGGACGTGCTTGCAAGGTCTGGGTCTGTAGAAGTGACAATTATAAGCGTGTTCATTAATTATACAATGGACATTTATGTACAAAGTGAGCAATGGTGCAGAGTAATCGTTGTGCACATGTGGTAAATGTGTAGAAGGTAACTCATTTCTTATACTTAGATGTGCATTCACGAGGTTACTGTCTCTATAGGGAACAGGTGTATGCTGGAACATAAAAACAAGATATGTTTACAAGGTTAACAGTTTGTAGAGCACATATACAGTTCAGGATTGCCAGATTGCTGACCCAGTCAAAAACTATGTGGCAAGCCTTGCTTTTTTTATTAATGCCAGGTGGCATGAGCACCTGATTCTAAGAATAAAACAAGCACTGGCAAAGCCAATAGGTCTTATCATTTACTGCAATTTGCATTTTTCAGATACAGGCTGTTATACCTTAAGCCATTACTTAAGGTCACTCAAGTTAGATGTAAGACTTTGCTCTTGCGAGCTGCAGTACCTATGCCATTGCTAGAGGCGTCTTGGGCCAGGCAATAAGGCTTGCTGTACCAGCCTGTCAGTTTGATAAGGTGTCTTTTCTTCAAGAAAGTTAGACATGTCCGCATAGGCCTGGGCGGTAAATTTCGTTCCGCTCACGGAATTTGGGTAATTTTGTATTCCGCGGAGAACGCGAAATTGCCAAATATTCTGCGATTCGCGGCTTTGCGGAATTTTTGGCTTGTTTGTGCTTTCAAAATGCGTGTTCGCGAGATATTTCCCCCTGAGCACGCAAACAGCATTCGCGAACAGGGAAAAAACATCGCGAACGGGCGGACCAAGCAATTCCACGTGTTTGCGGAACTCTGCGTACTCGTGGAGATTTTTTACCGTTTTGCGGAGCTTTGCGTAGCACGACTTAGCAAATTCCGCCCATTTGTGAGCTAAATATTGTTTCTAAAACATTGTACTGTTCTACTTAATAATACAAAATCTATGCCCAACGGAGCAATATTTTTGTAAATATTTAAGAAAGGATTTTTCTTTCAGACAATATTTTTCTAGTCAATATTCTGATTTACACAACTCCCATCTCTATGCAAAAAATTAAATATAATCCCACAGCATGCTGTGTGGACAGCACATGCTCACTTTTCCTAGACCAACAACCCCTTGCTCCAACTCTGCTTGTGCTTTTTCTCTTGATTCCAAATTAAAGGTGTAGAAATGTATCAGACGTTTTTATTACAATCTTACAACAAATAGGGTACTTCTCACGGTTTGCATTATATATATATTTTTTATAGAAATGTTTTTATTTCCATTTCCTTTACCAACTAAATAACCAGTCACTTGGTCTGAACACACAACCTGCACGTGACAGTTCACAAACCCCCCCAAAACCCCTCCCACACTTCCATAGCTATCGAGGCACTCACTCTACCCACTTGTGTTAACCATCTAGTCCGTGGTAAGACCACCATTTCCTCCAAACCGTCTCATATGGGGCACCCCCAGGCAGTATATATAGTGTCTTCCATTTTGGCACATCAGTCCATGCTATGTGTCCATGCTGTTATCGATGGAGCTACAGGAGACACCCACTGCTTAGCTATATCACATTTAGCCAACATGCCCAATGCCACCAGTATCCTATCCCCTCGAGGACCTCCCAGAACCTCCATTATGCCTAACAATGCCATTCTAGGATGTACTTCAACATGCGCCCCCACTACCTTGGCTAAAGTGGATATGACAATGTTGCAGTCGGCCAGAACGACTGGACACGACCATACCATGTGGAAGAAGTCACCTCTAGGATAGCAACACCTAACGTGGTTTGGAGAGGCGCAAGCTCCCACCTTCCACAACCAGCAGGGTATCACGTGGGCCTGCTGAAGAATTTTAAATTGTACGACCTGGAACCTCACTGTTTTGTGGGACAACTCCCTAAACCCTATTTTTTCAGGAGACTTGAACCACAAAGTGATGTTGCATGGACCCGAGGAACTTGCCAAACAAAGGGGCATGTTCACAATGAAGTGAATGGAGCATGGCGTTAGCCTTGTTGGCTTCACACTGCGCTACCCCACTTCAGAAACGCAGGGCTGCACAGCATCAACAAGAATATGTGCAGTCTTGTGTTTCTCAATGTGCTGGCGCTAATTGCAGCTACCTAGCGCCAATGCAGGCACTCTTGCACCTTTGTACAAGGGTGCCCGTGTTGCAGGGAAAGATTCGAAAGGGGAAACAGACTAAAAGGAAGCGCCAGCTGGAACACGCTATCGTCGGAGGACCCGAGTGGGGGAAATAAGACGAATGCCAGCCTGACGAAGTAAGCTGGGAAGTAGGGGGGAGCCGTGTTGTATCTCTCAGCAGTGGGGGTGACACAGGGGAGAGGATTGGAAAAGTGATCTCTCTTTGGTGCCATTAACATTTCGATATCCGTATGCTCTAAATGGCAGGGTTTCCAGGGCGGGACCTCCCAAATTTAAAACTGACCGTGAAGCAAGCGAGCGCAGTAAAAAGGACGCAGCGGATTAGAAAAGAAACTTCACGTGCTTTTTAAAGCAGGGGCTACTCTAGTGAGAAACAAAGATCAGAATCGAGAAGGGTTGCTAAAACGTATTTGGCTATCAGATATAAGTTTGACTTATGTTTTTGTATATTGAGTGTGACAATAAGACGACCTTCCCATGACGGTCCCCGGTTCAGAGAATTACTCATAAGCTCGGGTAAGATGTTTTTTATCACACGCTCAAATGTTTTTTTTTTCCTCTTTTCCTTTTTCCTTTGAAAACAATGGGATTAAGAGGATAAAGAAACCTTTTTAAAGGGGTTCGGAATTATAGTGTCCACAAATTTCACAGGTGTCTGAGTACTTGTAATAGTATTCTTTTGTTCTTTTTATGGATGAGAAATGAGGCACAATACAGAGGTGCATTGGAGATGGGGAAATTGAAACTATATGATGATGTTTTCTAAAAGGGAGCGAATACACTACGGATAAAGTAGAAGGTGCATCATATTGCATCATATTTTTTAATATAAAAAATTAGCTTTTTCAAATAGACCAAATGTTTGGTCAGGACCATACAATCCAAATCATCTACACACCGCAGAAGGCCTTTTTGACCCATGGGAGTGGAAGGCCGAAACATGTTGGTACTGGCAGTGGGTATTAAGGGGCAGTTACCCCTCCTGTATATCCCCAGATACCTGTCAAGGGGAACCAAGAATAAAGGTATTGCAAAGGTATCTCCTTAGACAGTTTTACTCTACTACTTTTCTGCACAAGATATCCCTTCTCGAGGGAACGCTTTTCCCTTTCACAAACTTCCTTTCTCTTCTTTTTCTCCCTCACCCTAAAAAACAGCGCTCCGTCCAGTGCGTTGGTCTGCGTCTGGAAGTCTGTAGTGGCCCTATGAGGAAGCATGCCACTGCATAGTGGGTGAGGGCAGTATTATAAAATCTTTTGATTTTCCCTCTTCTTCTATTTCTCACTAAGTAACTATTCCCATGTAGTGGAGGGGGCGCAGGAACAAAAGAACTCCTCAATTCAAATTGGATTAACATCCCTGGCCCTGTTTTTTATTAGTCCTTCTCTCTTTTTGTGAGTTTAAAAGATTGTTTATGTGCGGAAAGGTGTCCCTTCCTGTACATAAACAATCACCAATGGCGTTTTGTAACTTCTATGTTGCAATGCGTAATTTTTATTTTAAAGTATGTTTATGTAAAGGAAGGAACACCTTCTTGCACATAAACAATCAATGGCATTTTGCTGCTTGGATGTGTGCTGCACAATGTAGCACACATGGAAACAGCAAACACAAGGAGAAATAAAGCATTTCTCCTTGTTTCGCCAGGGTAAGACCAGGTTTTTTTGGTCTTAATTTTTGCGCTGCCCCATATTTACACCACCAATATTGGACAGCATCAAAATCAATAGGCATTGCAGTAGAACGCCCAACCCAACACTCATTGCCCACCCATTTCATGCTCAGTATTGCGTGAAAGGGTGCTTATTTACAAGGTAGCGTTTAGCCACGTAAAGTGGCTTAACGCGAAGCCATATCACCACCACAACGTCACTAAAAGTGATGTTCTGATGGCAATAGGGGCTCGTAAATATGCCTCAAAGTGGCCTCAATGAAATGCATAGCTTGTTAAACTCAGCATGCCTAAACGGTGTACTTTAACACTAGACTCTCCCCTACTTTAAACAAACAGCATTAAAAGGCCAACCTTTTGCTTCCCTATCTCAGAGTCCCCAATATCATATCGAAAATGAATTTCTTTGATTTATTGCGCTCTTCTACTTTTAATCTTCTGTCCAAACACAAGGTATGTAGCTTATTTACTGTATATAAGATGAGGTTATCATAATGTACATGTTTTGGTCTGACTACTAAACACCAAGACATCCAGCCTTACCTGCTAGTTAGCGGCAGTAGATACTCAAGAACATTCTCACTAATAAAATAAAACCCTGTCTCCCACGTCAACGTCTTTTCGTTTTATTTACACGTTTCCTTCCTTATGCCCTAGTGATCTTTGAGAGTTCTGGTAATGAACCGGTGCCATTGATTCACCACCTCTCCCCAACCAGTATTACTTGTGGACACTCATCTTGCTGCCCCTGTACGAGCCATTCAGTCTTTGGCACCTGAACATTCAGCTTGATGTAACCCATCAGGGCTATTCAAAAAACAATCAATAAAAACAGCTGTGCTGATATCTTCACACTGTCAAGATGATCACAAAGGGTAGGCATTGGAAATACGTAGTCAGAACCGAACCTGGGCATGTGTGCAAGCGGTGTTTTTACCCTCTATTTTGCTCAGCTCAGTAGCTTGTCTTAAGCGTGGTTGTACAAGTAGGAGCACACTCCCAATTCTGTTTAAAAAGCAAGTGGTCTTTTCAAATCAAAAAGCTTCTACAAGCTGATGTCATTCAGCTTCTTCTAAAATCGGATCACCTGATGAAAAACTCCATCCTCAGGTTAATAAAGTGCCAACCACCCAGTCTTAAATGTCCTTAAAATGAATGTAAGGAAAACAGAATTTTGATATTTGAAGGAGATTTTTTCTTTCGAGTAGAGGAGTCTTCATCCATTCCTACTTCTATGGCACAAAATATGGGTGTCTTTACTGGTAAAACCACTCATTTAACTTTCAGGTCCAAAAGCTATTGGGATCTTTTATAATGATTGTAGTATTATGTGTTTATGCGTAATGTGCATTCTATGAAATTCTACCTCAGTATTCCATAGAATGCTGCATAACCAGTGAGCGGTTGTGTAATTTGACAGTTGACAGTTGCCAAATGTGAGTACAGAGGGTGGGAGGACAGAATGTTTCCTTGAATAAAACATTAAAAGAAATCTTCTAGAAGCTGCCTGTGTTCTTTTCATGTTTTATACAAGGAGCAGAGCTGGAAACATCACTGCTCTCTGTACTCGCATTCACCAATTGTCAACTGTCAAATTACTCAACTCCTTATTGGTCAGCCAGCATTATATTGAATACTGAAGTAGAATTCCATAGAATGCAAATGATTCATTAACACAGTGTACTACATTAGTTTTTCCATTTGAAACACAAATAAACAACAGCATCTAACGAAAACTAATACAATATGTGTTGACATTTTTTATTG
This sequence comes from Triturus cristatus, assembly GCF_964204655.1. NCBI lineage: Eukaryota > Metazoa > Chordata > Amphibia > Caudata > Salamandridae > Triturus > Triturus cristatus. The sequence continues at coordinate 906,704,372 of NC_140583.1, forward strand.
AATTTTATCATGAAATACAGAGTAACACAGAAAAAATAAAACAATGAATTATTGATAATATTAAATACATATGTTGATGATAAATATGAATGAATAAATAAGAAATCATATTATATATAAATATTAAAATGAATAAATAAGTGACTAGATATATGGTATAAAGAACATGAATAAGAACTGGATATTATACATAATATAATATAAAAAATATAAAAGAGAATGACTTTGTACAAGAAAATTAAAATAATTAGATCAGAGCACAAAAATGTAAAAAAAAAAAAGAGGATAAAATTGATATGAAAAGTGGAAGAAAGAAGAAAAGAAGAGAAAAGAGATAAACTGTAAAGAAGAGAATAAGAGAACAGTGAGAGATAATAGAGCCAGAGGAAGGGAGGGAGGAGAAGGAGGATGGGAGTGGGGGAAATAAATGGATGAAGGATAAAGGAAAGGGAAAAAAAGCGAAATACACAAAATATAAAATAATGAATTAGTTAGTTCAAGTGTTTGCATTAGGAGTGAGTGAAGTTGGCATCAGTGTTAATTTCAGTTTTAAAAAAAGAAGACCAGGTCTGGAGAAATACATCAACTTGATCTTGAAGGTTATAAATTGTGCGCTCATGTAGGGCTATTTGCATCATTGCCACCAGCCATTCTTCCTGAGAGGGTGGAGAAGGAGACTTCCAATGACGCAAAATACAGATTTTAGCTGTAGCCAATGCAGTGTGTAGAAGACGTATTTGTGATTTAGAAAGTTTTGGAAAGTGTTGAAAATCATGTAGAAGGATTGTGGCAGGTGTAAATGGTAAGGATAATGGCATTGTGGAATGTAAAGTCTTGCCAACAAAGGACCAAAAGGACCTTGTTGCTGGGCAATCGCAAATGATATGAACTATGTCACAACCAGAGGTGGAACATCTCCAGCAATTAGTGTGTGAAAGCAATCCAGCTTTATGTAACTTAGTTGGTTACCAGTGCCATTCATGAAGGATTTTAAATATACAAAATGTAAGCCTTGCTTCACGAACGCCTTTATGTAATCCCTCCAGTATCTTGTCCCATTCAGAAGCCGTATATGAAATAGATAAACGAGATTGCCATTTATTTTGGAGAGCATACGAGAGAGATTGTGAAAATAAAGGAGACATAAAGGTTTTATAAAGACCAGAGGTCACTCCTCTAAACTTTCCCCACAGATTTAGATAATATAGTATTGGGGACACCTGCAACACCCAAGGGAGAGATCCCAAGTGTTTCCTCAGACATTGTTGAAGTTGAGAGTATCTAGAGGAGTGTTGTATAGGAAGATTAATTCCTCAAATAATTGAGAAAATAATTTAAATTTTCCATCATGAAGAAGTTGATCTGGGGAGTAAATACCAGCTGCTTGCCATAAAGGCCAGGATAAAGTGCGACCATTGATACGGATAGCTGAATTGTTCCAAAGAGGAGCCTTAACATGAATACACGCGTTTGAGCCTAGTATACGATGCCCTCTTTGCCAAGATGTGTGCATGACTGATAAGATCGGATTCTTGGGATCAGAAGAACTAGTGCCACTACTATATAAAAGAGAAAGATCTGATATCTTGGATAAAAGATGACGCTTGATGGAAACCCATTGTGGGACATCTTTAGTTCCTGGCAAAAAATAAGAAAATTGTGAGATGTGTAGAGCAAGGGAATAGTGTTCAATGGATGGAAGACCCATACCTCCACATAACTGATGGGCTTTTAATTTTGTTATAGCAAGACGTGGTTTAGCTGAGCCCCATATAAAAATCTTAATCTTAGAATCTATTAATCTAAGGGTAGCTAAAGGAATCTGGAGGGGAAGCATACCTAAAACATAGATGAAACGAGGAAGGGTGACCATTTTGATAGCTTGTACTCTACCCCAAAGAGATAAACCCAGAGCTTTCCACTTATCAAAATCCCCCTGCATTTGAGAAAGTAAAGGAGCTAAGTTATCTGCAACCATATCTTCCAAACCTTTGTTGACCAAAATTCCCAGATATTTAAGATGTGAGGACTGCCAATGAAAAGGGAATCCATGAATCACTGCCCTTGTAGTGCCATTAGAAATGGGTAACGCTTCACTTATGTCCCAATTTATTTTATAACCCAAAAAGGAGGAGAAATCATTAATAATTTGAAGAAGGGATGGAAGAGATCGAGGAAGATTAGTAAGAGTAAGAAGAATATCATCTGCATATAAATAGATTTTAGAATGTCCAATTGGGAGAGGCACACCTATAATTCATCAGATTGACGGATAGCAGCAGCAAGTGGTTCCATAGCTAAAAGAAAAAAAAGAAGGGGGGACAACGGGCAACCCTGACGAGTTCCCCTCCGTATTGGAAATGCATTGGACAAAAAACAACCGCAATTAACCTGAGCTGAGGGATTGTCATATAATAAACGCACTTTATTGATGAATTGATCACCCAAACCAAATCTATACATAATGGTAAAAAGGTATTCCCACTCAATGCGGTTAAACACTTTTTCTGCATCCAGCGAAAGGGCCAAGGTAGCTTCTGAAAGATGTTTAGCAGACCACAAGGTGTGGGCCAGGGTGCGTAGATGGTTCCGAGAAGAACGCCCTGGTACAAAACCTACTTGAGTGTAATGTATTAAAGAAGGCAGTACTTTGCGGAGTCGAGATGCCAAGATGCTAGCCAAGATTTTAATATCACAAATTAATAAAGAAATAGGACGATAGCTACCGCACAAAAGAGGGTCTTTGCCAGGTTTAGGTAGTACAGCTATAACTGCTTTATTAGAGAGAGGGCCCAATGATGATTCTTTATCAGCCTCAAGAAATGCAGCATGTAACGTATCAATCATACTATGACCTGCCCATCTATAAAATTCAGCAGGGAAGCCATCTTCCCCAGGAGCTTTATGATAAGGCAGAGCAGTAATGGCTTTAGAGATCTCATCTCTTGTGATTTCACCATCAAGCAGAGCTCTACCATCATCAGAAAGACGAGGAAGACTCACCTTCTCTAAAAAAGAGGACATCTTACCTAGGTCTATTTGACTACCTGGAGTATATAAGGATTGATAAAAGGAGGCAAATTCATTAACTATCTCTTAAGGCCTTGTAAGTATGTCACCTTGAGTCGATCGAATAGCTGGAATAGCCATTGCTGCTTCCCTTTGATGTAATTGTGCAGCTAACAACCTCTCGGTCTTCTCCCCTTGCTCGTAATGTCTTCCTTTCATCCTTTGTAAAGCAAATTCAGCTTTGGATGTAAAGAGACTATTAAGAGACATAGTGCTTTCTCCAACAACTTGCAATTATGTAAGGTAGGATCCGACGTATATAAACGGGAATAGAGTTGAATATCTCGTTCTAATTCTGTCTGCTTTGCAATATTATTCTTATTTGCAAGTGCTGCATCATGCATTAGTTTCCCTCTAATAGTGGCTTTAGCCGCCACCCAAACAGTTCTGCTGGAGGTGACAGAACCCTGGTTAATAGAGAGATAGTCCTGTAGATGGGATTGTAACTGAAGTTTACCCTTGGGCGTCCTGTGTCTTTGAATGCTCATACGCCATGGTTTACTCCCTGGCCGGGATAGACCTAAATCTAAAGATAAAAGGACAGGAGAATGATCAGACAAGGCTGCTTCTAGGATACGTGATTCCGTGACTAATTGAACCGCTTTGTGTGATATCATAAAATAGTCTAAGCGGGAAAATGTACCATGTGAGGATGAGAAGAACGTATATTCTTTGTCTTGTGGATGACTAAGACGCCAATGATCAACCAAAGCGTTATCCAAAAATATGTCATTTAATACCCCTCTATCCGCTGCATTGGCCTTATCAAACAAACCAATTTGATCTAAAATAGGATCTTGTACCAAATTCCAATCCCCACCAATGAGGTATTGCATGGCATCAATTTATGTGAGGAGGCGATTCAATTGAAGGAAAAAAGACTTTTTAGTGCCAATCGGAGCATAAATAGACCCAAGACAGATGTAAGAATACGTAATTTGGCAAATACATATCGACCATCAGGATCTGACCAAGTCTTGGAGATCGTGACTGGAAGTGATCTGCGGTTAAGAAATGCAACTCCACATTTGCGGACAGGATTAGTATCTATGGGGTCATTTTTGTGAATGCTGCTGTGAATGACCTTCCCCACCCAATCTCTGCAAAGTTTGTCAGATTCAATCTCATCGAGGTGCGTTTCTTGTAATAAAGCTATGTCTACATGTTTGGACTGTAAATAAGAAAGTACCTTCTTCCGTTTAATGTAATGAGTGAGGCCATGGACATTCCAAGTAATGGTAGATAAAGGATGAATATTAAGAGGTAGGAATTCAATGGAAGGGAATAGGGCTGTATGGGAAGGGAGAGTTCTCTGGTTGATAAGAAATAGAAAAGTGTAAGAAAATAAGAGTTTTACAGGTTAAGAAAGTTTAGTATATGAAAAGAAATAAAAAAAGAGAAGAAAAGAAAAAGACTTATGGAGGACAAACGTGATAAAGAAGCAAATAAAGAATATAATAAAGTATTGTATAGAACAATAGAGAAAGATATAAGAAAATGTAAAAGAAGGTTCTTATTGATATATATTAGAGGGATCAAAACGTTCTATGTAATCAGTATATTTCTGGCTGTTAAAATATAAAAGAGAATCAAATAAATACAACTTTTAACTTTTAACCGCGGGTCTGGGCTCACTGGAGCACCACTACGAGTACAGACACCTTAAAGAGGGTGGGCAATTAAAATGAATATCAGCCAGGACAATAAATTAGAAAAGCTGTAAAGAGAGTGAAAACTCCTGTGACCCAAATACATATAATAGTATGCGTTAGTAGGATAAGCACATTTCATTAAGAAACATAGATAAGCATTAAACGGGTCTAAAAGCAATAAATGAATGAGAATGAATACCAGAAGTTAAAGTAAACTATTAAAATTATCATTCATAAATACAATTCTCATAATATTTACATAATAAACGACATTTGATAACTTAAATTCATAAATAACTATAAGAAAAAACGTTGGTATTATTTAAGAAAGAATGTCAGCATTGTAAAGATGGATAAAGAGCCTGTTCTTAAAAAGTGAGACAGTAATACATTAAAAGCACATATCATAGCATATAACATATGACCAATGTGAAATAAAATTATAAATAATGTTTCGAAAATAAGATACATATTAAAATACATAGTAAGTATATCCATAAGGAAAAACACTCAGTAATATATTATAATCATCAATAATAAATATAAGTAGAACTTATTCATCTTTCTGGCTGAAGAGTAAGATGTAAGTACACACAAGGAGTAAGCATTAACTGAACCTAAAGAGCCAGGTAAGTTGATAAAACAATATTAACTAAGACCGTATCTATGAGGATAATAAATAGGGACTCAACTCATTCTCCATCTGGAGCAGATTTTAAGGGAGATCTGGACTTATCTCTACGTTGATCTTGTGTGGTAGTAATTACAGACTGCAAGGCGGATGCTTGATCCTCGTATGTACGAAAAGGTCACTCTGTTTCTCTACCTCGAGGACGCGCATCCCCAAGGTTGCGACGCCTTTTATCTGTCGACTGTTGAGGTTGTGTAGAACTTTGACCACACTGCTCATGAGAAATATGTTGTACATCCATATCCTGAACTGTTAAACTGTCTAGAAAATGCTGTAAGTTTTCAGTGTTGTAAAAGTCTTGTGATTCACCTTTTTAGTAAGGCGGAAGCGAGCTGGGTCAAACAGGCCATACTTGATATCCAACTTCCGCAGTTGTGGTCGCATAGCTAAGAATAGTTTCCTTCTTTCGTTGGTTTCTCTCGAGAAGTCAGCTGCCATATGTATTTGCTGACCATCATAGATGTAAGATCTTTGCGTGCGAACTGATATTAGTATCTGTCTGACTTGCTCATGTCTCTGAAAACAAGCAATTAGAGGCCGTGGCTGAGAATCCAGGTTTGGTCGTGGAGGACCGATACGATGAGCAGGTTGGATTTCCGATGGTGGGTCAAAAGTAGTACCAAGTAATTTGGGAAGAATTTTACATAGAAATAACAGAGCATTTTGGCCTTCAATTTTCTCCGGAAATCCAAAAAAGTGAACATTGTCTCTTCTATTGCGATCTTCCAAGTCAACAAGCTTACTGCGAAGAAGTAGAAAATCCTGGTACCTCTTTTGTACTGAGTCAAGCCTGTTTTCCACTACAGTTAATCGCCGATCCAGCCCATCAGTTTTTTGATGGAATTGCACAATATCCGCTCTAATGGATTTGGTTTCTGTCGTGAGGGAGGAAATGTTATTATCCATTTCTGTCAGACGGCAACTAATAGTTGAAATTTCCTGCAAAATACGATTCATAGTTGCTGCTGACTCAGCGGTTGAGTTGATCAAAGATGAAGTAGGTGGTGATGGGGGTGAACCTTTAGTAGGCATAGTGCGCAGCTGCTTATGTGTGTCTACAGGAGGAGACAATTTAGAATTTTTGTTGTAATTTTTATGATTAGACATCTGTAAAATGTGTCCGCAGAGTGTTGAAAAAACCAGACACAAATGAAGCGATTAACAATCAGATGCAAACAATTAGAGCACGTAGGGGTTAATATGAGGGTGAAAGAGTAAACTTATCACACCTAGGGGCATATGTATCAAACGATTTTGTATTCGCAAATGCTGCGAATCGCAAAAAAACAGCGTTTGCGAATACAAAATTGCAAAATGAGATGTATGAGGCATTTCAGCCTCGCAATCTTAAGGAATCGCTAAATTTGCGATTTCTTAAGGTTGCGTAACCATTTAAGAAATCGCAAATTGCGATTTCTTAAATGCAATGTAACACGCACCCAAGTCGTACGATTTCTCCTTAAGAAATCGCAAATTACCACCAACTTCAAGTTGGTGGTAAATTGCAATTTCTTTGAAATATGCACTTTTTTGCATATTTCAAAGTGCCATGTGGCGCACATACATGCCCTGAGGGCATGTATGTGCGCCATATGTGCACACATGCTGATTTCAGGGGTGCATCAGGGTGTCATCATGACACCCTTGCACCTTTGAAAATATTCTCAATTTGCGATTAGCAAATAGCGATTCGCAAATTGAGAAGGACTTCCCCTTCATTGCTATGGGCCTCCTGGCCCATAGGAATGAATGGGAAGGTATTCCTTAATTGTGATTTCGCAATTTGCTAATCGCAATTAAGGAATTTTAAGAATTCACAAAATTTGTGCGAATTTTTAAATACATCCCATTTTGCAATTCTCAAATAGCGATTCTCAAAAAATCGCTATTTGAGAATCGCAAATGGAGATGTTGATACATATGCCCCCTAATCCTGTAGGCTCACGTAAATAAATATTTTAGTCTCTTCCCGATAATAATAACAAAAATAATCATTCACAAATGACAATGTATGGCATCCTATGACATAAAATATTTAGCGTTTGTCACTGAAAAACAACATCAGCATAAGAAACTAATAAGATACAAATTATAAGAAAAAAGAGCTCAATCTTCTACTGCATTGTGTATATAATCATTAGACCTTCGTAACATGCAATATAAAGCTGACAGTGTGTTCACATCATTGAGCGAAAAAACGCATAATATGCCATAGAAATTCCTCATAAATTATACTTCATAGGCGGAAAGATATTTCCACTGGACAGTGAGGTGGTATTAAGTGAAGATATTGTGCATTACAAACATGAAAGGGCGCTTTGAAATGAAGAGTAACAGTCTATCTGAAAGCATGTTGGAAATGAATATGTCACAGGAGAGAAAAAAGTATTAGTTGACCTGTGAACTCCATTCTTGAATTTTACTCTCTGCAGGTGTTGGCAGACGAAGGTTGGAGAATATAAAAAAAAGAAAAAACAGTGAAGAACTTTAACATTTCACACATTAATCGAAGCGCAAAAGGTTGTGTGTGAAGTTTCAATAGAACAGCTGAGTTCCGATACTTCAGAAGTATTTGGTGAAAGAATACTTGTTCCAGTCAGAGATAAACTTGAAAAGGGTCATGTCATTGCAGAAATTAATCACAGAAGCAGAAGGCAAAGATACTTCTTACCAGCTGAGAAATATTGAAGCACTGAAGGAAGAGAGCCTGTTTCCACTATGCCCGGTAATAAAACCCTCTCAGGAATGCAGCCAGAGGGGCTCTCCGGTTACGCAAGAGCCGAGGCTTCTGAGACCTAGGACGTGCTTGCCGGAGCAGAAAGTATTTCAGTCAGAATTAACCCTAAAAAGGGTTGTTCGACTCTGAAATTCAGCCACAAGTAAAAGCACTGCTGTAGGAAGGCATAGCTCTCACAGGGGTGATCCTAGCTGAGGTGTAAAGTGCGCCGTCTCCGTCAAGGGTCCGTCTCGCAGTGGAGCCTCACATTCAGGTGGCCATCTTCCTTTGTGGCCAGACCACACCCCTCAACTAAACAATATGGTACTACTAAAACCCTCAACATTTATTTACAGTTATGAAAATGTAACCAGTAACCCATGAAAGAAAAAAAAAAGCAGTCCCTACATAAATATTCAAAATAAAGGCTAAGGAAAAAAAATGATAATATAAACAATAAAAACGTTTGCATATGTGCATATAGTGGAATTCACAAACAATCATTGAAAACAAAAACAATAGTTAAAGATACTTGCAAAAAAAGAACAAGGGGCAACAATAATTGTACAACAGTTGAAACAGATGTTTTGAAACCCCATTCCTAACAGAATCATCTAAATGTGATAGGTAACCTTCTTACCAGATTGCTTCTATGAAGACCAACATTATCATTATGTGGAATAGATTAATCAATTATACCACACTCCTTAGGTTTCAACATCACTTCACCCAGGGACATTAGCTCACTCTGGTCACCTCGACACTTCCCACTCTCCCCACATTCCGCCAATTGCTACTGTTCTCTCTAACACTATTACCGCAAACCCTGTCTATCATGACAGGACCTCTGAACTTTTCTTCTCCTTTCCTGACCTGGGCTCCTTTTCTTATACAAATAACATGAACAACTTTTAACTTAATCTCATTCACCCTAGACTGAATGTCATAGCATTCGTTTTGCTTGGCCTTCGCCACAGTAGTGTTCTTCTTGATGGTCAAATTGCAAACCTCTAATGATACTCCAAATGTTATCCATTTCGCCATCAAACTACGACATATCTTGGTAAATGCCTTCCTTCCTCTCAACAATTCGAAATGAGACAACAACATTGAACTTTGTGGGCTAGTGTGATAGAACCATATTGTGGAATTTACAGCCTTTGTTACAATATACTTGCTTGAGACAGCACACCATGCACACTGTACCAACACCCGATTCATGCGGTCCACTTCACCATTGATTTGTGGGCAAGAGAGAGATGTTCTTAGATGTTTAACATTGCCTGATCTTAAGAACCTCGTCACTTCTTCATTAACAAGGTGGACGCCATTGTAAGACATTATAAATTGTGTGAACCCTTCTGGCATGAAAACATTCTTCAGAAACTCAATCACAGTTTAAGCATTAAGCCTTGACACAAACTTCACCTCTGGCCATTTAGAGTACAAATCAACCAAAACCAACACATAGGGATACTGGCTAGGAAGGGCAAAAAATGGACCAACTAGATCAACTCCTACTTTTTCCAATGCCCGGCATGGACACTCAACAGGTAGTAAAGGGGGTTTCCTTACAACAAAACTTTTCTCTGAAGTGGCGTGAATGGCACACCTGCATACAAATTCATCAATCTCTCTGTCCACTGACGGCCACCAAAATGTTTACCTAAGATAGTGCTTACTGTAGGTCCCCCTAAATGCCTTTTATGAGCCAACTAGGGGGCATATTATCAAGACAGGCGATGTGAAGGACATCTAACCTGAGCTTCAATTGGAATTCCATAGAGCATATTATCAAGCCCATTATCAGCGTTTTAGCGGCAGTTTACTGCCGCTAAAGCGGCGATAATTTTATCGCCTGTCTCGATAATATGCCCCTTGATTAGTTTGTGTCTCAACTCAGCTGGAGTAACCAGTTTTTGAACTCTGGGCAACAACCCGTCCACCACCAACAGATCGTATGCCACTTCTCAAAAAAGTTGTCAAGCCATCTCAACAGTTTTTCATTAGGCAATCCTTTTGTGACGTGCCTGATTGTTTGATTGATGACTCCATCAACTACGCTTTCTGCCCTTGTATATGTGCTTCTGGTATAGTACTCTTCTCCAAATCTATAGCAGCAACCCAACTACTTTCCTTGTACCCTTCCTCATCCATATCATCACTATCATCCAAAGAGCACCTTGCCAACAAATCAGCTCTTTCATTCTTTGCACCTTGAATGTGAACAATGTCAAAATGAAATTGTGAAAGCTTGGTTGACAGCCTAACTTTGCAAGGTGTTTGATCGTTTGCCTTATCTCCCCCTAACATTTTCACCAATGGCTTGTGATAAGTCTTCACAGTGAACTTGGTTCCCCACACATAAGGCTTACATTTTTTAATAGCTCACCAAAAAGTCAAAACCTCTTTCTCAATAGTGAAAAACTGTGACTCGGGCTCTCTGGATGCATATACAATGGCGTTTGCAACTTCTGCTCTTTATATTGAGTAAGAACAGCCCCCAACCCTTGGTTGCTGGCATCAACTGTAATGCATCAAGACAATTTGGGGTTAAATGGTTTAAGTACTCTAGAACTTGCTAACTGTCTTTTAATCCAATCAAACGCCTCCAGTTGACATCCCATGCAAATAATACAATTTTCTTTACCAACTCAGTCAAAGCTTTAAAATGAGAAGCATAATTGGGCATAAATCTTGCGTAAAGTACACATAAACCCAAAAATGATTTAGAGTTGATTTATCTACAGGTGCCACTGCACTGATAATGGCATCAACCAACCAATGCCTTCACCTGATAAAACATGGCCTAAATACTCCACTTTGTCTTTAAGCAATTCACAGTTTTCCATTTTGAACACCACCCCTTTTTCCTGCTATTTCGACAACACTTGTTGAGAATTCAGTGGTTTTCTTCTATGGATGTTGCAAAGATCGAGACATCATTCTGAAAGGCCATGATTCCTTTAATACCCTTAAACAGTTGGTACATTATTCTCTGGACTACTACGGCGGGTGATGCCAAACCAAATGGCATCCTGCAGCACTGGAACGTGCCAAAGGGTAAGACAACTGTTGTGTAGTGTCTGGATTCAGGTTTTAAAGCCACCGGATGTAATGCTGAAGCCAAGTCTAATTTGCTGAACCATTTTGCGCCAGCATTAAGGGCCAATAAGTCAGAAATTATTGGAAGTGAATGGGAATCCACCCATATAGCCTTGTTGAGACTTGGCAAATTAATTCAAACTCTCCATTCTCTGTTACATTTACAAGCCACCACCAACGGAGACAACCAATGGGTTCTATTATACTTTTGTCACCCAAGCCTTTCAACTCTTTCTCAAGGTCAACTCTCATTGAAAAAGGAACACCACGAAGTTTGTGCTTAATGGGAATGGACCCTTTTAACCTATAACTTATTTTAAAATCCCTTGATGGTGCCAACAATTTCTGAAAATGTTAAGGGATATTTGGATCTTGATTCTTCTACGTGATCTGCCCCAATGACAGAGACTTGGTCTTTTTTTCCTGGCCTCGAAACTGTTTTGAAAATTCTCTGATGGAACGAACCCAAAAAGACCAAACCCTTGATTGCCACATACATTTTCCCAAAACTTTGCCTGCCCCTGAACGTCAAAGTTTCTTCAAAAAGTCAGTCAACTCAATGTTCCTATCCTTGTACGAGACAGGGGCACAATCCGGACGTTCTAAAACCCTGTGACAACTTTTTTGCTGGATAGCCTTGTTCTTGCAATGACTGATATAATGGTCACGGACCAATTGATCTGTAAAATTTTAAAAATTACATTCTACTACTAATCTCCTAAGTATTGAGACATAGGTATTGACATTTAACCCAGTAAGTTGCTTCCTCATAAAGAATTTGTGACATAGTACCACAATGCTCGGTTGAACATTGAACCCAGCTTCCAATTTCTATATGGCCTCCATGCATTCATCAATTACCTCTCATTCTGCTATTTCCACATTAGGTATATGTTTAAAAATACAACAACCTTCATAGAGAATTCTTCCTCTTTCTGGGCGAAATATTGATACACAAATGGCACCCAAATACGTTTGGAATGCATCCAAACTTTTCCTCTACTGAACAGGAGGTTTGCCAGAGGATTCCAAAAATGGAGGCGGTGGATTCACAGACAGCATGACTGTAAACACGCTCAAAGAGAATGATTGTGAAACAGATTGCAATACGCAAAAAACAGTGTGCGATCTGTGAAGCCCCAGGATCCAGAAGAATGAATTGTTTTTAGTAGAACCCAAATTAAGTAAATTTTAACAATTGTGCATATCACTGACAGATGACACCAAGCCATACGAAGAATAAAGTGTGCATGTCAGTCACAGACTGTTGACATGCTTCTTCACTAATAGAAATAAGTGTGTGAAATAAGTGTGCATGTCACTGTCTCCTGACATGCTTGTATTGCATTTGTATGTCAGGGTTTGTTGACATGCTTAATAACAAGTGGGTGTGTCACTGTTGTTTGCAGCCAACGTTTTCACCTATGTAGAACTGGGACAAAACATTCAACTGGGACAAATTAGAACAGGGCAGAAATTGGCAAACATCTAATCCCTGGCAAACAGCTAATCCTTGTGGACCCTTGTGGGTTTTTTCCTTTCTTTTTTGATAATTTCTCCATTTTCTTCCTTTTAGTTAACATTTGTCTTGTGTTCTGGTTTACAAACTGAGGGTGGCTGCAATGAAATGGCCTCAATCGAGATCTCCATGGAGTGTTATTTATTTATTTTTTTAAATCCTGTTTAGTGACAGAAGCTGTCCCACTTCTATTTAAAACTGGCCTCCTACGCAATTCCGCAAACATCGTCTTTCTCTGTAATTGTGTAGAGATGCTGACCTCAATGGGATGCACACTGTACGTAAATAACATAAGTGTGCAGCCGAAGTAGTCAGTGGGACGCACGCCATATGTTGATTGCAGGTGTGGATTAGGCCTGGGCGGTAAATTCCGTTCCGTTCGCGGAATTTGCGGAATTTGGGTAATTTCGCGTTCCGCGGGGAATGCGAAATTGCCCATAAATCTGCGTTCCGCGACTTCGCGAAATTTTTTGCTTGTTCGCGTTCTCAATATGCGTGTTCGCGAGATATTTCACCCCGAGCACGCAAACAGCGATCGCGAACAGGAAAAAAGTATCGCGAACAAGCAATTCCGCGTGTTCGCGGAATTTCTGCGTGTTCGCGGAGATTTTTACCGTTTCGCGGAGATTTGCGTAACGCGATTACGCAAATTCCGCCCACCCCTAGTGTGGATCACAAGGCCTGTAACTAGTATGTTGCACAGCCTGAAGGAAACTGCAATCGGGAACCTTGCACCACACAGGGCAAGCTTAATGCATCAGAACCACCCTCCAAGTGTTTATAGGACCAGGAGAGTGGGTGACAAAGTCAAGTAAGATAAAATAAGCTTATCTGACCGTTCCTCTGTAGTTTCTCGTAGTGGGTTCTTCTACAGCTCCGCTCGTCACCATAATAAAGTTTTAGCGATCATCCTTAAATGACACAGGCAGATTCTGGAAGATTTCTTTTCATGTTTTATTTAGGGAGTGGAGCTCACATTCGCCAACTGTTAACTGTCGAATTACACAACCCCCAACTGGCCATGCAGCATTCTCTGGAATACTGAGGTAGAATTCTGTAGAGTACAAATAAATGATGCATTAACACAGATTACTACAATGATGCTCCAGCTTCTTAAAAAGATGCTGTCTTTCATCAGCATTGATCAGCATGCCATGGTTATTTTTGTCAATATTTTATTGTGCCTGAACTATGGGAACTCCCTATATCTTGGTGTTCCTGATTTGTTGGTGACCAAACTAGAGAGAACTCAGCTGTGAGAATAGCCTTAGGGCTGTGTCAGCTTGCTTTTCTTGCCACGACCAGTGGCTCTTTTTTGATACCACATGTTCATTTGAGACTACACAGATCTGGCATTCAAGATCTTTTAAAATGCTCCACTCTAAACCTGCACACTCTTGTGGTATACTATAGTAGGCCCTTGGCCCCAAATTATGAAATGATAGCTGCTACACCTCTCGAAATCTGGAATCTCCCTTTATTCTGCCAAACTTTTCTGTTAATTCCACCCTACCTGACCTGCTCTTTCCCTGATCAGTTGCAAGGACTCCCCTCCCAACAGATTTCTAGTGCAAAGATGGCTGTAGGCAATGGACAAAATAAAAAACAAACACAGACAAAGCAATTTTTTATTTTAATGTAATCAAGCATGCAGCGTGAGAACGTTAGAGCCAGACGCAAGCGAGGGAGCCAGCAGAAGCTGACCCTAGAGGGCTATAGTTCTAAAATAGTCTTACATGCACTTTACTGTAAGCACTTGAGTGGAAGCAGAAGGACACATCTAAACAGACAAAAGCATTAGGTCAGATATTCCACTGGGTTGAGCCAAGACACAATTGACAAAGTCTCAATACAATGGTTAAAAGAGGCTTGTCGAAGAAAGTCAACTGTTTCAAATGATGAAGCCAATTGCACTCAACACACATTTTTACATTATCAAAACCCATACCTAATGAAGCAAGTTGAGACAATCTTAAAAACCTGTTTTCCACATAATCCACACATTTAATATGGCAGCAAGATCAATAACAGGCTACTCTCAAGTTATTCCTGTTTTTTAGGTCTCGCCTGACCCAGCGCATGTGCTGGTCTGGCGAGACTTATTGAAAGGGCTCCAAAAAGTGCTACCAGGCCAGCCTAGAGCTACAGTGCATGTGCGCGGGCGCGCGCGCCGCGCTTTGCCGCGATTACTTTCACTTTCGCTTTGTTGTTTGATCGTGATTGCGATCACTTTCACTTTCGTGGCCGCTTTGCATAGCCAATAGGTCTCGCTTTTGGGACCTTATAAGTATTTAGTTATGCAACTGTTGCATGGCTAAACACTTATTAGGTCCCAAAGGCGAGACCTATTGGCTATGCCAATGCTTGTTATGTCATATTAGCAGACTGGACGGATTCACAAATTCATTCACAACTAAAGTGAACTTAGCTACCCAGCAAAGTGGAATTTCGACTACAACTCTCACATCCTTATTCAAGCATGAGGATTTATGAGATCTTTTTCTCTTGTCCTATATGTCCTACGAATGGCTTTTGTCTTCTATAAATGCGGATTGTTAACTATACTTTGTTTAGCGTTAGGGATAGGAATATCCGTGTTCTCAGAGGTGGGCCAGAATATGCTGAAAACATCTCAAAAACAAAAACGTGCTGACTTTTTACACTACATGTACATGCCTAACACTACTCCCCAAAGTATGAAATAAAATTGTGAATGCTGAGAATCATGGAATAAAATTGTGAATGCTGAGAATCCCAAGTGTGTGTGTGTGTGTGTGTGTGTGTGTGTGCGTGTGCGCGCGTGTGTGTGTGTGTGTGTGGTGGGAAAAAGGAAAAATGATTTTTTTATGAAATAGTATGTGAAAATACAAATTCCACCACATTTACACATGCAGATTTGTATCTGATTTACCATCTGCATGTCTAATTCTGGTGGAGGGAGTGGAGTACTCCAATGACTCAATGACTTTTGTGGATTTCTGAGTCCTCCTTTGGATCTTTATAAATCTTAAAAATGTAGGAAAACTTCAGAAGCACATTGGCTACATTACCCACAAGGGATCCGTAATCTGGGCATATAGATCTTTTAAGGGGATATATGATTTAGTTGTTGCATTAAGTTCAGAGGAAAGTTTGTAGAAAATTGCTCATGTCACTTCATATTATTACATCTAAATTCATTGAGCAGAGTGGTACTGGACAAGAGGTAATTATACAGCAACCTTCTCTATGGGCATGAAAATTGAAGAATCATTTCCTTGGTACAAACAACCAAATGTGAATGAAGTGAAATGTAGGAAAAGTGTGGGAAGTCACACATTTTATCATCTGTTGTCATAAAAAAGAAGCATCCACTTATAGACGTAGCAGTCTTAAAATGTATTTTATGTATAAAGTGCATTAACCAAGTTGGAATGCTGATAAATAAAATGTTGTTCATGTTTTGGTGAATAGGAATATACAGCTTAGAAGAGGGTATACAGATTAGAAGCAAGACAATCTCCCAAATGCATGGAATGCCATGGGTTTTATTGGTTTGTGCCCTAAAATCAAGAACAGAATCTTCATTTTTGCACAACTACATTTATAAACATGATATAAGACTGTGTTAATATTATTAGATATACAGAGAATGAGATATTTGCGGTCTACTAGAAAGCAAAGTGATTGTGAGCATACACCCATAGAATTGCCTGGGACGAGCCTGTAGGAGATACTGGTTAACTGGTAAATGCTGAATCGACATTGCAAAAAGACAGCATGGACAAAGATTTTAAATAAGACAAAAAACAATAAACCTAACTTCTATCTACTGTAGCCTGGTAAAACAAGTACACAGTGTCTATACATATGTCTTACCATAATAATGAGATAACCACAGCCATGGGAATCTGCAGAAAAGTGAGAAAAGCCAATTCTACCTTGATAGCATCATTTTTTGTGCCTTAGTGTGTTTACAGGTAAGCTGAGTTTCACAATTTTAATTTACCGTATCTTGAATTTCCCACAGTGCTCTTCTGCCTTTCAGCTATGTTTGTGTGGTATGAATACCATATATATGCATACATACAAAAATGTTGATTGTGCAACTGAACATCATGTTATATTGTTTTATTTTTTTACATTAAAATGGAGGTTTGCGTATGCTGTGAGAACGTTCCATGCAACTGAAGTAGTTCACACACTAGTCTCATGAAAGCAGCGTATTGCTGCTACATTGTTCTAAATAGCTACCAGCGGTGGTTTCTGATTTGAGAGTGGAGGCGTCCCCCCCTGTATGTTTGCCCCATATTAAATCACATGTGATAACTGTTTTCATTTTTTTAAGCTGCAGTGCACAGCATAACCCAGGCAAATTTTTCCTTTAACAGGAGTGAGGCGGGCGTGCATTGAGGTTAGGGGGAGGGACTGGGAGCTTGAGTGATTGACAGGTCAGATGCAGGACCTCCTTGGGGTGAAGTGTGCATGTCAAGTTGGACGGATGCCTTGTTTTGCCCATCCCAACATGTGCACATGAACCCTTGCCTACATGCACAATGTAGGGAGCCCTGGGGATTGCTGCCATAGCCCCCAAGTTTTCTTTGGAGCGCTGGCAGTGCTTGACCAAGCCAATCCTCGTGCTGCTCCCATGCTGTTTTCTAGCATAAACAGAAAGGGAGCATCTTGTAGATTAGCTCAGGAGTCGCGGGTCGGGATGAGGGCTGTGTTGGTGACCACGTCACTCGCAAGCTCGATGCACGCCTGCAAGCTCGATGCACACCTGCAAGCTCGATGCACGCCTGGAGGTACAACGCACCTAATGAGTAGAGTACTTGATGAGTGTTCTTTTCTGTCTCTGACGGTCCAGGCCGGGACTACCAGATGGCGAGTTAATGGGAATGTGTACATTAAATAATATTCATGTCACACCAGCAATGGAACAAAAGTTGCAGAAAAGGTATTATTTGCATTTTATAGGTGCGATGATGCACAAATTACAGTTTTTTAATCACAAAAGATACTCCATTAGACCAACTAGTGGTCAGTGGGGTTAAGTTGACTAACTCCACATGGAAAAAACAAAGATTAATGGCAAAAAACAGGGGAAGAAAGAGACTATCAGGAGCCTCTTTAATGGAAGGGTGTACCTAACTCAACCATATATATGGGGGTGGAAAACCTAAACATTTATTTAGTTACCCTCACACACCCTAGTGGTGTCATGCTTCATCATCGGGTCACCCCGACTCCTACAGGTCGGGGTGGGCTCGACCACAGTATTGGGAGCTCTTATGATAAATGAAGGTCAGGGGGGCTTAAAGACTAAGAAACCTCAGGCAGACCCCAGGTGTCCCTTTATTCTTGGGTCTGTCTGTCTGTGCACAAGCCGAGGACCGGTACCCTAGTAGGTGAGAGAAGCGGGGCGAGATCTTGACTCGAAGACCGCCCACAGTTTCCTACCGGTCCTGTGTGACACTCGTACCCTCCAACAGCAGGATGGATGTTAACAGCTAATAAATACATTTACTTTTACACATACACGAGGAGTAGCTACTCTGCCCTCGCATCACAGATTGGATAGGGAAAACCCCCCTCCTGTCAATTCATTCAGAGGGGCCAATCCACTGCCCTGAAGAAAGTCCAGGACCTATATGGCCACCCAGGACTGAAACATGTTGGCACCAGGGTCCTAGGACCATAGCACTCATACAGACCCGTTTATTTTTACAATTTTTAATAACCCAGACAGACCCAAGAATAAAGTGACACCTGGGGTCTGCCTGAGGTTTCTTAGTCTTTAAGCCCCCCTGACCTTCATTTATCATAAGAGCTCCCAATACTGTGGTCGAGCCCACCCCGACCTGTAGGAGTCGGGGTGACCCGATGATGAAGCATGACACCACTAGGGTGTGTGAGGGTAACTAAATAAATGTTTAGGTTTTCCACCCCCATATATATGGTTGAGTTAGGTACACCCTTCCATTAAAGAGGCTCCTGATAGTCTCTTTCTTCCCCTGTTTTTTGCCATTAATCTTTGTTTTTTCCATGTGGAGTTAGTCAACTTAACCCCACTGACCACTAGTTGGTCTAATGGAGTATCTTTTGTGATTAAAATTCTACCCAGGGAGGATATACTCCTTCTTGGATGTATGACGTTACAACGCACACTTTTACAACGCATGCACTTACAACGCATTTTTTACAACGCATAATCCATTACAACGCATGACTTTACAACGCAGGACACTACAACGCATTTTTAAAAAATACCTTTACAACGCATTACCATTACAACGCATACTACCTTTACAACGCATACCATTACAACGCATAATATTAAATTACATTTAAGGTAAGTATTAGATAGTATAGGGGTAAAAATTACTATTCTAACTCCAGGGGGTGCAACAGTAAGGTAAGTGTTGGATAGTGTAGGGGTAAAAATTACTATTCTAACTCCAGGGGGTGCAACAGTAGGGTAAGTGTTGGATAGTGTAGGGGTAAAAATTACTATTCTAACTCCAGAGGGTGCATCAGTAGGGTAAGTGTTGGATAGTATAGGGGTAAAAATTACTATTCTAACTCCAGGGGGTGCATCAGTAGGGTAAGTGTTGGATAGTATAGGGGTAAAAATTACTATTCTAACTCCAGGGGGTGCATCAGTAGGGTAAGTGTTGGATAGTATAGGGGTAAAAATTACTATTCTAACTCCAGGGGGTGCATCAGTAGGGTAAGTGTTGGATAGTATAGGGGTAAAAATTACTATTCTAACTCCAGGGGGTGCATCAGTAGGGTAAGTGTTGGATAGTATAGGGGTAAAAATTACTATTCTAACTCCAGGGGGTGCATCAGTAGGGTAAGTGTTGGATAGTATAGGGGTAAAAATTACTATTCTAACTCCAGGGGGTGCATCAGTAGGGTAAGTGTTGGATAGTATAGGGGTAAAAATTACTATTCTAACTCCAGGGGGTGCATCAGTAGGGTAAGTGTTGGATAGTATAGGGGTAAAAATTACTATTCTAACTCCAGGGGGTGCATCAGTAGGGTAAGTGTTGGATAGTATAGGGGTAAAAATTACTATTCTAACTCCAGGGGGTGCAACATTAGGGTAAGTGTTGGATAGTGTAGGGGTAAAAATTACTATTCTAACTCCAGGGGGTGCAACATTAGGGTAAGTGTTGGATAGTGTAGGGGTAAAAATTACTATTCTAACTCCAGGGGGTGCATCAGTAGGGTAAGTGTTGGATAGTATAGTGTAATATTATGCGTTGTAATGGTATGCGTTGTAATGGTAGTATGCGTTGTAATGGAATGCGTTGTAAAGGTAGTTTTTAAAAATGCGTTGTAGTGTCATGCGTTGTAATGTCATGCGTTGTAATGGATTATGCGTTGTAAAAAATGCGTTGTAATGGTAGTGCGTTGTAAAAGTTGCGTTGTAAAGGTTGTTCCCCCTCCTTCTTACCTCTCTAACCCTCCTGGCACGGGGATATTTCCCAAAAGCCTTTGTGTAGATATATGTACAAATTACATTGCCTATGGATAAGTATTTGGCCTGGTTTATGGTTAGTAAAGCACTTTGGATGACATGGGCCAGGTGGAGAATGTGGCCCCAGCTTCCACATTACACCTGTCGGTGGATAGCCAACCTCGATGACCCTCCATTCGGCCTTCTTCAGGGTGTGCTTTGTGTTAAGCGTCATTAGGGCTGTGTCTGTGAGGTAACAGTCCTATTTGCCAGGGCCCTACTACTTCTCCAGAAGGCCCCACACTCAAACCCGGACCTGGAAGATTCAGCGGCTGTGATTTTGCCTGCTCTGCTTAGCTGTTTCGGGTGCAGGGGCCCAAGGCATTACCGGTGCCACTTAAGGTGTGCTGGTTTCCCCTTCCTCTGCTCTGCCTTCGGGCGGGCCGAGAAACCCACCGAGCCCTGCAGTCTGGAATACTGCAACCAGTTTGTGAAGACAAAATCAGCCCGCTGCACTGCATAACGCTAGCTCCAGGGCTAGCGAGCACTTTAGCCATTTTCCTCTCTAATAATAAACATTGTACAGGTGTGCTTCTATGGCGGTCAAGGGTCACATGATGTTATTGTATTTCTTGTTTTAAAATAGCATGCAACTGTCAACCATGAACACAATATGTTTGCCAATGGCGTTAATGTTTCATGTGTAGTGCATGGTCAGCCACAGGGCCAAATGTTTCAAAGCTTTTCAGGCGACCATCATGAGTTAGCTATAAACACATCACGGTGTATCAATGTAGTGTCACCTTAGTGCACAATCAAATTTCCTTGAAACATTAGTGTTGTATGTCAGCTACAATCTGAAGTGCAGAACGCGGTCAAAGGAAGCACAGATTTACTATTCTAGTCTCCAAACCCATGGACCTTGAAGATGCATGTTGGCATGGTACCTATGAGTGAAGTTAAGTATCACAAACAATTCGGGATTTTCTGCTTAAGATATGTTTGAAGCACATATAGAGGAGTCGATTTCCCACAGTACACCATACAAAGTTAGGGGCTATATTTAAATTCCCTCAAAGTTGTGTCTACAGCATTGAATACCGTACTTCATCCATGTTTTGGTGGTTACTGCTACAGAAGGGTACACGGCTGAGAATGGTGTCAAGAAAATAACATTTGGCAGCAGTGAACATTCAGCTCACTGAGCTATCATTTGGCCTAACATTCGGATATACCACATCTATTTTTTCAATACCCATTCCCAGTTACAGTGACGCTGTACATGCACCTGACCCCCAAAGATATAGGTATTGTTCACATGCTCTATCGAAAAATGAATTTACATGTGAAACTTACTAACTTGCAAAGTATAACATCTAGAAGTCTGAAAGGGGTATGGTAAAGAAGGCACGTTAAGAAACAGCGGTATCGGGTAGATCCCAAGTTCAGATCTGTATATCTAAGTCTTAGCAGGTGTCCCCTCCTTCGACTCTGAAGTCGTAAAAATGTTGAACAAGCATTTACAATGCAATGGTCTCGGCATTGTTAAAGTTAGAGCTATTGGCATTGCTCATGACATTATTTTTGTTTTTGTTTTTCAAACATTTAAAGAAACGGCATTGTCATTTACAATGTCAACAGCTTAATCCCTCTCAAATGCGAGACCTATTGCATTTGCACCCACACACAGAGCCACACACACAAAGCCACCCACACACACACAGAGCCACCCACACAGAGTCACTCACATAGAGCAACCCACACACAAATAGAGCCACCCACAGAGCCACCTACACACACACAGTTACCCACACACAGACAGAGCCACCACGCATATAGCCACCTACAAAAAAAGCCACCCACAGAGCCACAGACACACAGAGCCAGACACACACACAGAGCCTCCCACACACACACACAGAGCCTCCCACACACAGAGCCTCCCACACACACACAGAGCCAGCCACACACACACACACACACACACACACAGAGCCAGCCACACACACACAGCCACCCACACACACACACTTCAATGAAAGACAGCTACGATTTCTAATACAGCATTATTTAAATAATTATTATTGGCTCCGTTACGGAGCTCTAAACACAAACTAAATTGTTGCTGATAAAGATCAGGAATTTAGTTGCTGACTCACCTGGGCATCCTCCAAAATAAATTGACGCCGGGACCCCGAGGGTCTCACTTAACCCAGGCAGGAGCGTAGGGTGCGGGGGGGGGGGGGAAGGAAGAGTCCAGGAGAAGGGAGGGGCTGAGAGTTGATCTCTTAGCACAGCCCACCGGACACAGCCTGATTACCCCATAGTAATCAGAAACGGGGCAGTAAAGTATGTATATACACGCGTTTGCCTGGGAATCATTCGAAGAGTTTTTAGGACGATGGGTCAACATAAGTGAAAAACAATGCCAGCGCAAAAGTTTTTATTGGAATATCTCCTCCAGCCTCGGGTGGGAAGGCTCTCTGGCTGCCTTCAGGTGGGTCTTGGGTGGTCTCTGCCGAAGCCGTCTGGGGGGCTGGGGATGGTCTCTGCTGGGGGGCGGTGGGGGGGAATTCCCCCCGAGTGCGGCTTGGTGGCGGCATGGGCTTTTGGAAGAAGAGGGGCCCCCCTGTAAATGCCCTGTCTCATTACCACCCCACCTCCAGAGAAGCAGCAGCAGCCGCCCCTACCTCTGCGGCTGGTATTCTGCAGAGCCCCGGGGCGCTCTGTTCCAGCGAGTCTCACAAAGGACTTGATTTACAAGCGTGCAGGTTGCAACACGAAATGCTTGGGAGGCGTTTTTTTTGTTAATAGTCATCAGTTGTGCAGAACTCCAGCTTATGCTTAAATCTGCTTTAAAGCTCCGAACCCTTTCATTTTTTGCCTTTTAACTCCAGACTGCAGTGCCCTCCCCTGTTTGGCTCCCTCACACACCACCCCCTTGCTCATCTTCCCCAGTGATGACGGTCCGGCAGGAATGTCCCGGTGCAGCGGCGTGACGTTTATTTTGGGGGTTGGGATCGTGTGGCGCTGCGATGCGAGAGGTGCCGGCTATTTGCAGTGCTCTTAGTAGTGCAGGAGGGAGCGAGGATGGGGGAGGGCCGTGCAGTTGTGTCGCGTTGTTTTGGGAGAGAGTTGTATAGTGGTGCTCAACAAAGGCAAACTGATTAATGCATCACTGCAGGTGCCTCAGGGCGTCAGTCGCGTTTGAATGAGACCCCGGCTTGGGACTGGGCTGGATGGAGGTGGACACATCGCTGCTGAGCGCGGGGGGCCGCCGGTGCCCAGGGCTCGGCTTTGGAGGCGATGTGCCGGTTTTACAGCTCCTCTTCCGTGTTTGGCAGCTGCCTGGGACGGAAACGCCGCGTCTGATCGCACGTCGGGCAGGGGTAGCCAGCTCGTCGGTGGCTGGCAGGCTGCAGGGCCGTGTCCTTACTTGCCAGGCCGCCCTGATACTGCAGCCGGGGGGCTAAAGGAAGTCGTAGAGCGACAGGAGAAAGAAGCAGTTATTCTGACCTCAAGTATCCACCTATTGTTAAAATGTTAAGAGCTGGGACGTGTCAAGCTTCAATCCACCGCCAGCGGTATGGCGGTCCCCTGGAACACAGAGCGCATGCGAACCCTGCGAGCACAACACTGGCATGAGCGCCCCGGGGGCGGCCTTTAGAGCATTAATTTTGGCAAACGACACCAGAGCTGCTCAGTATGCCATTACTCTTTTGGAAATGTCTGAGGCAGGAGCTTCTGTGCACATTAAACTGGCTGCAGTGACGCCCTTGACCGGACGATGCCAAGCGAATTCTTGTGATGTGTTTTTTTTTTCCAGTTAAACCATACAACTCTACTGCAAAATGTGGAAGGCCTAGTTCTTGAGAGGGCTCAAACAGTGTTAATGCATAAAACCATAGTTATAGAAACCAGCTTACCTGTTTGAAGATTTAGATCTAACACAACTCTCCCGTCAATCAATTTAAGGTGAGGGAGCAACGCCGGGACACCACCGCCTTTCTCCGAGGCAGAGAAGAACTGCCTCGGAGAAACGCAGCCTCGGTTTCGGATTCGGGGGCGTGTTTCTTTTTCTCTCCTCTTGCCATTGGCTGGAGGAGAGAAAAACACGCCCTGCGAAAAGCAACGAAAAAACACGCCCCCCGATCCGAAAAAGACGGGGCTTCAACGGAGTGACTGGACCTCTTCTCCAGTGGCTGGCCAGCATTTAAGAGGCCAGCCAATGGAGAACAGGATAGAAGAGGGGCGGGTGCAAGCCCCTCTTCTCAAAGTCACTCCAACTCATTAAATCTCGGAGCGAGACTGCGCAAGCGCAGCCTTTCGCAGCCGAGACCTAAAAAGAACATAAAAGCGTGCAAACAGTTATTACTAGCAATTCCCATAAAATTGTGCTTAGCCTACAAAAATACTTAAAAAACACGCCTCGCTGAACTATTAATGATCTTTATACAAAATTTTGGGCTAGACTTTAGTAAGAAGTTATAATTCTGAGCAAAACAATAGCAACTCAAGCCGTTAAATGTGTAATTTTAAGAAAAATCTGGGTTGAAATACATCCCTTACAGGTCTTCCTAATGCATTCAGAATGTGTGTACATCATCCCTTGACAACTACTTGCCTTTTAGAAAGGCCATTAAGACCTATCTTTTCCCTGCCCCTTAGTTTTTCTGGCGTGCTCTCTGCTGTGTTTGTCTTTCCTGCATTAGCGCCGGGACGCCCCCTTGCTGGGGCAGCTGTTGCGCTTTACAAGCCAAGATAACATAACATAACATAACATAACATAACATAACATAACATAACATCACTGTGCCGGGGAAAGAATATATATTTTTTTTTTTACGGAGTTTTATATAGCGCGAACTTGACCTGAAGGTATCGGGTATCAGAGCACTTTACATAGCACCAGTTGCGTTACATGAAGAATAGTAATATGCAAATTTAGAAATGTAACCATTTAAAATAATGTAAACAAATATGTAAATGTATCAAAATGGGAGGTACACAGCAGTCGAATGCTGCTTCATCGAGAAGTGCCACATATGCGTACTATGCGAAAGGAAGTCACAAGCAATTAAAATCGGGGGCCACGTTCATGGCACATAATCTGGTCTTTCTGTTGGATCAATAAAGGAGCAGGGTCCCAGGCACTGTGGGAGCCCGACTTCCTTTTCCCGCACAGGTCAAATCATATTTATCAAAAACAGGTCACGGTTTCTTCATTAGAAGTGGTACCAACAGTAGCCACTGAATTATTCCGCACCTAACACGGCGCAAATCACAGCCACTGGCGCGAAAAACTGCTCCGTGTAGCGGCAAGAGTAAGCGATGCCTTAAAACAGCAACGCCAAGAGCAGCCAATCCATTAAATGAGCCCCAATATAATGCAAAGACCAAGCACTGTGTAAAAATAGCACACAACTTGGCACAGAGCAGCTCCAGGCTCTACACGGTACCCCATATCTAGCAGCAAGAGCAACCACTGGTTTACAACCGCATCAAATCCGTGGTAATGGACAGCCATTGTATTAAAAAGAGGCACTGTCGCGTTGTTATTTAAAGAGGGCTCAACAGGGTGCCAACAGCAATCGTATTTGATAGGGGCCAAATGCAGCGGTGTATTGAAACCACACAAATAAAAACTAGTGTGAGGAAAACACCCTTAACCTCTTGAGTGCCCATGACGAGATGGTCTCGTCATGGGCCGCGGTTGCGCTGTGCCCATGACGAGACTATCTCGTCATGAACCCCGCCCGCTAATGAAAGGGCCGGCACAGGGCGGGGAAAGGGTGGGGCACTCAAGGGGTTAATGCAGCCAGTGTATGTAAACAGGGCAGGGTGCAGTGCTGGGCACAGATGTCATAAGTTAATAAGCACCAAGTAATGCCATTACTAACACAAATCTGAGCAACTGGTGCATTGAAATAGCACAATGCAGTGCTTTGACTTAACACTTCCAGTACATGCCCTGAATGAGAAATACAGTGCCTTGTAGGGTGCCCTACTGCCTTTTAATGTTTATTCTTTGCTGTCTCATTGTGCCACGTATAACATCACAGTAGCTTGTATTTCCTGAGTAGATTTGCAAAGGCATATCAATAAATAAGGAAATCTGTGAGGTATTCAGGATTGTTATCTCAAAGTCTGTTATGAAGTACTGTGGTTATACTGAATAAGCAGCTACCTACATCATTATTATATAAAATCCCATTATTGATGTCATAACTTCACTTTCAAAATTGCCTTATTAACCTTCTTCCTTTCTCAGATTTGCATTAAAGTGCACAATTTGCCTTTTTTCAGAATTTTCTAGGGGGCAGAACCCCGATTCCCTTACACTCACTCCCCACAAGTCACTCATCCTGAACGTTTATGGCCTATAACTTTCAAATGTCACCAGCCGCCACTTACAGCTACTGTCTGTGTGATTGAAAGAGGAACTTTGGAATATTGAGGAAGACCGAACTTTAGAGAAAAGAGAGGCATTCATAGTTTACTTTCAAACTTGGAACTTCTCCTGTTATGCTTTGCTTTCAAGAGTGTGTTTTTAAGAAATTACATAGTATCCAGTTTCCAGTTCTGGGGCTTGATTTCGAGTTTGTGGAATGGGTTACTATGTCCCAAATGTGACGGATATTCCGTCCGCCTGATTACAAGTTCCACAGGACCGTGGACGTCAATTGACCAAAATGCCAGGAGTAGCAGAAGCGACATCGTGCACCATTTGACCTTTACTTTCACTAACATACACATGGTCACACATACACACATTGCACACTTCTCACATAAACACACTCGCTCGCAAGCACACACCAAGCATACATTTAAAAGCAAGTTTAGTTTACCTGAGCTGACGGGTAGTCATAATCCAGCTAATTGTACTCCATTTTTATCACACTAATAGTGAATAATATAATATTATTCACTATTGGTGTAATAAAAGAATTGGCTGAGAACAAGGAAAGTGAACCCCCAACAATGTCCATAAGGACAGGACAAGCTACCCCTGTTTCCAGGCACAGATTTTGTCACCTCTGAGGCAGGGGCATTAACAACAGTGCCAGGGGGTCAAGGGGCAAGCCAGGAGATGCAGCTACGACCACTAGCGAGCCCTAAATGGCATCCATTCACAGGATATCATGCACTTGAGATAGGGCGGATCGAATATCCATCCCTGGTCGCCAAACTCTAAATCAGGCCCTTAATCTTGTCCAGGTTTAAAACTCTAGTCTTCTATGATCTTTTGCTTGTGATTTTGCCTAATTACAAAGATAATACATTGCTGAAGTGATGCAACAAACAGTATGAACAGATATTGACTGAAACTGATTTGTGCCTCTTCTTTTTCCAGTGGTACACGGACAAGGACCATTCAATCTCAGGAACTGGAAGGCAACACCTATACACCCATATGACTCATTTTTTAAAGCAATGTTTTTCTCTCCCGTAGAGACATGGACATGTGACCAAATTTTTCCCAAACATAGTGCCTTGAAAAGCTCATGGGTGATCAGTTTTGAACGACCTGTTTTCATTTCCCAGAAGACTGTAGTTAATTAATTATGATCATGCAAAATTCATTCAGGAATGAAGTGAAAAGCTATCCATTTTTATTATCATTTTCACAGAAGTTATGAATAATGTTCAAAGTAAGAAGTGTTTTTACTACGATTGGAAATGGTGGTCCTTCATTTTTCTACCATTCAAAATTACGGCCTTTAATGTTTTTTGTTTGCAGAGTAAGGGCTCGATTTAAAGTCTGATGGACAACACTCCATCCATCAGGGTGGTGGAGAACATTACATCGCTACCCTGATTGACTACGGTCTGCCAAATTTAGAGATGACCACAGGCCCGATTGCCATCGCTGTCCATTGGAAAGAACGCCTTTATAGTGGTTCCTTTCAGTGTACAAAAATTATGGTGGACGACTGCCATAGGTTATGATGGCCAGTCACCAAACTTTTCAAAAGATTTTGTTTTTCTGAAACAATCTCCCAAAGCAGGAGTTTGTTTCAGAGAAACAAAAAAACTACTGACCCCCTGATGTTTTTCATGGCGTTGATGGACAGGAAAAAGGACATTGCACTGTCCACTGTATATAGGGCGGACTGTGTAATGTCCTTCCTCCCATGGCCCCTACTCCTTCAGGACATGTCAGGAAGTTTTCTGTCGACTGAGCCAATGGGGAATGGAGTACTCTGTCCGTCAAATTCTAAATTGAGCCCTATGTTTTTGGGTGGGTTCTCTGCATTTTTAACAACTCAAAAGCTGGAATATGACAAGTTCTTAGGAAAATAAAATAAAACATTTCTATATTTGATCCTATTTCTCATTATCTGCACTTAACTCTGAAAGAAACCAATGATAAGTCGATATATTGTATGTGTATGAGCACACTCTGCTGTATGCTTTGCAATACAAATGTGGCCATAGCAAATCAGTAAATACTGTATGCCTTATGAAAAGTATAAGTGTCCTTGAATAAGATGCTTCTCCATCTAACAGGGATTATGAAAGTGCTGTACATCAAATCCTGAAAGACTAGACAAATTCGGACCTCACTATACACATTAGCCTTCATTATGAGCCGGTCAGAGAGGTATCTGCAAGGGTAATACTGCGCCAACTTCTGATTGCGCTTGTATTCCCATACCCAAAATTACAGTCTGCAGGAATGCGTGTCCTGGTTTTACTGGGTGATATCTGTACCCAGTAAAACCACTTGTAGGTTCCCTGACATGTTCCACCTTCTCAAAGCAGATGGGAAATGTCTACAGAAAAGTCCCAAAAGTTACAAATCCTTAGGTGGTAAAGGTCAAGGTGTTCCACATGTTATTCCTCAATCCAAGGGCTTTAACTGATAATGCCCAGATTCCATGGTGGAGATACCAGCAGACTTTTTAATTCCAGTTTCAGAATATTTCTCCATCCTACCTCTAACCTAATGGGTTACTAGTTGGGGAGAACTTGACCCAGTCCCAAGTAATAAGTCCAAAGTCTTGTCAGATTCAACACACAAGATCAATAAATAAACCTGGACTCAATCCCTAATAGTTTGGGCACAGTGAAGACAAACATAACTTAAGGAAAAGTGTGTAAGGTATTAAGCAGTACCAAAATAATTGAAAAACCCAACACAATAAAAATATCACACCCAATTTCTAAAAATCTAGAAAAACGTAACTAGAAAAATTATACCAAAATGACTAAAATCCGATAAGGAGTACTGGCGATGAATTAGTAAAGTATTCGGGTAAATGCACCAAGAATGAGTAAAACGCCAATAAGAAGTCAGTGTTCACGGTTGATCAGGACCTAGACATGATTTCAGGCTGACTGCAATGGGGTGGAGGTCGATACCCCAACCACATCATCCCTTTAAAAGATTTCACCTTGTGACTCCAAATAGGAAAATTCTCTTCTTAGGCAGATACTTTCTGCATCTTCATAATGTCTACCTTTGGATTTGGGCCAGATTTCTATTCTGGCGGACAGACCGACAGAGGTACTGTCTGCCAGAATTAGAAATGAGGCCAAGCAGGTGGTTATTTTTTAAAGTATTGGCAGGAACTACTTTCATTTGGTGATGCAGCGTGCTCAACGAAATTCGTTTTATTTATTTATATATTATAATATTACTTACCTCTATTTGGCCGTGTTCCGTAGTTTTCTACTGCCCACACTGCCCCTCCCCCACCCCACGTACCCGCCCGGCAGCACTCCCACCAAGGGCCGCTACTGAAGAAAAAGGCCCCCAGGAGTGGTAACCCCTGCCAAAACAAGGCCAAGCAGCAGCGTCTCAAGCCACAAGGTGTCCTCAGAGGAACTGCTGGATAGGAAAGCATTAAGGGAGTTCAGGTTGTAAATGGCTGAACTGAAAATAGAGGAGAAGTTGGCCCGGTAGGAAAAGAGGCTGGCTCATGATAGAAGCCTGAAGGAGCTGGACCTCAAAGCAAGATAAGCATCCGAGCCCAGCAGCAGGGGTGGCATCAAGACCCCATTGCCAACTGGAGACAGGAAGGTCCACATTCCCAAGTACCTTGTGCCTAAATTTGTTGTGGGGGGACAACAAGTGGATTCAGGTCTATGAGGTTGCCCTGGAGATGCACCGGGTCCCTGAGGAGATATGGGGGCTAGTTTCTGAAGGTACATTCACTGTGAAGGGAGAGACATAATGTTAGCCCTATGGAAAGGGGACAAGAAGAGGTAACCCCTCAAAAAGTACACTCTTACCAGGAAATATGGTGTCACCCCAGAGAACTATAGGCAGAAGTTCACAGGGCAACCAGAAGTTGCCATAACAGTTCTGGGTGGATTATGTGGATTTGCTTGGCAAAGCACTGGATGGTTGGGTGAAAGACAGTGATGTGAATGATTATAAGGGACTGTGCAATTTGATTGCCCAAGAGCACATGTTCAGCAATTGTTTTTCAGAGCTGTGCCAACATCTAGTGGATAGTAAGCTCACTGACCCAACATAGTTTGCTAAGGAGGTAGACCGCTGGCTCAGCACCAGAGTCCACAAGATGGTATATGAGGGAGATCACCCAAAGGGTGGACAGAGTCCCCAAAAGAAAAAATAGGAGGGAGAAAAACCTAAAAATAAGGAGTTTTCTAACGGCTCCCAAAATAGTTCACAAGGGAAAGGTAACCAGTCTCAACCTGATCATAAGAAGTTTGCACCCAAAGGAAATGCGTGCCAAAAGTATGGACATGTAAAGGATGACATCAAATGCCTCAACAACGCACAGACCCCAAGTGGTAGGCAGACACTGGGGTTGGCCAGTGTAGCTCTTGGGGAGGATGTGGTCCAAGGCAGCACAGAGGAGAGTGTAGAGGCTACCTAACTGTCTCTTGGTGGCAAGGAGATGGTATCCTAAGCTTGCATGCCTTCAAGTACTTCCAAGTACAGGTAGTGGGTCACCATCAATGGACAGAGGGTGGAGGCTTTGAAGGACACAGGAGCCAGTATAGCTACTCTAAGATGTCAGCTGTTGTCCTTCGAGCAGGTTACATCCAATACATTCTACCAGATTGTAGTTGCAGACAACCATGAAAGTCACTACCCTGTGGCACTAGTTCCCTTTGAGTGGGGGGCGGAGGGGGGGGGGTGTCAGGTTTTCTAAAATTGGCTGTGAGACCTGTAATGCCTGTGGATTGTCTGTTAAGCAATGACTAGAGCACACTGTCTGGAAAGAAGTGGAGCTCAGGTCACACCTGGAGATGTTGGGTTGCTTGAGTGGATGTGCATGACCACACTGTCCAAGAGGGAAGTCAAGGAGGCCTGGAGCCTGGAAAAATGGCCAAGCTGCTACCAAAATGAAGAAGGGCAAGGGGTGTGAGAAGCCAGCCCCTGAAACTCCAACAGCCCAGGAGGAAATGGAATCTGAGGGTGTCACCCTGGAACCTACCATGGTGGACACCGCCACCCTGGGAGAACTGCCTGAGTCTGCTGGATGGAAAGTTGACGATTGGCCCACAAGGGAGGAATTCTGTAAAGTGCATAACGAGGCCCAATCTCTACAGGGCATGAGGCGGCAAGATGAGGCCCAGGTAGCTGGTGACAACTCTGGAGAGCACCACATATGTTAGGGTACTCACCTACTATATAGTGAGCCTTAGGTTCCTGGATATGGGGCAACTCAGCTTTTGGTAGTCCTTTAGTGCAATGGAGCATTCCTCCTGTGTCTGGCTCACAATATAACCCTGGCAGGACACCTGGATCAGGACATGACCTTCAACAGGCTTGTCACCCACTTTTATAGGCCCCAGATGAAGATGCATCAGGTGCATTCTGTGGGTCCTGTGACACCTGCCAGGCCAGTGGGAAAACAAGGCAAATGCTCAAGGCTCCTCTAGTTCCCTTTCCTGTTGTTGACACCTCTTTCGAAAGGGTGGGCATCCACATTGTTGGGTCCCTGGACCCCAAAACTGCCTTAGGCAACAGGTGTATGCTGTTTTTTGTGGCCCATGCTACTAGACACCCAGAGGTGTTCTGTAACTGCACCAGCAGTGCCTATGGCCTTGATGGGGAATTTAGTGCAGTGGGATTCCCCAAAGAAGTAGTATCTAACAAGGGCACTTGCGTCATGTCTGCAAGCATAAAGTCCATGTAGGATGAGTGTGGAATAATTTGCAAATTCACAAACATACCCTACCACCCTCAGACCAATGGGCTTGCTGAGAGATTTAATTGATTATGAGTCTGCCTAAGCCCAGGCGGCAGGAGTGGGTCATCTTTTTACCATGCCTGCTTTATGCCTACAGGGAAGTACCACAGAAGGGAGTTGGGTTCAGCCCTTTCAATGTCACATATGACCACAGTCTTAGGGGACCTCTAGTTTGGTTAAGATGGGGTGGGGGCAAGCTCCCAGTATGTAGTCAGCTACATACTTGCTCTCCAAAACCAGATGCAGCGCTTCTGGAAGAAGGCCACTGCAAATCTAGAAGCCAGTCAGGAGCTTATGAAACTCTAGGATGACCAGAAGGCCCCTCTGTTCAAATTTTAATCTAGCCAAAAAGTGTGCATTATGGAGCCAGTGGAGTCCAGGTCAATACATGGCTGGTCTGGGCCCTACGAGGGGCAGTAGAGAAAGGGGGAGGTCACCTACCTAGTGGACCTCAATACCCTCAGGAGTGCCATATGGGTACCCCATGCAAACTGCTTTAAGCCACACCATGAGAGGTCTAAGTCACCATACTCCTGGTAACAGATGATGGGGTGGAAGAGGAGAATTAATCTCTCCCTACCTCCTATTTTCCAAGGAGCAGGATGAGTCAGTGGAAGGTGTCAACCTCTTCTCTGCTTTGACCCCAGAACAGCAGAGGCACTGTCGCCAGTTGCTAGGGCAGTTTGACACTTTGTTCTCCCTCACTCCTGTGCCCACACACCTGTGTACTCATGACATAGATACAGGAGACAGTCTCCCTGTAAAGAATACAATGTACAGACTTTCATACAAGGTGAGGGCTAGCTTCAAGACAGAGGTATCCAAGATGCTTGACTTGGAGGTGATTGAGCACTCAAGTAGTCTCTGGTCCTGCCCAGTGGTGCTTCTACCAGGAATTCATAGTACAGATGGATGCTTCAGAGCACAACATAGGGCCTGTACTATCACAGTTAAATGAGGAGGGCCTAGACCAGCCTGTACCCTTTATGAGCCAAAGGTTACTCCTCAGGAAACAGAGGTGGAGTGCTATTTAGCAAGACTCTTTTGCTGTGGTCTCAGGACTGGAAAAAATTCCAGAACCAGATGCTGGGGAAATCTACAAGTTTCTCCCACTTCCAGGTATAAATACTGGACCCTTAAACTAACTCTTCAGTACACTGCTGGACCTGTGGATAGAAGGACTAGCTGGCAGTGAAATCTGACGTTTAATTCCATCCTTCTTAATTAGGTGGGTGAAATTAGAGCTCTGCCTCCGACTGCCCTTACATAACAGGGCCATCAGAGGAGTTTATTCACGGCAAAGAGGGAGCAGTCTCTGCTATGATTGAACCAAAGTTCCTCCCGTATCTAATTTCATTGGGCGGACCATTATATTGGTAGTGAGCATACTTTGTCTCCATTGCAACAGAGTATGCTTACCGCCAACAAATAAAGGGGGCCTAAGTCTCTTTTTTAGAGTTCAAAACCCTCCAGCAGGACACCTCTGGAGGCTGTGTCTGACGAAGTCTTCTCAAAGTTGAACAACTTTGCCTCGAGGTTCTGTTGACACTCAGTTGGTCTTGAAACTCTAAATATTTTCCAATTCCCAAATATTCAACTTTCTGAATCATTTTATCTTGGTCTCGTCTATGGCTTGAAGGATCTCAGGTACAGCACTTTGGGGCCAGGGCTCTCTCCAGAAAATGCCACCAGCGGCCTCATTCCAAGATTAGTTGTTAGTGGTCAGATGGGCCCTTGAGGGAAAAGTCTGCTTGCAGCTTGTTGTTTGTCTGTAGACACACTGGAAAGGTGAGCCAACTGACTCTTTGAGTCTACCTTTCAGTCCTGAGTACAATGGGGAGCAGGTCCAGCCCCTCGGTTCTCCAAGCATAGACCGGATGTCCAGTCCTCTTCTGTTCTTCTGCAGTTCCATAAATTGTTCTGATGTGTTTGGGTAAGGTTAAACGTTTGTAGAATTACCTAGCATTAAGATGGGGTGGCTCCTGAATACCAATGAGAAAAAGGTTTCCCAGAGGCAGCCCTTCCCACTTTTGTAGCATATACTCTTTGACTTACAGCAACGTTTCCCACGGTGCACTATTCTGAGGCAAACACAAAATGGCAGCACCCTTCTACTCTTTGAGGTTTCTGGTGTGCAAGGTAGTGGTAGGTTTAGGAAAATGAGCACTTCCATTCTCCTCAACTGCGCCAAACTGGTACAGAGACCAGAATCCCCTCACAATGAGCTTGTGCTAATCTGGTTACAGGTCTCCTAGGTTATAAAATCTTTCTCCCCATGTCTCCCCTTACACTTAAGCATGAAGGGACAGCCATCATATTGGTACTTTTGAAGTTAATGAAGTTCCTGATCTCTCCCAAGCTGTAATTCATGAGCTGAGAGGAGTCACATATCCCACACCCTGGTATTCCAGCAAAAAAGCCATTGTTTCCGTTCTGGGAGTGGTTTTCATACCTCAATAAGGAGAAGCAGTGACAGGAGCCAGCTGTTGGCAGGCTAAGGCTAATGCTAATTAGCCGACTGAATGGTCAGGCAGAGAAGCATAACTTTTAAAAAGATACTATTCCAAAATCAAAACCAGTGAATCGTTTTGTAATAGACATTCAAAATAGTCATTGGATTATCTCAGTAGATTATCCCAAATCAGAGAAAGCAGATTTATTATTGTATCTGAGCTTAAGTTTTTCCAAGTAGGAGCATCCACAACCCTGTAGAGTGAAAATAGCTTTAGAGGGCTAGTCAATGTAGGTGCATACTAACAGTAAATTCTATACCACTTTTAAATATTAGGCATTTTACCTCAAGGGCTGCAAGGCCTACTAAGGAGCAACTATTTGAATTTTTAAAAGTGGGGTTCTTTCCTGTCAAAAAAGTTTATTTGATAGGTTTGTCTGCAGATTTAAAAGCTGCAACAATCAGGCTACAGAGGTAGGTCTGGAGCCATGTTTTTGTCTTGTCCTAGTGGATGGCATAGCATGTGTTGCAATCCATAGGTGACATTTAACTTTCCATGCCATTGGTGTATTGTCAGAGCATATAAACTGTGGCCTGAACTGGGGCCTGGGCAGCAGTGCCCCAACATAAACAATTCAAAAACCAGCAATACCAATCAGCAAGAAATGGGGTGATTGTGCAAAAAGAGGGATTTTATCACACCACCTATTCTTGGGCAATCGATAAAAGAACCCATATTCTATCCCTACAGCAATATGCAAACACAACAAGGTTACCACAAACCTGCAAAGTAGATACCTTTATTTATCAAAGTTGTAATTTTATCTTAGAATATGGGTCCTCACCAATCAATAATATTTTTAATGAGATTGCCCCATTTCGGAAATGTTGCAAAAATGTGTAATTTGCGGGCTTAGCCAAGTATGCCTGCTAAGCACTTATTGAAGTACACATTATCCCAATAAAGTTCTTTTAAAAAACTGCAAATGATTTCAGAGGCACAGCTACAACATAAAGCACAAGAGATGCAGCATACTGGGACTTGGAATAACATATGAGTGACACAATATAGTTCACCTGGAGAAGAGCAGTACAAATGATCGTAGTCGAGAAATGTTTAATACTTTAAAAAGAAACATAGCTGATGATTGTTGGAGTGCTGACCTGTCGTATTCTCACTTTGCTGATTTAGGATTGATGAACCTGTATGGTGGTTGCCTCTAATCACCCTAAATCGCTTAAGACTGCAGCATAACAGTCACACATCAGAAAAATCCGTTGTGATCACTGAACATGGTTATTTGAATCTGTGCCAGAGTATGATGTTTGTGTAAACAAAACAATCAAAGAAAGTCATCTTCTGTAGTGCCTCTTCAATTGTATTAGGCATTAAGAACTTCTGATCACAGCAGTACTTTTAGACTCTGTGAAAGCCTTTGCCCTAGTGCATATCAGATCATGTGAAATTTGAAAATTATCACATGGGATAATTCCAGGCCCTAATTACAAGTGGGGTTTAGTACCAATTTGAGGGAAGACAGAAGTTACTGCCCAAATCAGTTTTCAGAGACCAATGGTAATACTGCTTGCTGCATTACTGGAGATGACTACGGACACAAATCCTCCAGGTCAAACTAGAGTAGGATTTCCCAAACTGTGCATCACGACCCACTGGTGTATTGTGAGTCAATTCTTGGTGACAAAAAATAACCTTTTTTAAAAAAAATTTTAAATATTTTTATTTGGAGACAGTTCATAAATCTTGAATACAAAAGACATTAAGAAAATAAAACAATTCATTTAGACATCAAGCAGCATACCCACCTAGTGTGAATTCAGCGTTTAAAAAAAGCATACACCAGAGAAACCACAATGATAATAAAGTGCTATAGTTTGATTCCTGAAAATACAATCTGATTTAACCATAATTTTAACTTATAGCTGTTTCCAACATCTTAGCCTCTCCAAACTGGCTAAAATCCTTGTGCTCCCACAGAGCCTTGATTTTTTTTATAGGAGCCTGCTCTCATAGGGTATTTTCTTTCATGTTCCCCAATTCTACCCAATTAACTTAACAGCTGTTTGAAAGTTGGAATATCCGCTGATCTCCATCTCTGCAGAATCAATGACCGTGCCTCCTTAACCAAAATAAATATCTTTTTTTTGTTGAATGGTTGCTGTAAGTTCTGCAGAATAACCTAGCACCATAGTATGAGTATCCAAAATCTGCGGGACTTTCAGTGTGTTTTGGCAATATTTATTAATATTTTCCCAAAATCCCTCTAATTTCTGACATCCACAAATAATATGAGTCCAATTACCTCCTCCCTTTAAGTTACATCTGAAGCAATTTGAAAAAATCTGAGGGTTACATTTCTGCAAAAAATCTTGTGTGCGATACAGCAGCCATTTGGTATAAAATTGCATCCGCTTATATTTGGCCGATTTCAGCAGGGAACTGTTAAACTTATTAATCTTATGGCATTCTGCATTAGAGATGGACAACCCTTCTTGATTTTCCCACTTTCTCTGTGCCTTCAGACAGAGTTTGTCTTCTCCATGAGTCCGAAATAATGAGACCCATCCACTTATTAAAATGTGATGTGTATGATTTACCAAAAGCTCTACGACATTACTGACAACGCTGATCCATGTAGGGTCAAGTTCTGACAAAAAGTCTTTGATCCTAACATAAGACCATTGCATAATAATTTTACTATGCTTAAGTAGTGGTTCAATTTCAGACCAGGCGTTCCACTCTCCTTGCAGAAAGTCATCTAGGTTTCTAAATCCTTTGCTTTTCCAGTTCACCAGAATTACTGGATCTAATAGTAAATCTTTACCTACATATATGTCAGAAAGGTAAGTTTCTGCATTCAACGTGGAACTCGAGAAAAGCCTAAACAGCAGTTTTTTCTGTTTAATGCTCCATTGGGGGGTTTTATTTCTTACTTTTTGGGAGGGTTTATTGAATTAAATATTTTTTATAAATCAGATCTAAGAAAAAATTATCATACCTATTGATATTTAAAACATTTGTGGATCTATATAAGGTGTGAGCAAAATTGGCATAGTAATACTCTTTTGAATCGGGGAGAGCTAATACCCCTTCAGACACTAGCCTAAAAAGCGTTTCCATTGACAACCTTGAGGCCTTATTTGCCCATATCAATGTGGAGAAGAGGCCTTGGACTTCCTTGAAGAAATTCACTTGGACCGCATTAGGGATAGCTAAAAACAAGAAAGTACATGATTGAAGAATCATCATACGAATAATAGCTACATGGCCTATTAGCGAGACTGGAAGTTCTTTCCATTTCGACAATTTATTCTTTATTTCATTAATAACAGGGATATAATTTAGAGCATAAAGATCATTAATGTTTACCGTAAAATATATCCCTAAATATCTCAGGCCGTGAGTTAACTAAAAAAAACTAGATCCGTTGATAGTGACTCGGCTGAGCAATTGCAAAGCATGATCTCTGTCTTAGATGCAATAATTTTATAGCCCCCAATGGCTTGAAATTCCTGAAACAGATTAAAAATGTGTAATTACACTTCCCTTTCAGGCTTTAAAAATAGGGTGATATCATCCGCATACAGTTTGATATTAGTCATAACGGTCATTGGAGATGTTGTGCCACTTAGAGAGTGGATGGCTATTGCTAGAGGCTCTATAAAACAGGCAAAGAGCAAGGGGGAGAGCGGGCAACCATATCTTGTCCCCCTAAATACTCTACAAGCACCAACCCTTTTGGAATTCACAATTATTTGAGCCATGGCCCCCTCATAAAATGTTGCGATGACTGTGATTAGTTGAAGGGGAAAACTGAATTTGGACAGTGAATATAATAGTCTTTCCTAGCAAACAAGGTCGAAGGCCTTTTCTGCATCTAAAAGCATTATCTGGGGTGGTATCTTATTCTGCTTAAAAAAATGCAGCGCTTCAATGAGATAGGTTGTATTAAAAGATAATTGCTGCCTAGCTACAAAGCCACATTCATCCTTATGGCTTATAGACCCTGTACAGTTTCTGATTCTATTAGCCAACAATTTGGCAAGACCCTGGGTCTGTAGGAGTTTATATCTTCCTTCTCTTTGCCTTTTTTTTAAAAGCTGACTACCACTGCTGTTCTGAACGCAGATGGTATTTCCCCGCCTCCCAAAATATGATTGGCCATTAGCACAAGTTCCTTATTCAGACTTCGGCTAAACTTTTTTTTAAAACTCAATTGGAATCCCATCTTACCCACAAGCTTTGCCATTGGCCATAGCTCGAACCACTCCTTCTATTTCTTGTAACGTCACATCGGCCATTAGACTTGAGGATTGATCCGTGGTTAAATTTGGAACTTGTAATCTACTAAAAAAAAAGAATCTAGCTTTGTGCTATCCACTTCTTGCCTAACGGAATAGATAGACTCATAATGCCTGACAAACTCACTTTGCATTATGTTTTTGTCTGCAATACGACTCTTAGTGAGTTTGTCACTTAGTGCGAGAACTCTATTCTGAGCTTATTTATCATTTGTTTGCCAGGCTAAAAACTTGCCTGTAAACTCGCTTTCTTCATAGACCTTCTGCAGGTAGGCTGAATTAGCAGTGTAGACTTTAGAATAGTAGTAATCTTGCATCTCCTGGCTCGCCTGTCCCAATGCCTGTTTATTCCTAATGCTTTATCCCTTAGGTATCGCTCGTTTGCATGCTTAACCTTTGCCTCAAGGTGATTTCTCTCTAACATCTGTGCCTTTCTCGTGGCAATCTGTTTGGATGATATAACCCGGAAATTGTTGGCTTAAAGGCCTCCCATACATCCTCCAGTGAGGCTGTATCTCTATTAATCTGGAAATAGCCCTCTATCTCTGCGTGGATTTTCTCACACCAGTCTTCATCCTCCAGGTGAATTCTATTAAATGTCCATTTTGGAGTATTTGAGTTTCTGTTTATACCTCCTAATTCTAATTTTAACAGTGCAAGGTCTGAAAAGCTGTTTTGGATGTAGAAGCAATTTGCCTGCACTAGCTGGCACATGCATCAAAGCTTCTTGCAATCGCAAACGTTGCGAATCGCAAAAATCGGCCGTTTGCGATCGCAAAAATAGCTATTGCGATGCATCAAGAGTCAAGGCCCTCGCAATTTGAGAATTCGCAATTAATTGCAAGTTCTCAAATTGCGATTGCATTTAAGGAATCGCATTTTGAACCACTTGGAAGTAGCGATTTCACTACTAGGGGGCGCAAATTACTATGAAGTTGAACTTCATGGTAATTTGCAAAAACTTTGAAAAATGCACTAAAGTGCATTTTCAGAGTTGTAGATTACACACACACATGTCCTTGGGACATGTGTGTGCGAAACATTTGTGCACATATCAATTTCAGGGTGCAACAGGGTGTCCTTTTGACACCCTTGCACCCTTGAAATTGCATAGCAATTTGCGAGTACCAATTGGTACTTGCAAATTGCGCTTGCACTTGCACTTGCAATTTCCCATTCATTCCTATGGGCCTACAGGCCCATAGGAATGCGACTCGCAATGTGTAGGAATCGCTATTATTATAGCGATTCCTACATGCATAGGATTTTGCGAGTGGCAGACAAGGACGCACAAAAGACAAAGGACACTGACAGCTTGGTTCAGAGAAAGGGAAACCCCTGCAAGTGACCCCCTCCAGTGGCACTCCTGGGGCAAAGTGAAGAGGAGAAACCGAAACTGTTCGGTGGGGGCCGCCATATAAAATAAAAAAAAAAGCGGCAAGAAGACGCACAAGAAAGGCAGCGCAAGCCCATAACAGGGCGACAGGATAAGGAGTGCAGTTCTTGGAGATGAGCGGTGCTGCCCTCGGTATTGGTAATGAGGGGCAGACAGGCAAGAAAAGAGGCACACAGGGAGGCACAACGAGCGAGAGAGGCAGAGAGGCACATAGTCCAAAGGGCACCAGTTTGGAAGGGACAAGCAATGCACTGACGAACACCCGACCACAAGGAGGAGAATAGCGGGGGCCAAGAAGTACACTAGCCACCCAGAACGCAAGGTGAACAATCACGTGCGTGTGGTAGGGGAGGCCAGAATCACAGTGCACTGAGGGACCCCAGGTGGGCACAGTGGTCACGCGGGGCAGCCAGGGGGAGCAAAAAACAAGGTCGCAATGAAGCATTAACAGTATTAAAGACCAGCGGACCTGAAGACCCGCCTCTTAGGAACCAAACCCCAGTGCTACAGGTCTACAGTCTGGAAGGGGTACAAAAGAACCAACTCAGTGGCGAACACAGCGGACATACCCCAAGCGTGGAGGGCCAGTTCACAAGGACAAAGAATGTTAACAGCAGTACGGGAAGGTAAACGGGTCAGGCCCAGCAACACCAATCAAGCACATAGAAGCAGGGAGCTACTAAACTGGTGACGGCCACCGTCGCTGTCGCAGTCACTACAGAGCACGATCGAACAGAGCCCTAAGAACTGCCGCAGCGGGGGTGGGAGAGAACACTGTCAACGAGCACGGACCACGACAGAGACTGATCATCGCAAAAAACAGACAACCGCTACAGACCGCAACTGGCAAAGAGCATACGGAAAGCACATAACCTCCCTAAAGGTGCAAATACCCCCAGCGAAGGTCAGTGTACATCGGTAGATGGGGCGGACAAATACCGCAAACAGGAAGGGTGGCATCAACAAGAGCATCACGAAGACAACAAGAACAAATTCAAGATATGGCCCTCAATATACCACAACCTACCCAGGAGAGAAGGACGCCAGCGAGCCACACAAAGCAACAGGGCAAAGCCATACAACAAGCGCCGGTGAAAGAGAAAACCAAAAGGGCTCAAAGCGATCTCTCACAAGTGCAGAGATACCAACCCATAGCGCAGAAAGGGGGCAGAAGATTCGAGCTACAGCAAGCCAAGAGAGGCCTGCCAATCATGGCTGGGAACGAAGGAAAAATCACGCAGCAGTAAAAAAAAAACAAGGGAGACACGCTAACAGACTCTCCCATCAAACAAAGACCAGATATCAATAGCACACTGGACATGATTCTGAAAAAACTGGCGGAGGTTCATGACCTAGCCAAATCAACAAAACAAACTACGGATGCAATCCAACTAGAACTGGCCGCGGTCAGAGCAGACATCCACGCGACAAACAACAGACTGACGGTGGTGGAGCAGAGGGTTAGCGACATAGAAGACGGGGACCAACAGACAAATAAAGTCCTTATGGCACTAACCAAGACAACGGCAATACTCCAAAGGCAGACGGCGGAACTGGATGACCGTAACAGAGGGGGGAACATAAGAATCCTAGGTGTCCCGGAGGGGGAGGAAGACAATACAGGGTCTCGCATGGCCCTTATCGAAGACATGATCCCCAAAATTACGAACATCAAATTCGACCACCCTTTTGAGCTAGACAAATCATACAGAGTACCAGCCTTCAAAACTACGAATAAGGCGGGCCCACGCCCAATAATATGCAAGCCACTCCGATCAGAACATACAGAGGCTATATTTGGGGTGGCAAGGAAAAGCCAAAATATGCAATGGAACGGACATAGAATAATCCTCACACAGGATTACTCCAAGCCCACAGTAGACATAAGAAAAAGGTTCCTGGCCCTGCGAGACAAACTAAGGAGAGAGAACATATTATTCTCATTTGTGGGCCCTACAAGATTCAGAATAAGTGACAAAGGAAGAACGCACATCTTCGAAGATCCAACAGAGCTGTCCAGATATCTACAAGGACCCTCGCAACAAGAGATGGAAACCTCACAAGCAGGAACGAGCAAGAGAAGAGCCTCGCCAGACCCGAGAGTGGAATGATCAGGAGGAACAAAGATCAAAAATGTACAATTAGGATCAGAAACCGTATCTAACTCAGTACACATGAATCTACCTCAGGATTAAACAAAATGTCTACCTCAGGACTAAACAAAATGACCTAGCGTATCTACCTCAAAACCGATGACTTTTTACCAAAGAAACAAAAACTTTATCTACCTCGGGATGCTGAGAGGAGAGACAAAGACAAAGGCGAGCGTATCACCAGACGAGGGGAGTCAAGAGAGACTAAATTAACGGTATATCTTTTTTGTTAGCATAGATGTGGGCACCTGGAGGGGTGGGCATGGGGGAGAAGAATCATGGGGAACGAAATAGCCAAAGAGAAAACAAGGTAAAACGCACAAATGTTATGTAGGGACAGCGGAGAACGGGGCAGAAAGGGGGGAGAACAGTATTAGTAACACTGGCATAAGGAGTCAAAGTCTCCCAGGGGGGACGGAATGGGGATCTTGCCGTCGCACGTCCAGAATACGATGGTTTGGAACAGGCGGGGTGGGGTGGGAGGAGGGGAAGGGGGGAGGGAGTGTCTTCTATGTCTGTATTGTCTGTCTTGTATATACACTCTGATTCTATCCACTGTCTTCTATCCTATCTTAACCCTTATAGCTACTTTCCTACATACAAGAAGGAACATGAAACCAAGATCTGGTGGGAGGAACAGAAGACCCAGCAGGGGGAGACATAGATATTACCCACCTACTAGGCAGAAAACCCAAGCAAGAAGGAAGGGCATGAGCACACCACAAGGGGGGCAAGGGAAAACGGTGAACACCCAT
Organism: Triturus cristatus; assembly: GCF_964204655.1. NCBI lineage: Eukaryota > Metazoa > Chordata > Amphibia > Caudata > Salamandridae > Triturus > Triturus cristatus. The sequence goes on from NC_140583.1 coordinate 906,747,820, forward strand.
CATAGCAAATGTCACAAAACAACACAAACTCCTTGGTGTCTAACCTAAAGATAGTATCCCTAAATGTAAAAGGCCTCAACCACCCAGTCAAGAGGAAAAAAATCCTAGACTACCTTGCAAAGACAAAAGGGGACGTGTTCCTGCTGCAGGAGGCCAGTCTATCTCTAGAAGATGCCGAACGAGTTAGAGCGAGGTGGATCGGACAGGTGGCCTGTTCTCCTGCAACGGGGAAAAAACGGGAGGTGATCACTCTGTTAAATAAGAACTCCAAGATAACAATAGAGGACCAACAATGCGACGAAGCAGGGAGGATACTGGTAACGCTACTGAAAAGGGGAGAGGAAACCATACATGTAGTGAACATTTACGGCCCTAATACAGACAACACCGAATTCTGGGAGGGAGTCTCGAAGAGACTGGAGGCAATTCCCCAAAATGACCTAACAGTGATGGCAGGCGACTTTAATATAGCGCTAGACTACACACTCGACAGACAATCACAGTGCCACTCACTCCCCCCAAATGCACACACCATACTAAAGAACATATGCACCAGATTCAACCTCAAAGATCTTTGGCGACTACAACACCCTGACACTAGAGACTACACCTTCTACTCCAACCCGCAAAACTCATAGAGCAGGATAGACTACATACTAATCACAGGCACACACACTCACTTAATAGAACACACTGACATTGCGACGAGAACTATCTCGGACCATTCGTGCATCAGCCTACTGATGTGCGGACGACATAACGGGGACCCCCCACGTAGAAGGAGGTTCAATGAGCGACGTCTTGGCAGATCAGGATAACAAAAACAAAATAGAAGAAGCCATTAAAGAATATGTTAGACTTAACGATACACTGGACACTGACCCCAAGACCATATGGGACACACTCAAGCAACAATCAGGGGCACAATAATAGAAATCAAGGCCAAAATGAACAAAAATGCTAATTCACATTTGGCCAAACTAGAAAAGGACATCAAAAGGTTAGAGTCAATCCACATCACAGACACAAAGAACAGTAGCGCCCTAACAGAGCTTACAAAGAAAAAATACGAATACAACAAAATCTTGAGCGAGAGGGCCGGACTGTGGATAGACAAATATAAGGCAATTAACATCTGTGAGGCGAACAAAGCAGGTAAGATCCTGGCCTCTTACCTGAAACACAAACAAAGACAGCACACCATCTCATCAATCACCGACTCCCTAAACAACACACACACAAGACACAAGGAGATCCTACGAACATTCAGAGAGTTCTATCAAGAACTCTACAGAAAGGACCAATCTCTGGACCAGGTTGGCTGTACAGAATACCTAGACAGACTAAACCTCCCAAAGATAACGAATGAAGAAGCACAGACACTGGGACGGGAAATAAGCTCAGCAGAAATTGAGATGGCGGTCAAGTCTCTTAAAGACAACAAGGCACCGAGGCCGGACGGGTACATGGCCACTTTCTATGAAACGTTCCTAACACCCCTGCACCCAACTATGAAAAAAGTGTTCAATCACTGCGAGGGTGTGGGAGCGGTCTCACAAACCATGGCAGAGGCAAACATAATAGTTATCCCGAAGGAAGGCAAAGACACACAGCTGCCCCAAAACTACAGGCCCATCTCACTAATCAATGTAGACTGCAAGGTTTACGCCAAAATCCTAGCCTCAAGGCTAAACACGGTACTACCACAATTGATAAGCAACTCACAGGTAGGATTTCTAAAGTCCCGCGTGTCACATGATAACACCAGACTCCTGTGCCACATACTGGAACGAGCCACCAAGATTGACGAACCAGCGGTGACTATCACACTAGACGCCGAGAAAGCGTTTGACAGGGTATCCTGGTACTTCTTAGAGCAGTGCAAGCGGGCATACAACTTGGGAGAATCGTATACACTGAAAGTAAGGGCTTTATACGAAAACCCCAGAGCTCGAATAGTAGTCAATGGGGAGGTCTCAGAACCCTTCACCCTACAACGAGGGACAAGACAGGGCTGCCCCTTGTCCCCCTCGCTGTTTCTGCTGGCCTTGGAACCTCTGATCAGGGAAATCGGGGCCAATGAGGAGATGAGAGGGATCACCATCAATGAGATCACAGTCAAACTAGCCGCGTACGCGGACGACATTCTCATAGTCACAGAGAGTCCCAACTCCTCCATCACGGCACTCATGGAGACCATAGGAAAGTATTCAATCCACTCTGGCTACAAGCTAAACAAGGATAAGTTGGAATGCAAGCCACTTAACATCCACACCACTAGAGATATACTGGGGAACTCGGGCCTAGCCTGGCAAACCGGGTTCATCAAATACCTAGGGATACATTTCGGCAAAGACCTCAAAAGCACACTCGATCAAAATGAAAAGCTAAGGTTAGAAAAGACAAAGACGCTGTTGGAGGCCTGGTTGCCCACATTTATAACATGGTGGGGGAGGATAGAGACAGTAAAGATGATGATCACTCCAATGGTCAACTACCTGTTGGGTATGCTCCCTCTCATACTCACGGACAAGTTCCTCCGCAAAATTGACAAGATGATAAATAAATTCCTATGGCGGGATAAAAAAGTGAGGATAAGCCTTAAAAAAATAAGGCTAATCAAAAAACCGGGAGGACTAAATGCGGCAGACTTCAAAACATTCTAAACTGCCTTTTTAGCAAAACAGGGGGCCTACTGGGTCCTGCATAGCCAGGAACATACGCCGGTTTGGCTTACAATTGAGAGAGCCATACTAAACAACCTTTAGCCAATAGCTCTCCTCACAGCCAAAAAATAGACACAGGCCGCAAACCCAATACTCAACAACACAAGAAATGCCCTGCTTAAAATAGACCAAAACATGGAACACAGCGTAAAAAAACTCAATGTGGGAATCACTGTGGGCAAACACAAAGATAAAATACAGGGGGAAACCTCTATCCATAGATACATGGAAAACACTAGAAATCTCCTACCCAGCTCAGCTAGAAGAGGGGGAAAGCCCCTCCACCTTCAGCATGCTAAAAACAAAGCACAATCTACCAGACATAGAACTGTACAACTTCCTCGAAATCAGAACAGCCCTGTCCAAAGCGAAAGTCACTAAGCACAAGCCCTCAATCATCCAATACATGGCGAATCTCGACAGAATAGGCCATCAGGTTTCATACCTATACAGACTAAAACGACCCAGCTCCACCAAACTTAATGACAAAACAATGACATACTGGGAGAAACAACTCGGTTCCACACTCAGCGAGAAAGAACTCCACCTCCTCTGGTCCTCCCCCACGCAAAACAAAATCTCCCCGGTTTTACCACAGACAAAATTCTGTCTCCTACACAAAACTTACTGGACCCCGGCTCGCCTGGCGACTCTGGACCTGAGGGATAATGACCAGTGCTGGAACTGCGACAAGGAAAAGTGGGACCTGCCACATATTATCTTCCACTGTCCCAAAGTTAAAACATTTTGGGAGAAGATTTTCACCTTCATAAATAAAACACTAGGATGCACACTAAAAGCAGACTTTGCTACCCTTACCATCGCATTTATGACAACAGAGTTAGACTCACAACAGGACAGAGACCTACTGGACCTCCTACTAACAGCGGCAGTTAAAATAGTACTCACCAAATGGAAAGACACTTCCAAGGCAACTTTCAAGGGTTGGCTCAACTGGGTGACGTACCTTAGAGGCGCTGACAACACTGCCCTGCGAAACTCACCATGGAGACAACCCTGCAGGGGAATGTGGGCGTCCTTGGACGAGGTCCTAGACCCATACGATCCGCCATGAATAGCACTAACAAAATGAAACAATCGGCTCAAAATCACACCCCCACTGGATCAAGACACTATTGAGAAGAAAATAAACTTCTGGTATGCTACCTCTCCTTCTCTCTACCTTAATTCCTATTTCTTTCCCCCTTCACTCATTCCTTTCCTCTTACTGGAACAGTGGATAGGGGGACAGCCAAGCATATATAATCTGTAACTGTACTACCACTAACACAGCCAGTTTGGGCTGTCACCCTGTAACGTTAAAGCGTTGACGATTATACGTTATATGTTATATGTTGTAAAAAACAATAAAAATTATATTGAAATTAAAAAAAAGGATTTTGTGAGTCCTTAATTGCAAATCCTTAATATTTGCAATTAAGGACTCGCAAAATCCTAGCTTGATGCATGTGCCTGTTAGTCCCTGGAGAGCAAAAAAAAAATCCAATCTAGCAGCCGAATTATATTTTGCTGAGCAGCATGAGTATTCTTTTCTTTCTGGGTATCTAAACCGCCAGGAGTCTATCAGATTTAAATTTTTCTTACAATCCTTTAACGCTTCTCCTACCCGGGGTTTTTTCTGTTTCCTAGACCCTGCCGAATAATCTAACCTGGATTCTGTAGGCAATTAAAATCCCCGCCCAAAATAACCAAGCCAGGTATTAGTAACAATGCTTGGTGAAGATCCGTCAAGGGGGCGGGATTATCCTCTATTGGGGCTTAGATCGTCCCTATAGAGATCTTAATGTTATTTAATGTTCTGTTAACTATTAACCACCTGCCATCTTTATCCGTCTGTGAGTATGTGACCTGAAAAGGGAAGAATTTACTAAAGAAAATAGCTACCCCTCTCTGCACGCTGCTGAAGACGGATGGCAACTCCCCACCCACTGCTGAAACATATTAAATGAAAGTTTTCTCTTATCTACATAGTCGATCTCCTGTAGGAGAATGATGTCTGGGGAGTAATCTTTTAGCCATTCTTCAATAGCCCGCGCTTTAGTTTTATTTTTCAGGCCATTAGCGTTAAAGGAGAGAATTCTTACCCCCTCTCGGATTTCCTGCTGACTAGGTGCCATTACTGATAAAAAAAGAGAGGTTGGGTTAAAATATGCCTGAGCATTTCTTAATCCATTTGCTGAGTCAATCCTCTTTAGTACTAATAAATATAAACTGACTACCTGGCTAAAAATCTTAATAGTATTTGACAATCCATAAAGCGGAATAGAAGTCTGAATCGAGGAGCACTTAACCAGTAAGGTTGTAAAGCATTTAAAATGAGTATTCAATGTAAACATTCCTGTGTTTTTCTGTAGACACACAATCTCTTGGTACCTAGAAATCCTAAACTGGTGCCCAAGGAAGCAATAGCTCTGTAAAGTACCTAATCTAAAGATCCTATATCTATAAACCGACAGTGCAACTGAAATACACGATTTAGCCTTCCCCAAAAGGAAATTACATACCCCCATTCACTAAGCATCATATACATGAAAATCCAATAAGTAGCTCGATTAAAGTGCACATTGATGTACATGCTTGTGGCTTTCTCAATCCCTAATAGCCCTTGAACTTCCAAGCTTTCTTTCTTAAAACAATCTTGACATTGACTACCCCCTTGATTTCTTACTTGATTGGCCTGAATTTCTTCCATCTTAATGATGCTTAATTTTCTAAGGATGTGCAGGTTCTTTACATATGAATTTTCTTGCTTAATACCTAAATATAAAGTGCCAGTGCAATGTGCTAAAACTGTAAGCCATATAAATATAAAGTGACAGTGCAAAAAAGTGCTCAACGAGGTCTGTCCCTCTATCTTTTTCCAAAGGGAAATCAAATATTTCTGAGTTAAAAACCTAGTATGAGTGCATAACAAGTGCATTAATTCTTCTTGACAATGACCACCAGCAGCAGGAAACCTAGCATATGATACATGGTACCCTGTGGACGCACGTGCTCTTGGCACCTACACATCTTTGCTTGATACCAGGAAAAAACATGCCAGATCGAAATACTTAAGCTATAAGTCAAATAGATATAAAGTGACAGTGCTAATAAAACTATTAACAAACTAAAACAGCATATCCTTCTCACAACCTGTGGCTGGAGAAAATGCTTATGCATAATAAGATCGGTAAAACCAGGCCAAAATGTGCAAATAACATCAGAAGTGCAGACACTAACATGATGGCTAGAGCTCTTACTTGATCATTGTGTTTTTCTTTCCTACTCATTTTTGCTAGTAAATGACAAAAAATCAAACCTTGGCTCAGCAAAGTGTCTGTAAAGTGACAGTGCAACTCAAGTGCTTAACATAGGTAAACATTCTGACCTAGCGAATAGCATTGTTAAAGTGCTTTTCAGCATCAGCCTCCTTCCGCAGAAGGTTACCAAACATCCATCAGAGAATGCTATTTGCGAACAGCTGGAAATCGAAATCGCAGCTTGGTTGCAGTGCTTTTAATCGAGCAGGCCTCTAATTTTCATAATCCCTGTGGTAAAACTTAGAATATAAGCCATATAAGTATAACGTGACAGTGCAAATAAAGTGCTTAAACCTAAGTTGTGAAAGTGCCTGTGCAGGATAAGCACAATTATCATTTTTGACAATAACCCTCAGCGGCAGAGTATCCAGCATTAGGAAAACCAATATAAAAAGTAGTATCTAAAAAAGTACCTATGCATATGAACAGATCCATGGCGCTAGACCATAATGTGCAAAAAACCTCTAAAATGCGTACACCAATTTCCATACTGCCTTGGACTCTTACTTGAATGTTATTTATGTCCTTCCTAGTCATTTTATGATTGTCTCCAAATTTATAAGAACTGTCTCCTTTTTTTCCCCTATGCTTTCATTTCCCATCGTGTGCTCCTCCCCACCCCTAAACCGTACTCCTCCCTGTATGAGTGGAGAAGTAGCCCACAACTCCTCCCTTCCCCCCTTTTGATTGCTGGGTGCCATGTAGCTGCACCCCTTCCCTTGTGCACTTCTACTACTAGAGGCTAAACAGCCTCCACAGCCCTGGTGACCCTCGACCAACTAAATTCCCTATTTCAACACATTATTATTACAGAAGTCCCTACTCTACCTAATATTTCCAACTTCACTTACTTATATTCCTTCTAACAGCCCTATCCTAAGTTGGAAATGTGCCGAAGTAATTCTTGCACTTTCACTACATTATCAAATATGTGGAGTTTTCCTTTTGCCAGAACCTTCAATTTTGATTGTTGAAAAATGGATGCCTGCACACCATTTGACTTAAACATGTCAATCATTTTAACGAATTCCCTACGCCTCTTTGCTGACATAGCCGACATGTCCAAGAAGATTCTAAAATCCAGTACTTCTTGAGTAGACAATCTCCTCTTCAGGATAGCTTTAGTAAGAATCTTCTCCTTTATACGAAAATCCGCAAAGTTCAATGGGATAGTACGCAGAAATTTCGCTTTAGGAGAACTCAGGAACTCTGTGGGCTCTAGTAATAGTCAAGTCTCCCTCAAGTTCAGGAATTGCCTTCTTCAGAAGGGTCTCAACCTATTCACATACCTGGGGACCTTCAATGGCTTCTGTAACACCTACCAGACACAAATTAGATCTTCCATTGAAGTTTTCCATGTCCTGTAGCTTAGATTCCAGAATTTCTGCATTTTGCTTGAATTGGGCTAATTCCTGATCATGAGTTGAAACTTTATCTTCCAAATTGGAAACCCGCTCTTCTACCTCATCCAGATGTCCAGAGATTTTACCTAATGATTCTTCTATCTTCTATAAGAGCCTGGCATGTAATGAAGCGATTTCCACCACCTGCGAAATCCAGAGCTCCTTGATCTCTGAAAGGATCACTTCAAACATACTTTGAATCGCAGGATCCGTTTCTTTTGAGTTCCTAAAGGCTTTGTTATTGCTATCGCTCTGAGAGATCAAATTTAAGGGTTGATGTTGAGCTGTAGGTCCCTCTGCGTCATATAATTGTAGAGTGCGAGGAAGTGTAGGGTCAGAAGCCTGTGGTGTAGAGATTTGCAGTAGCGGTGTAGCTGAAGGCTGGCTGACGGGGGCTGCAGCTGTTGTCAAAAAGTGGGACTTAGAAAAAAGCGGAAACTGCTTACAGCAAGCAGGGGTAGAGAAGGACTCTGTTGAGGTCGTTTTCTGCGAGGGGGCAGTGCTAGTATATACTTCTTCTGTCCTCAGCTCGGTGAAGCCATGTCCCTGAAACTGAATAGTTTCTGGTGTTGCCTGATGAATGCCATTAGGCCCGTTTTCAGACATGGCGCCCTGACCCACATAGGACTGAGCTTTCTCCTGGGCAATCAGCTGTTGGACTTTCAAGTCCATTCTTTGTTGGGTGTTCCGCAAAAGGCGAGACTGCCTGCTGTCTTCTCTGTGCCCAGTTTGCCATGCTGCTTCCTCTGTGTTTCTGGCGGCTGATTCCTGATCTTAGTGCCTGCTATAGGGCTTGTGGCTGCATTCCTTTGTTTTACTTGGTGCATACTTCTGAGCCCCCCCTTCGAAGCTTCGCAGCTTCCTTTATCCACTGATCGTCTTCTTCCTTCTCCTGAGCCTCTATTCCTGACTTCACCTCAGTTAGGCTTCTGTCCACTTTAGAATGTGCCAAATGGCTGCTTTTTAATGAGTCATGCGTTTGGGATAGGGGGTGGGTGAGCAGCCTTCTATTTCCTCAGCTCCTTCCCTTGATTTATATTAATTTTGCTTTAAGTATTATTTAACTATAATATCTCTGTCAACATGTCTCTGTAAGCAAGGGGCTGTGACTCATGCCCGCTTTTTTTCCCTGCGAGGGAGGGCCCCTGTAATGCAGCGCCCTGGACCCCTAGCTCGTGGCTCACCTCCTCCCTTCCACGTTGTTTCAAAACTGCTCTGTTCCGCGCCGATGTGCAGGCCTGCCTCGGCCCGAAATCGCATCTGGTGCATCTATCCACAACGCTACTGTGGACCCATGCTGAGATGCCTGTCGGCCGTGCGGGGCACTCCTGCCTGAAGCCGCCGAACGACAAACACCACAGAGCTCCTCACCGCCGTCCTCCGTCTGCTGCTTACAGCTCACTGCGCCAGTGCTTCTGGGAGCGGGGAGTCACTGGGGAAAGCGCACTAGTCACGACGCATTGTGGGCAGCATCCAAGACCTACCTGTTCTGTTGCTAATAATATGCTTACATTTACATTCTGTGTAAAAAGTTGGGTTGTTGGTTGACTGGGGAGTAAACCCTGGTCAAGCAGCAACCCCAATCCTTATCAGGGTAAGGCACAAGCAAACACCAAATTAACCTGTACTCACCCCCTTGGTAGCTTGGCACAGAGCAGTCAGGCTTAACTTACCGGCAATGTGTAAAGTATATGTGCAACACTAAAAATAGTAAAACAGTGACAACACACCTCAAATGGGGCACATAACAGATTGCGACAAAAAGAGTATGTTTTAAGAAATAAGACAAGACTAGAATGACAAAAATCCAATTAGTAGAACCAGAGATATTGAATTGTAAAGTTTATAATAAAAATAAGGCTTAAAAGAACAAAGGCACTACTGGGGACATCTGGTCGCGCATGACTGGGAAAAGTTCACAAGTTCAAGCCAACCACAATAGAGTATGGGACCCAGTTAGGCCCATTGAACAGAGTACCTTAAATTCTGGTTGTGGAGCATTGCATGGATCCATGTCAACGATGCATAGCGCAATGAACCGTTTGCAAGATGCCTGTGATGCGAGATCCTGTTGCATCGTCCTTGAGGGTCACATCAACAGGGCTTATGGTGTGAAGTTCGATGTTGGGAATGCGAGGATACGATGCAGAGTCTGTCTTCATCGTCAAGACTGCCATCGACAAGAGATGGGTGGACCTGGTTTGTGGATGTGCTGCACTATTAAGGCGATGCGCCAGGTCCAAGACTTGCGGGGCTACAATGTGTGTCTTTTGCAATGGGTCCAATACACACAGAAGCAGCGATGCATCAGTTCTGCTCCAGGATAAGCCGCTCAGCCAAGGAGATGCATCGCTTCTTCTCAGGGATGCATTGCTCAGCAGAGAAAATGCGTTAATATTGCTGGTGAGCACCTTAGGCCACCTTTCAAGGGTCCAGTACTGGGGTGGCACCATTTGATAGGGTAGACACACAAATGGCAGATCCAGATGCAGGAGGTTGGGAGCCTGTTATGTCTTTGAGGCTTCAGATCAAGAAACCAGCCAACTAGCCCTTGAAGTCACTCTGGGTTCAAGAGATGCTGGTCCATTCCTTCTCACCGAGGCAAGAGGGCAGCAGGCAGCAGATCAACACAGCAAAGCAGGAGTCCAGCAGAGTGCAGTCCAGCAGTATGGCAGTCGTTCAGCAGTCCTTCTTCCCAGCAGAGTATCCACAGGTCCAGAAGTGCACTGAAGGGGTGGTATCTGAGGTCCTTCATTTATACATAGTTGTGCCTTTGAAGTGGAGAGATGCTTCTAGAGGCATGCCTTTGCAGTGCACAGATGTTCTGCCTAACCCTCCCTAGCTCCAGAGTAACTACTGGGGGTATGCAGCCCTTTGTGTGGGGACAGGAGACAGCACATTCAGATATAATTGAGGCTGGGCCCAGCTCCTCGATCCCATCCTGCCAGTATTGGCTCACTCAGTCATAACTAAGCTCCCACTGTGTGTGGCTGTCTAGGAGGAATACACAAAGCCCAACTGTCAACTACACCCATTCATGTGACCATAAGCAGGCTGAGGGCACTTAATGGCTAAGGCAAGAAAATTCCCACTTTCTAAAACTGCCATTTTCAGAATTGTAATTTAAAATCTGACTTCACCATAAATTAGGGTTTCAAATTAGGATTCCCGAGACACCAAACATGACTAATTCATATCTTCCCATTTGGAAATTGTGCTTATATAATGTAATAAGGTAATCCCGATGTTATCCTATGGGAGCTGTAGGCCTTGCTGTAGTGAAAAACAAATTTAAGAGTGTTTTACTACCAGAACATGTAAAACTTAAAAGTGCATGTCCTACTTTTTAAATATATTGTACCCTGCTCTCTGGGCTGTTCAGGACCTACCTTAGGGGTGACTTATATGTTTTAAAAAGTAAGGTTTGAGTCTGGCAAAAGGCTTATTTTATCAGGTCCAAGTGGGAGTTTAAACTGCACACTCAACCCTTTCACTGGCAGGCCTGAGACATGTTTAAAGGGCTACGTAAGTGGGTGGCATAATCAGTGCTGCAGTCCCACTATTAGCATTTAATTTACTGCTCTCTGCACTGGTAGTGCTCTTTACTAGGGACTTATAAGTAAATTAAATATTGCCATGTTTAGAGGAGAGAGTACATGCACATTAGCACTGGTTAGCATGGTTAGAGTCCCAAGGCCAGCAAAAACGAGATCAGAATAAATGGAGGAGGAATGCAAAACATTGGTGGGGAAGACCACCCTATGGCTGACAGGCCTAACATTCTGTATGTATCTTGCTACATTTGCTGCATTTGATAAACAGAGGTCAATTGTCCAGCTATGTCTTCTAACAAATTGCTGCTTACATTTTTTTAACTTGAGCATTGGAGTTTACAACTTCCTCTCTTATTGCAGTCAGAGAAAGAAAAGTAAAGTGAAATATGTGACAATCTTGCTGTGGTTTGGGGAGTGTGAAAAGAAAGGCTGCAGGATGCCACTTTTTTTGTATACATAAAAATGTAAATTGCTGTAAATGATTGGTTCACAGTTAGGAGAGTATAAATGAAGCAAATTATTTTGTAATTCTAAAGTGTGATGGAAAAAAAAACTTAATAGAATCAACCCGAATCAAGACACTTTCCTTGGTGATGCACAATGATATATATTCACGAAAACTCGATTTCCACACATTATCTTCTATGTACAATATAGTTTTAGCAGTAAAACTGCACGTCTATGCAAATTTAGTGACCATTTCAATGGAAAATGTGCGCTTTGCAAATGACAGTGCTCTGCCACACGATACTTTAGTTACATTAAAAAATCACCTGCCTCATGCCCATTATAGCTTGGTAAGTCAGGAAAGCTTGCTGTTCTAAAAATTGGGTTGTAGTTCTAAAACATTTGGGAAGCACTGAACTAGGGGAATATGTCCCCAGAAAGACTTGCAATTACGCAATTTAGAAATCTATGTTTTCCCCATGCCCTTATGTCTATACAGAGGATAACCTATATTCCTCTAATAAGAATTACCAACACCTTTGGTATGGCATTAACCACAAGTCCCGAAATGAAAGCCTTAAAAGGAGCACTACTTTCATAGACTGTGTGTGATTACACTGGAGTGGACTTGGCGGTTATATTGACCAATTTCTGCTCCAGCCAAGACGGAAGACATTTGTTCTATTAGATCAGGTTTTGAACCGGCAGATATTGATTCTAAACCTAGCTATGGGACCTAGCAAAAGAATCACGTGGATCTCGAGAATTCATTCTATGTTCCTGTACTTGATAATCCACATGTCTTTAACTTGAGAAGCAAGGTGCCCAACTGTGATGTCATGTACTTACCCATTTATTGGTTCTTATACTTCTGCCTGTAACATCCAGGTTTCTTGAATCAGATCTCCCCACCACCACAAGGTTATTATGTGTGGCATCTCATGTCTGGCATGCTCCTGCTATAATAAAGATCTTTTGCTGCTCCTGCTTTCTATGGCCAAATGATATTATATATTTACATTAAATAATTCAAAAAAGAACAGTGGTGGTTGTGTGTTGAACCTACACTCAGAATTTAAGGGTCACCACACAATTTCACTGCTATTAAATTGTCAACATGTCTTCTTTCCTCCGACCCAATGCGTACATTTCTAAAGCCTCAAAGAGATATGATTATGTTCTTTGTGGTTTTTACAAAAGAGCCATGAGTTTCCCCTTCGGTAACCATCAATTAAAACACAGGCCTAATTGTGATTTCTTTAAGACCTCAAATGATTTCTGTGTGAACCCTAATATAAATTCTTAAATCCTCATCTTTCCTGCAGTGTTAAATAAGGCTTCCTATGTAATATCCATTCTTTTGTGATAAGCTTTCAGCAGGATTAATCACAAATACAGTTGTCTCTTCTTCATCTAGCATGATGGTTTTATCTGTACGCAAAACACTTGTTTAAAGGGCACACAATTTGGAGCCTTATCACAGCTAATAACCTTATATATTTCCCAGCACAGCAAGTTATTGATAATAAGTCATACGTACACAGTAAAAATACACAACTTTTTTTTCATTTTATTGTTTATTACATTTTCTAGGGTCATAGTACAAAATCGATAAACAGGTACAATTCATACAGGATGAAACATCAGAAAAGAGCAATCAAACAGGGGAAGTAAAATCAATAAATTTCCATCATTAATTCATTTCTGGCACATAGATTTGTCAATACGCTAACTGAGGGATTATAATATATAACAAGAGCTTGCTTGCCCAATAAATTACACCATTTGATTTATCCAGTTAATCATTACCAGCAGTGATAAAATCCCATCTAAAATACTTTATCTAAAATATTTATCAATGAGATAGGTCTAGATGAACCTACGTCATCAGCTTGTTAGTCCTTTTTTAAGAAAACCACAATATTAGTCATATTCCAGCTATCTGGAATGGCCCCTCCAGTCTGAATAAATTGTATAACATGATAAAATGGTGCACTCAGTATTTCTCTAAATGTTTAAAAAAAATCTCTATAGTGAGCGCGTCCTCCCCAGCAGCCTTAGCCAATGACAGGGCCATAAGTGCAGTCTCAATTTCCAGTTGTGAGAATTCTGTCTGCAGATCACATGCCTGCTCCACTGTAATAGAGGGTAAATGACACAGATAGATTTACTCCCTGCACTTGTCAATATCAAACACTTGTGACTGGCTATATAGCCTACCGTAAAACTGAAGTGTTCAACGGTGAGGTTATGTTTAGTGTAAGGCCAACCGTCTAATCCCTTAACGGCCTGAATTCTACCCTTCGTTTATTGTTCTGCAATTTGGTATGCTAATACACAGCCGACCTTCTCCCCATATTCATACTGAAGCTTCTTATACTTTACAAATCTAGCTGCCACCTGCTGTTTCAATCTGCGTTCAGCATGAGATCGCGTTTCTAGCAATTATCTGAATACTTGGCATTTATCATTAGCACCATGTGTAATTTTAATGATGTGCAATAACTCGAGTTGGTGAACATTTTGATGCAGAGTATAGGCTTCTTCAGTAGCAACTCTATTTTGCTTAGTCACATAATGTACCATTATGTCACGAACATATGCTTTCATAGCATCCCATACTATTGTGGGGAGGGTTGATCCTCTAATAATAATAAAAAATTCCCTAAGTAAGCCCGAGGTAGACTGTATACACTCACTCTTGGTCAATAAATGGAAAGGGAAAGTGAACCTAGAGCTATTGGGCTTATCCCACCTCAGGTCTGCTAAAAAATGAAAATAAATAGGGGTGTGATCTGAAACTACCCTTGGGCACACAGTCATTTCCATATTATCTACCAGCATACGCTTAGAAAAAACCATGTCAATCCTTGAATACTGCTTGTGTGGGTGAGAATAATATGTATAACCAGGGTCGAGTGGGTAGAGAGTCTGCCAAGAGTCACATAGACCATGTAGCTTAATCAGATCATTAAGGGAGGCCCTAGTTCTAGGTTTACGAGAGATAGGCCTATGGCTAGTAGAATCAATACTATAGTTCATTACATAGTAAAAATCACCCATAAGAATCAGTTCACCTGCCCAAAGCAACAATTCAAATGAAAGTGTATCAAATATTTCGGGGTTGTCAACATTTGGTCCATAAACAACACATAGCACATATTTAACTGAATGTAAGATCAATTGTACCAATACACAGCTACCCCTAGGGTCAGCCGCAGTTCTTAATAGCTGACCCTGGAATTTTTGGGAAGAAAAGTCAGCCACCCCCGAATCGATGTGCAAGGAACAATATCGTAATCCAGCTGCCAAATGGGGTTTGTAGTATCCAATCTCCTCTTGGACCAATTGTCGCTTAGGCCGTGCATTAATCCCTGATACATTCCAAAACCTACATAGAATCTGAGCCACCTTATCTATCTATACAGTAAGAGTCTCAATTCCCCCATCTTGACAGTCCAGTACAGACTTTGCATAGTGATTAAAAACTTAGCATACATCCTGTATGAAACACTTGTCTGTGACCAATTTCTCCCACAAACACCCCCACCACTGCACCAACCCCTCCATAGATGAGCCAACCTGGCAGCAGAAAATACTCATTGATACCCAACTTGGCCCTCCCCTGCAGACCACTCAAAACCCCCAAACCAGACCAATCCCCCATTGCCCTAAGTAAGAAATTACCCAAATCTGGGCCTATTGATTAAAAGTGGCCCACAATAGAGCCCCAAGCCCATCCACCCCTGACTCCCCAGCCGACCACCCCACCACCAAGAAAAAAAAAATAGAAGAAAAGAGATAAAGCAGAGACCAGACAGAAGCATGAGAGCAATAAGACATGGAAAAAGGAGGGAAAAAGAAGGGAAATAGTATTCCAGCTTGTCATCCATCCCCTTAAATGACATCAACATCCGAGAATCCACTCCGAGAATCCAACCTATTTCAGTGTAAGGTTCATCTCAAGTATGCTTATTTGCCCCCTTTATACAAGCAAGAGCCTGTGCAGCATCTTCTTTAGAAAAGCACATCTGGGAGCACCCATCCTTAATAATTTTAAGGTGAGCAGGTTACTGTAGAAACACTTGTGCACCGGCATCCTTCAATGGATCCATGACCTGTTGCAGCTTCCATCTCCCGTCCATTTTAGACCTACATAAATCTGATTGGGCAACAATTGACATGCTGTTGACTATGACCGGAGATTTGGGTCGGGCAGTAAGAGAGATGGCTTGTCTCAAAAGAAAATTCCCAATGTATATCAGCATAGGATGTGGCTGTAGCCCCTTTGCATTAGAGGCACTACGGTTGAGGGGGAGCCGAGGAGCACACTGTATCCGTGAATCCCAGTCCCAGTCACTCAGATCCCGGAAAGCCCTTCTGAATAATTGCACCATACACTGCAGAGGATCAGCGCCTTCCTTACCGTCAGGTATCCCAAAAACCCTCAGATTGTTTCTACTATTCCGATCTTCGTGTATAGGAATTTGAGCTGCCTCTTGTGGCTCCCTACAGACTTTTTTTTTTTTAATTTATTTATGATTTTAACATAACATACAGCAGCGTATAGCATTACAATGTGCGAAGAGCCATAGTACATTCCAGTGGTTTCTGTTGCTTGGCACCCCATCGGCGCCATCCGCAATTTAGTCATTCTTTTAAGCCATACCAATACAAAAAAGAAAGTATATACAACACATATCGTACTGTCATAACATTCTGCGTGGGCTAGGGGTAGTTTACTAGGCACATTGCAATCAGAGACAAGCAATCCAACCCCCCGGTGTCAGTATTCAAGAATATATTCGGCCATCCGGACCCACAGATCCACCAAGTTGTGATCTTTGCCAGCGAACCCTCCTGCACAACAGCCCTGTCCGTCTCTACGCTGTTGCCTGCGGAGTAGCATTCCCATCTACCGAGTCATGCATGAGTAGGTATCCCGCAGCGGTTGCCATATATCTCTGGGTTTGGAGGCAGTTGGTACCATCTCGGCATAGATAGCAGACTGTTCTTGACAATATGTTAGGTCTGCCAACCACTCTTTAAATTTCGGGGCCCTGCCCCTACCCCATTTACATGCCACCCTCCGTTTAGCTAGCAGCAATGACGTTGCCAGAAATTTCCTGTAGGCGCTAGGTACCTTTGCCGTGTATCCTAACAGTGCCGTCAGCGGACTTTTCTCGATTTCCCCACCCGTCATCTTCTCTAGGGCCTCTAGCACTTGTTCCCAGTACTCATGTATTTTCGGGCATTCCCACGCTAAGTGCAGGAACCCTGCTTCCGATTGATGACATCGCTCACATCTGTCAGTTGTGGCTAATTTAAATTTGTGCTTCTTAAGTGGTGTGTAATAAAGACGGTGCAGGTATTTATAGTGTATGACTCGCAGCCTACAGCTCGCTGATATCCGCGCCGTCTGCGAGCAGCAATATTGCCACTGTTCGTCAGTGAGTTCCTCCCCAAGCTCCTCCCCCACTGTACTCGCGCCGGGCAGGTGTCCCCGTCTCTGTTAGACCGTATAGCAGTGTATAAAGTAGATACTAGATGTCTTCCATCTTTGGAGGTGAGCAGGTTGTGCAGCGGAACCAGACTTGGGGGCTCCTGCGGGAACTCCGGAACAATCGAACGCATACCCTGTCTTAGGCGGACATACAGGAACACATCCAATGGTGTGCACTGCACCCCTTGCGAAAAGTGTTCTAATGTGCGAAATTCCCCAGCGTGAAACAGGTCTCCCCATGTGGAGACCCGGACTCGCCGACATAACTCCAAAAACCCCTTCTCCTGCAGCAAGGTCAACTTGGGATGATATGTCAGCGGCAATCTGGGGGAATACAGTACCGGCACATCCAACAAATCCGCTATCTTATTCCAAGCATCCACCGTGCTTGTGATAGTAGTTGGTGGCGTCGCGCGGGACCGCGCAGCCCCATGTATCAAGCCACTCAGTGGGATCGGGTCTGCCAGCCAGTCTTCCACCGCTATTTGCGGCATATATCTGGGGGGATATATCCAGTAATAGGCATAATGCGCCTGCGGCTCAGGAAATAAAGTTCGAAATCAGGGATATCAAAGCCCCCCTGATCATACGGTCGTATTAAAGTCGTCCATTTAAGTCGTGGCTGCTTCCCTCCCCACACTAGTCGAATCAACTCTGAGCGCAACACTTTAAAGAAATGCTGCCCGGGGTAATACGGTATGTTGAGGAAAAGGTAAAGTAACTGCGGTAATACAATCATTTTAATGAGGGAAGCCCTCCCCGCTAGCGAGAGCAGCAGCGAGATCCAGCGTGTAACGCTGGCCGCTAGTCGCGTGATAGCCGTACCATACTTAGCCCGTATTGTTTCCTCTTTATCTCTGGTGATCTGTATGCCCAGATATCGCAAATCACTATCGCACCAGTCCAACGGAAAATCTAAAGGAAATCTAGACACCGCCGGTGTGAGAGGAAAGAATTGCGACTTTCCCCAATTGATATTGATGCCCGAAAGTCTACCAAACCGGATGAACTCACGTAAAACAGCGTTCGTATTCCGCTCTGGGTCCCTGATATATAGTGTCATGTCGTCAGCATACAACGAAATTAGTAGCTGCCGCATGCAGCACCGAAATGCCTTATCTTGATGAACTTGGCGTAATCTGGAGGCCAGTGGCTCCACAGCTATGGCAAACAACAGGAGGGATAGGGGGCATTCCTGACGAGTGCCCCTCGAGATTGCAATTGGCTGGGACATCTGCCCATTTATTAAGATCTTGGCAGTAGGGCAGGTATATAGTAACTTGATCCAGGATAAGTAAACAAGCGGGAATCCCATTTTCTGTAGGACCCCAAATAAATAGTCCCACTCTACAGAATCGAATGCCTTGGTAGCATCCAAAAACACTGCGGCCAGAGGAAACTCCGGGTCTACCGTCTGCATTAAGGAGAATAAAGTCCTAAGGTTATGGGAGGTATTCCTACCCAGCACAAACCCTGATTGGTCCGGGAGTACTAACTTCTCCATTAGTAGTGCCATTCGGTTAGCTAGCGTTTTCGCTAAGATTTTGGTATCGCAGTTTAATAACGATAAAGGACGATAAGAGTCAAAGGACTCAGGGGGCTTGGCAGGTTTCAGCAGAGACGTAACTATCGCTTCCCTCATCGAGGGGGGGAGGACACCCACCTCCAAGGATTCGTCATAATCCTCTTTCAACACTGGCGCCATGATATCAATGTATTGTTTATAAAATTCTGCTGGTAGACCATCCGAACTCGGGGCCTTCCCGTTCTGCAGTTGCATAATGGCATCTCTAATTTCATCCACGTCCAGGGGGTGCATAAAAAGTTCTCTGTGCGCGTCACTCAGCCAAGCCAACGCTATATCCCCCACAAAGTCATCCAGCTCCGGCACCCCCTGCCGCTGGGATGTGTATAAAATTCCGTAGTGTGCGATGAACGTGTCTAAAATGGCTGGTGTGTCACGCTTCAGCAGCTCCCCAGGTCCTTGTATTTCTAGAATGTAGGTATTGAAGCACAGGCTCCTCGTAACTTCAGCTACTGCCCTGCCCGGCCTCTCCCCCTCACCGTATTTGCGAGCTGTCCAGTACTTGCCTCTAAATTTAGACTCTCTAAGTGCCGCGCCCTCATAATCAGTCAGTTTGTCCCGAAACTGCGCCTGCACTGAGCCCGCCTCTCCTCTCCCCATCCGCCTCTCCAATTCTTGCAGTTCCCGTTCTAGCTTACGCAGAGTATTCTGCAGGTCCCGCAACACCCCAAAGCTTTTTGACATGCAGAAGCCCCTGACCGTCACTTTGAAAGCTTCCCATATCAGCTCAGCGCTATCCACTGATCCTTTGTTCCGGATGAAGAAATCCTGAATCTCCTCTCCCAATTCTGTCTAAAATACCATATCCAACAATGCTGTGGGCTGCAATCTCCACCGCGGCCTAGGGCTACCATACCCCGGCGGAGTGATCCCTAATTTCACCGGACAGTGGTCTGAGAATGTCCTGGCTAAGTGCGACACACTGCAAATGGACGGCCCCAGTCCCCTAGACAGCAGACAGTAGTCTATCCTTGCCCAAGTCCCTCTATAGGATGCGTTTCCTCTTCTCCCTGCGGATGAGTATATCTCCAACCATCTATGAGCTCGCCCTCAGCAATGATCCCACTAAGCACCTCCTGGGCCTGCGTGTAATGGTGTGCGGCCGCATTAGATCTGTCATAAAGTGGGTGTAGAGCCACATTAAAATCACCACCCCAGAGGATATGGGTAGAGCCGGCATTCAGTATCTTGCCCCATAGTACAGTAAAAAACTCAGGGCTATCGGTATTAGGCCCATAACAGTTCACAATCGTGACAGAATCCCTCCCCAGCCTGCCCCATGTGATAACAAACCGACCCTGCGGATCCACCTCTACTCCCGCCATCTCGAAAGGTGTCTGTTTTTTAAATAAAATGGCAGTGCCTCGAGCATAGGAGGAGTATGATGAAAATAATCGTCAGTCTACCCATTTACTAGCAAAGGTATTAATCGCTTTCGGATTAATATGAGTTTCCTGCAGCAAAGCTATTTGTATATGCTGCCGGTCCAGATAGGCCAGAACCTGCCTCCGTTTTCTCGGATCCCCTAAGCCCCTGACATTCCACGACATCACATTCAGTACATCTCTATCCTCCTGTGTCATTACGCCCGTGCCCCACCATCCACCTAACACATTGTATATACCTGTACAGTGGCAATCCCACATATGGCTCAAACATAGTACCACCCAGCCACCACATTTCTGACTCTCCGCAAACTATACGTTCCCCCTCCCAACCCTCCCCCACCCACTGAAACATCCCAAACATGTCAGCAATAAGTTCCCCACCCCCCACCCCCCATCGCTCCTGCACCAGAACCACACAGTCTAGAGAGTCCCAGTTAGCACTCAAAATGCAAATGGTAAGGAGCAAAACCCAACTACAAAACAACAAAGGGGATCTCCCAATTGGGGGATGCATCCAGGTGGCTCACGGAAACCTCCGCTCAGTCCAAGTGGACACAGCCGTCAGCCCGTCCCTGGAGAGTGTTCGAGGGCATCCAGCTGTAACATAGTTCGATAGTTCCTGCAACGCGTGTAACTGTTCTCAAAAAAACCCATCAGCTTGTCCGTTCAGTGAGCGCCCCAACAGCACCATGTCTAAGCTCGAACTGGGCCATGGCGCCCTTCCTTGAGACAACATCAAATGGCAGCGAGCAGCATGTAGAGCCAACGAGCACTGTACCAACCACAGATAGGATTAAGGGGACTCTTCCTGCGACCCCGCCTGTCGTCGCGACTTATGGAGCCGCTTTAGAAACTCTTCTACCTGCTGAGGCTTTATAAAAAAGGTTTGAGTTCCCTGATGCGTAATGCGCAGGCGAGCCGGATACAATAATGCATAGTCGATCTGGGCTTGCCGCAGCTTCTGCTTCACCGCCGTGAACTTTCTGCGTTCCTCCTGCACATTGAGCGTGAAGTCCGGGTACATAGTGAAAGATATCCCTTCATAGGACAGCTGTTGCTTCTCTCTGGCCACCCTCAAGGCAGTATCTCTGTCCCTATAGTTCAGCAAGCGCGCAATTATGGGTCTGGGTGGATTGCCAGGGGCCGGTCTCGGGCCCAGCGACCGATGAGCCCTTTCCACTATGAAGTGGGTAGACAGAAGGCTAGGCCCCACCACTGCTGTCAGTAACTTCTCAACGTAGTCTCCCATCTTCCCGGTATTCGTACTTTCCGGTATACCTAAAACGCGGATATTATTGCGCCTACTGCGCGCTTCAATGTCCTCGCACTTAGCCGCTATGACTTTGAGAAGCTTGTCCATTTGCGCCGTCGTTTTCTGTACCTGAGTCGCGGTGTCTTCCACTTCGGAAATGCGGTGCTCCGCTTCCTTGAGGCGTCCTTCATGCCCCTCTATCGTGCGGGCTATCGCGTCCATGCGGTTGCTGATCGTGTCCACCTTATCCGCAATGGTCGCAAATCCCTGCCGCATTTCCAGTAGCATTGAGTGAAGATCCACTCCCGGTTGTGACCTAGGATCCGACTGTGAGTCTTCCACCGTCTTTTCCCGTACCGGCGACTGCTGCTTTGCGGGCTTCTTGCCTTCAAACTGCAGTCGGGATTGACGTGCGTCCGGCTTCCCCATCTCGTCACCACTCCCCTCACCGCCAAACACCTCGACTTCCAACGCCAACCAGCGCGAAGTAGGCACCACCCCCTCCTTGTCACACTGCTGCGCAGGTCCGCCCCACACTGCTCTGGGCCGCAAGTCACAGGTCACTCTACGCAGTTCTCTTAGCGCATATATCTGTCCGCAAGGGGAGGTGGGGCCTTCAACCTCTGTCCCACTGATCTAGTAGGCCACCGCGCGGCGGCTCCCAACGCTGTCCCCCCTCAACCTGCGCGCCAAGCAATATATCACAGCGGTTGGCAAGAGGCATCCACCGGCGAGGCCAACACCCTCCTCATCAGTCCACCGCAGTCACAGGCGAACTCCAGAGCCGTAGCGAAGTCCTCCACATCAACAGTCTCTGTGGTGGCGGCACCCTTCACTCAGCTGCTCCCCGGCCCATGTCACCACGCCCGTCCCCACCAGCGGCGGAGCACAGGTCCAGAAAGCCAGGCGTCCCCCACACCGCAGGGGCTCCCCTCCTCTCCAAACGCCGACTCCTGGGCACAGCCAGCCAGCTTGTAGTGCACCCCGGGCGCTGGGGTCACGATCCGGTGCCCGCCCTGAGGCCTCACTTCGTGCTTCGGGCCGTTACGCCTGCGAAATGCGTGCAATCTGGCACGCGCGCTGATCTCCAACACCGGAGGGGGTGTCACCGGGCCGGTGAGCTCCCAGTTGCACCGCAGCCCACCCCCGTCCCACGGCGGCCGACAGCAGAGAGCTGCCGCGCATGCCAGGACTCACCACAAGGCCCCCAGTCTGTCCGCTGTCTCACAGCACGGCCTGCCTCTCGCGTATAAGCCGCGTCTCTCTGGTGCCTCACCCCGCCTCTCCACAGCCTCGATCGCCGGCCAGCACTGCTCCCCGCTCCGCCGCGGCTCCGCCTCACATGCCAGCGAGCCTCTCCGGCGCTGCACTGCGCTCCCCCAGGGGCCCCTGTTGTCGAGGGGTCGATGCGCTCTATTTCTCGAGCGTCCGCCGCCTCGGAACCAGGATAATTATCGGATTACAGAGCTGGACTGCGGGAGCCTCACAACGTGGCGGCCATTCCGGACGTGCGCCATCTAACGCCCCCCTGGCTCCCTACAGACTTAGTTGTTTTTGCCACCATCTCCTCATTACCGGCCACTCTTTGCTGCAAATCACTCAAATCTGTCCTACGATTACTGACCTGCCCAGAGACTACCTCCAACGATTTTTGCATCTGCGCATTGTCTGCTCTTGCCTGAGTATAGTAGGCCTGGGCCTTGGCCCGCTGAGTCTGTAAGGCTACCAAAATAGATCTTAAAGATGGTCCCTGCAAAACCTCTTCCATCTCGCTCATCAGCTCCTTAGTCATAAACAAAGGAGAATGATCTTTTAATGTCCTAGAGGATATATCTGAGGGAGAACCGATGTTTGGGGTGGAGTGAATTTTCTGGGGGTATTGTGCTTGTGGCTCAGAATGTTGTGGTCTGCCAACTGAGCCTAAAAATGGGGCAGATAGTCGATTAATAATTGATTTAACTTCCCCCTCAGAGGTCACCACTTCCTAAGTGGGCTACACTTTGCACCCTGATAACTAGCCCTGCCGGGCTGCTGATGCTTTGCAGATTTTGCCAAAAGGTGAGTCATAGCTTGAGCTATGGATTTTCTCTACTTGAGCTGTCCCACTGTATTCCATTTTTTGAGATGCATACCCCCTTGAATAGAAGTGACCTCTGCTTGCAAAACATACAACATGTCCTTCTCAGACTGCATTATTGAGACCTCTGAGTTCGCTGAAGCAGGTTGATGGTTACTATCACTTTCAGCAGGTTTTTTAAAAATCCACCTCTGCCCCTGCCTGAGAAGGATACTATAACACACCCCACCTTCCTCTGGTTAGTAAGCCCTCCTCACACCCTACATCTTCCCCTGAACATGGCACAGCTGAACATCATCACACATAACCCTCCAGGACTGCTGAAGAGTACCAGTACTTACATGTGCTGACTGTGTAGCATCCTGCAAAGCGTCTGGGGAGGCTACCTGCACAGTTGGTACTCTGCTGTCTGCAGGTAAAGCCCTTGTTTGAAGAGGAACCAAGAAGCCAGGGCTAGAGGATTGCGTTGGGTTCAAGATTGGATTAACACTGCTGTGGCCATACACATGATTCTGCTCCAAGTCTCGGTCCAAGTCCTGACCCTGGCCCCGTTCCTGGAGTAATGATGGTGTGGGCGTACTTGCTGGTGTACTTACAACCGCTGCCGCTATCAGGGTTTCTGCCAGATGGGCTACTCGTCCTGGGGTCAATTCCTTAGAAGCGGCCTCAAGCAAGTCCTGTGCTGCCCCTGTTTTGAGTCATTTTAGGATAGGGCGTACCACTTGTGAGGGTATAGAAGCCAGGGTTGTAACTGCTGGGCAGGGTCCTACAGCCTCCTCTTCCTGGGTGGCAAGTTCCTAAGCGTGAGTTCTTGCTGCCCCTCGTGTCTCGCAGGCTCTTCGGGAAACACAGGTTTTTGGTAGGGCAATTGAAGAGGACTGAACAATGGCTCTCATTAAATAAAAACGGGTGCATACCACCAGGTAAACTTGGCCGCGTGCTCGTCTTCCACAGAGCCGCAGCATCCACAAAATAAACAGGGAAGAACACAGCCTAGGTGACAACTTCATCCAGCCACAGCCTGTGACGGCCTGAGAACGCTGTCGCAGAGGCAGCATTCAGTGTGCTGTGTTGCTCCTGAGATCATGGAATCACTGGCCTTGCGGTGGTGGCAGAGAGCGGGGAAGCACGGAGCAGATCAGAGCTCGTGGCAGAATCAACCTGCCATTTTCCTTCAAAAATAGACATCTTTCATCATTAACTATGCTACAGTTTGATGTGTTAAGTACTCAGCAATCTGAGGTGAGTGAGTGCTACTGGGTCCACGTTTAAATGAGCACCATTGAGCTAGGTAACAAGAAACATCTGCAATCTGTTCAATACCCTCATGAGACCCCATGGGGTAAGCTTGAGTTAGAAAATACGGACCATACGCTATGTTATGTTATGTTGTGTTATGTTATGTTATTTTATGTTATGTTGTGTTATGTTATGTTATGTGATGGTAAGGTATGTTATTATCCCACTGGTCCATTAAACAGACTCAAAACCCCTAAAATTATTTATCTAATTGATGCTTCATTACAATGGGATGAGCAGCCATCTTGGGTCACACAACTATGTATTCAGTCAAGTACAGTGCTGATGTTCTGGATATTTTTTAATAAGGGAGCTGCTTCAGCCCTGTGGGATAATATTATAGCCCCCTCCACCTTTAAATACCATGCATAGGGCTGACACATCATTATGACTAAGTTTTTTTCAATTGCAAAATAGCCTTTTCATTTACTCATTCCTCTTACACATTGTAAACATTAGGCACTCATTATGAATTAAGCTATCCAACTGGGAGGGTTGATCCAGGGGATACCGCCAAGGTCATTCCAAAAGCCTGATGTCTCTGGGTCTGCCTGATATTTCAGGGCCCAGAAACACCAGGCTCAGTTTCAAAAGGTGCAAATGTTCACACGTTGAAACTGTTGCAGGGACAGAGGCTTGTACTGCAGACAGGAGCAAAGACCTGAGGTCCATGAATTGCCATTGTGGACCAGACAACACTTTCCTCAGCCTAGCCCAATCCAGATAATCGCTGCCCAGAGGAGCTGAAAAATGTCAGTAGATTTGTTCTTGAAATAGGAAAAAATATGAATTTTACATGCTGTTCCTGGGTCCATAAGCCTGCCTATTCCCCATTCTGGGACAAAACTCATAAATGCCAGTTTTTACCAACTGGAACTGGAGATTCCAGTCACTGATATCCCTGCGCCAAATTCCAGCAAACTTGAGAGCGCCTTAGTGGTTTAATGCATGCAGCACCTCTTGTGTGTGCCATCTGTTTTACAATCTGTTCATGAGTGATTTCATGTTTCCCATATAAAGGTCAGATGTCCCCCTCTTTATGACGTGCACCTTTGACAATGCAGCTAGGCAGTGTGTGAGTACTGTTCTGGGAATGATTGAAGTCACCGCCTTAATGTTATGCAATTTATTTGTCTGTGATGAAATATTGTGTACCCCACCTCATTGTGAGTATTTGAAAATGGTTCCAAATTTGTTTGAGAATATACAAAATTATGTAATTTTAAAATCTTCACTATAGTTTTTTAAATATTGAATGTTTTTTTAATTGTACTAAAGATGATGTTGCTTTACTGTCGTGTTCTTCCTATAAAAAGTATGCAGGATCTGCGCGTTTAGACAACATACACTGTAGGATGAGTGTCAGACAAACTCTGATCACCCTCACCAGGTATGTTGGCCTTTTGTACCTACTAGCTCACAGTGCCACAAGAATCTCCTGGCAACCACTGATCATGACAACCGTGATCCCTTTGGACTGTGGAAACAATATACTACCTTTCGCTCAGTCAACCGTGCTTACTTAGTCTGTCTCAGAGAAATACACAGAATAAGCAGGCTGGGCGTTTTAAATAAGACTTTATTGAACAGTTGTTATTCTGGTGTAAAATAGATGAGCTACAACAACCGTTAGGAAGTATAAGATATAAATGATTAGCAGTACTATAAAGGTAAATGGATGGTAGAGCTCTACCATCTTACATTGATCATGAATATATCCGAGTATATAAAACACATAATAAAAAGATGCGTACTCCTACAATGCATCCCTAACTAGATGTACCTAAGTGTACCCCGCATGTTGGTAGGTGTTAAGCCAAGACTCCCTCTAGGATTTAGTCAACCCCATTACCTGAAGTGAGAGACTGTGGGACCCCGTCCTGGTCTCGAAGTGGACATCCCGCAAAGGATGTTTTAGACTACTGCAAGCTGGTGTGTCTACATGTAGGAGCCTCAGCTTCTCTGGTCAGTGTGTTGTGCGGGAAGTTTTGGTCTCCTCTGTCTTATCTTAGCAAGATGTGATGTATATATACCCATAGGACTCCCCAGGGGTCCTACCTTGCTGTGTTACTGTGTTGGCCTAAGTATGACATTGGGCATAAACTTTGTACATAGATTTTATACATTAGATGGTAGTCCCGCTGTGCTTCCAAGAATCCTCATGCATAATGTATGAGATTTCGAACTAGGGAAAACCCGCGCTCTGAATGCAGTGTAATATCTAGGTAAAAGGTCGGTCTCTGTAACCCGTAACAAGTATAATGAGGGAGCGAATATAGGTGAAGGGCAGTGAGATTACCAAGGCCTATATTATGGTACCTATATGGAATATAACACCCACTCCTCTCCCGAATGGACGACATAGTTTAATTCTAACTGTACTACAAGGTGGACTAGATACTTGTACGCAAATACTTAAAACATTAGTTTCTCGTTGTGTTAAAAACCATTGTTTTTAAAAAGTGTTAAAAAAAGAATATTAGAAATAGACACTTTAAGCTAGAGCTCTAATATGTCCTTAGGTATAGTCCGAACTACTTCAAGCATTTGAAAGCCATGCTCGCTCAAAAGCAATGTCAGTTTTAATGTGGAGTTCTAATTTTTCGTTTTATTTTCCAAAAGTCAAATTTTTCCCCAGCACACGACGGGCCAAGTGAGACAAATATTTATGTGTCCTGGCTTTTAGATGCAACATTTTCTTTGCTTGCCTCCGCGGTCAACGTTCCCTGTAACACCTCGCACATTATGTCAATTGAGCACAGATGATCTTTTGTACTGTCCACAGCCAGTGCTGCGGCAGCCTGTGCGTCATCCAAGGCCTAGGTGTCAGGGGAGCAGCCGGTGTCCATACCAACAGGAGCAGATACTACGTGGCTCTAGAAATGCCGCCATCAACATGGGAATACACTGGGGACACTGCAGAACATGGGCCGTTATTGGGTCCAGTAAAGCATCAACGTCCGGTTGCGCACATGATGGGAGTGTCAGACAGAGATCCAACACGCATTCTTCCCCGCAAAACTGGCATCGGCAGACAGGTAAGATGCAGTCCATCCAGACTGGTCTAAATTACAAGAACCAAGAAGCACTTAGTTCCCCTAGGTGTGCCTAGAAGTTGTACCATGCGATCACGGTATTTTCGCTTCAGGAGTACTGTTTCCATCTCCTTGGTGACTGGTACGTCCATTGCGTAGCAGAAAAACGGCAATCAGGATACCTGCGATTAGAAACAGGATCAACAGCAGCCCTCCAAATATGCTTCCAAATACATAGTGTATAAAGTTTGGTATAACTCCGAGGACCGTCTGAAAGGTGCTTCAAAGTCCAGAACCTATGGTCTTAAATAGATGGACAATGCCAGTTGTATCAGACATGTTAAAGATACGACTCACCATTTCTACAAAATGGAAGGGGCAATTTGTACCTATAAGTGCCTGTATGTCTGCCAAAGACCTTGCGGCTTGAAGATCAAAAGTCTCTCAAGCGGAGGTTAAGGGCACGGGTTTCTGTATAAGCATGGCTTTCATTCTGCTCAAAGTATCAAACCATATTAATGAAACATTTAGCGAAGGCCATAACAGTGCCTCCCTGACTGTATGTGTTGGTGGAAACAATACTTGCATACAGCAAGTAACCCTGTAACTTACGATTACCAGATATGCGATGCCCGGAAGCCTCCCACAACAACCTTGATCGTTCAGCATCAAGTAACTCCCATTAGATAGTAGCCTGAACACTGGAGTGATCACGGCAGCTGGGGCACCCTTTAAGTGACAGGGTAAGTTTGCTACCGAAGCCTTACAGGCCCCACAAAGCATTATATTCTGGCATAAAAGTGATGCACTTAAAGTATTCTCGCAGTTTATATCGCTCAGAAACACTTCTTTTCCCCCACACCGGCATCAAAATCTGTACGGTAATTGCCAAGAATGTTTGGTGAATTCCCTACCCATTTCTTCATATCTGCCTGCCTGTTCAAGGCAATATTGGAATCGACATGTTGTGACCGGAAGAGTGGCCATGGATTAGCCATTCCGTTGACGGTGACTATGCCACTGTAAATGCTAATCGATCGATTTTTTCAATACGCAGAATTGTATATTTTGCTCCCCTTTGTGCCATTTCTATCTGTTTTTCTGTCAGATTGTACGAAGAAAACAGAGACGTACTGTTTATGAAACGCCAAGGCACAAAGCCTGCGCACAAAGATTGCAGTGTCCAGCTTAATAACATAATAGAACGCAACTGCAATTGCCCTTGTTGTAATATGGACAGATCCTTTTCTAGTACATCAATAGCAGAAGATACAATGTTACCTAGAGAATATATTCCTGAGGTTAGTGTTGTTAACCCATTATCAACCACTGCTAGAGCTTTCTCTAGATTTAATCAATCTATTTCTTGTAATCTTTCCGTGGCCTTTTGCTTTGATATTTTCCAAATTTCATTGTAGACAGCATAATAGAAACCTTTGTGATGTGGCTTTCTAGGACCTAATAAAAATTCCCGCAGGTCCACATCCTTTGAATGTATGGATAAGTGTTGTTTCACCTGTGTGAGTGTTGAGGTCTTTATAACACACACAAAGACTTGGACAAGGGGGTCCAAGGGAATGAATATTTAAAGACCTGCAAGAAGTTATTCCCCAATAAACATTCACTATAAACACAATGAACTTCTCGGGTCTAAATAAGCTTAAAGCAATGGCACAAAGAGAAAGATGAGAAGTAGATCTGTGTCTCATTAACAAAAAAGCCTAATAGGGGAGCAATCCCTTTTTAGGACGAATGCCCTCACTCACCAAAGGTGACATGCTTCATCATTTGGGCTTTCTCCTCCCAGTGGGAAAACCTAGTACAACTGAGGGCTACAACCACCCCACTGAGAGGTGGGAGCCCAGGGATGTTTTTGTTTATGCATGAAATCAGGATACTAAAATCCCAAAGAAGAGCAATATGGTGATGTGACGGTGCAGCGCAAAAAAGTGAGTGAATAAAGTGTGTGAAGCTAAAACTACCTAGTGCAGATGAAAATAAATTTTATTGGCTCATCTGTACTGGCAGGAGTAAAAAGCAGTGCAAAGCAGAATCTATTGTAAAACTGCTAGATTGAAAAAAGGTCGACATGTTTCAGCCATTAACCATCTTACAAGTATGCATGGCTTTCTTCAGGACCATAAAAGAACAAAGCTGCTGCTGTGAAGTGCAAAGATAAAAATAATTTTTAAATACAAAACCAGTAATCCAAATGCAGATTCAGTATCACTGGAACTTGTCCAATTTGAAGGACAAATGAGCCCACCTCAACCTGGTTACAACTCAGGGAAGGGAGCCCCGCTCTCTCCGTCAGTACTCCGTTGTGGTACAGAATTGCAATCCGGTTGTGAGCCTGCCGGACCCTGGCACGCTGGACCACGAACCCGCCAGGCCCACCCCTGCGCAGCCAGGACTCACTGATCACCTGCCGACACTGGCTTGTGTCAAGGAGGGCCCACTACATTTCGTAGAAATGGTGAGTCGTATCTTTAATATGTCAGATACGAGTGGTATTGTACACCTATTTAAGACCATAGGGTCAGGATTCCTTAGAACCTTCCAGACAATCCTCTGAGTTATTCCTAACTTCATACACTCCGTATTTGGCAGCATTTTTGGGGGTCTACCTCTGATCCTGCTCGCAATTGCTGGAATCTTGATTGTCGTTTACCTGCTACGCAATGGACGGTAAACTGCCAGTGAGATTGCAAAAGCTCTCCTGGAGAAATATTACAGTGAGCGCATGGTACAACATCTGGGTGCACCTCTCCTTCAAGAACTAAGTGCTTCTTGGTTTTTATCGTTCAGACCAGTCTTTGAAGACTGCATCTACCTGTTTCCCGATGCCTGTTTTGCGGAGGAGAATGCGAGTTGGACATCTGTCTGACACCTCTAATGGAGACGCCGGTGGATTTAGACTCCAGGCTGGAACCACTGCAGTCCCATGCTCGACTCTGTCCTCAGCGTATTCCCATCTTGACACATGCATTCCTCGAGGATCGGCAGGTGCCCTTTTCAACTGAGTTGAATTTTAGCTCCACCATTGGCACCGAGGTATCGACTACAGCACCGGCTGCCTCTCCAACAACTGTTGGCAGCGCTGAATTTCATCTGTGCACTCTTGACGTGCTATACGAGGCACTACAACGTTTGTCCCCTACAGCAGCAGGCAGCGATAATGTTGTGTCTCCCAGCCAGGACATTTAATCTAAATCTGGCTCACCATGTGCTGGGAACATATTCAGATTTTTTCTTTCCCTTTTCTTCAAACAACTTTTTTAAATTGACACTTTCCATAACAGAGCATGGCCTTCTAAGTACGCTTGCAGTAGTTCAGCTTGTGTGATCAAACTCATTTAGAACTGTGATTTGCGGAACTTTACAACAAAAATTAATATATCAATTGAACATTTCTTTCTCTCCTTGTTATTTAAACTGTTTTTAAATGATTTTTTAACGTTTTTAGAAACATTTTAAATGACTCATTGATAATCTTATGCACTGACATCGTTATAGATGTGTATTCTTGAATTGTGTATTATTATTGTTGAGTATTAGGAGGAGTGGGTGTTATAATTCATATCGGTACCCTAATATAGGTCCAGGGAACATTGTGCACTTTCCATACATCATCTCCCCTTCATTGCATATGAATGAGCCTTATAAGGACATAACTCCTAATAAGGACAGAATGCCTTTTAGGGACATAACGCCTTATAAGGACTGACGCCTTTTATGGACTAAACCTTTCACCTAGTTCCATGCAGAAGGAAGGTTTTTCCCAATTGATATTGCTAAGACATCATCCTTAGCACATATGAATAATTTATGAGAACACTACCCAGGGGGTATACTTCACCTCTCCTTTCTATGCACAAAGTTAAATCCCCAACGTCATCCTCATACTGATCAATGGCTAACACACACACAAGGACTGTATAAATACAGCACCTCTTGCTATCAGTAGGCAGGAGGGAACCGAGACTTCAAGGCCAACACTCTGACCAGAGACTCCTGCATGCAGTTGCTCCAGCTGACAGTGGTCTGAACATTCCTTTCGGGGTGTCCAACTCAAGACCAGGACAAGGTCCCATACTCTCATTATTCAGGTAATGGGGTTTGACTAAATCCTAGCAGGATTCTTGGCTCTTAGGCTTATTAGGTCTTTCACTCCTACTCACATGCTAGGTACACTTAGGTACATCTAGACAGGCATCTTAGGAGTATGCGCTTTATTTTATAAATGCATTTAATGTTCATGTATATGTTCATGACTATTGCAAAATGGTAGAACTGTACTATTCCTTTTTATTCACTGTACTGCTGATCCTATATCTCTGCTACTGTATTACAGTTGCAGCAGAGCATATATTTTACATGAGAAGAACAGTACAATAAATTCTTATTGTAAACACGCTCAACTGTTTTCTTCCGTGTATCTCTCTGAGACAAAATGAGCAAGCAAGAGTGACTGGGTGAAAAGTAGTATATTGTTTCCACGAGTCTGAGGAATCAGGGTTTGTTGTGTTCTGAGGTTGCCAAAAATTAATCTCTCTGATAAAAGGAGATTCTAGTGGCACTGTGAGCTAGCTAATGCATATTAGGCTAACATACATGGTGGGGGCGCACAAAGTCTGTCTACCATCCAACCCACAGTGTATGTTGTCCAAAAGCTCAGGTCCTGCAGGGGTACTATAGGAACTACACTACAAGACAGCATTTAAATTTCTTCTGTTGTATCATAATATTTCAGTAAACTTGCCCTACTCCAACTTTATGACATTCTCTCCTGTGCTGTGATGCACTTCTTAGCCCCTGTAATCCTTGAGGCCCTGCCCCCAGTTGTGCCTTCATCTTCATCAATGTCATTTCTGAATACTAAAGTACTCATGAATTTCAGGTAGTCCATCATCAGTCTCCTCCTAGTGCAACTGAGTTCTTGCAGGAACCTCTGTTTCAGAAACATCTCAGACACTGCCATTGATGTGGTGGCTCATTTAACACAAAATCCTACTTCTCCTTCATCTTAGAAGAACTGTATACTGACCTTCCACAAAATAGATGCTACGTAAGTGAAATCTGTGTTCTGGTGTATAACCTTTCCAGCTGAAATCATCTTGAATCTACATCAGGAACAACCTCTAGTGGCCTTCCTGGATGTGGAAATGCTTCTGCACCATTGCAATCAAACCATATACAATGTCAAACAATGCATCTGTCCCTACTGCAAAATGCTCGCTATGATGAATCAATTGTACTAGCACCACTCTTAGAGGAGTTGTTTGATGACTGCCTTGACTTCACTGTTATCATTCGAGCATCCAAACGAATAACTCTTCCCATCATTGAGTGCTTTGGAATTGCAACCGCTTGAGTCATAGATGATGTCATAGAACATGTCATGAGTGATGTAATATGAGAGATCATAGGCAGTTCATAGCAGTGCATCAAGGGGGTGCAAGTTGTTATCTCTGTTAACTATGGCTGAGGAATTTTTGTTCTACTTTTAGTTCAAAATGTTAAGGTTCTCACTGACATATTCACGTGATCTTTACGTTACTTTAACCTTTCTTTTTTTGGTTAATTTCTAAGTTTCTTTTAAACAAAAAACAGATCTTTTTATCACACTTAACTAAACATTGTGTTAACCTTTGTTTTTTTCAGTGAATTCTTTTTAACATACAGTAATATTTTATTACCATACATAAGGCCAAACTCCCATGGCACACAGCTGAAGGCCATCCACCACGGGGGGTTGTCTGCAAGGCCTTTGCATCAAACACCCCACCGGCAGCCAATCTTACACTGCATACGGCCTTTGGTGGTGCACAGCAGGGGGTTGGCAACAAGGCATGACCTGCGGCCAGGCCCTGTGATCAACCCACCAGGACCTAGCACCATTGCGTACTATTATCTCAGAAGGGGTGGGGCCAAACAGGCCTAACTTTTAGGAGATTGGGCACCTTTGCATACTCAGGAGCAATTGGGGAGCACGGAGAACTATGGACTCTGCCCTCAGACTAGGAGATGACAAGAAAAAACCCACTTTTCTTGGACAATCGATACATAAGAGATTACACTCCAATTAGTCAACCATACATTCACCTTCATCAAGTATTTTAGATCATTTTTGAAGGTGTAATTTTAGAGAAAAACAAACAAGTATTGATAATGATGGGAACACCATTGCATACTACTAACTGGAAGGAGAGGGGTCAAACAGGTAGGGCTTGTGGGCAACTTGGCGCCTCTTTTTTATTAGAGGGGAGGGGGCTACGTAGCTCCCCTCCCCAAGCCCATGGCCTTGTTTTTTTTTAGTTAAAGGGGAGGGAGTTAACTATAACTCCATGGCCATGTTTTTTTTAGCTAAAGGGGAGGGAGTTAGCTATAACTGGTGACTTTTAAGGGTTTTTATAGTTTACAAAATTACTTTTCACCTAGCTATAATGTTACTGTAACCTTTGTTTTCGTCAGTGAATGGGTCTATTTAAATCTAAAGCAAGATGTTATCAACACACCTAACTATGATGTCCTTTTAACCTTCATTTTTTCAGAGTTTATTTTAAATGTAAGTAACAGCATACTTGGTTGTCATTTTAATTAAGTAAGACCTATTGGCTTTGTCAAGGACCAGAACATCATATAAAAGGCAGGCCTATTAGCTTTACCAGGTTGGGAACACATTAATATATATAAAGCAGATCTATTGACTTTGTTAAAAAGTCCCCAACACTACAATCACACGTATATTTAGAGATAAACACATAGCAATGTTTCATAATAATGATTTTACAAAAATATTTTCAATAAAGCATTGAAAGAAATCATTGAGTCTTTTTTAAATATTTATCAGGCCACAAAGTGCAGCCAGAGAACCAACTACAAGGGATTGCTGCACTCTAGCTAAAAAGCATACAGCTCCAGCTTAGAGTGCTTCATGCAGGTCATGTAGTCATGGAGTCAATTACCCAGGAGACTCAGTGCAACATTTTTTTAAATGTTGCTGGGGCTGCTCTGCCCCCTACAGCCTCCCCCCCACAACATTTAGCAAAATGCTTTGGCACCAAAGCCTACACAGCGCACTGTAATGGACATCTTACTTTACGTTAAAAAAACTTAGATATTCAGAGAAAAAAAATATGATTAAAGTGAATTTATAAACTAGTAAGGAATTGTAATAATATCTTACTTTATATTGTAAAAACATTGGAAATTCACTGAAAAAAACAACGGTTAGATGGATGTTATACTTAGGTGAAAATACCATTTAAATATAACATTTTAAATAAACAAAACCACTGAAACTCACCAGTTATAATTATCTCAAGTAACTATAATTCATGCCCTAAAGTAATTGTAGCTCGCACTCTCGACATGCACTGCTATATTGCATCACTCATGACATGTTCTATGCCATTACTTCTGAAATAATATCATTGCTTTCAACACTGTGCATGGTGGACGCATGAGTTAGAGTTACTTGATATAACTATAACTGGCGAATGTCTGTGGTTTGTTTGTTTAAAATGGTATGTTTTAACTATAAAGTCCCTTTGACCTTTATTTTTTCAGTTAAAAAAATATATGTGTGTATATATATATATATATATATATATATATATATGTATATATATATATATATATTAGCTACTGGCGGTCGCCAGTAGATAGTTATAGTTACAACCTAGTTTCCATAGGAAATCTCAAAATTCTATTTTGAAAAACTTTGGCGCCGGTTGACGAATCCTCGCGAAATTTTCAAAACAAATGGGGCGCTCCGTTCAGCTCCTACCCTAAAAGTCTCGGGGTGATTCGTCAAGCGGGGGCCGAGAAAAAGGGGGGGTCCCAAAACGCGTTTTCCCCATGCATTTTTCCATAGGACCTTTAGTCGCAGCTACAGCCCGAACGGCTGAACAGAATTACGTGAAATTTGGCAGAGAGGTAGCCATAAGGTCAAGGAAGTGCCTTTTGCAGGTCTGGTGTAAATCTGTTCAGTATTTCCTGAGAAAATAGCATTTAAAAGCATATCAATATCTATACGCGCGCACCGTGCGCGCGCTGTGCGCGCACCCTGCCGTGAGCGAGCACAATTCTGATTGGTTGTTAGATGTCGGTAAATATTCGAATCGGTCGAAACCAGGAAGTGTCGGCCGCCATTTTGTCTCTCGCAGTCTGAGGGGGTGAAAAAAAAAGGTGGAGAACGTGAAAAGGGGGCAGAGTGGACAGTTCCTGACCCCCTAGCCTTGGTCAGGGGGTCACAGAAGGACCCCCAAGGGAGAAAAAACAATTAAAAAAAAAAAAAATAATCATGCGGTGCGCGCACGGCGAACCGTGGGTGCTCGGTGCGCGAAGCGCTCCGAGTGCCCACAGCGCGCGCACGGTGCGCGAAGTGCACGGTGCGCGCACGGTGCACGCACGGTGAAAAACCTGAAAAAATAAATAAATAATAAATACATAACTTAGCATTTAAAAAACCGTACAAATTCACTGAAAAAACATAGGTTTCACACACGTTATAGTTACGAATTAGCATTTAAAAAACATTGCAAATTCACTTAAAAAACCATAGGTTTCACACATTGTTATAGTTAGCTGAACATTTCACTCGTAAAAAACCAATGAAATTCCCCCGTTATAGTTAGTGCAGGCAACTATAACTCACGCGACCGCAATCCTCTGCTGATGACGTCAGATATTACATCACTGATGACATATGTGTCTTTAGCTATACATATATTACAAATATTTATTTTTCATAAAGATTAATGGAAGAAGACATGGGTAAATAAGTGTCTAAATACAGTGATGTAATATCTGACGTCATCAGCAGAGGATTGCGGTCGCGTGAGTTATAGTTGCCTGCACTAACTATAACGGGGGAATTTCATTGTTTTTTTACGAGTGAAATGTCCAGCTAACTATAACATGTGTGAAACCTATGGTTTTTTCAGTGAATATATATATATTCACTGAAAAATATATATATATATATATATTCACTGAAAAAACCATAGGTTTCACAAACGTTATAGTTAGGAATTAACATTTAAAAAACCTTGCAAATTCACTGAAAAAAACAGAGGTTTAACACATGTTATAGTTAGCTGGACATTTCACTCGTACAAAACCATTGAAATTCCCCCGTTATAGTTAGTTCAGCTAACTATAACTCGCGTGCCCGCAATCCACTGCTGATGACGTCACATATTACATCACTCATGACATGGTCAGTGACATCACTCATGACATCACTGATGACATCTCAAATGACATCGCTGATGACATCACTGATGACATCATCCATTGAGTATGTGTTCCTGAACAATTTTAATATGTTTAATATTTATAGTGAAAGGCCTGTGCAAGAATGAGTGGGTGTACAAGTGTGTAAATGGATGATTTTCTGTGGTGCGTAACTGACTCTATAAGTGAGTCATTAAATGTATCTTACTGCAGACTAGTGACTAAACTGTGTAAATGTTTGTATGTGTCTGTATGTGTATAAGTGGCGGCATGGTTTTGTAAATACCTATATAAGTGTGTATATGAGTTATTGATTGCTTGTCTCAGTATCTGTATGGGTTGCTGAGTGTTTGTGTGGGTAGGGTGTGTGTGACTCTATGCATAGATGTGTGAGTGGGTGATTCTATGGGTGCATGGTTTTAAGAGTGCATCTGTGATGGACTGTATGGTTGAGTGAGTGTATGTATGGGTGTGTTAGGGATTGAATGCATATCTCAGTGGTACATTTGTGACTAACTACATATGTGAAAGGCAGAATATATGCATGTAAGACTATATAAGTGGGTAAATGTGATAGTGTGTGATTGTGAGAGTGACTGTATGGATGAGTGTGTGCTTGTATCAATGATTCTATAAGAGTGTAAGAATGTGATACTATTTTTATGAGTAAGTGAACTTGAGTGTGTATAACCGCATAGGTGAGTAAATGGGAGTGTGATTATTTGCATGACTGAGTAGGTGTGAGAGTAGCTCTATGGATGCTTGTTAGTGTGTGAGTGTCTATATAAGTGTATAAATGCATATGATAGTTTTGTATGGAGTGACTGTAAGTATGAGTGACTGTACAGGTGAGTGAGTGGAGGTGTATGTAGACCTAAGAGTTAATAAGTGGGTATGTAGTTATTGGTATTGCAGTATGTATGGTTTTGAGAATGGAACTCTTAAATTTTGAGTCGGTGTATCAAAGGTTATATTAGGGTGTGAGAAGATGTGGTAATTTATCACATGGATGACATCATCAGTGATGTCATCAGTGATGTCATTTGAGATGTCATCAGTGATGTCATGAGTGATGTCACTGACCATGTCATGAGTGATGTAATATGTGACGTCATCAGCAGTGGATTGTGGGCGCGCGAGTTATAGTTAGCTGAACTAACTGTAACGGGGGAATTTCAATGGTTTTGTACGAGTGAAATGTCCAGCTAACTGTAACATGTGTTAAACCTCTGGTTTTTTCAGTGAATTTGCAAGGTTTTTTAAATGCTAATTCCTAACTATAACGTGTGTGAAACCTATGGTTTTTTCAGTGAATATATATATATATATATTTATTTATTTTTAATGAAAAAACCCAAAGGTTGAGAATAAAATGTAGTTCAGAAAACTTTATTAATAAATTGTATACAATGACAACTTAAACTACACAATCATTAGTCATTCTAAAGTTATAGGTATTGCTTAAAGTTATAATATGCGCCCACCCAAAACATACTATGACTCATGCACCTCCGTAAACAGTGTTGTGAACTTGCTAGCCAGACTGCATGAACTATAACTGGCGCCATCACCATGCACAGCTTATGCCCTTCCATATTACTTTAATTGCAGCATTTTTATTCATAGCACTAATGGCATCTGAAATTACATTGAGAGTCAAGTTATAGTGCATGTAGTCTGGCTAGCGAGTTCACAACACTGTGTATAGGGGTGCAAAAGTCATTGTAGGTTTTGGGTGGGGCCAGCCACAGCTGGTTTATTGGGGCTGAGGGACCACGCCCCTCCAACTTTTGCCGCTCACGAACTTTGTCTGTCAGGCTGAACAAAGGTCAGCCTGAAAGACACTGTTCTTTTCAGGTCAGGCAGGCAGCCAGGAGTCAGACATGCACTAAATGCGCAGGCTCCTGATTGCCTGAGCTGAACTTTGCTGGGCTGTGAAAGCCACAGTTCCTGTGGGCGTGATGTCCTCAGCTAAGCAAAGTTACCTGAGGCCCTCCTCTCAGTGACAAGGGGTAGCATACCTGGTTGCCTTGCACCTGGGCGCTTCAGTTTTAAGTCCTGAAGCACACAGGGTTGAGTGTCAATCAGTGGCACCATCACAGAGTGGGGTGGGGTCAGCAGTCTTTTTGACCCCATCCCACTCAGTGATGACGTTGGGACTGCTGCCTTCCCTCACTGGCTGAACTTAGGTTAGCTGAAGAAAGTGGCCCTTAGGGGCCACTCTGGTTACTTACAACCGCCTGCTATGCCTTCCCAAGTAATGAAGAGTAAATCAGGCAGTAGAGAATACAAACAGGCTTTTATTAGCAATACTCTGCAGAGGAGTCCAATCTGACCGGCACCCCAAGATGTCTGCCGAGGGACTGACCCCCCAAACAGTCTGCAACACGTAATGATTCTTCCCAAGAGCCTCCAACCATGCCCACAGTGGAAAGTTACCGGCCTTGGCCGAACATGAACAAAGGAGGCACAGAAGGATGGGCTACCACCTGCCAGATGGCTACATGCTATCTGCAACTCAAGGTTACAGCGCTGAGTCTCAGCATCTCCTAACGTGGGAGCAGAACTACACAGTCGGGTAGGTATGCGAGGGCAGAATGGCCTATTCACTAGTACAGAGGTCTTCAAACTTTTGTAGGTTGAGCCTCCCCAGCTGATTTTTTTTTTTATGTTGGGCCCCCCCCCCCCACCAGCTGACAAACATTTCTGGGATCTGGTACACTACATAATCTACCGCCACACGCATATCACGGGCCATATCTGGCAAATAATATTCAACACAATAAGAGTGCTAAGTAAACTGCAGGTTTGTGAGTGGGTGTGGTGAAGTGACAGAGGCTTATTACACAGCTCAAAACACAATTTTCCAAGATCAAATGGGTGCAAATTGATTTAACTAGGATGCTTTGTTTTACATATGACATAGATTAATAATAATACCACCAACATAAATGTGAAGGGTGTGCCTGTTTTCAGCCACATAGACTGTCAATCTGTGGATGGATTTTTGCTACTGCCATCTCAGGTTGTGCTCCACATCCAGTCTTGACGGTACTTGATCTTTAATACCGCAAGTGCTGAGAACCCAATCACACATAAATAGGACGAACTGAAAGGCAAGAGAGTTTTGATAGCAGTTTCTCTCAAAGCTGAATATTCTGCAGACATTTTCAGCCAAAACAGTGACTGTAAGGGAGACAGTGTTATCAGATTTTTCGAGCACTCCCTAGCTCAGAGTTGGTACACGAGAAACAATTCTTCTCTAGAAACCATTAACAAACGTTTTAGGCAGCATTATAATGGGATAATTGCCCACCAACCAGTTATGGATCCGAAGACAAAGGTGAAAGTCCACAGAGAGGGTGCTGACCGAACACCTAATCGAGAATTCCTTAGTGGTACGATAAGTTGCTTGCCTGAAGCAGTGGGTGTTTAGGACACGTTGGGCTTATGTTTAAAAATATAGAACTGATAATAAATAAATGATGTTGCCTATTTTACTTCAGAGCAATGTTGTCTGACAGATTTTGTGGTGGCAGGGAGATGTTAAGGATTTTAGGTGCCCTGGGCCAATACTAATTTGGGGGTCCCTGTTCAGAAAGGCTTTGAGATTTAGTGACTCACTTTCAGCTCTGCCATACCCTCTTTAGCCAGGCTACTAACGGTGCACAGGCTCTATGGTCGAAATTCTAAAAGTGTTTACATCTAATATTCAGAGATAGTGATGTGTGTTTTCACTGTTGTAACAAAGCAGCAGCCCACAAATTTAACAATGAAAAATATCTGTGATAGCCTCCAATTTCTCATATGTGAGGACCCGTTTTGATCTAAAATAAACTTTTTTATGGTTGTTGCATAAAACAAAACATTTCTCTGCAAATAGCAATAGACTCTCTCACATCAATCACATTAAAAAGAAATGAAACAAAACGGTATTTACAAGAATCTGTTTAGGAATTATTCCAGGCCATCAGGGCAAATACAGAGCTGCCTCTATCACGTGGCCGCCTGAAAAGCTGGATTGCAGTGCATGTAAATGTGTCCTTTTGTAATTTAGGAAGAAAACCTTGATGGGGCACATGCCCCTACTTGTATACAGGGGCGCAACTAGACCTAAACTTCGAGTGGGGGCGAACACTCCCAGCCAGGGTTGGCCCTAGCACTTGGCGTACACCATGGAACGGTGTGTTTTGGCTCCCCCTCCCCCATTTTCTCCTCTTCCATGAATTTCCCTACTACCACTCCCCAACAATGCACCTCATCCCTCTATAGCACCTTTCTGGCAAACATTTCATTTTTTATAGCACTACTCATTGTTTACTCACACTCAGTTCTTTGATCTGCATGGTACACGTTCTTTGTAGCAAGCATATTAAACCTCTGCGCTGTGTGGGTGGCAGGAGTACCCATGTGAGTGCAGGGTGAGCCATGCAACAGTGTGAGAGTAGGGTAAGAGGAGTGACTGCAGGGTGAGTGAGGTGACCATATGAATTTGGGTACAGATGTAAGTGCAGAGTGGGACGAATGAATGTATGGTTAGTGATGGTCTTATTTGAGTGAGATTGCAGATTGAGCAGTAAGGGGGACAGGTGAGTGAAGGTTGAGTAGTGTGCTTGTGTGACTGCAGGGTGAGGTACAGGGTGAACAGCGCAAGTGCATTTTGAGTGTAGTGATCACTGTGAGTACAGGGTAAGCAGGTGAATGGTGTGAGTGCATTGGGATCAGTGTGAGTGCATTGTGATCGCTGTGAGTGCAGGGTTAGCGTGAAAGTGAAGGGCGAGAATGAGGAACGAGTTGTCTGAATGCAAGGTGCACTCCCAGACACTTGAAGTAACTCAGCATGTTATTGACGGTGGCCTAGGGTTTAAGATATAAGTTAAACTATTGCTAATATGGCATTAACCAGGGATCAGGGTGGAGGAAATAAATGTGCTGATCTTACAACAAACTTCCAGTTTCATGATTAGGATTGCCAGCTCACTATTTTGATGTCCTAGGCAGTTAAACATAAAAAATAGCAGTCACCTAAAGCTGTATAGTCAGCACTAGTGTGTGCATACCTTGAACCGAAAATATAAATAGAAGCACTTTTAATTGTGTTCTAGGGCTGCCTGAATGATCCATGACTGATGATAAAATAGAACAAAGACAGGAAAGTCACATTACTAATGTATACATACTTCTTTATAATCATATTTAGTGTCAAAACAATCAATTTGCAGGCCGTTTAAACTACACATGGCTGGCTGGAATTTTTCTTTTGCCAACTTGAAGCCCTGTGGGCGTTGCGCGCCTGCCTGTGTAAATTTGCCTGTGTAAATTTAAAAGAAACTTTGTCTCCTTTTGCTAAGAGCTAACCCTCCCCGGATGGGGTTAAACTTGTAGAGTTGAAATGCTTCAGCTGCAGTGCAAGGCAGGATGTCTCCTCTGCTAAACTGAAAGCAAGGGACAGACAGTCATTTCAGCTCGAAAGTGAAGGAGCAAGACTGCCTGTTCGTTTGCTTTGGTTTTTAGCAGGAGCCTCCCTGCCTCCCACTGCAGCTAAAGCATTTCAGCTCTAAGAATTAACCCCCTCCTGAGACAGTTAACTCAGCTCTTTACATGACAAAAGAATGGGCAAGTTGTGCCTTATCTATTTCCCCTCCCTCCCCCCTCCAACCCTCTGTTACCGGAGCTCTACAATGAAAAAATTCCCATTTGAAATGGGTGAAGACTTGCGACTTGGGACAGTAAAAGACCAACAAAGGGAAGATCATAGTGTGGAGTGTGCGCCACCCCTGAGATGGTGTCACGGCCCCCTGGGGGGGGGGGGCGCGCCCCACAGATTGAAGAACACTGCACTAGTAAGTCGGGAAGCAGCCTTGAACAGAAGAGAAAATAATAACGAAATACAGTGTTTTGCTGAGGCAAGCAATCAAATAGTGAGGCCTAGTTCAGACACAGCCTAAGCAGCCTAATAAGGATTACGAAATACAAAATGGAGTCACACTCGCTAACTAAATCTTGCACATTACAGGGATAATTCAGTGGGTTGCATAACGTGAATACAAATGGTGTCTATTTCGCCACACACTGCTAACCTAAAATAGCATGAAACTAGTGCATAGCAGGAATGGGGTTTTCAAACCTAATACAGCCAATGAGGGAAGGCAGCAGTCCAAACCCTCCTGGAACCTCCAAGACAGAGGTGGCTGCAGGTAAGAGGTTTTTTTTGCTTTAAATTAATGTTTGGTGCGTGCATGCATGTTTTTATGAATGTTTGGTAAAGAGTGTTGTGAATGGATGTGTTTGTGTGTGTGTGTGTGTGCGCGCGTGTGAATGTACGGCTGTGAGTCTTATGTGTGCGTGTGTGTGTGTCCCGTCTGCCCCCCTCCCTCTAAAATGTACCGGCTGCCACTGGGTGAGGCGCAGAGAGAGAGAGAAGGGAAAGAGAAACATGGTTGAAAGTTGATGTTGTCCTCTGCCATTGACTTAAACATTTATCCTGCTTGAGCTTTCTTTTTATCTGAAATGATCTACTGATATTTCAAAGCCTGACACATTAGACAGAATAAAATGGTAAAGTTGAAAACAAAATGCCCAAAGGCTTAGATCAGAGCTACACTATAATCTGAGTTAGATGGTGAACCGGGCTCTAGGTAAATAGGAATTGGTGACAAACTCAGTGCTGAACTGTGCATTTGATTTTACTCTGGGCTGGCCTATTCTGGGTACTTGGTTGGAATGGATCAAGGATAGTCCCTGGGATTGGTATAGTGACGGAAATTCGATGTTGTACATATGCAAGCACATGGAAGTGCATATAGGGAAGCACAGGGCTACTACTTTTAATTCCACATGTTTGAGCCTTAAAATGTATAAATATGCATACATACATACATACATACATACATACAATCATATATATTCTTATTTATACGTGTGTATCAACTCCAACACCAGTCCATCAATGAACAGGTACCGACACCGCGTGGAAATGTATTATATCACCAATCAAGGTGCATATATATATGCACCTTCAAGATGCATATGCAGAAGTGGAGTTTAGAATAGTAAATCTATATTTAGAGTTAGACATTTGACCTTTCTGCAGGGCCACTCCAATTTTTTTTGCCTTTTTGCTGAGACCTGTTTTTGCTGGCTTTAGAAACTGTGCACGTTACTCCTGCTAACCAGTGGTAAAGTGATTGTGATCCTCCTTTTCACATGGTAAAGTTGACATACCCTGAATTGGCATACGTTAATCACCTATAAGTCCCTAGTATATGCGACCCAAAGTGTACCCAGTGAAGGTAGGTTAAATGTCACAACTGGACTGCAGCATTGATTGTGCCGCCCAGTGCAGTGACAATGCAAACATGCCTGCAGGCGTGCCTCCAGTAGTGTGCTTAAAACTGCAAATTCGTCCTGTCAAAACAACCCATTTTGACAGGCCTAAAACTCTTCTTTTAAATAATTGTAAG
The DNA here is from genome assembly GCF_964204655.1 of Triturus cristatus. Lineage (NCBI taxonomy): Eukaryota > Metazoa > Chordata > Amphibia > Caudata > Salamandridae > Triturus > Triturus cristatus. Next base: position 906,792,118 of record NC_140583.1, read on the forward strand.
TCACCACTACACAGGCCTTAGTGCCCATTAAGGCAGGGTGCATGGTATTTAAAAGTAGGACATGTAAAGGTTATTGGTAAACATTCTCTACAGTATTCGGGGTACGTGTAAAGGTTAATGTTAAACATTTCTTTACAGTGTTGGGGGTACAGGGGCTCCCTAAAACTGGATTTTGGTGTTGGATGTGGGAGCACTTTGAGATTACCATAGTGGAGTCTCCACACCCACTCCCAGCCCTCAGACTGCCCAAGTTTAGTGTGGCTGAAGACTTCAGCCATCTTGAAAATGCCCAATGTGGGTGGCGTTAACCTCAACAACCTGTACCCCATTGGTTACGGCATCCCGGGGGGTCATTCCCACCTACTAGCTCGTGCTAGGCATAAATGTGGAATCTACAAACACCCACTTCAGAACACTCAAGGAACTGTGGAAGATCAGAAGAGGACCTGCTGTCTGAGAGCCAAGAAGATCCTAGACGACTGGACCTGCATTCCCTCTTGTACCAAGGACAAAGAAGTAGAACCCAAGGGTAATAAGGATGACCTCCTGTTAAAGCTAAAGGGACAAAACAAGCTACAAGAAACCTTTTTCTACAACTGTCCAGCTGACCAGTGGCAACTGGTCCTGGATTAGACTGTGGTTAACCTCTGCCTGCCAGCCTGTGAATCTTCCGCCCCTGAGGTCCTTGGGGGCTTTAGAAGTGCACTCCTGTGGAGGATTGGGGCTTAAAATCAGAAGATACAATCTTTGACCAAGACAAACCTTGTTTGTGTATCCAATTCATACTCATTGTGATCAACGTCAAATTGCACTTAGATGCTGTGGTCCCATAACTATTGATAAACTTCAGCACTTTTTGCTTCTTGGTGCTATTTCAACTTAGAAAAACCATATCACCGGTTCCTATCATTAGATATTTGTAAATTTGCTGTAATTTTGTTTATTACATTTGACTATATTTTTCTAATTCATTTTGGGATTTTTATTAATTTGCATTTCGACTTCATTACTATTTTAGTACTGCATAAATACTTGACACCTTTCCTCTAACTTAAGCCTGTCTGCTCTGTGCCATAGCTACCAGAGGGTTGAGTTTGGTTAATTTAGTAATTTTAAGAATCCACCCTGACAAATATTATGATTTTTACTTGAGATGGACACTCACCACCCTCAACTAACACTGCAATTTCTTAAACTTTCCAATAAATACTTTCCACCACAGTATATAGAATTATAGATTGGTAACATGTATTACAGGGATGTTTTTCACCGAGGGGTTCTGAGTGACATCAAATAGACAACAAGAATGAGCTTGGTTGTCTATGATATCACTCAGAACCCCGAGGTGAAAAACATCCCCGTAATTCACTTTTTACCCATCTATAATTTTCTGTAATGCGTGGCCCCCCAAAGTTTTCTGCACATTGCTTTCAAAGCTATGCAGGGAAAGAGGAGTAATATTTGAGTCATATATACCATGGCGTCTGTTAGGTGTCCCATTCCAAAAGGTACAAAATAAAAGAAATCCTTCCATCCTTGACCAACCCCCACCCCAATCCCTCTGTTGCAGCTGGTTACTCCTTTGATTCAAAGCAGACAAGCCCGGCTGCACTGACTGGCTCTCGGAGAGCTCTGCCAGCCTTGCCTGGAAGGCCTTTATGATATCACAGCAATGGGTAACAATGTGTGTTATCAACTGTTGATACATCATAGCAGTGAGTTTTGACATTTAGAAACTGAACTAAAAATTAGTGGCTCTCTATGAGAGCCATACACAACATTTTGGTTGTCAATATTTAAACTACAATATTGTTGTAGCACCATTTTTCATTAACAGATATTGTGGCATTTAAACCTAAGCTTGAATGTGGATTATGCTCAGATCTAAAGTTCGCAAACAGACCACTTGGCTCAACCCCGAGCTGCGATTGGATTAATAGTGCTCTGGAATAGTCTTATCTCTGGGATGAGCTAGTCCATGTATTTCCTGTGATATGCTGTAGGCAGGGCTCAGCAAAGCAACACTGCAAGTGTATTCACAGCATCAAAGCAAACCATGCTTAATGGATTTCACACGTTTCAATTCTGTTCTGCCAGCTCAGAATTAAATTCTACCAAGGTCATTAAAAGAAGTATCTTGGGTTATGCAATATTAACACTTTGCATTCAACCTTAATTTTTATGTGTTACACTTGTAGTTATTATTCTTACAACTAATGTTCAAAATAATTCACCACCATCAAAATAATCCTCAATAAAGCCAAACGAAAAAAGAGAGTTAGGTTTATGTAAACCCACTTTATTTTACAACTGGTTTCCCAATAACATGTCTTCTGTAATTCCCGCTAGGTATGCAAATATGTATTTTTAAACCCAGAGTTGTAAAAAAAAGAAGATCCTATACTTTGGACAGTGCAACAGAGACCGCTGGAGCGATTGCAGCACTACAAGGACTCTGAAAGATTTCTTTCTGTATCTATTTTTGCTATGTCTCTCTCTCACTAACTCAGAATGGCCTCTGTCTGCTAGCCCCCGCCTTGCCTTACCCCTCCCTGGCGTTTTCAAAGATACAGGAATGCCGGGAATCTGTTTGAGTTCCCTACATGCCTATCTACCAATGACCAACCAATGACTACGTCACAGAAGGAGCTCAGAATTACATATCTTTATTTGTCTGCCTGTAGCTGTGAACTCAACATTCTAAACCAGCCTTCGTTGTATTCCGTTCTAACACTAACATCACAATTCTACGCAGTCCATCAGGAGCTAAAAGTGTTCAATCATTTCTAACAATGAAGACACTACAGCTACATTACAGTTTCGGCTGGATGGTGGATGCTTATTTCCCTAATTATGTGTGGCCTTGTGTTAGGTGCTATATTTATGACACATGATATATAACAATATCGTGGGTTACGTTATTTGTTGGTGTAATAAGTGATGCCTACTACACGTGTTTCCCCTAAAAACAGAAAAATACCATGTGGATTTTGATGGCCCAAAATCCACAGATTCCTGTAATTTCTACAATCACCCTCCAGGAATATTGGAAGATTTCACCTGAAAAATGTATCCAAGTATGTATATTTTATTGCACGCAGTATTTAACAATTGTGATAAAATAAGGGAAATCCATAGTTGTGATATGCAAAGTAACATTAACTCATATATTGTAATTTATCGGGCCACTCATAACGAGGCTCTTTGAGCTGCATTTATTCCATTGCTATTAGTAAAAAAATATGCACCAATTATTCTACAATGATAATGTTAAATTCAGTTTATGGGATAATGTTTTTTTCAAATTAATCCATTACCATAATTTTAACTAGCTTGAATATGATAATGTAATTGCAACTTGAAACGTACATATTACGCTTGAAGGTTTTCACACAACATGTTGAGTACTAATTTTAATTTCGCAAACCCAATTACATTCATACTAATTTCGACAATGTATAGTTGTTCTTATGCATTCAGCTTGCATGCTTTTCAATAAAAGAAAATAAATAGGATTTTCTTTTTGTTTATTACGTTTTAGAAAATGCCAACAGCAATGCTTCTAGAAAAGCAATGCACATTTACTTGTTCAACGCAAATACTTGCATTTGAAAATGTGTGGTTTGGCTACAGCGAATCTTTGCAGCGCTGGATAGTTAGTCTCCCTCAGTTCTCAATAGTTTTCCCTGCATCTGAGAGCATGAATGCAGGGTTAGAGGTTACATGTAGAGAGTTAGGGCCATATTCACAAATACACATCTCCGATTTATCTCCACATTAACGCATCAAAAGTGGAGATAGATTTAACACCCCATTCACAAGCCGGTGCAAACAGCAGACATCGCCAGTATTCAAGCGATAAATGCCCCAAAATGTATTCCCACGGTGGACACCACCAACTAACACTAATGAGATGCAGAGTAGGCGTTCCCCTGCAAAATCACACGTAAAAAGCGCAACACAACATTCACAATGAACTGCCAGATCCGCGATGCGAACCGAAAACAGGCGATAAATCGCGGTAGCAGCAGGGATTTTACACCTGCCTTCTGCTGGTGCTAAGCAGGTCGACTAACTGCAGCATGAAAGGGAGCCCATCTAAGAGCCACACCGGAAGACCCACAGTCATGCAACTCACGACACTGCCAATGGGCACGCAGCACAACTACAGACAACATGACACACAACATACCAACCGACCAGACATGACAACACGACTTCCTTGGGAATCCGGCCTTGCCACGCACACAACCCAGCCACGGCATGGCACCACAGACACACAATAGCAGGATGTGAGGAGAGGCAAGGAGCAGGCATGTGCGAGAGTGGAAAGTGACCAAGGAATGTCATCTCACCCAATGCCAGGTGTGGCGTGGTGGTGCCGGACAGACCACAGAGTGCAAACCACAGGATTGGCCATGTGGAGTACAACTGTTGGTGCATGGAGTGAAGTGGCCAGTGGACGCCACCATGTCCCCACAGGCTGCGTTGCAGAACGGGGAAATGTTGCATGTTACGTCCTCCCACTGCATGCGTGTGCATAGTGGGTTGGACCTGCGTACACCAGGCCTGCGTAGGGATGGGAACAAAAAGCCCATCGCAACGCTCATGGTCCTCATTCAAAATGGAAAACGTGCCTGCCAGGGTGGCACACCGCAGGCCGCCACGACTCCTGCGCCGATCGCGGCGGGGCCTGTGTCCCTGCTGCACCCCGTGCCACTGGACCACAGACCCGTCATGCCTGCCCCAGCGCACCAACGAGGCTCCGCTCGCTTGCCTACACCATTGTGTTGTAAAGAGGGCCCACCACATGCCAGTGCAAGCTCCAAGTACCAGTTCCGCGACCTCTGCAGCCTCAGCAGACCATTACTGGCCCCCCGATGCTGGCCAACATTACTCCTTTCTCGTTTACCTACTCCTCCGGCGTCCTCTTCGGCCCAGTAGGTCCCACATGTGGGACTGTGTCCTGAGTCCTGAATGGCAGTGACCCCAGGGGCGTGGCAGCGACCACAGCACCAGACCCCCTTCGATCAGTGTGGCATAGTTCCATATGGCAGGCCAGTGACACGTGGTGCCACTAACCCTGTCCAATGCCAGCCGGCGACATGTGGTGCTACTAACCCTGTTCAACGCCAGCCAATGACACGTGGTGCCAATAACCCTGTCCAACGCCAGCCGGCGACACGTGGTGCCACTAACCCTGTTCAACGCCAGCCAGTGACATGTGGTGCCACTAACCCTGTTCAATGCCAGCTGGCGACACGTGGTGCCACTAACCCTGTCTAACGTCAGCCAGCTACACGTGGAGCCACTAACCCTTTTCAACGCCAGCTGGCGACACGTGGTGCCACTAACCCTGTCCAACGCCAGCCAGCGACATGTGTATGAGGGCTCAGGCCTACCCTTTGGAGCAGTAGGTTCCACATCCGGCACCTGGTCGCGAATCATGAATGGCCGAGTCCACACCAGTGAACGCACGGAGAGCAGTAAGAGGAAGATGCGGCTCAGTCTGGATATATGCTGGATCCAAGTCACGGAGGTGATCGAACACTATCAACAAGTGACCTGGTGCCATCAACCCTGTTCACCGCAAGTCCGCGAGCCGTGGGGCTGTGGAAATATGGATTTTTATGATCAGTTATGTCCCCTATCTTGGACCCCAACGGTTTCATGTATAAATCACAAGTACATGTATGTTCCCTCCAGTTCCAGTTATGAAGACGCAAACACATGTGCGTCCACCGTCAACATGTCCTCTTTCAGATCCGCCATGAATGGGCCGGATATTCTATTCCTAAGTATGAAAGGCCACCGGCTTTATATGGTTCATTTATCCCATTTTACAGTCCAGGCGAGTAGGCCCTGATTCTGCCATTAAGCCTTTTCCTGCCTTCTGCCTCTGAAAGCTCCAGTCTGAGCTCGCATCTGTATCCATGAACTTTGTCCTACTCCCTGCGCGGCTAACGGTGCCTGACTCGGCCTGTTGGCCTATCTGCCTGCCAAAAACTGTATTTCACCTTCAAGATTATCTGCTCTGCTTCGCTCCTCATCCGATGCATTCCTGTCTAGTAGTTTAGGTAAACATTCTTCCAGCTTCCGTGCAAAGGGGCCAGGCCTCGCTGCCCTCATGCAAGTAATTCATAGCCCTGTTACCATGGAATATTCCTACCCCCTCGCATCTAGTGTAGACACTTAGACGCTTGTACACGCACTAACAGTCAGTATAGTCAGTATAGAATAAGATTCTATCCTAAGAGACCTCTCTTTTTGGATAACACAGTTCTTTAAACATAGGATATTAGATATGATTTGGGATTAGGTTGACATAACCCCAGACTTCTGTCTCCACATGTAGAGCTAAATGTCAAGTCCCCTTCACCCTCTAGTTACACGTCAATCACACGTCATGCTGCTGTGCGCGCATCTCTGCCAAGTATTTTTGCTGACATTGCGAAATTCTTTCATGGAACCACCCATTTATGACATCATATCTAATGACGTTCTTTAGTTACGCCTAGTTACACCCATTTTAGTTACGCATGTATGATTTTATCTCTGTTATCAACTGTTACGCCTCCTGCATCTGTTTCACTATAATGCCTCTTCTATAAATATGATTATCTGTCAATAAAGTATTGTCTTTCACTTCCTGAACCTTCGTGGTGACGGAATATGGAGTCCTCAATTTGAATTGATTTTGGAATAAAGCCCGTTCCGAACCTCTAATACCACGGATTCTGCCTCTTATTTTACTGAGCTATTATTATAGATTTTCCGCATCAAATTAAGTACCGGTAATTAAATTATTTACCACATAAATGGCGCCCGAACAGGGACACTTTCTCATCTCACGCGCCGGAGGTGCGTTGCAGGCCCGGTCTCCTACCACAGCTGGACGGACAACAACGCGTACCCACAGGATTTCCTGTATCTCCCTCCTGCCGAGCGGGGGTAACTGAGGCTGCGATCAACACCCAGACGAGGCGGTGAGAAGTGCGAAGTATCCCGACCAGAGCCTAGCTGAGAGAGCAAGATCCGAGGTATACAGAGGCCCACCAGGTTCCGAAGTTCCGAAGTTTCGAGTCGAGTCCAGTCCGGTCCGAGTCCAGTTCAGTTCAGTTCCGAGGCCTTCCGTTCCGAGCTACCCGGTGAGTACCATTGTCGGGGAGGCGTTCTGACGTGCACATAGGTTGTGCCGGTCAAGACGGGTTTGGGTACACAAATCCGGTCTGCACTGTTTCAGCAGTTTATCTGTACTGTTCAGCAGTATATCAAGTATGTCTAGTATATAATTCAGAATTACCTAGTTAGTGCCGAGTATTATGCTTAGTGACTAGTTCCCTAAATGGCCATCATTGTTGTTCATTAAATGTTAAATGTTAAAATGTTTTAAATACGTTCTGCATATTGTGGTGTGAATGACTGTTCATTATTGTGTTTTGTTGTATTAAACGTGTTCAGAATTAGGTATCAGATCAGTTCTCAATATGCCGCTCTTTTCGAAATTAAGACAGATCAAAACTAGAAAAGGGGTACTCGAAGAAGCTGTTCCCATTCCTCCTAGGGACACTCCAGGGTACTTCATGTATCATAAACATGGCCTAGACGCCATATTATTTCTTGATTTATGGGTAGACTACACCAAGGAATTACCAGAGAGACAGAGGTGGCCCGCAACTGGGACCTGGGATGCAGATTGCATCATGAAAGTAGAGGAAGAATTATGGAAAAAGAAAGCTAGACAATCACAGAAAGATGCCATTGAATTATGGCGTAAAGAATCGTATAGACGTACAGAAAAAGCACGTAGACAGGAAGAGAAGAGTAAGGAGAATTCAAATAAAGTCCGAGAAAATCTATTAATCGAAGAAGGTACTCGAGTAAAATCAGAACAAGTAGACAGACAAAGAAATGCCCTTATGAATGGTATGTATCCTCTTCTGGCCAAAGGGTTACCTAAGGCTACTCCGGAGATACCAAAAGACTTGCCACCCCCATTGTTTCCGATAAAAGCACATCCCAAAGGGCATCCCAGAACCGCAGAAGATGTTTTCCTTTCTTCTTATTTAGACGACGCAGCTCCCGAGTATGCTAATACCGCGCCACATAGACCGCCTGCCGAGGGGGTTCAACACCAAGACCCTCCTCCGTCTGTACCTCCGCAACAACAAACTCCGATACAAGTTCCGGCAAGCACATCTGTTTCTACAGCTGTACCCACACCTATGGTTGCTATATCACGTTCAACGAATCCTTTCACATCCAGCACCCCAGGCGGTGCTACAGGAGGTACAACAAACATTTTTTCCACGCCACCCAGAGTAAATAAACTTTCCTTTCAAGAATTAGCCCACCAACGTACGCCCAAACTAGTAACTCCCGACATGCTTAAGGAACTTCTAATAGATTGTAGATATGATCCTGTGCCCGGCAAAAAGGATGAAATGCTGCTGGCCTCATTACGTATCCGACGAGCTGCAATATATTTAGGGAGGCTACCAGGAATGACTACACATTTAGAAAATATATATCATTTTGTCCAGTCAGGGCGAGATTCTGAAAGTATTAATAGAGCCATGGAGTACCAGAAAGTGGAGATACAGGGAGAACTGTTACGTTTCCTCATAAATTGTGTGGTCAGAAATCAAGACCGACCAGGAGTAAATCCGGAAGAAATGCAAATTCTTACTACATGGAGTCGGAATATATCAGAAGGGAGACATGATAAACGATTAAGTATAATAGCTATGTGCCGAAAAATCCGCAAAGAAGTAGAACGAATACACGAAGAAAGATTAGCAGTAGACCAGCCTGAACAAACCGAAGAGGAGGAAGAATTAGAACTGCCCACAGGACAGTTAGAAACAATGGCCTATGTAGGTAGAGGAAGATCTTGCAATAATACTAGATGCTTTACTGATCCGATACGTCCGATACGTCCAGATAATAACAGAAATTTCCAAACACCTATAATAAATATAAGGTCCCCCGAACATTCGTTCCAAGCCGCTGACAAATTACTCCGAGAACGAAGGGGTTATCATATACTCGATTCTATGGACGAACAGGAATTAGCCAGGTCAGCCGTTCACTGGGTTGACAGTCCCGGAAAATATAGTGATGATACACTAGCACACACGTTTTTGAACCTCAACCCAGATGAACAGCGTTTAGCTGGTATCTATATGATTCAACAACTCCTCGTATTATATAAAAGCCAACACTCCGATCCTGGTCCCTTACCTGATATATTGACTGAATTACTCACGAATAAATGGAGAGGTTCAGGTACTGAGTTAATTAGAGAAATACTAGAATCCAGAAAGCAGTACATTCTTTTTGTATGCCCCGAACATGTCTCACTGCCCATCAAGGAAAGAACGACGTATTATATGGATAGACAGAATCCCTTACGCGAAGTGCACCCGATAAAAGGTGATGACAATCGGTTTAAACGTGTGTTTGTATACACACCCATATCCAAAATGGAACTATTAGAAATGAAGAAAGTGGTACCCAGTCATGACAAAGACCCAGCGGGTTTCCACCGTGAAATTAAAGACATGTTGCTCATGGGAGAGTATACCTATCCCGACATTATGAAAATATTAAAGGTATTAATGCCTGCGGGCATTTACGAAAAACTCAAAGAAAAGGATTGGGAGGTGGGAGACCAAAAAATAGATTGGACAGTATTAGAAAATGAAGAAACAGCTCGAGGTCCAGGTTTAGGGCTTGGGGAAAAGACCAAAATACTACCAGGTTTACTAGTACAGGTACTGCCACGTTTATTAACTATGAAAAAGGAAGACTGGGGTGCAATCTCAGCCAGTAAACAAAAGCAAGATGAAGACACTAGTGACTTTTATGCCCGATTCGAAAAATGTTTTGGTATAAATAGTGGAATAAAAGCAAGTAGCGAATCTTATCCACATCTGTTTGTGACAAAATTAGTTGAAAATGCCCTGCCCCAAGTAAAGAATAGAGTATTGAAATTCGAGAGTACCTGGCAAGGTAACACTCCGTCACAAATGTTACAAATGCTACAGTACCATCACAATAGAATTAGAGAGGAACAAGAACATGAACAAAGACGCATGAAAGACACGAAAATGAAAATGCTAGTTTCCCAGACAGTTCCAGCTGACGGTCATAAAAAGGGTATGACACAGTCCAGTGTTTCAGCAGGTTCTGTAAAAGGGACATGCAACTATTGTAAACAGCCAGGTCATTATGTACACGATTGTCCAGTTTTAAAACATAATATCGCCATAGGTAATACAAAAGAAAGACCACGGCCACTTAGACAGGATCAGAACCAACAAGGAGCCCCGCAGCATGCACAGGCCATGCCAGCTCCGCAACAGTCTATGCCAGCTCCACCACCGCAGCCTATTGCTGCCACTCAGACAACGACACAACAGATGTACCAGACCGCACAGTATGACTATCCTGATTATCAACGATACTCATGAAACAGCCTAGAGAGGGAAGTTGGCTTACCCCTTATTGAGGTCCCTGTAGATCAAGAAGGACCTTATGTACACAGTGAACTATTAGGCCAGGATAGAAAATTTTTACTTGATACAGGGGCAAGCCGAACAACCATAAAACGTAGTGAAGTTCCAGGGGCACCCCTCTCAGGCTCACAGAATATTTCCCTTGGTTTTTCAGGAAAACCTATCATTAACGAAGTATCACAGCCTCTTCCCCTTACGATTGGTCCTTTGACACGAACTACAGATTTATTGCTTACTAAATCATGTCCAGAAAACCTGTTAGGTATAAAAACATTGAAAGCTCTAGGAGCTATAATATGTTGTTCTCCGGAAGGAGTAAGATTGTTTTTACGTGATTTCAAAGGGCACTACGTGTCCCGAGACATGGATCACCGACTGCAGACTTTACCCGCACATGTATGGGCACAAGGCCCTACAGATGTTGGTTGCATGAACATTACACCATATCGAGTCACACTAAAGACAGGAGTGGTACTACCACGAATGCGACAATACAAGTTACCACCAGATGCTGTAGTGGCTTTACTGCAAATCATTGACGAGCTTATTACCCAAGGAGTGGTTGTGGAAACCGACTCCAATGTATGTAATTCCCCGATAATTCCGATCCTTAAACGAACTGATCCTAAAGCCCCGCCAGTATATCGATTGGTTATTGATCTGCGCGAATTAAATAAATGTATTGTACCACAATACCCCGTAGTTCCAGACATTTCTTCATTACTGACAGCCATTGATTCCGAAGCAACATTCTTTACTGTAATTGATCTCAAGAATGCCTTTTTCAGCGTCCCAATAGATCCGGAAAGCCAATACTTGTTCGGATTTAGTTTAAATGGACGAAGTTTTAAATTCACACGCGCACCTCAAGGATTCACAGAAAGCCCCAGCATCTATAGCCAAGCACTGAAACGAGAACTTGACAGTATCCACATGCCAGTCAACACTGCCCTGCTTCAATATGTCGATGATCTGCTGATCACCGCTAGAAGCGAACCTGAATGTGAAAAAGCTTCACTGACGGTTTTACAATTTTTGGCCGAAAAGGGGCACAAGGTGTCCCCTTCTAAGCTGCAATTCTGTGTCCAGCGAGTTGTTTACCTTGGGCACTCGCTGTCCAAGGAGGGAAGGCAGCTTACACCCGACCGCATCCAGTTAATTGCTAACATGCCAATACCCAAGACACAAAAGGAGGTACGAGCTTTTATAGGCCTCACTTCATATTGTAGGCAGTGGATCCCTCAGTATGCATTTCTAGCAAAACCACTCATTCAGTTGACAACACAGGAGGCGGCCACATCGACTGTCCTCCCTTGGACTCAGGAACATACACACGCCTTTGAAAGCTTAAAGAAAGCTTTATGTCAAGCACCTGTCCTAGCAACACCATGTTACAGTAAACAGTTTACACTCTTTGTTACAGAACGCGAAGGTACTGCCTTGTCAGTACTCACACAGGAACAAGCAGGAGCACACAAACCATGTGCTTATTTTTCTAGTACATTAGATCCCGTAGCTCAGGCTCTGCCTGCGTGCCTGAAATCAGTGGCAGCAACAGCTTTAGCAATCAGACAAAGCGATGCCATAGTGTTAGGACATCAATTGACAGTACAAGTACCACACGCAGTAGAGGTTCTTTTGAACCGCACACAAACACAACACTTGACTATAGCGAGACTCACCGGTTACGAACTGACATTGTTTCAGCCACACATAGAAATCAGACGTTGTAGTACATTGAATCCTGCCACACTTTTGCCAGTAAACGGAACAGATCCACTAGCACATGATTGTATTGAAGTTATTACTATCACGACGAAACCCAGACAAGACTTGACAGACGTCCCATTGTCAGATCCAGACCTGACGTTGTATGTAGATGGTTCATGTATGAGAACAAGTACAGGAGAGCTAGTGGCCGCGTATGCAGTCACAACAGACACTGAAGTCATTGAAACAAATCGTATTAATACCTTGTCAGCTCAAGCAGCAGAGCTCATTGCTCTGACACAAGCCTGTATTCAAGCCACAAATAAGAAAGTCAACATATACACTGATTCACGTTATGCATTCGGAGTTGTACATGACTTCGGCGTGCTGTGGCGAGAGAGAGGTTATTTAACTTCTCACGGTGCCCACATTCAGCACGGACCCCTCATTCATGCCTTATTAGATGCAATACATCTACCCGCTGCAATATCAATTATGAAATGTAAAGCTCATACGAAAGTTACTGATATCATTTCCCAAGGCAATGACCTAGCTGACAGAACAGCTAAACAGACTGCTCAGAATAAAACTCACACATCTGGCATGACAAAGACAATAGTTCCGACACCAACACATTGCATGATGGTTAAGGATCCCGCTCTTGACGTAATTGACATACAGACACATGCTACACCAGAAGAAATAAAGAAATGGACTGAATTAGGAGGGATCCAAACCGATCAGGGATGGATGACGAAGGAAAAATCTATATGGTTTCTTCCCGACTCAATGGTCCAAGTTATCATTAATACAATACATAGTCCAGCTCACCTAGGAGAAAAGGCTATGCTAGACAGCATTCAACACATTTGGTTCAACAAACATTTACGAGCAGCAGCTAAACAAAAAGTTCGTACCTGTATGATCTGTTGTCAGTTTAACCCAGGTAAAAGCATTCCCGTAGAACAGGGTGGATTTCAGCCTCCTGATCACCCTTTTGAAGTCCTCCAGATGGATTATATCCAGATGGAACAATGTCGAGGATTCAAATATGTTCTTGTAGTTGTTTGTGCTCTTTCCCGTTGGACAGAGGCATACCCGGTCTCAGATTACACTGCCCCGACTACTGCCAAACAGTTAGTTCGAGAATTCTTCCCACGGTACGGTTTACCACGTGTTGTCCACTCAGATAACGGCCAGCCGTTCTCATCCGAACTAATGAAACACGTTTCACTTTTGTTAGGTTATCAATGGAGATTTCACTGTGTCCGACACCCCGAGGCAGCAGGTCTCGTGGAACGACATAATCAAACTCTGAAAATTAGATTGTCCAAAATATGTAGAGAGAAAGGTGTCGACTGGGTAGTAGCCTTACCAGTTGCACTCTTTTACATGAGAATGGTAGCGCACTCTCGAACAGGGCTATCCCCGTATGAGGTGATCTTCGGTAGACCACCAAATATGTGGGGGACGCCTATACCTCGTAAAATCACTGACGTTGACTGTAATATGCTGACAGATTACTTGGCTTCCTTGATGTCTGCACTACAATCTTGTCGTTCACAGGTAGCTGCAGCCTTTCCCGACAACACCGAGGTGAAACCCCATGACGTAGTTCCCGGGGACTTGGTGTTAGTGCGGAATTTTGACCGGAAGACTCAGCTGGATCCTAGGTGGAAATCGCCTCAACTTGTACTGCTCACCACGAGGACAGCCGTGAAGATCGAAGGTCGCAAAGGTTGGATACACTCGAGTCATATCAAGAAATTTTATGGACTACCATCCGATATAGAGACTAAACCCTGTATTTCCTCAAAGACAGACTCAAAGCTTCCTTTGGTTGAACAATCGAACTCAGAACTATATAGACTAAAACTACGGTCCAGTCAGTCAGACAATTTGATTGTTTAAGTCCTCTCCAAGGTGAATCGGTTGAATTTGTCTCTGACATGTATCCTCTGGACCGGAATAGAGAAAGAAATAATCAAATGCAGTTGAAGAAACATGCGTACTGTAAATCACTGCGTAGTCATTGCACAGTGACGTTATTAATTTTGTTTTTCTTATGTCTTTTAATAATCGCTGCAAGTATATTGTTGCACATATATTATCCTATTTCTAAACATGTTTACAATGTTACTGCTGAACATTCTTTTAGTGAATTACCCCCGCATGAGTTGTCATATAGATTTGCGCTGCGCAACAACACTTTTATTAGTATGTTACATCATTCCCATCAGACTAGCAATGCTACAAATTGTTGGATATGTGGCCGACTCCCTCCCTATCAGAACTATAAGGGAATTCTGCCTCTCTTTCCATATCCGTTCACACACAATGGCTCCTGTGGAGCATGGTTTAGTTTAATTAATTCCTTAGATTCAAACTCAGCAGTTTATCAAGACAACTGGGTATGGGGAAACCTGAACTTAGTTTTGCTTAAAGTCTGCTACCCTAACAAGGAGGGACTTCCCAAAAGAACAGGAACTGATCTAGAAAATGAAGTATATGGATTAGGTAATTTCACGCTTAATCTCATGATCCTGAACGTTGAATCTGAAGCTACACCAATATTGCCCGCCATGTCGGTATTCCCAGTAAAAGGGGAACTATGTATAAGAAAGAATGGCTCCATACACATGGGCCATAGTAAATGCACCACTGTGATAAAATTCAGTGATCAAGGCAAGTCTACATTTAGAGCTTCTCGTCATTCCTACTTTATATGTGGCCAGACCGCATATATACGCCTACCTTTAGATTGGGATGGTACCTGTTACATAGCATTCCTTCTACCACCTGTTTTCCTAGCTCCTCCTGATTATCATAGAAATACTCATTTAGTACACAATAGACAGCAGAGAGATCTCCAAATCGTCGATTACACTGAAACAGCATGGGAGAAATACACAGATTTCAATAAAGGTTTCTTTCCTTATATAGGTACAGTCACTAATAGTAAGCTGATACGTAGATTAACCAGAACCCTTGAAGCAGTAGTGAACGAAACTCTTTCCGCCTTAGGCAATTTAACAGAAGAGCAGTCTGCTATGCGGATTGTTGTGCTTCAGAATCGTCTTGTCCTTGACGTCATCCTGGCCGATAGGGGCGGAGCTTGTAGGGTCATCGGATCAAGTTGTTGCATTTTCATACCAGAAAATTCACCGTCAGTATATAAAGCCATAACCCGCCTTCATAAGATTGTAAGCCAGATACACCAGAGTCCAGGCACCTGGACTTGGTCCGGTTGGTTCTGGGGCGTGTTGTCAGCCTGGGGATGGAGAATGCTCTCCTTCCTAGGTATTGGCTTTCTCATCCTATTCAGTTGCTGCTTATGTCTACAATGTGGGCCAGCGATTTGTGGTCTATGTGCCACCTCGTGTATCCCACATCCAAGTTTTCGTTCAAGATCCCGGAAGAAGAAAGAAGAACAAATGATGTTATATGAACAGATCAACGGATTGATGAAGATTGATATCTCTTAAGGGCAAGTAGGGGACAAGGAGGGAATGTGGAAATATGGATTTTTATGATCAGTTATGTCCCCTATCTTGGACCCCAACGGTTTCATGTATAAATCACAAGTACATGTATGTTCCCTCCAGTTCCAGTTATGAAGACGCAAACACATGTGCGTCCACCGTCAACATGTCCTCTTTCAGATCCGCCATGAATGGGCCGGATATTCTATTCCTAAGTATGAAAGGCCACCGGCTTTATATGGTTCATTTATCCCATTTTACAGTCCAGGCGAGTAGGCCCTGATTCTGCCATTAAGCCTTTTCCTGCCTTCTGCCTCTGAAAGCTCCAGTCTGAGCTCGCATCTGTATCCATGAACTTTGTCCTACTCCCTGCGCGGCTAACGGTGCCTGACTCGGCCTGTTGGCCTATCTGCCTGCCAAAAACTGTATTTCACCTTCAAGATTATCTGCTCTGCTTCGCTCCTCATCCGATGCATTCCTGTCTAGTAGTTTAGGTAAACATTCTTCCAGCTTCCGTGCAAAGGGGCCAGGCCTCGCTGCCCTCATGCAAGTAATTCATAGCCCTGTTACCATGGAATATTCCTACCCCCTCGCATCTAGTGTAGACACTTAGACGCTTGTACACGCACTAACAGTCAGTATAGTCAGTATAGAATAAGATTCTATCCTAAGAGACCTCTCTTTTTGGATAACACAGTTCTTTAAACATAGGATATTAGATATGATTTGGGATTAGGTTGACATAACCCCAGACTTCTGTCTCCACATGTAGAGCTAAATGTCAAGTCCCCTTCACCCTCTAGTTACACGTCAATCACACGTCATGCTGCTGTGCGCGCATCTCTGCCAAGTATTTTTGCTGACATTGCGAAATTCTTTCATGGAACCACCCATTTATGACATCATATCTAATGACGTTCTTTAGTTACGCCTAGTTACACCCATTTTAGTTACGCATGTATGATTTTATCTCTGTTATCAACTGTTACGCCTCCTGCATCTGTTTCACTATAATGCCTCTTCTATAAATATGATTATCTGTCAATAAAGTATTGTCTTTCACTTCCTGAACCTTCGTGGTGACGGAATATGGAGTCCTCAATTCGAATTGATTTTGGAATAAAGCCCGTTCTGAACCTCTAATACCACGGATTCTGCCTCTTATTTTACTGAGCTATTATTATAGATTTTCCGCATCAAATTAAGTACCGGTAATTAAATTATTTACCACAGGGCCACCAAACCTGAACTTCGCAGGCCGGTGGGGCATTCCAACCTAAGCCTGCGACACTCGGTGAATGGCCTGTGCTGACCGCTGCCTCAGGCCTACACTGTGGTCCAGTATGTCACACATGTGGAACTGTGTCCTGGGCAGGGCAAGATGTGGAGGAGCCAACACCATTGGCCACGCCTCATTGCAGGCGGCATCCCCTAATGGCACTGGTGCCACTAACTCTGTGCGCAATGAGTCATGGGCACTATCTGGTTGGACCTTGGTGGCAACTGAGTCCAGAGGCTGGTGGTTTCCTGCATCTCCATCTGGCTGAACCAGACTTGGTGTCTGACATGTGTCTGTTCCATTCTTCTCTGCCAAAGTGACTGTTTCTGCGTGGTCCTGCCCTCTGCATCATGCCCTTGGGGCACACCTTCCTCTGTCCACCAAGACACTCCGCGACTTGTCCCCTGTCATCTACGAGAACCTGCCCTGCAATCGTGACCCTGCCCCAGTGCACCGCAAGTTAGCGTCCCGTGGTGCTAGGCCTGTGCAGACGCTGGACATCTAGGGCCACTGACTCTGTGCAGCACAAGTCATGGAGCCCTTATGGCTCAATGTTTGTGTTCTTTCCGTTGTACACTGTTTTCTATGTCTGACTGCGCCAGGCAGCCCTTGTCGGCTGGTGTGCACACCCCCAACACACATTCAACACAGGTGTCACTCAGTATGTGTGCCTGCTAATAAATTTGGCCATGCGCATGTGCACGTAGCCATTCACACCATCTGAGCAAGTGTGTCTGTGTGGTCATTTTGTCAGCATAATGTGCACGGGCCCTGCAACTTCACAGTGTGCTATCTTCAGTGGACGACACCATGTCACCTTAGCGTTGGCAGTGACCCTGGACATGTAGATTGGCACACATCACCCTGTATGCACGAGTGGCATGTGCTGGTCTGACGTACGTCTGGTCAGTGCAGGGGTGTGCTGATTCGGCAGGGGGAGCAGGGCATGACTCGGACCTGGCCTTGGGCAGGAAGTGCGGTAAGTGTGTCTCTGTGTTTGGGTGTTGTCGCCACCAGGGCCACAGTAGCCAATGTTGCAATGTGGCATGCACCAGGAGGGCGGGGCTGCACCTACGGAGACATGTAGGAGAGCAAGACCGCACAGGGTCTTGGCACATGCATGCCAAGTGTTCTGGGTATCAGTCCTGCGGATGCATGAGTCAGTTGCCTAGCCTCATTCACAGCGTGATCACTGCCCACCATGGGCTGTACACCTGTGTCTGCCCTATCCGGACCACTGGCCTGCACTCACGTGTCCACCCACCCACAGAAGCCAGAGTCATAGTGTTGTTGGCATGCCGCTGGACATGCGCAGACAGCCATTACCATGGTGTGCGGTAGGAGTGCACAGGAAGCAACTGCGCAGTGCACACAGGTGTGGGGGCTCTTGGGAGGATGGGCAGCTAAGAGGCAGCATAGGACAAAGGGAGGCCGATCATGTGCAACGTGCTGGGCATATCAACCATGGGTCCCAGGGTCGCCACCATCCCACCACACCCACGACAGGCCTCTGTACCTCTCCTGTATGCATGCAGATGGTGAATTGATTGTAGGGATGAATGGTCCTTTGTCTGAAGTATCAGGCGGTAGCACATCTGCAGGTCTGAGCATGGACTTGCTTTTGGCCAGCACCCCCTGACCGATACAAGTGCATTTGCTTGCGACTCCCACACTACGCACTGCCCGCCATGAAACCAACATGCACACATACCACACGCAGGAGTCTTTGGTCGTAGTTAGCGTGCCTGAGATGGCCTTCACACGTACACCCACCCCAACCCAGGCCTGCCCCCGTTGCATACACTGTGAGCTGTGCCATTTCATCCAGCGGACTGGTGCAGGGTAGGCCATTGCCGCTTCAAGCAGTGCCACTGACGCGATGGCAGACCATCCCGGACACATGCTCGACTCCAGCCACGTGGACTTGTACCGTGCACGTCTGCTGCATGTACTGGGAGCACTGCCATTGGCAGTGTTGCGGATCAGTTACCGGCTGAGCTTCCGGCTTGCGGATGTCACCTGCATTCAGCCTGTGTTGCATTGTCGCTCGTACATGTTCGAGTGGTCCATGGATGTATGCCTCTCCAACGTAATGGTAGCTGACCTGGATTTCAATGTGTGTGTGCGCCCCTTGTTGGACCACGACCAGGAGTGTCACCGTGATGCATGCATGGATGTTTGGCATGCAGGCTGGAAACTGGACCTGGGAGATTGCACGAGTCGTTGTGTGCAGTGAGCACATTGAGCCACTACCCGATTGGGCTTTGGTGCACATTGGGTCCAGTGGTTTTAGTCAGCACATCTGTCCGGGTCAGCTGATGGATTACGTCGACGACATGTCAGATGTGGTGGACGACGAAAGCTCACTGGAGATGTTGGCCTATGCTGCTGCACTCGCGTTCATGGACGAGTGACAAGGTACCTGCAGCCACAACTGGATGTGACCCATTGCACGTGTCCAGACGCATGGGTGCATGTTGTGTCTTGATTTGTATACCAATATGTGTGTCAAGGACTCTCTGGCTGCCTGCCATACGTGCATTGCTACCCCATCAGGGTGGTTGGTTTGTACGTGTGCATTACCATGTCCCTGTTTCGTGCTTGGTCAGATGTGTATGCCCGTATATCGGCCACCGGCGGGTGCACTTGTGTCCTGTGTTTGGTGGTGCAGATGTTGGTGTTTGTACATTGTGTTTGAGGTTGGGGTGCTGTGCTTCCTATGAGTGTGGGCTACATTGTGTGTGGGATGTCCCTTCTGCTCTGATTTTGCTCACCCTTCTCCCTTTCAGGCAGTGTGGTTATCACTTCTGTGCTTGTTCAGTGGTATGTTGCCGGGGTGTGTGACTTGTGCTCCTGGTTGGTGTTGTTACTCTTGGGCATGGTTTGTCTGCATGTGTGCCATTGTGCCCATCTCCCCCAGTCCCCCCAGTCTCTGCTGGTTCCTCTCCCTGTTGCTGTTGTGTCTGTTGTTTTGGGCAGTTTCAGGGCCCCTAGTCCTGCCACCATCTCCAGACTGCTGCCTTCTTGTTGTTGGCATGTTTCTGGTTGTTTGTGCGTTTCGCATCATTCCGTATGTTCTCTTTTTCTGCCATTATCCTTCTCCGCTCCCAGGCTGCATTCACCTTGTCCATGATGGCCTGCCATCTACGATGTCTTTTTGCTACTGTGGCTTGTGGGGTTGTCTGCTGGCCTGGGTTGCCTCCATTGTGGTGCTTGGCTGTTGTTTTCTGCTTGATTTGTCTTTCTTTTTCAGGCTTTGGTTGTGCTTATTTCTGCCTGCTTGGTGTGTTTCGCGAGCCTGGTGGTGCTTATCCCTGCTTTCGTCATCGCGAATGGGCTCATCACACATTTTTGGGTGTTGTGGTTTGTGTTTTTATCTCAGTCAAGGTGGTTGTATCGCGGACATTGGCTGTGGTATCGGCAGGCAATCGCATGCTACCGCCTCATTATGAACTCCATGTTGACACGAGGTTATTTTCCCACGATAGGCTGCGATGTGTAAAGTTGGGTTAACATTTTTTGGTGATGTTTAGCACACGTTCTTGTGAATATACCCCTTAGTGTGTTACACGTCCTATGTTGTCATTAAGGAGTTCTCATAATATTATAAATCACTAAGCAGAACCACCAGTAGTTTGTAAGTAGTATCAGACCTTGAGTCCTACTTTGTAGGAGTAGTTCACACATGCTATTTGTAAGATGTTGGGGGATTAGTTGAGCGGAGTAAATACCCTCCTCAAGAAATAACCACAATGCTTGTCAGGGTAAAATACTAAAGTCACTAAATAAACCTGAGCTCAACTCCCTGATAGCAGTGGCACAGAGTTGACAGGCTTAAATCAGAGGTAATATGTACAGTATATATGCAGTACTAAACCAGCAAAAAAGTTGAAATACAAAACAATAAAATCCCCAAATTAATCTAGAAAAAAAGAGTCAAGTGCGTCAAATTAAATGAACATGACGCCAAAATAACAACAATGCAATACGAGGAATTATAGATATATTTTTTTAACTGCAAATAGAACACAAATAAGCACAAAGGGCCAATGATAGTCAATGGTATTGTAGCCTGGGGCTTCGGCACAATTGATGCTGACCGCTATGGAACACGAGTAAAATATCCCAACCAGGTTCATCCTGGTCAAAGATTTTTCCTTCTGACTTTAAACCTTTAAGTTCCAATCCACCAAATGAGTACACTTCTAAAGCCCCCCAGGATCTCATTGAAGGCCATCACAGACAGGCAGAATCCCAACCACATCCAGTGTCCACTGATCATCTGGGTTGTTGCGGAAAAGGCCTCTTGTTTCTTGCTGCATCCCTGTAGCATGAACAAGAGGTTAGGAGGCTTAGTTTCCTCGGAGTTCACTTCTTTACCCTGGATTCAAGAGAGAGGCAGGTACAGCCCTTCAGGGCCCTTCTCAGGTTGCAGTCAACAGGTTCAGTTCTCTTATGAAATTCCGCAGGAACAAGTGTGTTCTGAAATGGGTGCCTGGAGATAATGGCGCAAGCTAATCAGTGGGAATGACCCCTGTGGATACCCTAAAATATGTGGTAAAAGTTTACTATGTATCAGACAAATATGATCACGGAGCACATTTTGGCTGTGCCACTTCAGGAAAGAATTCAAGCTTTTCTACTTGTACCGAAGTGCTGATCAGTAATCAGGATTACCCTCCAGTACTCATATACCTCTCTTGATGATTTCACCACCAATTCTCATGCCTATCTTAGCCCAACACCTCACTTCCTTGTCACTAAATGGTTGATTTCAAATGCGGGAACCCCTTCCCAAGATTCTTTAAATATATTTTTCTCCAAAAAATGTTCCTTTCCAAATTATCCTGGACCTTAAAGATAAAATGAGGTAGACCTCCAGCATGACCGCTGACAAGGTAATGTGCTTACAATAATTACTCTTCACTGTGATCCCATATGGGTCCTACTGCACGACCATGCTCCGGATCTGCTCGTCCTCATGGAAACATGCCTAAACCCAACCGCTGCACAGGACATAGCTACAGTCATCCCACTGCCTGCAAGATTGTCAGGCAAGACCGTTAACACAAGTCCAGAGGTGAAGTCGCCATCATATTTAAAGATACCATGAGCTGTGTCATAACACGGACACCCCCATCAGCTACATGGTCCACCTCATGTTCATGATACCCATCACAATCAGCTTCACCCTGGGTGGAACCCTCATAAACAGATCACCAAGAACCAGCACCAATTTCACCAGCAACATCACAGACTTCTTCGCACCCACAATTATCAACACCAGCACCTTCATCCTCTTCGGAGACCTTAACTTTCGCCTAGAAGACCACACTGACCCAAAACTCTATGGTCCTTTTGAAAACCTCGGAAACCTTGGCCTCACCCAGCACCATTATGAACCCACCCAAACCAATGGGCACCTATTGGACCCGGTTTTATCCTCAATGTGCAACATCACAGATGACAAGCGAGCAACTCGGACCTAGACAGACCATGCTCTTGTCAGTTTCAGCATACCCATCCCTCACCACCTCATACCTAACACCCCTGGAACGGCCTACAACAGCTGGAATAGCATCACAAAAGAGGAGTGGGCTTCTGCCCAAGCACACCAGCAACTTGCTGAAAGCCATCAGGAACCCAAACAAATGGATCTCTGCTTGTGCTGACACCCTGGCTCCCCACAAGAAAAGCCCAACCACAGGTCACCTGGTACACAGAGGAACTAAGGCTGACAAAAAGCCACTGCAAGCAACTAGAGTGAACATGGAGGACAAGCCAAGACACCACAGATAA
Organism: Triturus cristatus; assembly: GCF_964204655.1. NCBI lineage: Eukaryota > Metazoa > Chordata > Amphibia > Caudata > Salamandridae > Triturus > Triturus cristatus. Next base: position 906,814,908 of record NC_140583.1, read on the forward strand.
AAACATCTTCAAATCAGCCCTAAGATACTGCCACCAGCAGTTACGAAATACCAAGTGCATAGCTCTTGCAGATCGCATCAACACAGGCACTAAGGGCAGCAAAGAAATGTTCCCCATCATCAAACATTTCACCATGCCTCCTGCCACCTCCAACATCACCCCCTCACAAGACCTTTGTAACAAGCTCCCTGAATTCCCCTGTAACAAAATCACCCACATATACTGCAACTTTGACCCTCATCCAAACCCCATCACCGTAGCAACTTAACTTTCCATCATGGCCCAAAAAAAGAACTAAACTTGTGGCCAACTGTTACCAACATCAAAATCATGCTACCACGAAGACCATCCACGTGGGGGCCTCATCTCACCCTTGTCCACACCTTCACCAAAGGACTCTTACAGACATGTGAAGCACTAACAGCCATCCTCAAATCCTCCATCTACTCAGCCACATTCCTAGACACCTGGAATCATGCCATGTCACACCCTTGGTCAAGAAACCATCTGCCAAACTGAACCACCCAAATCCCTTCTATCATACCCATCAAAGGTCATGGAGAAACTAATCAACAGAAGCATCACCAACCACCTCAGCAATCACCAGCTACTGGACACCAAGCAGTCCGGATTCAGGCAACCACAGTACAGAAGCAGCACACAACACCGCAGATCAAATCCACATGATCCTTGACAGAGGAAACACAGCTGCACTCATGCCTCTGGACCTCTATGCAGTCTTCAACATGTTCTCACGCCCCATCCTCATCAAGCGCCTGCACAAGATTCTCATCCAAGGACTTGCTCTCTGCTGAATCTGCTCCTTCTTAACAGACAAAACACAAGCTGTCAGCCTGGTACTTTACCCAGGGGTAGCCCGCACCTGCAGATTGTTTTCAAGGTTCATCACTCAGACTCACCCTCTTCAATGGATACATTTCGCAGAGACTACATCTTAGTGGATCTACAACTATGGTCATCTCCTATAGATATGATGGTCATATAAAGGATAGAGAATGACTATGACCGGCTATGTCTCTTTTATGGATTCTCTCTGACCTAAGATGGAAAATGAGCACCATATACCAGCTAGTACTATAGATATTAACTCCACAATTGACACAATGAATTAAATTGTCTCAGGTTGTGGAGTCCTCAGATATCTTCCTGAAAAATAAATGAAAGACATGCAAAACTCTCTATTGGAATTGTCCGAAATCTCCTTTTCAGCTCTATGCAGAGAGATGATAATTGACATTCAAAATAAATTTTTTGAGCAAATTTTGTCTACTTCACCATTTCCATAAACAGCTCTAGAAGGCGTCTATCTAGAGCTTATAGTTGGTTAATAAGGAAGGTAGATCCTTACATAGACACTTGGGCAGTGCACTTAGAAAAGTGGGAAAGGTGGCAGGATCTAAAATTGGACTGTGCCACCAAGAACTCTATCAGATTTTGGGCCTAGAGAAGTGGGTAAAGGATGCCCGAGGCCCCACGCCACAAAATAATATCAGTCCTTCGGCTTAGGTTGATTACTTTACAAATATTTATTTGGCAACTCCCTCTCATATCAACATGGACGAAGAACCAAGGGATCTTTGCATAGATGACCTTTCCGCCTCATGCGATCTTTCTTTTGATTTAGATAACATTTCTCTTGCCTTGGATGCACTTGACAGAGGCAGAGCACCAGGACTAGTTGGCATTCTGGCAGGTATAATCCTGAAGGGCAGAGCAAACTGGTCCTGGTATATCTTTACTCTGTAAAATGCTATTGTTTGTGGAATACCAATGCTGGGCTCTTGGAAGAGAGCGGAGGTTATCCCAATATATAAAAAAAGGTGACAGATCGCTTCTGTGTAACTATAGGCCAATCAGTTTGATCAACTGTATAAAAAAATATTTTGCTTGTCTGGTTTTGGGCAAAATACAGGAGTAGACAGCCAATAATGACATTGTTAGAAATGGGGGTCTCTAGTTATCATTGGCTTGCACCCTGTCCAAGTAGGGGTCCTTTAGTCTAGTCAGAGTAAGAGGATTACACTGCTAAGATAACCCCTGCTTACCCCCTCGGTAGCTTGGCATGAGCACTCAGGCTTATGTTACAGGCAATGTGTAAAGTATTTGTACATAACACACAAAGTTAAACAGAGAAAACACTACAAATGGACACCACATCAGTTTAGAAAAATAACCAATCTTTATCTAAACCTAATAAGACCAAAACAACAAAAAGTCAACACGCATAACTCAAAATATCACTTTTTAAAGGTTCAAGCAATTTTGTCAATACAACTCAATGGGTGCTGTGAGTTTACACAAAGTACCTTTGATGTGTCAAAATCCAAGATGAAAAACTGCCGCAAAGGTTGAAAGTGTCGGAAAACACAGCGATGCATCCGTTCTGGAGTCCACGGAGAAAGGATGAGTCGGTTCTGCTGCACGCAGGAGAGTTGTTGCATCGATTTCAGACTGCGGGGACAAGTGATGAGTCGATTTTTGGAGCCGGCTCCTTTCTGCAGGGGATGAATTGGAAACTTGGCACGCAGATATGATGTGTTGCGCACCGGAAGTGATGCGTTACTTTGCAAGGCTTCGTGTTGCCCTGTGTAGATTCTGGGAGGCTGCGTGGCGAGGGTTTGTGGGGCTTCACGTCATCTGTTCCGAGGAGCTGTCAGCTGTCCTGTGGGATTTGACTGATGCTTTGCGTCGTCCGGCGTTAGTTCCAAGAAGCTGCAGAGGGAGACTTCATGGGGCTTCGCGTCAACTGGCATCGGTGCCGAGAAGCTGTCGGCTGTGCAGGGGACTGGGTGAAGATTTGTGTCATCCGGCGTAAGTTGCGAGAGGCTGCACGGCGAGGCTTTGCGAGGCTTCATGTTGCTTCACTCCGGTTCTTACAGAGATCAGCTACAGAACCCACTTCTGAATCCCTTTGACTGGAGGGAGGCAGAGTCCAGCCGCACCAGCAGAGTTGCAAGAAGTCTTATGTGTCCCTGAGACTTCTTCACAGGAGGAAAACACACACAAGCCCTTGGAGAACCTTGGCAAGCGGGATACAGAAAGCAAAGGTCCAGTCCTTTCCGTCTGCTCTTGATCCAGAAGTGTTTTAAAAATGTGGGGTTATAGGTCCAATACTTATACCCCTCTTGGCCTGTGAAATAGGCATACTTCAAGGAATAGTCTTTGTAGTGCTCAGATCCTGCATTGCCCTGTATTGGATCCAGACACACTACAGGGTGGTGGAGATAGCATTGTGAGAGGACAGGCACAGCCCTATTAAGGTGTCAGTGAACACTCCTCCCACCAGTCTAGCAAAACTGTCACTTATGTCCTAATCATCAGCAAGTTGGACTACGGGAATACCCTCTATGCTAGAATCACCAAGCAACTCACTAGAAGACTAAATATCATCCAGAACTTGGCAGCCAGACTCACCCTCAATCTCCCACACAGAACTCACACTACATCTCACCTCAGGGAGCTCCATTGGCTCCCAATACATAAGCAGGCTAATTTCAAAGCCCTCAAACCCACACACATTCCTGACTCTACACAGCTTAACCCCACCTAGCTGAACAGTTGCATCTCCTTTCAACAACCAGCAAGACACCTTCACTCCACAGGACTCCTACTCAACCCATACCTCACATATATTAAACCAGAACAGGAGTATGGGCATTCTCTCACATTTCTCCTAAAGTGTGGAACTGCCAGCCAAACAACAAAGGAGCTTCCTCCTCTCTTTTTCAATTCCGCAAGAATTATATCTCTTTATCCCTGATTTAACTATGGAAACTTAACTAATGCTCGGTATCAATAGTTCTATCACACTTGTAGTTGGTCTTCATCTTTCAGATACTGCCAGTCTATAGTGCAAAAAGGAAAAAACCTTTTGCTGGTGTGAGCACTTAACAATAGGCTGTTGAGTCAGCCATTCATGATTTTCATCAAGTTCATTGAAAAAAAATAATCAAACGAATGTCGATTTCATCCAGTCGGTTTAATTACGAAAAATACTTGCATTCAGTATCTTTCTTATCAATGCTGGGAAAAAGCATCCAGTGCTATGATAATACCAATTCAACATTGTACCCAATGCATTTCGGGTCCAAATGAACCCTTCTTCAGGAGTATTCATAAAGGTTGAAATAACTGAAAAGAATACAAAAAAGCAATTCAATCACTAGTCCTCATAATCGATTTCAACATCAAAAGTCTATATCTATGTATAACGTGCTGTGTCCTACTCGAATAATACAAACATGCAGTAAATAATAAGCTCATTTGTTAGTTGCACCAAAACAAGCATTCAAAGAATGACTACAACAAAAAGGAAGTGAACGGAACGGAACGGAACTTAGGTGAAAGTACATGAAAAGTGAATCGTGTTAAAGAAAGTCCTTTTTCCAAATTGAAGTCTGACTGGAAAGCATTTCCGTAAATCACCGTGAATTCGACTCACTCCGTAAAGTGAAAAGCGGTGCTCGTGACAAAGAAGAAACCAAACCTCGAAAAACCACCTTTTCGCCCTATTGTGCCCTATTGTGTCAGCATGCGGATCTTTATCTGAACCCTTAGGCAAATACCTTGATCATTTTTTACAACCAATGGTACAAAAACAGCAATCTTACTTAAAAGATACTACAGCTCTTCTCAATCTTTTGAAAGATCTTGATCTGAAGGACGTAGAACATTGGATACTATGCACCATAGACGTTACCTCTTTGTATACCTCGATTCCACTTGCAGATGGTATTGAAGCAACAGAATGGGCTTTATTAAATCATAACCACATCAATGCAGAAAAGGTGTTTCTAATTGAACTGCTCCAATTTGCACTCTACCATAGTTACTTTGAATGGAAGGGTGTATTTTACGCCCAAAACAATGGTACTTCAATGGGTTTTGCTGGAGCTCCTTCATACGCCAACATCTTCATGGCCAAACTTGAACACGAGCATATCCTGAATAATCAAGCATGGTCTCACAACCTAGTACTATATAGGCGCTACATTGATGACATTTTCATTATTTGGAAGGGAGATCGCAGCATTTTGGAAGCAAATATCTTGCACCTCAACCACATTCATAATCAAATCAAGTTCACTCATCATATTGAGAATCATCAGATTAACTTTTTGGATGTACTTATTCAAATCGATCAAGGATCAATCAAAACGAATGTCTATATTAAACCTACGGATAGAAACAATTCTCTGCATTACGGAAGCTTTCATCAACCCACTCTCAAGAGACATTTACCATTCTCACAATTTATTCGATTAAAAAGAATCACTTCCGATCCACAAGATACTATCTCCATCACCAATCAATTTGCTGACCGGTTCCTTAAACAAGGTTATCCACCACAAATTTTGGAAGACGCTAAACACAAACTTGACAAGGTAGATCGTAACAACTTACTACAACCAGTATGTAGAAAACAAAGCAATCCTCTAGTATGTGTTTTAAAACATTCTACTCAAGCTGGCAACATCAACTCAATCATCATGAAACATTGGAATATCATTTGTACTGAACCTGACTTACTGGCCTTATTTCCACAGAAACCAACCTTCGCCATGCAAAGATCTAAAAACCTTAAAGAATTGATAACCCACAAATCAGATACTTCTGGGAAAACGTACAAAGGCATGCAAAAATGCCAAAACTGTGTACATTGCAATAATGTAATAATCGGTGACTGTTTTATCCATCCAACCAAAGGCCATAAGATTGCTCTACGTCATTCAAGTACCTGTGACACTTCGAATGTTATTTACGCACTTAAATGCCCCTGTGGTAAAATTTATGTTGGCAGAACTGAACGTAAAATTAAAATACGAATTGGTGAGCATAAAAGTAACATTCGAATGAAGAATGAGAAATCCACAGTTGCCACACATTGGGTAGAAGCAAAACATAACATCTCTCAACTTCGCTTTACTATTCTGGAAGCACAAAAGCCAAGACCTGACATTGATCATCAGAAATCTCTTGCACGTGCAGAATTTTATTGGACCAAAAAGTTGCAGTCACTTCAACCCCTGGGTCTTAATGACCACATTGAATTTAATTGTTTTCTGTAATTTTTCTTTCATGAATGTGTTTTTTTAACTTTATTGATGTGCATGCAATGTAACGGTACTTTGGAGACTGTTTCTATGTCCTTAGGCATCTCATAGAACGCAGCAATCCATCTTCTCTTTTCACTATTTAAATCTCTTCTCGCCTAACGTAAGCACACCAATCAGTAACTGACGTGTTCCCGCCAGACTACGTATCGGGTATGTTCATGAGTGGGCTTAAGAGTTCGTTCACTTTTTCATTTATTTTTTCATTTATTTTTACTCATTTTCTATCCGTTTTTTCAGTTTGACGGGTGAAATTGAATATGGTTTGGTTTCTTCTTTGTCACGAGCACCGCTTTTCACTTTACGGAGTGAGTCGAATTCACGGTGATTTACGGAAATGCTTTTCAGTCAGACTTCAATTTGGAAAAAGGACTTCTTTAACACGATTCACTTTTTCATGTACTTTCGTCACCTAAGTTCCGTTCACTTCCTTTTTGTTGTAGTCATCCTTTGAATGCTTGTTTTGGTGCAACTAACAAATGAGCTTATTATTTACTGCATGTTTGTATTATTCGAGTAGGACACAGCACGTTATACATAGATATAGACTTTTGATGTTGAAATCGATTATGAGGACTAGTGATTGAATTGCTTTTTTGTATTCTTTTCAGTTATTTCAACCTTTATGAATACTCCTGAAGAAGGGTTCATTTGGACCCGAAATGCATTGGGTACAATGTTGAATTGGTATTATCATAGCACTGGATGCTTTTTCCCAGCATTGATAAGAAAGATACTGAATGCAAGTATTTTTCGTAATTAAACCGACTGGATGAAATCGACATTCGTTTGATTATTTTGTTTTCAATGAACTTGATGAAAATCATGAATGGCTGACTCAACAGCCTATTGTTAAGTGCTCACGCCAGCAAAAGGTTTTTTCCTTTTTGCACTATAGACTGGCAGTTTACCGGAGTCGCCATTGGATAGGCGAAATGGCGTTTTGAGCACAATTCTAAAAAAGATTTACTTCTGACTGAACATTTATAAGAGTGTGCACGTTGGCATTCGTTTTGTATTGCACAATTTCATCTTTCAGATAAACATGTGTGCCTATTCATGCATTCAGTGACATCTGAGGTCAGTAGGTGACTTGGTATAGCACATAATCAGTACAAAACTTTGACAGCATGATTTCACGTAGATGGCATTTGAATGACATTGGATTACTATTTGGGATAGGCAACTGCCCACCTCAAGGAATAATCACAACTCATGCCAAGGTGAATCCTTATACTCACTAAATTAACTGGAGCTCCGTTTTCTGGTAGACAGGCTGTACTGTAACAGTAATACAGTCAAAATGCCTTAACATAAAACTCCCAAAACTGAAAAAGGAAAATAGGATAAAACGTATTAAACAGAATGACACCAAAATGACAAAAATCCAATAACAAGAAGGGGAGATGTGGATTTTTCAAATGTTAAGTAGGAATGGCGGCAAGAAGCACACGGTGCTGCGTAGCATTTTTAAGATTAGCATTTTTGCCGTAAAAAATACGTTATTGAATAATGTTTCAATAATGGATCCAATATGGTGAATCTAAACTAATGTAAGTGTGCTCGAAATTAGTTTGGAATAATATGCTAAAGTGTGTTTATTAACGTTTCTATATATATGTTAAGGCACATTTTAATGAAAACGTCATATCTGATTAGCATGGGTGCAGTTCTGATGCTGTTCATTTCACTCCATTTTCTTCCCCATCCCATCTTGACCTCCTGTGCATCTTCACTTCTCACAGGATTTGCAGAACAATAGATAGAATGATTTCATACTGTATTTTTCCTAAATGTTCATGTATTTTGAATTGTGTATAGCAACCCATTGATATAGACATTTTCCTGAACTTCTTACAGCTAAGGATACTGTCCGTTTCTCTTATGATTTTGCTGTTCATTTGAGACTTAGAATGATTATATTTTCTGATTCTCTAATCTACAATTAAGCCTAGGTTTAGGCAGAATTTTGATTATGCCAGAGTAATTTAGTCAATTTCTGCATTACTTTTTGAAGCAGAATTACCGATAAATACACAATTCTTCCTGCTTAAATGTAATTTTGGAGGAAAAATCCTACCAGAAAAGCACATTTAGCAAGCGCGAGCAGCCGATCACTATCACTAATCATATTCTGCTACATTCCAAGATGTCTTTAACTAAAGGGAGAGAATAATGATCCTTCATCGTAATTTTGTTCAGATCGCGGTAGTTCATACTCTAAGAGTGTTGAGTATAAATGGGGTGGCCCATAAAAACTACCTGACCTGGGTCAATAGGTACATTACATAGCATAAGTTTGTGGTAGCGTACTATTTTGAACAGAGCGAATTAGTAGTAGCAAAACACACAACATTAATTGATCTGGTATGAATCCAAATATTTCAATTTTAGAAAAAAGGGAAGAAATCCCATTTGCAGTTGTGTTCAAAGCATTGACATTCAAAGATAATGCTGATATTCATTGTAATTAAAGTACAATATGCTGCAGTGCTCTCAGTGTGGAAGTGGAAAAAATGGGAGAGGTAGGGGTTCCGTGGCAATGTGAGGGTAAGGGACAGGGAAAAGGTATTAGTGACATAAATACATCAACATTTCATAGTATGGTTCTTTTCCAGCCTCAACGAGGTCAATTGTTCCGGAGGATGCACATAACTCAAATGGACAAACAATCTTTTTAAAATAATGTCGCTGGAGTTTGTGTGATATGCGCTGTCGATGTTTCGACCCCTGTTGGCAGGACTAGTTGTTGTCCTTACAGCGGGGTCTTCTTCAGGGCTGGGGGGAGCACTCTCTTTGAGAAGACGGGAAACCTCCGCCCTGTGGATATTGAATGTGGGCTTGATGAAGCTCTTATGTCTTATGTATGCACCATGAATGTCTTGCAGACGAGGGAACAAATCACAAAACTTCTTAGATGCAGAACTGGTTCCGGTTCATGCTGGTCGCAGCTGTGCCTTTTCTATTACTCTGCCCTCGAGTTCTACTTGCTCTCTGCACCTTAGATGCAGAACTGGTTCGGTAGTTCATACAGTATTTTAATTCGTTGGATTTCTTGGGTACAAAAAACATCAAAACCCCAGCTGGGGAAGAAGATCATCAGATAAGGCCATTCCATAGACTGTTCTCTAGATACTGTCTAAGGACCTTTTTCTCTGATTTATTTAGACTCCGCTGTTTCACGGTTCAATAGGAATTGCACAGTTAAATTCACTATGTGGGCAGTCGGGGGCAAGATGGTGGCCGTGAATATGGTTGTGTAAGCTCGAGCTCCCGGAACTCTCCCCTGCCCCATAGACCGTGCTACAAATCTAACCCTTTGTTACGGTGTAAGCAACCACCTTGAATTTTGAGTGAATTATGGAACTACAAGGTCGGATAAAACGCACCAGCATGCTGTGGAGTGCCTGTCTTGTGGTGGCGGTGTACTGTGTAGCTATCCTGCTGCTGCTGGGATCTGTGAGGGGGACTTCCGGGTGTACTCGTGTCAGTTTCTGTGGGCTATGGAGGATGTTGACAGAAGGCGAAGGAAAGTCTGAAGCCGGCTTGACTGCGCGCTGCGCTACAATGCCCCCAAAAGCTAGACGCAGCAGAGCACGGAACACTATGTAGGCTGCGGATATTGCGGGGACACGAGATGCTGAAAAAAGTAATGTGACCTGAACTCGGCAAAAAAGGATGGCACTCGTGTGGAGGGCTGCGTTAAGAAGACAGTACCCTCACTGTTTCTAAGTGGAAAACCGAGGAAACACCTCCCCTCAGCGCAAACAAGCCCGGGTAATGGTCAGAGCAGCGGCACTGGTAAGAAGGGGGAGATTCTTCCGCCAGATAAGCTTGTTAATCAGGAGGGCTCAGCTTGTGACACTCCCCGTGGCATGTTAAAAGGTAGAAGGGGTGTAATGGAGGAGAATGGTGCAAAGAGTGGTGAACTGGTCCCTGAGAACTGTGATTTGGTGACAAAGGAAAACAGCATAGTAGTCTCTGGTATATCAACCTGTCTAGGGAAAGATTCGGAACATGCTATATATAACCTGGATATGCTTGAGAAAAGCAAAATGTGAGACCAGAATATCACTAAAGAAAGTGACTCCGGAGATTACCCCTTTTTTCAATGTCTGATCCCCCAGACACCTCTGCTGATGAATCTGAATCAAACATACTGGGCAAGCGGAAATATGGCTCCCCTGATATCGGGCGTAAGGAGTCCAGCAATGCACAGATGGATGATGCAACAGAGTGGGGTACTGACTCACTTGGTACACCAGAGAATAGCCCTAAGACTGTGCACAAGAGGGGTGGCTTAGGCGCAGGTTCTTAGATGGCAGAGAGCACAGACCCTCTTCAGTGGGATTATTCCTTCTTGGGTGAATCTGGGACCAATGGAGTGTTTAATGGGACACAACCAAATCAGGATGTCATGGAGAAACCTGAAGATATTTCTCTCACTGTTCTATACGAGAGTATAATGGCCCATAAGGAGGAGACACGCACTGAGAGCCAGCACACACAGGGAGCTTGCCGCAAACTCCAGAACTCGGTACGAAGGATAGCCAAATCATGCTCCAAGTTTGTGGACAGGTTTAATGAGGCTGAAACACGTATTTCAAACTTGGAGGATGAACTAGCAGCGCAGAAGGCAACAACGGAAGCCTTGTGTACTGCACAGGATGATACCCTCTTGAAGCTCACAGACCTTGAAAATCACATTTGGCGCAATAATCTTCGCGTGCTAGATATTCCGTAGGGGGCTGAGGGGCAGGATGTATGGAATTTTTTCATTGAGCTCTTCTCCGAGGCTTTTCCAGGACTAACTCAGTGAAAATGGAATAGGGAGATCCAGAGGGCACACAGATTCCCTTTTACACTGCGTACGAGACCAGGCAGAACACTACTAGACCTAGGGCTATTTTAATAGCATTTAATAACTTTCTGGCACGCGAAGCAATCTACGATCTCGCTCGACCGGACCGGAAGAAAACTGGGAAAGGGATAGAGTTCTTTGTATGCCCAGATTATTGTCCTCTGACTGTGGAGAAGAGATTGCAACTACACCAGCTTATTACCCTGTTTCAAGATAAAGGCGCACAAGCTTACCTATTGAATCCAGCTAAGCTGAAGATCATCTATAGGGAACATGTGCGATGCTTTACGGAAGAACTAGCGGCCAAAGAATACTTGCAGTCTCTGTAAATACAAAAATAAAAAAGGACTGTTCACTACAGGATACACGCATAGATTTATTGTATTGGGGTTAGTTGGGTGTGTTGTTGAATTTGAGTTGATTTTTGTTCCCTTCTCTCTTTAATGCTGTCTGTTTTCTATTTTTCGAATGAGAGGTGTGAGAAAGGGAAAGCGGTTAATAATGCACGGTATAATGTGGGGCAGTGGGTTCCGGGGGGGCAGTAGCTTGTTTAATCTCAGAGACCTTGAGTCTCCAAGCCTCTTGTTTGGGGAAGTGGGGGTGGGTCAGGGCTTCGGCTAAAGTCTTGTGTGGGGAAGGTGTGGGGTGGGGGATGGGGGCATGGGGGGGCACAGGGGGTGGGGGGGCACTAGGTAAAAAAATCCATGATAGCGCAGTGAAACAAAGTATGAAATTCAATGGTTTGAGGTTCATGGTCCTAGAGTACATCAAAACGTGGAAGACATATGGGGGATAGGAACTCACATTTTGGCATTCGGATCTGGTCTCTGAATGTATGTGGGCTGAATAATTATCGCAAGAGGCAACGGGTATCCACTAAATTACGGGTGCTCCAACTAGACTTAGTATGTATCCAAGAAACCCACATTCCTTGGGGCAAAAGAAAATTACTGGCTGAACTAGGATTAACAATATTAGCATGTACACAGCAATCCACTACTACATGCGGCGTAGCGATATTGGCACAGAGCTACATACAAGGGACAGGAAAAGTGCTGGTGGATAACCATGGGAGGTGGGCTATCACCGAATGTATAATTGGCACTACGAAGTGTACAGTCTGCTGTGTATATGGTTAAAATTTTGATTAGGTACCAGTAATATAAGGGTTGAATGTGGAATTTGCATTATGGCCAACTCTGTTAATCTTGTGTGGTGACTTAAATATACACCTTGAACCAAAGGGCTTGCAGGAAGGCATGAAACGATACAATGACAGGAAACCTAAAGTATTTAAAGCACTTCAGCATTTATTAGCGGATCACGGTTTAGTTGATGCATAAAGTATTTAAAGCACTTCGGCATTTTTTAGCGGATCACAGTTTAGTTGATGCATGGGCGGCTTTACGGGGGTCTGATCCTGGATATACATTTTATTCATATCCGCACCAGAAGTTAGTGAGGCTGGACTATTTTTTTTAATCAAGTCTAATACTTTCTGATGCTGATATTCAGGTGCACCCACGGATCACATCAGATCATGGACCTCTTGTATTGAATTTACACGCTCTCAAGGCAGGAACTAAGCCTAGATCATTTACATTTGACAGGAAATTACTACTGTATGAAGGGTATGGAGCACACATGAAGGAGTGGATCACTCAATTTATGGCCATAAACCGTAATTCCACACGGACTGGCTTTGTCTGGGATGCTCTAAAAGCTGGTTTTAGAGGGGAGACCCTTAGCTTTGGGTCGCATGGGAATTTTTATGGGCAGTACTGCAACGATCAAGTCGTAGACAAGGTTTTATTACAGCTATCCAGGTTTTATATCGGCGGTATAATGGGTCTTGAATCCGATCTTGTATATATTACACAGGGCACAAGACAGGGATGCCCGTGTTCCCCCTTGTTGTTCTCATTATATATCAACCCCTTTTTCATGATGCTAGAGCAAAACGCAGGGATAGAATCGGTTATTTGGAGGCAAGAGCACTATCGGGTTTTCGTGCACGCGGACGATGTTGCGGTTGTTACTCCAAATCCTATAATGGCTATGCCCAAGATAAAAAAGCTGGTGCTTGAGTTTGGATCAGTTTCAGGATACAAACTTAATGTGTCTAAGACACAAATTCTGTGTTTAAATCAAGTGGGCTATAACGACCATCGAATTTTGAGTGGATATCATACCTGGGTGTCAAATTAAGGACTGGCCTAAAGACACTTGTGGAGATCAATTGGGGCAATATTTTAAACTCTGTAAGGAAACAATTAGATCGTTGTGAATGTCTGCATCTCTCATTGGTGGGGTGATGCAACGTTCTTAAAATGTTAGTATTACCCAAGGTTTTATATTACTTTAGATATGTTCCGTTAGAAATTTCCTGTGTCCAATTGTCAGCACTCCAATCAATTTGTGCTAGGTTTTTATGGGCGCAGGGGAAGCCTCACAATAGCTATGCAATTTATGGTCCTCCCCCACGAGAAAGGTGGTTGGGCAGTACCGGATTTTACCATATATTATTATGTGTGTATACGGCAAAATATGAACATATTATTAACTGGGGAAGAGCCTCTTAGCACCGCTGAGTCTCCCTCTATATATCAGATGCTATTGGGCAGCGATGCTAAAAATCGATTGGTTGTGAGGCTGGAGCCAAGTTATTATAAAAAAAACAGGTTTAAGGTTTCAAATGCTGCCTATAAGGTGTGGAAAGCCATGCGAAAACGCTACCAACTTGAAAGGGTCTCCCATTATACTCCGTTGGCAGCCACAGTGCTATTGCCATCTATATTTTGGGATAGGACTATTGATAGATGGCGGATCAAAGGCATCCAATATATTGGAGATCACTTTGCTAATGGGACCTTGAAGTCTTTTGAGATGTTAGCTGAGAAATATTGCCTCCCTATATCGGAATGTTTTAAATATCTACAAATTTGTGAATATCTATGCAAAAGCCGATGGAGGAATGAATCGAATCCTTTAGTTGAGGCGGTGCGGAAGAATGCGTGCATCGGCATCTTATACAACTTATTATTAGACACTCAGGGCAGTGATCTGGATATGCACAACATCAAGTGGGACAATAGGTTCGGGTGCCAAGGTACTCGGGTGGAACACTCCATCGATTTGGCTGGGAGGTTATTGCTGTCTGCTAATCTTAGTTCACAAAATCATAAGACTGTGTTTAACCTCTACTACACTCCAGCTAGGTTGTTAAAATGGGGGGGCAAACAATGGAAGGTGTTTTCGATGTGGAACTGAGGATGCAGACATTGTGAACATTTGTTTACTTGTAGGCACCTAAGTAACTTTTTGGAGCACCTAGAGAAATCTTTAGCGGAAATCATGGGGGGTACAGTAAGACTCTCTGCTTCCCATCTGTTGTTGGGGGTGGCTGAGAGTGACAGGCATGATCACTTGGTATGTAAATTATGATACTTGATTTTCTTAGCTACAGCCATAGCCAGATTATGCATTGCTTTAATGTGGCTTCAGAAAGATGCTCCAACTTTTGAACTATGGAGGACCAGATTTTTTACCATCTTTAATCTAGAGCGTAGTTGATATGCCCTGAAAGGCTGCCGAAAGAGGAAATTGGGCATGGAGATATGGGGATCGTTGTTGGCATATATGGAAGAATGATGATTTGCAACTGGGTGTAACCTCTAATTATCTCGCATTTGCACTTTAAGGAATTGTTATGGATTCAAGCTTGATAATGATGAAATATGCACTGTATGTTATTAATTTGCTAACTACTGCCTAACCATCTTTCTTATTTTTAGGACTGTGTTTTTTAAGGCTGATGATTTTATATCTGTAATGTAACTATCATGGATTAAAATAAAAAAAACAAAAGAAATGAATTCACTATGTGGAGGCAGAGCCAGTTCCTTTGTTTTTTTTAATAGATCTGTGCGATGTTGATGTTGAGATTGTAGTCCCTGAATGGAATTTATTATCCCTGTCTCAGAAGTTAGGGTTGGAGTAAAGTCTTTAGGGGTCCCATATCCCCCAATTGGATGATGTGTTAACCAGAGCACACCCATTATGATGGTATAAGTTGGTGAGGTAATAATATCAAAGGAGATCTCTTTATGAGAACCAACATTTGCCTGTAGAAGTGTTGTCATCTTGACCACAGGTTCTGACACCAAAGCGGTTCTGTCAATGGTTGTTGGGCAGAATGCTTTGTAATTCGTGTTAGTCCTTGTTTTTTCACCCAAGAGTTGTCAAGATATAATTCACTTACCTCGCAGTCCAGCAGAGCAGGAACTTCAATCATGTTATCATTGGGCAAGCCAATACGGACCGACAGAATGAAAGTCTTTTGATACTCCAGTGAAAGAGATCTTGCTCAAACCCAACCCTTTCCCTTCTTAAAATGGATGGAGCTTGACAGTCCTGAAGTCCTTTTGGGGCAAAGAGGAAAAGAACAAACCAAATGTTCAGAAGACCCTCAATATATACAAGTTCCATTGTTTCTGCAATGTGCCCATTTTGTATCTGTGAGGGATGCAGAAGCTGATCTAATTTGCATTGACTTCTTTCCAGAGGAAACTGCAGAGGTTTCTGGAGCATCTTTGGTTTTCATGGGTAAGGACTGGGTTCCTCCTACACCTGAGGATAAATGAATCCTAGTTTCTCCAACTGCTGCTCCTTTACTTGCTGTTCAATCATTGTTGGGAGAGATGTGGCGCAGAGACCAGAGTGGCTGACTCCGGAGTGTGGGGCTCACGGTTCCATCATCAGAGTCAGCTCAGCTCAGCATCAGGTGACTCTGGGCAATAGTTCACTTAATCTCCCCGATGGCCCCACAGCACCTGGATACTCTTAGCGGTGATGAATTTGCACTTTACAAATGTGGAATTTTATTTATTTATCATAAGACCTTGGTCCATAATTTCAGTGAAGGTAATAGGCCAAGCAGAGTGGAACAATTCATCCTTTGTTTCTTCCTTCAAGCCTCTACGAAAAAGAACGATTACAGTCCATTCAACCCAGGAGGTTTCAGCTGCCAGTTGGCGAAACGAGTTATGCAGTATAGAGTGTTGATACTGATAAAAAAACTATGCTAATTCTTATGACGGTACACTCGCATTTACAAACGAATTTGCATCGCTATTGTCAAATTCGCCCATCAAGAACTCTCCATCAACCTGACTTGAAAATACATGATCAAGCAGTCTCTGCAACCCTGGCCCGCAGTAACTGATTGACAGGCCACAGGTGAGGTGGCACATAGCCGTTAGACAAGCGTGCGACCAGGAAACTCAGGTCCATCCTCCAGATAAGCGCAGCGACACTGCAATGGTCCAGGGAAATTGGCCCCCAAAAAATCACATATGTCAACATGGGAGCGCGCATTCCCCAAACACCATAAAATTAAATACCACATGGCGTTAGGAACACACAAAGCAAAAACCAAAGGAAATGATGGACGGAGTTTAATCCATCACCGTTCTTTAGCCCACTGTGCCACCCCAGTTCAGACATGGCCATATGCAAATCAGTCTGACCCTGTGCCTCATGGGAACAGTCCAGCCCGAACTGCCAAGCCATGTCTTCCCTGGACCGGAAACAAGCTTCCTAGGACCGGTTTCTGGCATTTCTGGCATTTCAGCCTTCTTCAGCCAGGCTTGCTTGAATCCAGTGGCAAAGTGAGCAAGGGACTCACGTCTGAGCATACCCTGCCAACTTATGGCGAACAAAGCAAAAACCAAAGGAAATGATGGACGGAGTGTTGAACATTGCAAGCACTCACCCCCAGTCAACTGATCTGGGTTTAATCCATCACCGTTCTTTAGCCCACTCTGCCACCCCAGTAAAGACATGGCCATATGCAAATCAGTCTGACCCTGTGCCTCATGGGAACAGTCCAGCCCGAACTGCCAAGCCATGTCTTCCCTGGACCGGAAACAAGCTTCCTAGGACCGGTTTCTGGCATTTCAGCCTTCTTCAGCCAGGCTTGCTTGAATCCAGTGGCAAAGTGAGCAAGGGACTCACGTCTGAGCATACCCTGCCAACTTATGGCGAACAAAGCAAAAACCAAAGGAAATGATGGACGGAGTGTTGAACATTGCAAGCACTCACCCCCAGTCAACTGATCTGGGTTTAATCCATCACCGTTCTTTAGCCCACTCTGCCACCCCAGTTCAGACATGGCCATATGCAAATCAGTCTGACCCTGTGCCTCATGGGAACAGTCCAGCCCGAACTGCCAAGCCATGTCTTCCCTGGACCGGAAACAAGCTTCCTAGGACCGGTTTCTGGCATTTCATCCTTCTTCAGCCAGGCTTGCTTGAATCCAGTGGCAAAGTGAGCAAGGGACTCACGTCTGAGCATACCCTGCCAATTTATGGCGAACAAAGCAAAAACCAAAGGAAATGATGGACGGAGTGTTGAACATTGCAAGCACTCACCCCCAGTCAACTGATCTGGGTTTAATCCATCACCGTTCTTTAGCCCACTGTGCCACCCCAGTTCAGACATGGCCATATGCAAATCAGTCTGACCCTGTGCCTCATGGGAACAGTCCAGCCCGAACTGCCAAGCCATGTCTTCCCTGGACCGGAAACAAACTTCCTAGGACCGGTTTCTGGCATTTCTGGCATTTCAGCCTTCTTCACCCAGGCTTGCTTGAATCCAGTGGCAAAGTGAGCAAGGGACTCACGTCTGAGCATACCCTGCCAACTTATGGCGAACAAAGCAAAAACCAAAGGAAATGATGGACGGAGTGTTGAACATTGCAAGCACTCACCCCCAGTCAACTGATCTGGGTTTAATCCATCACCGTTCTTTAGCCCACTCTGCCACCCCAGTTCAGACATGGCCATATGCAAATCAGTCTGACCCTGTGCCTCATGGGAACAGTCCAGCCCGAACTGCCAAGCCATGTCTTCCCTGGACCGGAAACAAGCTTCCTAGGACCGGTTTCTGGCATTTCATCCTTCTTCAGCCAGGCTTGCTTGAATCCAGTGGCTAAGGGCCTCATGTAGGTAGCGTACCAGTTACCACTTCTTAAATACCGAGCCGTACCGACTCGGTATTTAAGAAGTGGTAACTCGTATGTAGGTAATGAGTCGGTAATATTTACCGATTCGTTACTAGTCGGTGATTACCGAATCGGTATTTACCGATTCGGTAATGAGGCATACCTTCCCATTGATGGGAAGGTATGCCTCATTACCGAATCGGTAAATACCGATTCGGTAATGGGGGGAACACATACAAGGGTGGCAGGGTGTCACATTGACACCCTGTTGCACCCCTGTTTCGGCCATGTGTGCACATGTGGCACACATACATGCCCTAAGGGCATGTATGTATGCCACATTGCACACTGCTACGCGGGTAAAAATGCATGAATACATACATTAATTATTTACCACCAACTAAAAGTTGGTGGTATATACCGACTCTAAAACACACCCACACACTCCCCCTACATCTCGATTTTGCTTTCGGAATTTACCGAATCGGTAAAATTACCGAATCGGAAAAGTTACCGATTCGGTAACATTACCGATTCGGTATTATTACCGATTCGGTAATTTTACCGATTCGGTAAATTCCGAAAGCAAAAATTGTCCCCCTACATACCATTAGCCAAAATACCGGTCGGTAACGGTAAAATTACCGAAAATCGGCCGTTACCGACCGGTATTTCGCTACCTACATGAGGCCCAAAGTGAGCAAGGGACTCACGTCTGAGCATACCCTGCCAATTTATGGCGAACAAAGCAAAAACCAAAGGAAATGATGGACGGAGTGTTGAACATTGCAAGCACTCACCCCCAGTCAACTGATCTGGGTTTAATCCATCACCGTTCTTTAGCCCACTGTGCCACCCCAGTTCAGACATGGCCATATGCAAATCAGTCTGACCCTGTGCCTCATGGGAACAGTCCAGCCCGAACTGCCAAGCCATGTCTTCCCTGGACCGGAAACAAGCTTCCTAGGACCGGTTTGTGGCATTTCTGGCATTTCAGCCTTCTTCCACCAGGCTTGCTTGAATCCAGTAGCAAAGTGAGCAAGGGACTCACGTCTGAGCATACCCTGCCAACTTATGGCGAACAAAGCAAAAACCAAAGGAAATGATGGACGGTCCTAGGAAGCTTGTTTCCGGTCCAGGGAAGACATGGCTTGGCAGTTCGGGCTGGACTGTTCCCATGAGGCACAGGGTCAGACTGATTTGCATATGGCCATGTCTGAACTGGGGTGGCAGAGTGGGCTAAAGAACGGTGTTGGATTAAACCCAGATCAGTTGACTGGGGGTGAGTGCTTGCAATGTTCAACACTCTGTCCATCATTTCCTTTGGTTTTTGCTTTGTTAGGAACACACAGCCAATCAGGACACAGAACATAAAGTACATGCAGCGATCTTGCACCCCCATGCCAGACATCTAGAAACACTACCCACTGGCCCACATTGTGTCCACGCAAGGTTGAGCCACATGCATTTGTTATCAAAGACCCTTTATAGTCGAGCAACAAGAGTGTCTGGTTTTCCTTGACGGATGTCACAAAGTGCTCTTTGGCTGAACATACTAGATCTGGCCTGTCAAATGTTCGTTCATAGGATTCTAAGAATGTGGCATAATCTGACAGGCTTGGATCTTCAGTGGTTATCAAAGTGGTCGCCCAAGCTAGTGCTGGCCCAGATAGGGTACTAATTAAATGGTCTTCTTTAGCTCAGTCTTGAGCAAATTGTGCTGGATGAAAGGCAAAGCATACGATTCAAGAGTCCAGGAACACCTTCAACCTGTTTGTATCTTCAGAGAAGCATTGAATTGAAGAAGGCACTACCAGTATAACTGATGTCCTGGAGATTATGGCTTCACATAGGGCAAGATTCTCTGTGCATAATTGCTGCAGTTCCTGGGTTTGCTGCTGAACTGAGCTTGCTCAGTAGGCACCACTCGAACAGGAGCTTGAGCTTGATCCAAATAATCAGAATTCATCACTTTGGTTCCTCGGCTGGATTGTGGGTGTTGCAAACTGTCATGACTTTGATGCCTAGCGAGCTCTCCCAGGCAATTTCAGTGTCTGATAGTTCAAGTCCGGTAGCCACATTGCTGCTGACACTAGAGACCACCAAGCAGGGATGTGCTCTCCAGAAGGAGCTCCAAGGAAGAGAAATCTGCAAGGCAAAAATCCTCGAAGAGATGGTGGTGCTCCAAAAGTTGGCATTAAGGATCAAGGTAGAGAAGGACTGCAGGACTGGAAACAATGGAAACTGGAGTGGGAACCGAAGAGGAAAATGGGTCAAGAAGATTAAGTCTTGAGCTGGAACTGCTGCAAGGTTGGATCGAGGGGCAAAAGTATACAATGAGGACACTTAAAGTGATGGGCCAAGAAGATAAAGCCTGGAGTTGAAATTGCTGCAATGCTGGATCCAGGAGCGAGCGACATGATGAGGACACTCAAAATTTTGCGATGCACTGGATGTCTGGAAAACCCTCCCTTAAATGGGCCCAAACAGGAAAAGTAAACCGATTAATACAAAACCCTCCAAAACAGTTTGGGAGAACATAAGAGTGAAAATGGTGTTGGCCATCTTGGATTGGGCTTTTACTTATGCTTGCAGAATCCCCACAGGGGAACTCTGGGAAGAAGACCAGCTGGATAGATGGCCCCATGTGGACTGCTTGCTCTCCCCAAGGACCAGGACACCTCCACCATGGCATGCACTGCTGGACAAAGTGCAAGGTAAGGCAAGGGAAGAGTGGTGCTGGCCAGCTGGTGCTGCTAGAAAGCTGCTGCTGCTCACGCTGCAGAGAAGCAGCCCATATCGCTTGCCTGAGGAAATTGGGCAGGACGCAAGCAGCCTGAGTGGCGCTACAATAGGTATCTCAGCGGAGGCACTAATAGGCTCATAGGGTTTCAGGTAGAGGCTAACACCAGGGTAAATTCCAGGTCCAGTTGCCACTAGTCCACTGGGTACTTCCAGAAAAAAAACTATTGCAGCTTGTTTTTTTCCCTGTAACCACACAGGTCAGCCAACTAACCTTTGGAGTCCACTTCGTCCTGGATACAAGAGGGAGATGCTGCAGTCCTACAAGTCTCCTCTCAGGTCACAGACAGCAGGTCCAATACTCTTCTGATCTTTCTCAGGTGCAGAAAGTGCTTTGACATGGGTGCTGGGAGGTGCCATTTATGTCTGTTATTAGCTAGTGAGTAGGGGTGACTCCAGGACACACCCTAACCAATGGAGTAAAAACTAAGGGGTCAGCCCTACCCACTTTTTCAGTAGCTCCAGTTTGCCTTACTGCAAAGAGGCCCAAAATGTCATGTGTCATGGCATTTTCAAGATGTCAAACTCTTTGGCTGCACTAAACTTGGGCTCTGAGGGCTGTGTGTGTGGGGGGGGGGGTGCTGGGGGAGTGTGCTACGATAATTCTCGTGTCCTTCCCACCAACATTAAAATTCAGATTGAGGTAGGCGCTGTACCTACTACAAACCCAGAGATAGGACAAAAGCAGGTTTCGTCTCCAACCAGACAGGTGATCCAGAAGAATTTCCTTGGCATCCTGTACTCTCCCTTTCAAGAGTGCCCCAAGTGTTACAAGTGGCTCACCAGACCTGTCAAGCAGAATTTGACGTTGCACTGTCAAAAGGACGTCCACAGCCTCCACTCTGCATATGCTGTTGCATTCAGAGGAGTCATCTATGCTCATTCAGGTCAACCTATTGTTTGCTCCCGGGAGGCATTTCATACCCATTTCACACCTATTTAAGGCTGACCACCAGCTGAGAACTGGCAGAGGATTATGCCAATTATCCTTTTCACAGCTTAGACAGGGAAAGGGTAACTTTTTAGAACTTTTACTTATTTTTTTATTTATTTAACTTCAGCATTGAATTGGATCTGTATTTTTTTAAGGTTAATAAGCTTTATTCATCATAGAAATACAACAAGTTAGGGAAATACCAATCCATGCTGAAAGATCAATAGAAATACAAAGGATGCCAAAAGAGAACAAATAGAAAGCTGTTTATAATTTTAGGGCACATAAGGGGAGGGAGGGAGGGGAGGGAAGGAAAGAAAGAAGGGGCTTACAGCTGAGCATCGAACGGCTATATCTATATACCAGAGGAAACACAAGAAAGAACCTAAATGAGACAATTCATAAAATAAACCATGATACTAAAACAGATATCAACACAGACAGGAAAAAGGAAAAAGTGTGCAAGAGAAAAATCATGGAGGCAAAAACATTTCAGAGCAATCTTTAGACACTTGAGTAGCTGAAGTCTTATTTAAATAAGCAGTTAGGGGTAACCAAAACAACATTCTATCTAGGCAGGGATTAAAACAAGAAGCAAAACCAGTATTCAATCTATGATAATGGCATACATTAATCCACCATGCTTTGAGTGAGAGTTTATGGGCACATTTCCAATTAAAAGTGATTTGTTGAAAAGCTAGGGCTAGCATAAGAATAAGCAAACCTTGTTGATAGGGTAATAAACCAAGGGAATCTGATAAGCTGCCTGCAAAAAGTAAGGAATTGGAGAGGGGAATGTGCAAATTAAAAATACTCGAAATTCTGAGCCAGACCTGTGACCAAAACGAAGTGACAGAGGGACATAAGAAAAGGAGGTGATAAAGGTCAGCCACTGGGTGATCACAAGACCAGCAAGTCTTGTTGTCAGAGTGAGTAAACTTGGCAATGGAATGCGGGGAGAAATATAACCTATGATATAAAAAGAACATGGATTGAGTGGTAGAAGCAGATCTAGAGATTCTCAAAGATCTGATCCAGAATTTGCTCCAGAAATCAATGCTCTATACGCAGCCCAAATCAGATTCCCATGCAAGCTCCAATTGTGACTTAGAACGTTCCGGATCTGCAGAATTGAAAAATGTATAAATGAGAGAAGCCCTTGGGAACAACAATAACAGTCTAATAAGGGGGTCCTGCACAGGTGGAGTATCCTCGGAGAGTAAAGAGTAAAAGACGTTCAGGACAATATCCATTAATAACAGAAAGTTGCGCAAAAATGAACGAGGTAAATGAAAGATATCTTGAAAATGAGGAAAGGAATGAGGAGAAAGGCCATCGAACAAGTCCCATACCCAGGTAATCCCCCTGGATCTCCAAGACCCCCAAAACACAGATCTATTTTTGATTGTAATATGATGGTTATACCAAAGAGAAGAATTTAAGAAACAAGCTTGAGACAGCAGTTTCGACTGACAATAGGGTCGTAGCAGTGTACAGATGTGTTTAAATAAAGGAAGAGATACGAGATTCATTTTAGTTGAAAAAGCTAACTACTCTGGGGAGGAAAAAGGAGAGATCAAACACCGCTCAACAGTAAGCCACAGGGGGTGAAAGAAGAGACATTTGTGTGAAGACAATAGGAGGCCTGTTTGAAACAGAAAGCTTTAGGTTATAAACGAAGTGATGGAAAATTAACACCACCAAGAGTTTTAGGGTGTTTGAGGAGAGATAAAGAAATTCTAGATTTCTTATTATTCCATAAGAATTTGGAAAGAAGAGAGTCTAATTTCTTAAAATAGATAGAAGGACATAAACTGGAAGCATAGAAAGAGTATATAACCAACTTGGAGTAACCATCATCTTTATAGAATCCAGGCGCCCCCACCAGGAAAGGAAAAGGGGATTCCAAGAGGACAGAAGTGTGGAAACCTGGTCAAGGATACCTCGCATGGTGAGGGTGACTGAACCAGAAATGGAGTTGGTAAACCATATGCCCAAGAATTTAGTTTTTGAGCTATTCCAGCGGAAACCAGTCAGGTCAAACTGCTGTTTGAAGCAGAACTTTTGTGATGGGAAGTATCTCCGTTTTATCAGAGTTGATCTTGTACCCTGAAACTACCAAAAAATCCAAAATTTATTGTAATAATGGAGGGATAGAGGATTCAGGATTAGAAATAAACAGTAAGACATCGTCTGCATAGGCCAAAAACATCAGATGAGTGTCACCATAAAGAAAACCAGAGATAGAAGAATTTTGATGGATTTGAGAAAGAAAGGGATCGAGGGACAAAATGAAAAGAAGGGGAGATAAGGGACAACCTTGGCGAACACCACGATGTAGAGAGAAACGATTAGAGAGAAGGCCATTAACTAAAGTGGACAAATGCAAAAACAACAGGTGATGGACAGAATGCAGAACAATGTCATACATTCACCCCAGTACAGAGATCTGGGCCTAAATCCATCGTTTTTTTGCTCACCAGGCCTTTCCAGTTTGAACAAAGCCGTATGCAAATCAGTCTTGACCCTGTGCCTCATGGGAACAGTCCAGCCCGAACTGCCAAGCCCAGTCCTCCCTGGACTGGAAACAAGCATCCTAGGACCGGTTTCGGCCAGGATAGCTTGATTCCAGTGGCATGGAGAGCACGGGACCCACGTCTGGGCATACCCTTCCCACTCGGGAAACAACAGGTTTTTTTTTATTTATTTTTTTATTATTGTATTTTATTATTTCAACACAATAACAGAGAAAAAGAAAATGAAAAGAAAGCAATCATACAAAAAGCCGACATAACAAAAAAGAAAATTACAATGTCAAGCAGTGAAGGCATTAATATGGATCACCAAGGTCGAAAAAACCAATAGCAAGGTCACAGTTGTAATACAGAGCAAAGGTGCATGATAATATGAGTGGCAGCAAAGGTGCATACAGTACATTAACAGACACTCAGTACATTAATGGTGAGGTAGTGCGACATTACCATGCGGGCGCCAATAGCTGCGGACAAGATGGAGGCCGTGTGTCAGAGAGAACCAGGAGGAGGGTATATGCAAAACTATCCAATGAAGAAGTGTAGCGAAATCGTGCAGTCACACTTTAGACATCAGGATCCTCCATTGCTGACTGAGCAGCAGCTCAATATTGAGCAAATAGCCCCCAAAAACTTTTAGGGCGATTAAAAGGGGGGAGCAGTTCGCTGTAGACATCAGATTGGGTGTTGCAATACAACATGTCACACTCCCACTCCGCAACTGTAGGTAGCGGGCCCCTCAGCCATCGCATCGCTAATCGACGCTTAGCAAGCAGGAGGCCCATGGCAGCCAATTTGCGTACAGCATTCTTAAGGGGTCTGGTGTAGCCAAGAAGTGCCAGCAGGGGGTCTGGGGTGAGGAGTAGCCCCAGAATATCGCTAAGCTTCTGGAAAATTTGTTCCCAATAGTGAAACACTGACGGGCATTGCCACGCTAGGTGGAAAAAATCTGCACGTGGGGCACAGCATCTCTCACAATCGGCAGAGTCTAACAACCCATATCTAAAAATCCGTAAAGGGGAGTAATATACTCTATTGAGAAATTTAAAATGAACCAGTCGGTGGCGGCCATTCAGGGAGATCCCACGAGTAACCTTACAACAATAAAACCAGATGTCGTCAGATATGGGAGTTCCTATGTCAGCCTGCCAAGCTCGTCTAATGCCGCTAAGGGAAGACGCTTTTTCACTATGTGCAAGAGTGTAGAGCTTGGAGATGATACCGCGCAGGGAGGGAGCTCTTAGTAGAGTTGTCAGAGGGGGGATCGCCAATGGTTCCTGTAAGTCATCACCCAATACCGCCTTCAAAGCGTGCGAGTACGAAAAAAATTAAACTTGGTGAGGGCTGAGTGTATGCCATCCGTGCCTGCCACCTCATCCCAGGTGCCCAACCATCCTTGACGATATAGATCGCCCATTTGATATATACGTAGTTTGTGAAGGCAATCTAGGGTACCTCTATCTGAGCTGAGCACAAAAAACTGGCACCAGTCGATATGCATACGGGGCGAGTATAGTTGCGCCCCCTCATATATTCACAGCAGAGCATTCCACGCGTGTACTACGGAATTAATGGAGTCTAATACGCCACTTCGTCAGGTAGGGGCCTGTGTCAGTAGTCGAGGCAACGAGTAGGGGGCGGAGACAACCCTCTCAATGTGGAGATGGGGCAGATCTTGAGGACCATGCACCCAGCTATGAGCTTGAGAGGCCTGCGCAGCCCTATAATACAATTCGAAGTTGGGGGCGTTAAAGCCGCAAGCGGCATACGGAAGCATAAGCGTGTCAAAGGCGACTCGCGGAGTCTTGCCCGCCCATGCCAGTTTGATCATCAGAGATCGCAAGTCACGAAACAGCTTTGACCTCTGGACGGATATGCTGCAACGCGCCAAAAACTGTGCGGATATTTTGTGTGAGCGTGAGACTTGGGATGAACCCAGCCTATTCAGGGCCAATAAGTTGGGGAAGGAGCGGGGCTAGACGATTGGCAAGGATCTTTGCATAAAGTTTAGTGTCCACATTGATCAGAGAAAGCGGACGGTAAGAAGGGCATCTACGGGAGTCCTTGTTAGGCTTCAAAAGGGTGATAATTAAAGCCTCACGCATAGATGGGGGCATGATGCAGTTCGCGGCCATATCGTGGAACAGCGTTATAATATGTGGGATGAGGAGATCACTGAAGGCTTTGTAAAAGGGGACTGTGAGGCCGTCAAGCCCAGGTGCGCTGCTTTCGCGCATCGATCCAAGAGCTAGTCGAATCTCTGCCGCTTCGAGGGGGCGCATCAAGAATTCCCTGTGCCAATTTTGGAGCCAGGGTAGTTGTATATATTCCAAGTAATTGGTGATGTCATCGTCACTCGGGGCAAGTTTGGAGCTATATAGGTCCTGATAGTAAGATAAGAACTGCCTATTGACATCAGTGGGGTGCGTCAGAGTCGTCCCGTCATCTCCTTCTATCTCAGGAGCATCTCGCGCGTCCAGTCATCGGCGGGCCATCGCCGCCAGAACCGAGCCAGGTCTATTGGTTTCGCCATACGCTCTGGCGGTAGCGTATTTACCCATGTGCTTGACCTCGCTATCTGCGGCCTCATGGAATTCGGCCAATGTGGACTTAAGGAGTTCTCTCAGTTCAGGGTCATCTGAAAGAAGCAGGCGTGACTCTATATCTGAAAGCCGGGCCTCCAGCAGTGCAAGGCGATCATGGGTAGCGCGAAGCACTCCCGCATGTTTACTAATAGCAATACCCCGAATGAAAACCTTAAATGTTTCCCACACCGTCATAAAGGAGTCGACCGAACCCACATTTCTATCGAAGAAGGAGGAGACAGTCTCACGCAGTTCAGAGTGAAAAACAGAGTCCAGCAGTGAATAGGGCGGGAATCGCCACAAGAATGGGGGCGGAGCGCGGGGAGGGACCGCGACCGTGACCGCGGAGTGATCTGAAAAAGAGCGAGCTAAAACAGTACACTGCAGCACCTTAGGCAATAGGGATTGTGAGAGAAACCAATAGTCAATTCGCGTGTGAATGTCATACTGTGCGGAATAGTGAGTGTACCCTCCACTAGTGGCAGTGCGGGTGCGCCACACATCTGCCAATTGAAGCTGCAGAGCAATATCCTGCACCGCCTTCGCCGACGCAGAGAGTGAATGGGTGGGGCCTCTGGAGCGGTCTAACGTCATGTCCATAACACAATTAAAGTCACCCCCCCAGATGATCGGCAAATTACAGTGTGCTTTAATTAAATCAAAAATGGGTCGTCGTAATTAGGGCCATAGGAGTTGACCACGAGGAGCTCCCACCGAGGGCTGTGACAGTGTGAGATAACAAACCTGCCTGCAGAGTCTGTGTGTAAAGGGGTTAACTTGAAGCCAGCCCTAGGGTTAAGCCAGGTCAAAACACCCCTGGCGTGGGAGGTAAAGCAAGCCACGTGCGAAAGCCCTGCTAGTTGTTTGCTAGTCAGGAGTGCAGCACCCGGTGGCAGGTGCGTCTCTTGCAATAACGCGACATTAATCTCCTTTCGCTTTAAATAGGCTATAACCTTCCTCACCTTGCGCTGGTCATTGAGACCGCGAATATTCCATGACATAAGGGTCAGATTAGTAGATGATTGGGACCTAGGTCGATGATCACACATATCTAATGCTGACAACAACATGGGGAATCGCAACCTGCACTGCAGCAAGCTGGATATCTATCATGTCAACAGCACGCCTGCATGCACACCATAAAGCAACGGGAAAAGGAGGGACATATAGATCCTTCACATACCAAATGCGGAAATTGGAGATCCAAATAACGTAAATAAACAAAGGAAAGAGAAAAGACAATATATAAACACTTGCCATCCCCCACCCACGCCTTGCAATCCCCAACTTTGCGAAGGCAATGCAGAACCCACCAAAACAACATAGGGAAACAGTCAACAAACACCTCTCGGGATCCCCAACCCATTGGAGGTTAATCAGCGGTTAACTCAAAGGGGTGGATGTTGCCCAGCCACACAAACTGAGCATAATACGCAAACACCGCCTACATGTAGCAGGTCCGCCACAACTCTCAAGGAGATAAACAGATAGGAATACCAAAGAGTCAAAGCAACGTAGCTTAGGAGGGCTAAGGCCCACTGGAGGGGAACAGGCCCATGTGGAGCAGCGTGTGGAGCCGGCCACATGTGTCAGAGAAAAGAAAACATGGAAGCGAATGAGGCAAAGCCCAACAAGGGGGAAGAACCACAGCGCTCTGGTAGAGCTTCACCAAGCATACCATGCGCCCCGCAGAGTCAACGGCGAGACAGCAGGGAACACAATAATACATCATGGCACCATAAACAGTAGCAACGGAAAGCATCTGGCGCTCACAAGTAACACACAGCAAATCATTCAGTCATTATCGTCCAGGTGCACAGGAGCAGTAGACTGCGAGGAAGGGGGCTTCTGACTGCCCGAAGGTTTGTTGGCTTTCTCCCAATCTCGGACGGCCTTGTGCAAGGACTGCGGGTCGGAATAAATCCTGGGCTTGCCATCAAAAAGGACCTTCAGGCGTGCTGGGTAGAGCATGGCATAGTCAATGTGGTAGTCTCGCAGTTTGCGTTTCAGTGGGGCGAATTGCCGGCGCGCCTCCTGCACTTTCAGAGTGAAATCGGGGAATAGAGAGATGTCTGATCCTTCGTACCTAAGGGGCCCCAATGCACGTACTTTGCGCATTGCAGCGTCTCTGTCCCGATAGTTTAAGAGTTTCAAAAACAACAGGTGATGGACAGAATGCAGAACAATTTCATACATTCACCCCAGTACAGAGATCTGGGCCTAAATCCTTCGTTTTTTGAACTGGGGTGGTGGAGTGAGCTAAAGAATGATGATGGATTAAACCCAGATCAGTTGACTGGGGATGAGTGTTTGATTTGCTCAAGCGCTCCGTCCATCATCCCGTTTGGTATCACTTTGTTCGCCATAAGTTGGCAGGGTATGCCCAGACGTGGGTCCCTTGCTCACTTTGCCACTGGATTCAAGATAGCCTGGCTGATGAGGGTTATGAACCCGAAACCGGTCCCAGGATGCTTGTTTCCGGTCCAGGGAAGACATGGCTTGACAGTTTGGGCTGGACTGTTCCCATGAGGCACAGGGTCAGACTGATTTGCATATGGCCATGTCCGAACTGGGATGGTGGAGTGAGCTAAAGAATGATGATGGATTAAACCCAGATCAGTTGACTGGGGGTGAGTGTTTGATTTGCTCAAGCGCTCTGTCCATCATCCCCTTTGGTATCGCTTTGTTCGCCCTAAGTTGGCAGGGTATGCCCAGATGTGGGTCCCTCTCTCACTTTACCACTGGATTCAAGATAGCCTGGCTGATGAGGGTTATGAACCCAAAACCGGTCCCAAGATGCTTGTTTCCGGTCCAGGGAAGACATGGCTTGGCAGTTCAGGCTGGACTGTTCCCATGAGGCACAGAGTCAGACTGATTTGCATATGGCCATGTCTGAACAAGGGTGGTGGAGTGAGTTAAAGAATGAGGATGGATTAAACTCAGATCAGTAGACTGGGGTGAGTGTTTGATTTGCTCAAGTGCTCCGTCCATCATCCACTTTGGTATCACTTTGTTCGCCCTAAGTTGACAGGGTATGCCCAGACGTGGGTCCCTTGCTCACTTTGCCACTGGATTCAAGATAGCCTGGCTGATGAGGGTTATGAACCTGAAACCGGTCCCAGGATGCTTGTTTCCGGTCCAGGGAAGACATGGCTTGGCAGTTCGGGCTGGACTGTTCCCATGAGGCACAGGGTCAGACTGATTTGCATATGACCATGTCTGAATTGGGGTGGTGGAGTGAGCTAAAGAATGATGATGGATTAAACCCAGATCAGTTGACTGGGGGTGAGTGTTTGATTTGCTCAAGCGCTCCGTCCATCATCCCCTTTGGTATCTCATTAACTAAAGTGGAAGCAGTAGGAGTGGAATAGAGGAGTGAAATCATAGAAATAAATTTAGAACCAAAGCCATGCCAACAAAGTGCTTTAAATAGGAACAACCAATCAACTCTGTCAAATGCCTTCTCCGCATCAACAGAGATAGCAGCTAAAGAAGAAGAGAGGGAAGAAGCCTTATTCAAAACATTAGAAATGAGCCGAGAATTATCAGATGATAATCTACCCTTGTCAAACCCGCATCGTTCAGGACCCAGCAAATGGGGTAGAAATGATTCCAAACAAAGAGCTAAGAGTTTAGCAAACATTTTATATTCTACATTTATTAATGATATGGGCCGGTAGTTTTTACAAACTTTGGGATCTTTGCCCTCTTTGTGAATAAGGCCAATAGTAGCTTCCAAAAAGGTACCACTGGCTTTTCCAACTTTATGAAAATATTGAAACAGATTGAATAGCTTGGGGAGGAGAAGGTTAGAAAAATGTAAATAAAATTCCACAGAAAAACAATCTGGACCAGGAGATTTATTCTTTTTTAAGGAACCCAGAGAATCAGTACGTTCTTCAAGGGAGATATCCAAATCCAAAGATTGAAAATCTAGAGGAGGAGAAGAAGAGGGAGAAACACCATTTAGATAGGAATCAATAAGATAATCTGATGGAGGCGATTCCGGAGTGTATACATTTTTATAGAAAGAGACAAATTCATCTAGCACCTCTCGGTCCTTAAAAAGATGCCTCTCATCCTCTGATTAAATAGAATCAATTAGGGTTTTATCTTTTCGGGACTTAAGATAGTTTGTTCCGTCCTCCGTAGTATCTGGCACTGCTACGAAGTAGAATAGAAGAGGTATGGTCTGTAGAGACTTTATTAAAGACTAGCTCTGCAAGTCAAAGTCCGATGAAGAGGTATAGAATTGATGTTCCAATTTTTTAATATTGGCCAACAAGATGTTATGCTGAGTCAGGGTGTGTTTCTTTTTCTTAGCCACAAAATCAACGATAAAACCCTGGGCTGCAGCCTTAATGGTGTCCCATATCAAGGCCGGGGAAAGAGAGGGGTCCTCATTTAAAATGAAAAACTCCTCCGCAAACGAAATAAAAGAGGAAGAAACATGGGGTCGCGTAAAAGAAAATTATTAAAGCGCCATCTAGAAGATTTGGGCCCTGGACGGAGCAAGTCAAAATCTGCGATCACTGGAGAATGACCCAAGATCAAAATAGGCTCTATCGAAGAGGATATGAGAGACTGGGCCAGTGATTTGGATAGAAATAAGTAATCTAAATGAGATAAGGAACCATGGGGCATATTATCAAGAAACGGCGTTAAAATGATCGCGCTTTTGCGACGATAATGGTCTTGATAATATGCCATTGAGAATTCCCATAGAAGTCCATGTTCTGGTGTCAACATGGGCTTCTATTGGAATTCTCTGCGGCATAATATCAAGCCCATTATCGCCGTTTTAGTGCCAGTTTTCTACTGCTAAAGCATCGATAATTTTAACGCCGTGCTTGATAATATGCCCCCATGAGTGGGGGATAAATGGGAGAATTCTGATTGAGTCGGATTACATAGCCTCCAAGTATCCACTAAATGTGCTTGAGTGATGGTGCTGTGAAACTGTTTGTGGGTTTTGTGAGGGACAAAACGAACTTGGGAACTACGGTCTATAAAAGGGTCCATGATCTGGTTGCAATCACCCCCAAGGAGAAACAGTTCATCTTTATGCTGCAGGCATTTGTGTGTAATAGTGGGCCAAAAATCATAATCAGGGAGAGTTGGGCCGTAGACATTAACAACAGTGAGAGGAATGTTGTTATTAATATTAATAAGTAATTTGACTAAAATCCATCTGCCTTCAGCATCAGTTTCCTGAGAGATAACAGAACATGTGAACTTTTTGTGGCGTAGAATAACAACACCATTCTTCTTCGTAACAGTAGGTGAAACAAAAACAGTACACACCCAGTTGCGTTTCAGTTTAAGAGCCTCGGCTTCTGACAAGTGAGTTTCTTGTAAGAAAACTAAATCAGGATTGTAAGAAGCTAAGTGTGAGAGAATCCTCTGCCTCTTGATAGGGTTAAGGAAACCCTTTATATTCCATGTAACAACTCTGAATGGTAAAAAATAACATTATATGTAGAAATATAAAGACAGCAAAATACAATAAAGATAAAAAGAGGAATTGAGCAAGATGAAAAAAAGAAGAACAGAGAGAAAAGGTGAATGAAAAGGAGCAAAATAAGAAGGCTGCTATAGGAGGACAGAAAGAAAGAAAAAAAAGGGGAGAGGAGAGAAGAAGGAACCACAAGAAGGAGAGACAGTACCTATCCAAAAAGGACGACTGAAAAAACATATCTGAGGGGACAAAAACGAAAGGATACTGGGGCAAGGTCGACACACGAAAAGATGAGACGCCCGAACACGGGGGAATCCAGACCACATCGGAACAAGAGATAAAGAGGAAACAAAACCATTGTATGGAACACGAACAAACGAACCTGTAGAGATAAGCAAAAGAAAGACGGTAAGCATCAGATACACAAGAAAAATCTATGCGCTTATTTAAACATAAGAAAGGCATAAAAGACAAATATAGGCAACAGGTAAAAAATTAAGTAGACATGAACTACAACAAAATAAAAAATAAAACACAAGGAGAACAGCAAAAAGACAACTAATGGACCCTAGGGAGGGTCGATACAATCTATTTCATAACCAGACAAATTCCAAAATTTGCATGGGTAAACCAACAGAATAAATGGAAAAACTAATAGAAGAACCATGCCAAAAAACATTTCAATTGTATTAAAGAATACCATTTGCAATCAAAGAAGCATAAACTACTCAGCCATCAGAGGGACCAGCAGTGTCCATGTGGCCTGTATTATGAGTGTGAAGAAACATTTTAAGTTCCGCAGGATCTTCAAAGGACCAAGTACGTTTCTGGAAAGTCACCTTGAATATAGAGGGATGGAAAAGGCCATATCAAGCTCCAAGAGAACAAAGAGGAGGGCGCAAATTAAGGAACTCCTTCCTTCTGGCTGCCATAGCATTGGAAACATCTTGAGAAAGAAACACCTTCTGACCAAGCCAAGAGATCTGTCGCTTGGCCCTAGCTGCAGAGAGGACAAAGAGCAAATCCGTAAATTTCAAAAAGAGAATGATAACTCCTCTTGGCCTGACCGTAGACGTAGAGAGTGGAGGGCGAGGGCCAAGTCGGTGAGCTCTCTGGATGCTAAAAGACATGGTAGAAGGCATATCTAGGAGATTCGGCAAAAAAGTTATAAAAAAGGAGACAGGGTCTTCACCCTCCAAAGCCTCAGGCAAGCCGTAAATGCGTAAGTTATTTCTTCTATTTCAGTTTTCTAAATCCTCAGTATGATGTTTCAGATTGCGAACCTCCTTCTCTAGAGAGGTAAGTCTCAGGGAGTCACGTTCGACCACCGAAAGTTACTGTTCCATTGAAGACACTTTACTTTCCATTGTAGACCATTTCTCCTCAAGGAATTGCATTTTGCTGTTTGTTTCCTCTACAAATGGATGCAAGGCACGGATTTCCTCCAACAGCAGTTCCAGAGAGATGGGAGGAGATGCCTTGTCAGGAGAAGGAGGATCCTGCTTCAAACGTTTAGAAGCTGAAGAAGGCGGAGATGATTTAGATGAAGATTGTGATGAGGAAGCGCGATTTGGAGCCACCCCAGCCATCTTCCCTGCGTTAAGAGATGAATCCAGATCTGGAGCAGGAAGAGAAGATGATGATGAGGTACGCACTTTGGGTACAAATACAAACTGCGGTTTATGCAGTTTACTCATAGAAAGAGCCACCTAAGTGGTATAACGGTCACTGCACGGACTAAACACTAGCCGTGATGTTCAAGCTTCACAAAAGAGGTGATGTGGACTGACCACTGTAAGTGCCTAAATTGCTGACATTACTCTTCACATGAGGTAAATCATGGCACGTCTGAGAGTCGGAAAGACCCCAATTGAAGACCGCCAAAAATGATGCAGCCAAGGTTATAGCTCAGAAAAGAAAAGTAGCACTCTCCAGTTGAAAAACCAAGTCATGAAAGGACCATAAATGTTCAAAACAAGTAAAGGCTACCTGTAAATATACAACGCTGCATGTCAATCAGGAGAGCAGACTACAGAGCCTTGAAGATAAAATGAAGGACGCTCTGAGGTAATGAAGGCAGCAATGTAAATGTCCACAGGCACTGCAGTGCAGAGGAAATAAAGCACCCTGCCTCTAGAAATTAGCTGCAGGCATGAGGGCTACTAGGCAGGGGTCAAGCACTGGTAAATGCAGAAAATGCAGGCAGTTCATTTATAAAGGAGCAGAGAAGCCGGCGAGCGCCTAAAATGGTGGGCGCGATGCGTGATAAGCTGTCTGCGGCTGCAGAAAGTGAAAGCGCAATGCGCTTGAAGCAAGGAACTGCTCACCCGGTTCCCGACATCATCCGGTGTTTATTACTGCCGTTTCCTAAAGAGAAAGGTGCGGGAAAACGCACCCGCGGGTATTCGAAAGTTCCGATGCACCAGAGCTTCCCCCTCAGGCGGCCATCTCTGCCGACGCCTAAGCCATGCCCCAAAATGGATTTGTATTTAATTATTAAAAATAGTTATTAAAACTCTTACCAGCTGGTCCCGTTCTGAAGATACGGTATTAGTATTTTCATCTGTACTCTGGTTTTCCTCTTAAGACAGCTAGACCTGCTCCAGTGAAAGTAGATTTTAGGGCCTTTTGACTGCTGAGACATGTTAAAATTCATATTGTACATATCATACTTTTAAATTCCATGCACCCTGCCTTGTGATCTGTCCACAAGGCCTACATGGAGTTTAACAATATTTAAAAGGGAGATTTTCACCTGTCAAAAAGGGTTATTATAACAGATTTCACTGCAGGTTTACACTGTAGCAGTCAGGTTGCACATGGCAGGCCTGAAGCCATGTTTGCATTGCCACTATAGGTCATAGCACCATGGGTGCTGTAGTCCACAAGTGGTATTCAACTTCCAGGCTCTCTGTGCACTTTCTATATCACATGCTATGGACATTTAGGCAAGTTAAATGTGCCAATTAGGAATAAGGAAACACAACAAGATGATGGAGAGAGTGCTGACATTTTTGAAACACTCACCCCCAGTCACAGATCTGGGTTTAAATCCATCCTTCTTTTGCTCACCATGCCACCACAGTTTTGCCACAGCCATATGCAAATCAGCCTTGACCCTGCTTCCCATGTGACCAGTCTAGCCGAACTGCCAGGCAACGACGTCCCCAGACCGGAAACAAACATCCTGGTACTTGTTTCAGGGTATCACCCCTCATCAGCCAGACTAGCTTGAATCCTGTGGCACAGCGAGCAAGTGACCCACGTCTGGGCATACCCTGGCCACTTGGAGTGGAACTTGACTTGTCTGTTCTATGTCCTTCTAAGCCTTCCTGTACCACTTCAGAATCCCAATAGTGTTATTAGTTATTAGATTAGCAATAGCCAATGTTTTTTGTGTGCATCAGTTGTGTTAGGTTTATGCTCAAACATAGAAAGAGGAAAATGCCTAGAGTGATTGTTTTTGTTCAGGAAGGGATACTGTCAAGGTGCAAGGGTGTCTGCATTGGCAATAGGCTGCCTGAAATACACCAGAGGTATGAAAGAGCAGAAGTGTGCCATACCTTTATAAATATTCTGCTCGCTCCCTTTCTTTAAAGACAGCGCAGCAAGTTGCCTTGCTACACTGCGTTGCATGAAAGGTTAGTAAATCTGGCCCTTGGTCTGCTTTTTTGAACATACATATTTGCAGCAAGTAAAAAATGAGGCAAATTGTTTGTAATACGTGCATGTCTTTTACCAATTCGGCATGGAGCAAACACAATTTATTTCACCTTACAAATGTGAGGCATGGCATAAGAGCCAGGAAAAATGGGTTTAATTTGTTTCTTATTACACAATCATCCCGCTTTGTACTTAATGGTAAAACATTGTGCAAGTTGTATGTGAACCGTTTGAGACGAAGTGCTCAGTTTAAAGAACGAGACTTTTATATTTCTATATGAGCTTTTCATAAAATGTTTCTTAACATCTCTTTCTGCTGAAAAAGAAGCCAGGGTCGCTGTCAGATCAAAGTCCACTTTTACAGTTCTAAGCAACAGGAGATAAGAGAAATACAGGTATTATGGCCTGTTATTTCTTAAATATAAAACATGTAATCAGTTACTAATTACCTTAGAGCCCAAGTGATTGCCATTTAACAATACATGTGCAGTATCTTAAGGGAACATAGGCTCAAGGTGAACCTTGAGGTGTTTGACAACATCTCTTCCTGTTGGAGCAGAGAGATAATAAAATCAAACTTCCCCTTGAGAATCGTTGTGTACCATAAGTATACTCACTGCACACTCACAGCACCCTTTTCTAGGTCAGTCATATATCAAAGAAACCCTCAATCAAACTGGTACCACAACATTATGGATAAACTTGAAATGTTTAATGAAGTGTTTTAAAGACACCATATATATAATTAAATATGGTTGCAATCTCAAGATACATACTATTAGAACATTGGAATGTTGGAAGCTCCATTGAAAACAATGGAGTAGCTCCGGGCTTATAATGACTGGTATAAGCCGGGAGCTTCAACATTCCAATGCTTCTTTGTTCACAGCTCTGGCTGTGAACAAAGGCTTCAGGGAGCCTGAGGGAATTTCAATCCCCTCGTGCTCCCTAAAGCCTTTGTTTAATTTGTTAGAGCATTCTGCCCTCTATTGGCAGAATGTTCTAATAGCCTTATAGCCCTTCGTAGCTGGGCTATACCAGCTATTAAAGTCCCGCTGCCTTGTTAAAGTCCATCGCCTTCGGCTTGGGCCTTTATCGCTTCAGCGGGCCTTTAATAGCCAGTATAGCCCGCTACGGCGGGCTATAAGGCTATATTAGAACATTGGAATTTTGGGAGCTCCATTGTAGACAATGGAGTGCTCCATGCTTCTACGGGCCGGTAAAGGCCCGCGGAGCAACATTCCAATGTTTTACAAAGGCCTCTCGGAGCTCGAGGGGATTTAAATCCCCATGAGCTTCGAGAGGCCTTTGATTTATTTGTTAGAACATCCTGCCCTCTAGTGGTAGAATGTTCTAATAGCCTTATAGCCCTTCGTAGCAGGGCTATACTGGTTATTAAAGTCCTGGTCCCTTGTTAAAGTCTCTCGCCTTCTGCTCGGGCCTTTAACGCGAGAGCGGGAGTTTAATAGCTGGTATAGCCCTCTACGGTGGGCTATAAGGCTATAATATAGTGCATAAATCACCGCCTCATAGGTTAAAAGCATTGTTCCACAATAATACTTCATCAATGCGGCTCAAAATAAACAAAATATGTACAGAATGATTATAGATATGAAAAACAGAAAAGGGGGAGACACATAAGACCACTACAGTGATACCAATCTGCTCAGAACATTATGCCCTATACATGATGTGTTGTAAAAGTCACCATCTATCACATCAAGATATTACAACATATGGCCCAAATAATGGGCTGTATTTGAGTACTTGCACTGTGAATGAAATCCAGAAGACCTCTACTGAACGTACTTGTGGCAATTCCTAGGTGAAGAGGGTGTAGTACAATAGTTGAAAAAGGTAATATTTAATTGTTTTGCTAACTGTCAGGTGTTTTTATTTTGACTGGATCACTGTAATAGTGTGTTATAAAGCCAATGCCCCTGAAATATGTAGTGAGCATTGCTTTTTGAGTTATAAATCTGTTCCAGCAGTGTAAGGGAACTGTTGGATGACATAGGGAGAGATCTTTGTCTTAGTTTACTATTCTATTGAGGACTGTATGGCATAGTTTACAATCCTGTTGCTTATTTACATAGCGATAGAATTTGTGATTGATGCTGAGATTCCTAAGGTGACTGAAGCATTCTAGTAGACTTGTGAGGCTACACTAAACATGCAGTAGGATTCGCATTAGCTTGCTGCAGCATTGCGGATGCTAGATTGCTTGTACTTAACAATCTGAAAGACTGCATAATAAGGCCAGAGGTTTATGGAGGTACTTACTGTTGCGGATTTCTCTTGTGGGTGAAAACGATCAGACACTGGAGCATCGTGATGAAATGTCTATATTGTTCTGATCTTGGTAATTAGTGTCACATTAATAAGTGACTCCTAGGCTTTTTGCATTTGAGGCTTGTTCTACATTGGGAAGCATATTAGTGCGTCAAAAGCACAAAGATGTGCCTCATTTGAAGTTGATAATCAGCTCTTTTCACTGAGCTGTTCAATCTTGTCTGGATTAGAAAATAGGATGTTGTTCTGTAGATGTTTGGACTACATGTTTTGCCGTAAATATCAGAAAAAAATATTGTGATGCAAAAACATAATTGTATTGTTTTTTAGGTAAGCAATATTGTTTTTATGAATATAAATGTCTTTAATATAGTTTTCAATTATATGGCTGCAAAGATACCATTTTTTAACTATTGTAATGTGTTTTAATTAATATATAAATTGTATGTGTTTCTATTGTTTATGATTAATTACTAAATGTTAATTAATTATGCAATTGATATCAATTATGTCTCTCATGCAATGCTGTTTTATTTTAATTATATTTCAGGTGTGGGTTGCTAGGTCTTTAAGGGCATAGGGTGGAAAGATAATTAAGTAATAATGAATTACCAATTAATTATTATTCTAGTAATAATGATTTGATTATTACTTATATAAATTGTAAAATAATTATCTATTTTTGTTATGTTTTAGGTGTGTGGTGCTGGGCTTGTAGGGTATATTGTGAGAAGATAATTAAGTAATAATTAATTAACAATACATTGTTAAATGTTAATTAATTATTCAATTGATTGTCAATTATGTAAATTGTGCTATACTTATGTATTTTAGTTACATTTTAGGAATGGGTTGCTAGATTCTTATGGTTATTGGTGAGAAGTTATTTAAGTAGTAATTCATTGACAATACAGTTTAACTTATTAATAATTATTGAATTGTTTAATAATTTTGTACCTGTTTTTATTTTTTTCAATATATATAAATATTGTTATGATAAAAATGTTCATATTAAGAGTTTAGTAATTATCCTAAATTAGTATGGTTATTCAAAAATGTGATTTGATTGAACTGAAGTACTTTTCCTATTGTTGCTTGCTTAGGTTGGAGTGGTTATTGTCAGTTCAATCCCACCGAAGTCCAACACTTTACCCTACTATTTCACAGACCGGAGTGTGAATAATAAATCTAATGCTTCCAAAGTCCAATTCTTTCCCTACTTTTGTGCTCTTTGGAGTGGGCATAGTAAATTTAACTCCTCTGAAGTCCAATACTTTCCCCACTGTGGCACTAACTGGAGTGGGAATTGTGAATCTAACCCCTCCAAAATTAAATGCTTTCCCAACCATTGCTTAGACTTGAGTGGGAGTAGCAAATATAACCCCTCCGAAGTCCAACACATTACCTACTGTTGCATAGACTGGGGTGGGAATACCAAATCCTACCCTCTAAAGTTTAATGCTTTCCCTACTGTTGCACAGACTGGAGTGGGAATAGTAAACCTTACCCTTCCAAACTCCAGTACTTTCACTGCTGTTGCATAGACTTGGGTGGGAATAGTAAATCTAAGCCCTCAGAAGTCAAGCGCTTTCCCTACTGTTGCAATGTTTGGAGTGGGAAGAGTCAATCTAACTTCTCCGAAGTTCAACACTTTCTCTACTATTGTGCTGTTTGGAATTGGAACAATAAATGTTACTCCTCCAAATTCCTACATTTTCAGTACTGTTGTAAAACCTGGGGTGGGAATAGCATATTTAATATTCCCAAGATCCAATACTTTCCCAAGTATTGGCTAAAAATATTTTTATTAATTTGTGTTTATTTCTTTAAATTGTATGTTATTTGTTTAAATTTAATTTTTGTAAATTCTTATAATATTTTTTGTAACTGTCTTTTTTTATTTTTTATTTTTGTATATTTTATTTATTTGGTAATGTAGTTAAAGGTTTTTAATTGAATTGTTAATATTTTTATGTCTCATTTACATATATATTTATATATAGAGAGCGATAAATCGATAGGAATATATATATATATATATATATATATATATATATATATATATATATATGCTTTTTATAGTAGCACACTTAATAAATTAACTAAAAAAGTAATATAGTGTAAAATATATAATTTTAATAATTGTGTTACACTAAACATATGTATAAACACACACATGTATGTGTGTGTTTATATAAGTATATATTTATATATAGAATTAAGTATTAGTGCAATGTATTTATTTACATTTATTGAAGTTATATATATAATTATGTAAGATGTACTCCCCTTTTTGCTCAACTCTCATGTTTTGCTGAACTCGTTTTTGTTGGCTTTTTAGGACTTTGTGTACTTTACCATTGCTAATCAGTGCTAAGGTACTTGCACTCTCGCCTTTAAACATGATAACATTGGCTTTCACCCCATTGGCACATTGAATTTACTTTTAAGTCCCTAGTAAAATGGCACTATATGTACCCAGGTCCTGTAAATTAATTGCAACTAGCAGACCTGCAGCACCTATTGTCCCACCCACTTAAGAAGCCCTTTAAACATGTCTCAGATCTGCCATTGCAGCCTGTGTGTTCAGTGTTAAACTGCTAGTTCATCCTGGCAAAATAAACCTTTTAACTGACTTAACATTCCCATTTTATTACATACAAGTCATCCCTAGGATAGCCCTTAAACAGCATATATGGCAGGGTGCATTGTGTTTAAGAAGATGGACATATACTTTTAAACTCCCCTAAATTCTTTTTTCACTACTGTGAGGTCTACCTCTCCTGTAGGATAACATTGGGTTACCTTATTACATTTAATAAGTGATAACGTTTGTGTAGGAGCAGGTGGGACTGTCATGATTGGTGTCTGAGGAATTGTAATTTAAAACTCTCTTGAGAAAGTTGCCATTTTCTTGTCCAAACCATTTGGTTCCTGC
This sequence comes from Triturus cristatus, assembly GCF_964204655.1. Classification (NCBI taxonomy): domain Eukaryota; kingdom Metazoa; phylum Chordata; class Amphibia; order Caudata; family Salamandridae; genus Triturus; species Triturus cristatus. Next base: position 906,856,109 of record NC_140583.1, read on the forward strand.
AGCCTGTATTCTGGATCACATGACTAGGTGTAGTCAACTATTGTCCTTTGTGTATTCCTCCCAGACAGTATCACATTACAGGGTCTGGGTGTTGGCAGAATGGGCTATCCTGACTTAATGATGGTCACAGATGTCGCCTACCATACTTGCACTTCAAAGGCACTGACCCAGCACACTCACAAAGGACTTCATGCTAGTCTATTGTGTCCCCAGACAAACTAGGACAAGGGCAGAGAGGCAGGAAATTCTAGACACATCTGTAGGGAGGAAATTCAAAAACTTCTCCAACTTCAATAGGAGCAGCAAGTATAAAAATAGGATCCCACTCTTCAGTACACTCCTGGACCTGTGGCTACTACAAAAGGAGTACAGCCGGCTGTGCTGCTGCTTGAGGTCTGCTTTGCTTGCTGAGTAAGATTGGACCTGCACCCTTCATCCCAGACAGAAGACTCTCCAAGTTTTAGCTGACTGACCTCCTGTTCTGAGCTACAGGAATCAACAATTTCCAGAGGCCTCTCTGCAACTGTCCAGCCAGCCTGCTGCAACTCAACCTACCTGGACCTGCAACTGAACCTGCCTGAGCCCTGCTGGCCTCTGTTACAGTGAGTTCCTGATCCCCAAGAGGTGTCTTTCAGGTCATACACCCTTGGTGTGGCATCAGTTGAACTCCTGCTTGAAGAAACAAAGAAATCATGAAGTTTTGTATTTTTTCTACCAGAAACAGGCCTCTTCGTGTACAGAACTTGCTGCCCACGCCAACACGAAGCTCTGGTGAACCCAACTTTTTGAGCTAAAGTGACCAGCAGCGATGACCAGCAACACAAGATCTGCACTTCGAGCTACAGCGTCGACAGCTCCCTGTGACCACCAATGTGAACCTTCAGCAATGACAGTCCCTGACACTCGACCGGATCTTTGCGCTTGAACAACAACCATCTGTAATGACCTGCCTGCTCTTTGTGCTACAGTGTTGATCATATGTGACCCTAACCCTGCTCCTTGCGGCCTCCTCCACCGCAAATAGAACTCATTGCACTGGACTTTAGCAAGTAACTTTTCCAGCTGTACTAACCCGGTCCCTGTATCTGACCTGAATTCTATTATGGATGGACTGAACTTGTGATATTCACCCTGTCTCGCACAACCAGATACTCACCAGCGGTGCTTTTTGCTTTTAGGCACCACACTCGCCTTAAATCTTTGAAATTACATCTCTCCGGTTCAATTGATTGGATTTTTGTTGTTTTGATGTGTGATTTTCCTTGTGTTTTTTTTATTACTGTTTGTGTGCTGCATACATTCACATTGCCTCTATGTTAATCCTGAAAGCTTTTGTGCCAAGCTATTAGAGGGTTAAGCACAGGTTAGTTTACCCTGACAAGGATTGTAGCTGTTGCTTCAGTAGGTTTCATTACCCCCTCAACAAACATCTCAATTTCTCACAGGAGACAATCAATACGTTTGACCATTTGAATAGAAGGACTAGAGAAATTAAACATTAACTAGCATCTCAGTTCTGAGTATCAAATCAGCTTTGAGTATAACATTCTATTAATCTCATCTCAACATAAATGAATATTTTGTTATGATTGGCTTTCACTGACAGCCACTATCATCAATAATAGCTTCCAAATCTGGATAGTCACTGCAAAGATGTAGCAACAGTGGAAAAATGTTGTACTATTGTTATGCCATGAAGGAATTTGAGACTGCTCAGATGGGGCCCTCAGAGAGACTGTAAGTGGGGCTCTGGCATTCTGCTTCAATAGAAAGGAATGGTGTTGGAGACGGTGGGTAGCAGGAGGCCAGATATCTTTTTTACATTTGGGACAAAGAGGAGAGGCCATGTTATGTATGGCTTTGCTATTACTCCTCTGCTCCTGCATAGCAGTTGAAAGTAGGGTTTGATGTTTTCGTGTGCAGTTCATGTCATAAAATTATTGGTGGGTAAAACCTGAATAATTGGGATGCTTTTCACCTTGGGGCTCTGAGTGACATCATGAACAAGTCAAGCTTCAGTAAAACATATGCTCATTATTCTATGTTACCCGCAGTCCATAATTGATACTGAAGTATCTTAGAAAGTTTCCATAAATCATACCATAATTTCACTACAGCTTGCACTGATTTAAATCTTTTGAAACACTTTGGATATGCAATTTGTAAATACATTTATCTCAAATAGTAAAGTAAAAGTACATTGCAACTTACGTAGAACATAGGACCTCATTTACAAGCCTATTGCGCGGATGGTGCGTCACTTTTTTAAATAAACCAGCGGGACTATAGGCTTCCCCATATTTACAAGGCCACGCAAAGTCACCCTATGTGACTTGTCATGGCCTTGTAAATATGGGCCCCTTTCACGCGTTACTCTGCGTAAAAGGGACATTTCATGGGTGTTGTTGTGGGTGCTCCCACGCAATATCCATGGAAACTGACGTATTCCCAGATTTACAACATTTTGTAAAGCTGGGAATGCGTCAGAATCCTATGCCTCCCCAGGGGAGGCACAGGAGTGGTACAACGAGGAGAAATACATTTATTTCTCCTCGTTGTTTCCTCTTTCTATGCATGCTGCATTCTACAGCACCCATAGAAAGAGGCAAATGCCATCAACGATTGTTTTTGTGCAGGAAGGTGTCCCTTCCTGCACAAAATCAATCATCCCCGCAACACAGGCACCCTTGCAACATGACGCAAGCATGCCTACACTGGCGTATGGCAGCTAATCGTGCGCCAGTGCAGGGGAAAGCACACGGAAGTGTTGTATTGCTGTTAGTATGACACATCCCTGTGCATTTAAAATGACGCAGCTCAGCGCAGCAAAATGGCCTGTGGTGCCACACTGTCATTTTGTAGTAAATGAGGCCCATAGTATATTCTCAAGAGGTACATGCCCAAAGATTAAGGGAGAGGAAATCATAATTCTTAGTCCCATTTCAAAACATACTGAGTTACTATTGCCATGTTGTCTGCTAGGCTCGGGTGGCATGGTGCAGCGATTTATTTGTTAAGGCCATGTTAACATAGTTTCAATCAAAGTCAGTTAAGGACTGAAGTTGCATCATTGTATGTGAGTGACCAATGATAAACTTATGAATGGTATAAATTAGTGATATGACCTCACCAGTGCCACATTTGTGAAAGAATGAGTGCTAGTGCCGGAAGCTCTGCCCCATAGCCAGCAGCCGGTGCAAATAAAGGTCATCATGCAGAATACCAAGGCTGCATAGTCTTGAATTCACCTCAGGCCTCTTTAATCTACTGCCAGGCGCTCCCTAGCCCTTTATTTCACTCTAGCAGATTCCTGCTTATCTCTTTGTGAGGGTTTTTCCATCGGCCTCTTCCTTCTTTCCGCTTTCTGTGCATTTCGCTCTCTTGCCCTCAAGAACTCTCCAATGAGGATAAATAAGTGCCGGTCCCCAAAAATGAGTGTTAGTGACTCCAACCGGAAACAACCACCTCAGATTTAGCACTTGACCTCACCCTAATTTTACAGGCTGTCGGTTGAACATTGCTGTGCCAAACTACTCAATCTATTTATCTGTCAACTCAGCTGAATCTGAAAAAAACTGTTCTACGAATGAAAGCCTGCAACCACATATGCATCTGTACAATCCCCACCATTTGTGTCTTAGTCTGTGGTAGTTTTTCTGTCTCGGCAATAATTTGTGGCATTCTAGATCCTGAAGTACCCCTCTGAAGGCATATCCGGGGAAACCCAGGCATATTCTTGGTGGTCGTGAGATTGTATAGATGATCCAGTGGTTTCCCCACCCAGTAATCCAGAGGGGGGTTTGTTTATATGCATTTCTGTGTATATATATATATATGACCTAGTATGCGAATTTGCACACACATTTAATCTTGAGTGTGTTTTCTTCCTTCTGTAAATACCGATTACAATTCTTTTAGTTAATTGATGTAATAGATTTTAATAGATACGGGTAGATTGTGTATGACTCCTGTGATCTGTAGCAATGTCCCAGCCCTTCAACTAAATATCCCTTTGCCATTCAAAGATGGTGCATCAGTCTTACCCAGTTAGTCCAAAAACTGTGTGAGGGACCCTTGCATGCTGAATGGCGAGCATATTCTGACGGAAAATAACCGATCAGCAGGACCCAACAAATTGAGACAATAGTCAACTATTTCCTCACACAAGCAAAAAGGGAGCCAGTCGCAAGTTCATGCAGTCATTAATTCCTGTGGACTCTAGGCCCAATGATGCGGGATTTTTTTTCTCAATTCCCAGTTAGAAGGACAGGACTTTGACCTTTTGGTAGTTATGTCCAAATAAGAGGACATTCCCAAGGCATTTTACATTGTTCACTGTGATGCAGCTTTTTTTTAAGTTTAGAAAGATTTATTGAATATAATAAACCAAGTAAAACATCAGTACAAAATAGAATCATTAGGCAATGAGACAAAACAATAAAAGCAATTAATTCTAACAAGGTTTAAGGAATGCCTAACGGAACCAGGGGATATACTGAGGGAAAAAGCTTTTTTTGAAAGGTATTATGTTTAATATGCAAGGGGAGGCAAAGAGGATAACAAGGGAGGAGAGGGAAAGGAAGGGAAGGGAAAAGAAATTCAATATATAGGGTAAAATATCTTACAAATAACCTAAGTAAATAGTTATATATAAATGAGAAAAAAGAAAAAGCTAAATAGCGACTATAATTAAAAAAAAGGATACAAAAACAAGATAATCAAGGGGCAATTTGAGAAAGAAAATTAGTTAAAGGCAACCATAACAAATCTTTTTTGATCAAAAGAGGTACAGTGGTAGCAAAAGCACGATCAAGCCTATGATGATGACACAATAAATTCCACCAGGCATTGTATGAAATCTTTGAAGTGTCTTTCCAATTCGTAGTAATTATCTGTAAAGAAATGGTTATATACAAATCTATAAATTTGCGTGCATTACAATTAACATTCCATATAGGTGAAGCACCACCCAGAAAAATATGGACAATCTCAAAGGAGTGGTCAGTAGCTAATATTTCATTCAATTTTAACCAAATACGAGACCAAAGAGATTTAACTAACGGGCAGTGAAAGAACATATGAAAGAAATCACTATTGGTATGAGGGCAAGACCAACATTTTTTGGAATCGGACAATTTGAAATTATGTAAGTCTGATGGAGTGAAAAAAAGTCTATTGTAAAAAAAGTACAAAGTCTGTGTAGTGCTAGCAGAACGGGAAACAGTGTGTATCTTAGACCATAAGGAATTCCAAACCTGAAGGGGAAACTCTTGAGCCAGATCTTTTTCCCAGGAAAGTTCAAGTTTGGATTTGGTTCTTTCAGCAAGGGGGCTGGAAAGTAGTTTATAAATAGCAGCAGCTCTAAGAGGAATAGAGAAGTCTGGTAGTGATGGGGAAGGGGTTGTGTCAGTAGGGGGAAGAGAGATAATGAGGTTTAAGGAGTTTTTAAGCAAGATATATTGAGAAGAGTATGCGTTGGAAAGATGAAAGGAGACACGAATGTCCGAGTAATCTTGTAAGGAGTTATTAACAAGGAGATGATTAAAGGTAATAATACCTTTGTCAATCCATTCCTTCCAAAAAAGTGCTCTGTTATTGATCTTTAAGGATTTGTTATACCAAATTGGAGTTGAGGAAAGAAACTCTGACTGCGAAAGAAAGGAGCGAAACACTGAGAGAGCAAGTGCTCTAAAATGCCTAAAGATAGGGGTAAGAAAACGCTGCGGAGGCTGAGATAAACGAGTAGCCGTATTGAAGGAAAAAGGTGAGAGTTGCGCAAGTTCTATGGAGCTCCAGGCTGTCGAAGGAGGATCAGATGAATCGGATAAAATGGGCCAAATTTGTTTTAAAGTAAAGGCAGAGTGAAAGCGAGTGAGATTGGGAAAATTGACTCCACCTGAGTCTTTGGGTTGTTGAAGACGGGAAATAGAGATCCTGGCCTTGCGATTATTCCATAAGAATGAGGTAAAGATACGATTTATTGTTTTAAAAAAATAGAGTGGTAGGGAAATCGGAAGCATAGAAAGATAAAAAATTACAATGGGAAGAAGCATCATTTTGATAGTGGCTAGCCTCCCCCACCATGACAAGAAAAGCGGAGACCAGTTGTCTATAAGGGAGGAAAGCTTTTTAACAATATCTTTCTGATTAAGCTTAATGGTTTCTCTAATAGTGTTAGCGTAGAGAATACCAAGGCATTTAATACTACCGGAATTCCACTCAAAACCAGAGCCTTGAAACATGTAAGGAAGGCAAAATTTGTTAAGGGGTAAAACCTCAGACTTGTCTATATTAAGTGTATAGCCAGAAACCAGAGAATATTCATGCAACAATGAAAAGAGTGAAGGTAAAGAGGTGGTCGGATTAGAGATATAAGTAAAATATCATCAGCGTAAGCAGTAAACTTAATATCAATGTTCTGAAATGTGAAGTATATGATGGTGAGCGTCAAATTTTTTCTACAAAGCCTTCTAACGCAAGAATGAAAAGAAGAGGGGAAAGAGGACAACCCTGTCTGGTGCCTCTATGCAGAGAGAAATAATGAGATTGAGAACCATTAACCCAGATAGAAGTAGAGGGGGCAGAGTATAATAATTGAATGTATCGAATAATAGTAGGGCTAAAGCCGTGCCACCTCAATGCACCAAACATGAAATCCCAGCAAACTCTATCAAATGCTTTCTCAGCGTCCAGTGTAATAGCAGCGACTGGGGAGTCCATCTTTGAGGTAAGGTGAATGGCATTGAGGAAAGTTCTCGAATTGTCAGTAATAGATCTGCCCTTGACAAAGCCAGATTGATAAATGTTGGTAAGGTTAGGAATAATTATATTAATACGAGAGGCTAGAACTTTAGCATAAATTTTACAGTCAGTATTAATTAAAGAAATAGGTTGATAATTTTTACAAAGAGAGGGATCTTTATCTTTTTTAAGGATCAGACATAACATTGCCTGTGTAAAGGAACCTTTGGATTCCCCTTGGGCAAGAAAATAGGTAAACAAAGAAAGTAGATGTGGCAAAAGGATATCCTTAAAATACAAATAAAAACGGACCGTAAACCCATCAGGGCCAGGTGTTTTATCCTTAGGGAGAAGAGTAATAGCATTGAGTATTTCTTTTTCCGAGAGGGGGACATCGAGGGAAGAAAGATCAGGAAAACTATCTGAGGGCCTGGGAAGAGACTGTAAAAAAGCATCAATTTGATCCTGAGAGGGGACGGATTCTGGATTATAAAGTGAAGAGTAATATTGGACAAAACAGTCAAGGATTTTATCATTGGTGTATTGATGATTCCCGTGTGACTCAACAATGGTTATTATTTTGGATTTTTGTTTTTTGATTTTAAGATAATTAGCGAGAGATTTGCCAGCTTTATTGCGGCCCCCGTACAACTTGGCATGGAAATTAAGGAGGTTATTACATGCAGAGTCCCAGGAGTGTTTGTTATATTGCATTTTAGCTTTAATGAGAGAGGAAAGTGCTTCTGAGGAATTTGTGGTAAAGTAAAGATGCTCCAGGTCTTTAATTTGTTTAAGAATTTGAGCAGACGTAGATAGAGCTTTTTTCTTTTTTCGGGATACAAAGTCAATAATGAATCCTCTGGAAGTAGCCTTAAAAGCGTCCCAGATAAAATGAAATTGAGAAGTAGAGTGAAGATTATTTGTGAAGAAAACCCCTGCAAAGAGCTTAAATTGTTCAATAAACTGTGAGTCAAGGAGGAGCGAATTGTTAAAGCGCCAGCGCCTAGAGGTATGAGTAGGCGAAGGAAAATCCATGTCAACTATGACATGGGCGTGGTTGGATATTAGAATAGAACCTATTTCTGAATTAGTCATAAATTGAAGGGTGTGTTGAGTAAGAAAAATATAATCAATACGGGAGTGTGAAGCATGAACTGGAGAGAAAAAGGAAAATACTAGAGTGTCAGGGTGGGAAAGTCTCCATGAATCTATAAGACCTCTGGAGGAGATGGCCCTAAAAAAGGACTTTTGCATCTTATTAGGTACATATCTGGTGAACGATTTGCGATCTAGAAAAGGGTCCATAAGTTGGTTACAATCACCCCCCACAACTAAATCATCAGTCGCATGAGAAGAGAGAAGCATGGAAAAATCATTCCAAAAGGTTAAATCTACACCATTAGGGCCATAAACATTACAGAAGGAAAGTTTTGTATTATTAACAGTAACATCTATAAACAACCATCTACCACAGTTATCATGAAACTCATTCAGTAGCTGAACAGACAACGATTTATGAAATAGAATAATTACACCATTTTTGTTATTTACTGCCGGAGAGCAAAAGGCCTCCCCAACCCATTGCTTACGTAAGGAAGACAAATCCTGTGAGTTAAGATGAGTTTCTTGTAACAACGCAACATGACATTTCAATCTTGCTAAGTGAGATAAAACACGCTGTTTTTTAACAGGATTACGAATACCTTTAACATTCCAAGAAATAACACGAAGACCGTTCATTTCTAGAAGTAAAATAAATATAAGCAGAAGAAAGTAGAGACTTTAAAACAGAGTGGAAAAAGAGAGAAAAAGGGAGAAAAAATATTGGATAGATATAAATGACAGAGAAGAACCAAAAGCAAAGAAGCTAAAACATGTGTCCACCACGGAAATGGTGACAGGAATAAAGGAAGAAAACAATGGAGTACCATAAACAGCAATAGAAAAGAAGAAAATATGGAGTAGAATAAGTATTGTAAATGTTGCCAAAAAAGTAGAGAAGAAAGGGATAAAAAGGGAAAGAAGGGGGGACGAAAGGTAAGAAAAAGGAAAAGAAAGGGAAAAAATAGAAAGGAGAATAAGGGGGAACCGAGTCCCCCAAAAAGTAGCAGAAAAAAGATGGCAAAAAGTCAAGGGGCTTTAGCCATAAAGCACAACCAAATAAAAAACATTAATGTTGGAGGGGGGCAACGAAGAACAAGACAGCCGAACTAGGAGGAGACAGCAATAAAGAGCAGGCTGTCATAAGCAAAAAAGAAGACAGACTATGAAGTGAAATACATAACAAAAGGCAACCTAATAGAACAAATGAAGGAACTTACCAAATATCTAGGGAGAAGGAAACAGCAGCAGGGTGAAACGCACATTATAAACAACAGGGCAATACGAATGGTGACCTTGACAACAACACCGAAAGGGGAAGACCTGCAAGACAAAAAAGGAATGAACAAAAGAAATATAAGAACTAAACTATACATTTTAAAGTAGGATTAAAACAAGACGCAGTTAGGGTTTGCTCAATTCCATGAGTTCTCCTTTGTGAGTATGAATGAACTTCTTCAGGTCTGCAGGGTCTTCAAAACTTTAAGTTCTATCTTTATAAGTCACTTTGAAAAAACAGGGATGGATCAGACCATAACGTGCGTTCATGGATCTCAGCGCAGGTTGAAGGTCCAAAAATTCCTTCCGACGAGAAGCAGTAGGTTTGGAAACATCCTGAGTGAAAAAAACCTTATGGCCAGACCAGATCATTTGCTTATGTTGGTTAGCAGCTTGGAGAATCGTCATGAGGTCTGAGTAGAGGAGGAACTAGGCGATGATTCCCCGAGGTTTAGATGTAGAAGAGGTATTCCTTGGCCCCAGACGATGGGCGCGTCATATGTTGAAGTCTGAAGATTTTGGGAGGCCAACAATTTGAAGAACTTGAGTTTTCAAAAAATGGATCATGTCCGCCCCTTCAGAACCCTCCGGAATACCATAAATGCGGAGATTATTGCGCCTATTGCGATTTTCTAAATCTTCCGTGACTCTTTTGAGCTGGCTGATTTCCTTAGTAAGTGTGTCAACTCTGGCGACCGCATCTTGAGCATCACTAATCCTCTGCTCTACATCAGAAAGTCTTGTATCTAGACTAGACCATTTGTCATCCAGCCTCTGAAGAGTAGTAACAGTGTCCGTCATAAAGGTACGGATAAGGCGTAATTCCTCCATGATGTCCTCGAGAGTAAGAGGTAGCGGAGACTTATTTGGGGAAGGTGGGTCTTTTTTGGTCCGCTTGACAGACGAGGAATTAGAATCTTTATGACCCCTGAGGAACCTACATGAGATTTACTTGAATGTGCAGTATCCATATTGAAGGTGTCGCAGCAGATGATGACAGAAGATGGCAGACGACAACAGCAGGCAGCACAGCAATAATGGTGAAGCCACAATAATAAGAATAAGTATGGCGCAAGAAAGTGATAAGCCCCAACACAGCACAACGATGGATAGCTTTGAAGTTTGGAACACTTAGAACGTACCTCAGGGAAACAGTGAGTTATTAATGAGAACAGAACAAAGGAGTCATCAGCACCAGCAGCACCAGAATAGCCGAGACAAAACATCAGGGACCATCCGTTCTGAAGATCCTGCGCCGCTGAAACAAAATTCCCTCACGACGAACCGGCTCAGCCGAGCGGGGCTCCTCACAAGACAGCCATCCCGTCCCGCCGCGTCGCGCACACACCACACAAAGGGGCTTTGACAACTCTTCTACTGAGCAGCGCTTCGCACGTTCAAAGCCGTTTAATCACAGCGCCCATTCAAGAAGCTATCACACTGAATGCACTTCTCGTCAGGAAAAAACAAAATGCCATATGAAGAAGAACATCGTTCCATAGGTTATTAGGAAAAAAGGTTGCAGGAGAACACAGCCTGTGGTCACTTGAAAATCTCCTCAGGAAGAGCAGCGTTTTGCGCAATCAGTCGATAAAGTATTAAACCTCTTCAAACCCATTGTTCAATCAAAACCCAGTGTTCATTCAGAAAGAATACCTTCTGCTGGAAGTATTACCTTTCTAATACGAAGCGCCATGACCAGGAAGAAAAATGCTCCAGACACTGTTAGGCGAAATGCCCTATCCGCCTTCACCGCCTGTACTTGAGAGCAGAGAAATGTCCAGCTCAACGCACCCGTGTTCCTCGCGCCGCCGCCATCTTAAGCGACGCGTCTGAGGAAAACACGAGTACGGCCCAAAAATGATATTAAAGGCACTCTACGAGCGCCGCAACGCCTCCTCCGTGTCCTTAATTCATTCCGCCTCCGATATCCGGAAAAGGAGCCGGCTCACGAGAACTCCGAGCTCCGCAGTCCGGACATTGCCACAGAGGCGCGCAGGAGCTCACAAATATGCGGCTATCTTGACTGCGCGCAAGCCACGCCCCGTGATGCAGCTTTTTCACACCACTGTGTGATTCAGTCCTGGGTGCATGTGTTTTTTCCCCCCTTTTTTAATTTTTTTTTGTCCTAGAAACAGGAAATTTCCTAAAACAGAGTTCACTGGGATATGGGTTTTGAGCACCACTGCTTTCTCTGTCCTAGGCGCAGGGTTTCATTAATGGTGCATCTTGCTAAGGAAACTCAATCACAACAAGGTTGCGACCTCATAGGCACTCTTTAAACAGCATACACATGTCTACTCGAGACTATAGTACGATGACAATTTCATCCTTTGTATGTCACACAGATCCGTATGTGCGTTCTGAGGAGGCGTGTTAAATAGAATAAAACACGTCGACAACTAGAATAAGCCACCTCATCACTGGATGAAAAATCGGGATATATATACACAGCTGTTTGTCTCTAAACATGGAAACATTATTCCTTGGTTTGCTGCTAAGAAATGTGGCTTCTCTATTCATAATCATCTCTAACTAAGAGCATGGTCCTACAAAAGTATGATACAAGGACGTAAGGACTTACCAAGAATTTCTTTGGACAATGGGTCTTTTTTTTTTTAAAGTCCTTAAATCATTTTGCTCTACTAGTTCCAACACTAATAAAATGTACACATGTGATGATATTCTGTGAATATATTCTTCGAAAAAATGAATAGTATGGAAAAAAGTTAATTAATATTTTTTGTGGATATAGTTCCATTAAATATTCTTAAATTAATTAACAGTTATTTCTTCAAATAGTATTGCAAACTTTTCCGTTTGAGAGTATTTTGATTGTGATTTTTTGTTTTGCATTCCCAAACTCTCCGGGGTTACAGGGAACACCCTATGCCTTTTCTCAAAAGTCGTGTCTGGTGGAGACACTAACATGTTGATGATGCAATAACTGTGCCCAGGGACCATACTTACTGGCCCTCCTTTTATGCTCAATTCAGGGGCCTGGAAAAAATAGGGAACCTTCATGTTCATTTTGGAAATGTAAAACGTATTTGTAAATGTTTTGCAATAACGATTCTGAACATCTGAACATGTGCAAAATGCTTTTTTTTAATGCATATGATCAGGTTTATATTAGCGAGAATGATGGTTGCAAGACACAGGATTTATTCTGCCAACAGAGAGAAAAACGATGCATTTTCCACTTCTGCTTTTAGCGTGCCTTATTTGTTTAATTCCTGACCAGAATCCCTGTTAGGGTGAGGCAAAAGCAAACCCAATATCTACTTGTGCTCAACCCTCTGGTAGCTTGGCAGAGAGCAGTCACCCTTAGAGGCAATGTGTAAAGTATTTATGCAGCACTTCAACCAGTAATAAAGTGAAAACACAACACAAGAATTTTCCCATAAAATAGAGTGAATTTTAATAAATAAATCAAGACCAAAATGACAAAAATCAAATTCGTAGACCTGGAGATAGGCAGGTTTAAAGATTTCACAAATATAGCGCCTAAAAGAACAAACAGCTAACTATGGATATCTGGTCGCGCCGGACCTGGACAAAGTCAAAATTTCAGGTCAAACATGATGGAGCATGGCCGGCTTCAGGGACCGAGTTAGGCCCACTAAGCAAGAGTACCTTAAATCATAGTTTGCACAGCATTGCAAGGTACCTCGCTGGGGATGTGTTGAGCAGCTGAGGTAATGTGTCAGTTCCCAGAGGTGGTGAAGCTGCAATGTGAGATTCTGCGTCATTGTCAAGGATCCTGCCGATGAGGGGCTTGTGATGCCAAGTCTGGCATTGAGGATGAACGAGCTGGTCTCTCCCTGCTTTATGCGCCGGCGGTTCCTCTGAGGGGCAACCCGATGCTGCCCTGTTTGGCGGCAAGAGGAGACGTCCTCACAATCTGCGGGAGTCGACTTCTCACCTTCGCTGACATATATCCAGATGGCTCTTTTTTCAAGATGCCTGCGGATGGGGATGCCCAACCTTGCACGTTTTCTGACAAATTACTATATCATTCCCTTAGGGAATCTTGCAAGAAGATAGGACCGTGCTTCCCGGAAGAGCCTTGCGCACTAGAGGCCCTGCAAAACTTGCTCTCACGACCCTCCCCTAAAAAGCTGGTGTCCAGATTATATAACTGCATGCAGGAACAAGCCCCGGTGACAGTAGCCGCGGCTGAGGCCGCTTGGGCTGAGGACTTGGGGGACCAGCTGCCAGATGACGCATGGGAGTATTGCTGCGCTCAACTCACAGCTCTATCACCGAGTTACCGACTGCGGCTTATCCACTTCAAATTCCTACACAGATACTACCGCACTCCGACGCTACTACACCGCATGGGTCTACGTGAAGACGCCTCTTGCTGGAAATGTGGGGGTGACGATGCCACCTTTCTTCATGTGGCTTGGAGCTGCCCCAAGCTGGGTGCATACTGGTCAGGGGTCTTCAATGCCATCAATCAAATCACGGGGAGGAGGGACTCACCGTCTCCACTGCTGGGATTACTGGGGTACGTTAAGCACACTGTGCCCTGCGACAGGAAACTACATGCATTACTCCTGTTATACGCCAAACGACAGATCGCTATACACTGGGGCAGGCCGGCCCTCCCCACGCTAGAGAGCTGGATCAAAGATGTGACTTACGGCCACACTCAACTGACTCACTATTGGGAGACCATGCCCACCGCTTCCAGGCCCACTGACATATGGGGCCCGTTTGTACAGTGGACTACAGAACGCACGGCCCCTGACTCTGCCGGTACCTCACGTGCTACTAGTATTTCAGACGACATGGGCTGAAGATGCGCACTGCGTAGGTTAACGATAGAGGTCCCGCTGCCCCCGCGCATGCACTGCCCGGAACTGCCCAGACGTAAGCCTTGCGTTTCCTACCTCCACTGACCCGGATAGTGTCCCCTGCCCCCCCCCCTCTCCCACCCTACTGGGCCGACTGTGGATCATTCATTGCCCCTCCCCCCCGCCCCGCCCGCCCATAGCTAATTCCTACACAGCCATGATACCTTTCTGAGCCCGCCCTGAACATGGCTGGCACTCTATTGGTGAGTCCAGTGGAGGAGCCGCGCGACCCCTTGGTGAACTGAAATGTGGAACAAACGCTGTCTCCAAGTACTTGCACCTATGTTTGACGTTTTTGGTTTGGCTTGTTGGGGGGTCCTGTTGGGAGAAACGTGGTGCTGACTGACACGTCCTTTTTATAGGCTGTTGTAGCGGGTGGTCGACTGCTGCTTATTCGGAGGCGGCCTCATTGATTTTCGCTATCTTTCAATGGTCAGCAGTACTGAGAAAACAGTAAGACCGTTTATTCGCTAGAGATGCACAGTACACACTGCAGATTTTATTGTGTTTTAAGTTTACCTCTGCATGATCCACCGGCCGGATGAGGGCCTTAAAGATGTTTATATGTAATTTTTGCATACTCTACCAGATAGCGGCCTGCCTCCGGGTTGTTGGCGTGACGCAGTGTACAGCATCTGTTTCATTTGTTAATAATAAATGTCTTACAACCAAAAAAAAAAAAAAAAAAAAAAGTCTGGCATTGAGGATGTGTTATGCAGTGCACTGGTTCCAAAGAGCTGCGAGGCTGCGATGTGCTGCAATGCGAGAACCTGCGTAGTCATAGAGGCTGGTGTCAACGAGAATTGTGATGCGGGCCTGCATCGAAAAACCTACGCACAGGTGGCGGTTCCAATGCAAGCTGCGAGGTTGATGCATAGTCTTTGCATTGGGAGAACGCTTGCAGAAGAGGTGATGCATCGTTTATGCTTGGGGTTGCACCCCAGACCAGAGTAGATGCAAGAGTTCTGCTGGATCCACAGATAGGCTAACAGAGTACCTTTAGGCCATCTTCCAAGAGTCCAGAACTGGCGTGGCACCACTTGGCAGAGTAGGGCTCATAGATTGGAGAGTCCAGGAGCTGGCATCAAGGTTGTTAGAGCCTTCTGTCCCTGAGACTCTTGTGAGGATCAGGAGGTCAGTCAATTAGCCCTTGGAGAGATTTGGGGGTCCTGGGTTCAAAAGTTGCAGATCCAGTGCTTCTCACCCTGACAGGAGGGCAGGAGGTGGGCACAGCAGGGTAGAAGAGAGGCAGTCATTTCAGCAGCACAGCAGTCCCTCTTCCTGCCGAAGTGTCCACAGGTCTAGAAGTAAACTGAAGAGGTGGTGTCTGAAGTGTAATATTTATACCTCAGGCTTCCTTTGGAATGGGGAAATGCTTCTAGAGGTTTCCCTATGAAGTCCTCAGGCATCCTGCCTTCCCTTTACTGGCTCCAGGATAACTACAGGGGGTACGCAACCCTTTGTGTGGAGGGAGGACACAGCCTATTCAAGTGTGAGTAGGAATAGGCCCAGCTCTGCCTTCCCATCCTGCCAATGATGGTCCACCCAGGAACACACCTAAGGTCTTTTTTTTATATGTGGCTGCCTTGGAGGAATACAATAAGCCCAACTTCCAACTACACCCAGTCATGTGACTCAGAACCAGGCTGCAGGTACTAAATGTCTAAGGCAGGAAAATGCCAACTTTCTAAAAGTAAAAAGAACAATTGATGGACAGAATGCAGAACATTGTCACACATTCACCTCAGTACAAAGATCTGGGCCTAAATCCATTGTTTGTTTGCTCCCCATGCCATTCCAGTTTGAACCCAGCCATAGGCAAATCAGTCTTGACACTGTGCCCAATAGGAACAGTCCAGCCCAAACTGCCAAGCTAGCTCCTCCCTGGACTGAAAACAAGCATCCTAGGACCGGTTTCGGGGTGTCACCCCCCATCAGCCACGATAGCTTGTCTCCAGTGGCATGGAGAGCACCGGACCCTTGTCTGAGCATACCTGTCCCACTCTGGGTGACTAATGCTGAAGAACAATTGATGGACAGAATGCAGAACAATGTCATACATTCACCCCAGTACAGAGATCTGGGCCTAAATCCATAGTTTTTTTGCTCCCCATACCATTTCAGTTTGAACCCTGCCATATGCAAATCAATCTTGACCCTGTGCCCAATGGGAACAGTCCAGCCCGAACTGCTAAGCCAGGTCCTCCCTGGACTGGGAACAAGCACCCTAGGACCGGTTTCGGGGTTTCATCCCTCACCAGCCAAAATAGCTTGTCTCCAGTGGCATGGAGAGCACAGAACCCACGTCTGGGCGTACCCGTCCCACTCGGAGTGACAAATGCAAAAAGAACAATTGATGGACAGAATGCAGAACTGTTCTGATGAGGCACAGGATCAAGACTGATTTGCATATGGCCAGGTCTAAACTGGGGTGGCATGGTGAGCAAAAGAATGATGGATTTAACCCAGACCTCTTGACTGTGGGTGAATGTTTTGATTTGTTCTGCATTCCGACCATCAATCGTGTGTCTTTATCTTTCTAAAAGTGGCATTTTCAAAATTGTAATTTAAAATCTGACTTTACCATGAGAGAGGATTTCTCATTACAATTCTACAGACACCAAACATGTCTGGTTATCTGCTCCTATTTTGAAATTATCACTTATCAATTATGATAAGGTAACTTCCATTTTTAACCAATGGGAGAGGTAGGCCATGCAGTAGTGAAAAATGATTTTAAGAGTTTTCACTACTAAGACATGTAAGACTAAAAAGCACATGCTCCGCTTTTTAGATACACTGCACCATGCCCTCTGGGCTGTCCAAGGCAGGCCTATATTTTTTCGGTAGAAGAATGGAAAAGCGGAACAGCGCTCCGCGTGTAGATTCAGAAAAAGCCGCGTCAGTCAGCTTGATCGGGTACAATGACCCGCTTTTCCATTCTTCTACCGAGAAATACTCTCAGTGCATAGTCACTGTTAATCGACAAAGGGATTCTACAACGCAACGGCTGTGGCGTATAATTAATTGAGCCCCTCTGGCCCACCTACATACCCCATTGGATTGACAGCCTGTCCTCACATTGAGGACCAGGACGGGTTCTCATGTGAGTAAACCTTTTTCCTCTTTCCTTTACGTGTGGCACATCATTTTCACAAGGCTGCACAACCATATATTCAGATGTCCCTTCATCAATAGTCCTGTAGAGACCTCACATTGTTTTGAGGGTCGAAACACCATCAATATACAGAAGAAGCAAACCATTTCCCCAGCACATATCACTGTATATAGCTGCTGTTCACATGGAATTATTATGATAATGGTCGATTTGTACAAACTGTGGAAACCTTGTATTTAATATTCACATTGTCACTTAGGTTTAGGTTCCCTTTGTCACTTGGGACACTATGCACAAATGTTGTTTTGATGTATAATGTTTACTCCTAACTTTATTGTTTAAAAAATCCATAAAATATACTACACTGTAATCGGTGTGTTAGTGGTTCCTTCGCGCTCTGCCATTATCTAACCCTCTATATCGCGATTGTGCTTATGTATCATAACCTCATAGCAGGCATACTAGTAGCATTTAATTTAAAGAACTTGGGCACAGGTAGTGCCACTTTACTGAGGACTTACAAGTAAATTGATTATGCCAATTGGGTATTAGCCAGTTCTTCCTTGTAAGGAGAGAACACAAGCACTTTAACACTGGTTAGCAGTTGTGGTAAAGTGTGTAAAGGCAGCAAAAATTAAGTCAGCAAAACAGGAGGGTGAACTACAAAAAGTCTGGGGGACCACACAAAGGATGCCAGGTCTAACAGTGCCTTTTGAAGTTTAATTACGATTCTAGGCACAGCCCAACGGCCATTCTGTCAAGGGAAAAACGTCTGCCCACACCCAGCCTTTTGCCTAATGTCTGGGAGCAATACACACCTCACCCCAGAAGAGCCATTAATAGTCAGATGACACTGAACACTGGCAGAAAGGCACATTTGTCATAGACAGGAAAATGCCAACTTTATACAAGTGTGATTTTCAAAATAGTAATTCAAGATCGACTTTACCATTAGGTTGGATTTCAAATCACTGGTAATTTGAGTCCTTGGACCATGGACTAGCTATTTCCAAACTGAAATTATGCTTTGTAAGGTGCTATAATGTAAACTAATTATTTTCTATGGCAGCTCTCTACAAATCTCTCCACAATACTGGCCCTGCCTACCTGAAAAGCCGCATTGTCTTCCACCAACCTTCCAGATACCTCTGCTCTGCTGGTCTCCCACTAGCACACACTCCAAGCATAAAAAGCAGAGCAAGGGGACGTGCCTAATCGTACCTGGCCCCTACAGCCTGGAGCAACCTTCCACAACACATCAGAGCCTTCTCCTCTCTGCTTGACTTTCACAGAAAGCTGAGACCCGGCTTTTGGGGTAGGCACGCAGGGCTAGCATCACACACCTGGTTGTGCTCACGGGTAATGAGTATGCTATAAAATCACAAATAACATTACATAACAGAGCTGTCCTTGTCACAGTGAAAAAAGACTTCAGATTAAGTCCTAAAATCACAGAACAGTAATTTCAGTAACCTCCCTTGGAAAAAGAAGCTTGTAAGAGGTTCTTTTGCTTCAGAGGATTACATATGTTAATCCACTCTGAAAGTTGATTGCCCTCAAGTTCATAAAAGTATCTCAAACTACAGGAACAGAAACTTTATCCAATATGTTGAACCTAGCCATAATTCATATTGGCCCTCATATCGAATTGTTGGTATTTTGTGTGCCATGAAATACCCCTCTACGTGAGGCAATAAATAAAACCACAAGTGAAAATTTTTATTATTACTATTATTTTACCCTTTGACTAGGATCCTGACTTGGGTCCTATAGGGCTCTCTAACATGATCAGCTATACATTAACCCTGGTAACAGTGTAGTGTGCTACCTATGTAGGGAAGAACTTCACATAGGGGTAGCATGAGCTATATAAATGCTGCAATACAATGTAGACACAATAAACAAGGATCACACTAGATGTGAATTCTTATTTTATACTAACTGTGGATTGTACTAATTGCCAACTACCAATATTAAACAAAAGAATAACTGTCTGTTGTAAGTTAGCAAAAACTTTATTATCTCGCTGTGATACTCAAATTTCTACGTTAAATTCCTATTTATTTGAAATTATGTTTTCTAAGTTAGTTCTGAGCTCTGTGATTTCATCCGTATTACATCTCATTATCTCTATTAAAGATGAAACGCTTTTTCCATCCCCTTCATTACTTTCAGTAAAGATGAGAAACTGTATGCGATTTGCTAATGCACACAGTGCTCGATGCACGAATTCTTCCAGATTTCAAAGAAAATGTCATGCTGCTGGCGGGCGCACTTGTTTGCTCAGTTATCAATCTCACACCACAGCGTTCTGTGGTGATGTTTACTTACTGTGACACAGACACCTCCTTTCTATCGAGCCTCCATTAAGGGCTCATTGCAAATAGAAATACAATGCCACGGAGGAAGCGTTTCACTGTGTGCAATTGCTTGAAAACATTTACCAGTCATCTGTGATGCTGAAATTAAATAAAAAGCAGTCAGATGTAAACATGGGTAAAGAAGTGAATCATGTTATCTATGTCAGAAATAATGCACTCCGACGAATGCTCACTGAAGCTGAACCCTATAAAAAGCTGTGTGGCTGGAGCAGACAGACATCTCTCAGGATCAGAAGACTTTCCAAAGTTCCAGAAGAAAGAGTTGTACTCTTTCCCCCCTACCTGCAACACCCATCACCGTTCAAGAAGGTAAGAAGTTCTTTAGTTATGTGTGGAAATAGTCTTGCCTTTAAAGAGAGTGGATCGTCGACAGAATAATGTTTCTTTTTCTTTGGAATATACATTTTTGAATGAGTGCTTGAAAATGAACTCATTGTCGTTTCGCCCATAACTGAGAAGCTGACCTCCAGGTTTTAGTAACTAAGTGAAACCTTGAATGTTTTGATATATTGAAATATGAAGAGGCACAAAGACCAATTTATCATGGGCAATTTTTCTATGGAAATATATGTATTCAGTTTAAGCAACACAATTGTTCCCTTCTTATAGACAGTCAAATATAAAATAACTATGTATTAACACCTTCAAAAACTTACACATATCGTATATTTCCAAAGTATATTATATATATTAACTATATTACAAATGGAGATGAGATGCGAACTCCTAGGTTTGAGCATATTTAATACAACTTTAATATTTGATAACCCCCATTTTTCATTAATTAAATACGGAAACGCAATAGTCCGAGAATGTTCCACGATTTATAAAAATATGAACTGATCTCCACACTTTTAACATATCGATATTAAACATAAACATTTCGCATTGAGTAGTTTCGCATTGAGTAGTTGTTGCATTGGTCTGTTTGCTGACAGTAAACGAATTGCCTTTCTAACATTCTAGTTGAAAACAATCTATGCGTCACATGGGTATTTTATTCCTTGTTTCTTCCCTGTGAAGTTAATTTGTACATTTTTTGGACGTATTAAAAAGTATGTAACCATATCCATTGCAGGCACAAAGTTTTTGTTACAAAACTGTTCCTTGTGGCCTATTAATATATATAACGTTTATTTTGTAAAATTAAGTCCTTAAAACTTACAAAGACTAAAACAAGCATCCGACGCTTCAATTTGGGCCAGATCACAAAACATTTAATGTCCTTGGTGGCAAATTAACAAGTGAAGGCAGTGCTTGAGCCAAACACCTTTTACCATTTTTTATTCAAACTCTGTAGGTGGTGATGTGTGACAAGAACATTTGTGCATATTTGTTCGGTGGCACTTTGTTGAGGTGGGCATGTGCACTGTTGCTTTTTAGTTTGCTACTTTCTTGCAATGGGGTTTTGTTGCATTGCATTACAGTAGTGCTGTAGTGTTCTATTTTGACTTTTTATCATGATGCACTGTTATGTTTTGTCCTGTTGTGTTTTTAATGTGCTATTATGTCTCTTTGTGTATGTTATTATTTAAAGTTCTGTTGTTTACTTAAGATATGCAAACACATGCTGCTCCATTTCCAGCCAAAAGCAGCACATTACTTTAAAATTCCCAGGACAAGTGACCATTTCCACTATCTATGGTGGCAAAATTGTGCTGCTTCCTCTTTTCCACTACTTAAGGCACCAGTCAGCCCAAAATTGTCTGAGTCTAAATTTAGCACCTACAGAGCTCGCTTTATGTGATATGGCCCATGGACTAAAGGCAAACTCTATAGACATGCTTTCTTGGCTACTATGTTGCAAACTGTTAGTGGTCTTGTTCTTCGTTTGCACAATCCACAGTATAATAAAGCAAACGCTGTAGGTTTCAAAAGAACATTAATTAAATAGAGTTCAGCAATATTAATGCAAAGCAACAGTGTAGGATTATTGGACGCAAACATGCAACGCCCTTGGTAGAAATTAAGAACGGTTAATATATTCCTTTTATCCAATATTAAAAAAGGCATGCTATTAGATATCAAATAAAAATTATTAGATTTGTACCAATTTTCGGTATACCGAACAGAAGGCAGAAAAGGCATGACAATGAAAGGAAAGCGATTGCTTCAATATTTACTCCACTCTAAAGTGCACTGGTTAAATGTGTTAAAGATGTGGAATATCTATTAGTCACTATTATATATATATATAGATTATTCTTTCGGTCCAGTGCCTTGGTGCAGTGTATTTATATTATTATCAAATTCACAAAAAGACCGTTTCAAAGATGTACTAATGTTTTTCAAAATGCAACAACATGTCATTATCCTGGTGACTATTTTATTGTTATAAAGTCAGTGCAGGCTACAAAGGAAACTGATGGTGTACTTTCCCAGCAAACATAACAATTCTCTTGTGGATAATATTTGGAGCCTCAATAAATCTCAGTAAAAGAAAAGTCTGGATTGAGGCATTAGGATATTTAAAATATGTCCCCTCCATGCGAAATACATAACTTGTGTGATAGGAAATGGAGCCTAGGGTTTTGTCAGGTGACACCTTTGCGATGAAACATGAAATATTGCTCCTTGCTGCAGTATTGTGCTGTCAGGGATACATTTCTCTGTGGGACAGACCTTGGACTTCAAAATTTGGTGTAATGTTGCCACACCTCCTATCCTACCTTGCTGTTTTACTGGTCCCCAGCATCCTCTGGACAGCAGAGGTAGCAAAAATGCCTTTTACTGTGCATACGGTATATACATTCATATATGGCAAATACATATATATATATACACACACACACACACACACATATTTCATTCCTAAGGCATCAGTCTATTGCTCACTGAGCAGAGCAGATAAAAAGTGTCTGACTTGCACACTGAGCCATAGTATTATTTACTGCAACTAATCAGCCATCAGACAACTGGGGTAAGACTAGGCAGCAATTTTCTATTGGTCGCTGTTCAAAACCATACACTTGGTTGTACTGTACTTCCAACACACCCTTGACTGTAAGAGGCATCATTCTTGCTGCTCTAACACTGGCATAGCTTGGGTTATTCGTAACTGATCGGTGTCCACAATTCCCTGACTGTAAACTGAAAACTTAGGCTATTTTGAACTTTAGATCAGGAGAGCAGAACAAGTACTACACAACCTTCATGTCATCAGCTTCATAATAAAGATACTAGCTATCTAAGCAGGATGAAAGATTGTGCCATGCATGGAGACACAGTTGAGAATCCGCTTCCTGGCTCTGAAGCCCTGGGCTTAGCAATTATGAATGCTAAATATTCCACTTTCCTTGAGGCTTCCAAATCACATTCTACACATCTATACTTGTCTTTGTCCTCAAAAGAAAGCTGATGGGGGGAACGAAACTATCACCTAGTCAAGAAAGATTGCTTTATTGGCTCCATCTCTGACCATCTTAACGTTATAGCAGCATTGGTTAATCAACGTGACCACACATGTGTAATGTCCTGATTTCAAGCAAAAATCACTGAAAGACCTTGGTAGAGCTTTCTGTTGTTATACTGTATAAATAACCCTTTGAAATATAACGACCATTAAACGTGATAAAGACATCTGGGCTGACAACTTACTTACTAATTATACAATCGGTATGAAGTTGACAAAACAGCCTTTCGTGCTAATTTTGAGAAGCATATTTAATATAAGTGGTTCAAAGGCAAATCTTGCACAGGGACGCAGTCAGGTCATAATGCATGTGTTCTTTGCCTTTCCAAATGGAGCTTGCAATTTGATGTTACCTACTGAATTGTTGGAAAATTTGTGAAAGCATTCTTTAATATTTAGTTGATTAACATTGCCCGCTAAAATATTCACAGAATCCAAACATATATATTTCTAGATGTAAAAGTGTGTATCAATCAAGGAAAACTGGAAACCAAGTTACATCGCAAGCGGGCAACACTGTGCTCCACACCACTAGTCACCATCCTGGGCACCTGATTCGCAGCATTCCCTATGGAGAGATGCTGCGAATCAGGTGCATTTGTAGCGTGGACTCAGATTGTGAAACAGCACAAAATGAAAGCAAGAGTAGGTTCCTGGCTAGGGCATCATTGACAAGGCCATAAGAAAAACCAATTCAATATCTAGATCCATGGCACTGGCTCCAAGAATAATAGGGGAACCACAAGTAACATTGCCTTCAAATGTTGATCCGCCACGATTAATTCTAACTTACAATAGGCAACACCGAGCCTTGCGTAAACTGATCAACAAAAACTGGGTAGTAGTACGCAATGACCCCATAATAGGTGGAACACTTGCAGATTCCCCTAGTATAGCATTCAGAAAAGCACACTCTATGAGTGACATGCTGGTAAAGAGCAGTCCAGAAATGATTACTTCGAAATCGTGGATACAAAACATGAAGGGATTTGTAAGATGTCCTATGTGTAAAGCATGTAAGCACGGCAGAAGTAGAACATCCTACAGCAGCCCGTTTCACGATGTTCCCATCACTATATCAAAGAGGCTTACCTGTAAAACAGAATTTGTGGTGTATGTGCTGAAGTGTTCATGTGGCCTGCAATATGTGGGTAGCACCAAGTTGCAGGTTCACAAGAGGATACTCCAGCACATAAGGGCAATCAACAATAACGACGCATCTTACCCAGTGGCCAGACACTTTATGGTGGTCCATGGCAATTGCCTGGATCACCTGAGCTACTTTGTGGTAGATATGATTCCACCACTCAGGCCCAGTGGCAATCGTGAGGCTCTCCTAAGGAGGATGGAAACAAGGTGCATCCTAGAGTTGGACACAAAGGCTTAACTCCAGTGATGACCTATACACCTGTTTATAAATACTTCCAATCAATTGCTACAATTAATATGAAGCCCTTGTGACATCTCGCATTAACCCCTTCATGACAATATTTTCGAATATATATTTTTAACATAATAGTTTTTATCACTCATTTTTATTTATTGTAAACACGTTTTAAAAGCACTTGCACTTTTCTCTTAGATTAGACATAGAGTAACATATTTAGCACCCATGCTTACAGAACCTTGTGTTTGATGGGATGACTACATCTAGCCAGGCTAGCCTCTAACATTCGATGGTTGTTATTAATTGACAGCCGATCAATAATCTATTGAACCCTTTGAATGATTTGCCTATTTGCACATTTAATAATTTTTTAATATTTATGGAGAAAATTATTTTTTAAATATTTAAGTACATTAAGGCACTAGACTGACCCAATATCAAGGCATGGTGCTTTATACTAATGGAACTCACTTGAGTTATATTGTTAAAAATGTGTGGTATTGGTCAGGATTGGAAGTTTGGCAATGGGCTATATAGAACTAATGAAAATTGTTATTTTTAAATGTTCATGGATGTAATGTGCATTTTAAACAAATTTCGGACATGGATTTTCAATATGTTGTTGGTTGTTGGATATGAATTAGCTGGTTTTTACACCCACTAGGGTATTATCCGTCCAACAAATATTTAATGTCAACAGGGACATTGAGTTCAATGCTACCTGTGCTCACATTTGATTTTAGCTAACAACACATTTTTAAATGTGTTCATGAATTAATGCGCATTTGTTATGTATTTATCGGCAATTTTTGCATATAATATTGGATTGTTGCTGCTAGCAGGCTACCGTATATAGGTATGCATGTTTTCTCTATGTCTATTGCACTAAGCTTTGATGGTCACTTGTTCCAATCACCGTTACTTTAAAATCAAGATCCCTTCTCATGGCGTCATGTGATCAAGGCCTCTTTGAGGCCGAAACGCGTCATGGCGGCAGTTCTGGGTTTATAAATCAAATAAAGATTTTGCACAAAGCTTTGGGTCCATATCCGTCCTTTCAGTGCATCTGCATCTAAGTGGCGGAGTTCGTCTGTAGATATGTATATATATATACTGCTTTCGCTGCATTATATATATATATATATACATATGTATATAATGCAGCAAAAGCAGTAAAGATGCTCACTCAGGGCCAAACTACTTGCAGAGTTAAATATTTATTCAATGAGCAACTCTAACCCTGAGTGACCGTCTTTACTGATTTTCCTACGCTATTCAATAGCCGAATAGCCGGTGCACTCTGACGACCATGGTTCAGGAGTCCGCTTGGAGCAGCTTGTAGTATATATATTATACATATTACATATAATATATTAACTTTCTATACACACTGCCTTAATAAAACCTGTATGCTCAATATCCAGCTTGCTTTTCAATGAGCAATGTATTACTGCACAGAATGAATGTCTCTCCCTTCCCTGTACTCAACTGTGTGCTATGGAAGAGGTATCACCCAAAAATGTGTTCATGTAATGTGAGGGCATAGAATGCATCTGTGACAGATATGGCATTTTTATTCAGTAGTCTCATGGATCTGGAAACACACAATTTATGCTTGACCATAGCTTGTACTATGACAAACAACTTTTTGGGCATTTTCCAACTACTCTTCAGTAATATTCTGGTTGACTCCTAAATGTTTGAGAGTAAGGCACACTTACCTATGGACACAAATTTGTGAATCATTCCCATAAAACAACACTCAATATCAGGGCTGTGAGCGTTCTTTGTTTAGACGGTATGCCCATTTAGAAGTTCCTGATGAATCTGAAATAGAACACTCAGAAATACTGTAGAGCTCGGAAAAACTGCGTGTTGCCTCAACACCCCCTAATTAAAGTTTAAGAGAACATAGGGGCATATTATCAAGATAGGCGATAAAATTATCGCTGCTTTAGCGGCAGAAAACTGCCGCTAAAACGGCGTTAATGGGTTTGATAATATGCTCTATGGAATTCCAATTGAAGCCCATGTTAGATGTGAAGAACATCTAACCTGAGCCTCAATTGGAATTCCATAGAGCATATTATTAAGCCCATTATCGACGTTTTAGCGGCAGTTTTCTGCCGCTAAAGCGGCGATAATTTTATCACCTGTCTTGATAATATGCCCCATACTTGGTAATTGAAGAGTTACTTGGTGAATTCAGCTTCTTTAAATCTTACCTTTCAGAAGCACTGACCTCACATCCCAAGTGCACGGGATGTGGTTTATTAATATCTTCGCTGTTTGCATATCACCATATTACTCTTATATTATATTCTTGAAATCTACTATAGGAATAGAAGCTGGCAAGCAAACACGGATCCGGAATGTTCTGGCTCATTTAATTAAACATGGTTGCAGCAAAATGTGCGATACACATCAACAGCCTTCAAACTACAAACCACCTCCCATAATACAAGGTCTGATGAATTTTGTAGCGCATGAGAAAGGCTGAACAGTTATTTAAAGTACATGCCACGTCCTTCCCTGCACAATATGGTGCAGTCGGTTTTTCTATTTTTCTTGTTTTTATTTCACTGCTTTATTTCCCTTTCTATGTTGTAAACAAAGCGTGATGCTTAAAAATGCGGAAACATTTTCTTACATTAAACTGTATCAATTTATGTCCCAGAAGATGGAGATGAAAACCATTTGCTGTGTGGCCGGTATGCTTTTAATGTTCATACAAAGCAGTTACCAGAACCCTCTTGAAGACACAGAAGACAAATCCAGGTTTGAATTTATCATATTCTAACTACAAACTACTAGATTAATGTAAATGTATCCACATTTATGTAAACTTTCCTCGGATCAATTTAGATTTATTTTTAATATGCACATTCTTCTTTAAAACAATTGCTTTGTAAAGCACGATAATAAAAAATAGTATATTAATTTCCCTGAATGACTTTCACAATTAACTCCTTAAACTTTACATAAAATGGACTTCTTTCATAAATACCAAAATGGAATAAAATATTTATTTCGTAAATTGAACAATTCTCTTGTTTAAAAGAAAACAGTTTTTTATTGAAAGATTGCAACTAGTGAACTGTCTCAGCCTAGTCCACTCGAGCACCCCAAGTTAAACCATTTGTACAATCCTTTATCTCCAAAGTTTGAAGTATACATTAAAGATAAATTCTTTGCATCTCGAAGTTGCATGTGAGATCGATCCCACTCTGCTGTTAAATGTTTAGTTCTCATTTTTATAGTTTTTTTAGAAATATAATTAGACTCGATATAAGTGTGTCATTGACAGTATTCTTCATATTAATGAAAAAGTGCCCTTGTCTTAAAACAAGGGATTGCTTTCCTACCATTTCTTTCTATCGACATACTCTCTCCTAAACTTCCATCCTCTGCACAGCTCCTTATAGCAAACTTCCTGTCTTATTATCTGTTATTGAAGATCTACAAGTTTCCCACATTTCATTTAATGGATAACATCTTCTCATACTTTTAAAACAAATACCTGCAACCTCACAATACTCAATTCCCTCCAACCTATTAGGCCCACTAAGAATCTGCATTTGCTCACATAATCCCCACTGATGATTTCACCTTACTTCTATTAATTCAATTTACAATAGGACATTGGAGTGATGCATAGAATGGTTTCCTTGAGAACACACACTAATCCCAACAACTAGAACAAGCATTGGTATAGCCAGTAGGTCTTATAAGTATTTAGCCATGCAGAAAATCATCCTGGGTGCTACAACATCCACTGTTACTTCACGTACCACTGGTGAACGGCCACACACAGCCAAGGATGGGTTTCCGTGCTATTTAATGATAAGGGGCCATATATAGGTAATTTCTATTTACCGATTCCTAAATACCGAATTCTACCGATTCGGTATTTAAGAATCGGTAAAAAGAATGTAGGTAAAAAATCGGTAAATTTTACCGATTCGGTAATATTCGTTATTACTGATTTGGTATTTACAGAATCGGTAATAAGGCATACCTTCCCATTCATTCCTATGGGCCTGGAGGCCCATAGGAATGAATGGGAAGCCATTCACTATTACCGATTCGGTAAATACCGAATCGGTAATCGGGGGAGCATATTCAAGTGTGGCAGGGTGTCACATTGACACCCTGTTGAACCCCTGAATCGTGCATGTGTGCACATGTGGCGCACATACATGCCCTGTATGTCTGCCACATGGCACTTTTAAAAAAGCACAAAATTGCTTTTGAAAAGGTATTCGGTATTTACCATCAACTTGTAGTTGGTGGTAAATAACAAATCCTTAAACCAAAAATGCACTCACTTGAGTGCTCCCTACATAGGATTTAAGGATTCGGTAATTTACCGAATCGGAATTTTACCGATTTCTTAAAATACCGAATCGGTAAATTACTGAATCCTTCAATCCAGCCTCCTACATCTCAAAGGGCTAAATACCGGTCGGTAACGGAAATTTTACCGATTTTCGGCCGTTACCGACTGTATTAGCCCACCTACATATGGCCCAAAGTCTCTTAAAAAAACAAAAAAGTGTATTTCTTTAACAAAGAAGCTTTCACACTAATATGCACAGAGATGAGTACTGATACCCATTGTCCAACACTGTCCTATTCACAGAAAACGCAAATAATATCATCATACACTAGAAAGTGGTCAACTGAAGGAAAAATCGAGGTACAACATCATGAACAGAAATCTAATAAAATGTACGGCTAGATCAGTGTTTCTGATCGGTATGTTGTAGGCCTTTAATAATCTATGCTGGTGTTAAATATGTTGAATACCCCGATTACTATGGGTACCTCGGCTATCAATGTGGTGTGTGTGCACAAAGGATATTTCAGGTTGTATGCAGTCGCAGGGAATTGAGCAAAGTAAGCATGAAATTGTATTAAAAGCGTCACTAAATGGGATTTAAACGCCGTCTGTCAGTTTATGGGTGTTACAAAGGGTTGAATGCATGTTTGGATGGATAACAAATCATCACAAAGTCATGGGCGCAAGATGCATTAAACTGGAATATCCTGATTCAACCCTTGTAGTATCGAAAATGACTAAAGATGCTCATATGTGTATCAGCATAGTGCCAATATAATAAATGACCGGAAAATGAACACACTGGTTTGAACAAGTGTGTATGAATGTGATTGCCCGAGCGTGAGGTCGTATGACACCACGGGGGAGATTTACTAAGCTTTTCCGCCGTGTTTGCATCACAAAACTGACGCAAAATTACGCAAAATCCTTTTTTGTAATTTACTTTCCAGGATTCAACTTGTTTAGCGCTGGAAATAACGTAAAAGTAATGCGAAGTTGAGCTACTTCACGTTACTTTGCGCCATGGGGGCTTACCAAGGGTGGTGCGTGGGTGTTCCCATGCAACCACCCAAGGTTTCTCATGCTAAACCCAATTTACTAAAAACAGTAGATTGGGTTTATCGTGAGAAAACTGAGCCCTTTCCAACTAGGCACCAGGAAGGAGAAATGCTTTAATTTCTCCTTCCTTTTCCAACTTTCCATGAGTGCTGCACTGTGCAGCACGCATGAAAAATGGGAAAAGCTTTACCTTGTGTCGAGCATAGTATTTTGTACCGGAAGGGTACCCTTCCTGTACAAAACCTAGGCTAGACTCATGCACACACCCTAGTGCTGTGGCGCTAAGGTGTGTGCATGGCACACGGCAGCTGAAATCAGCGCTGGCGCAAAGGAAAGAGGAGAAGAGAGCCATATCTCTGCAGATATGGTGCTCTCCTGCTCCCTGCAGCACACATAGAAACAGCAAATTGCCATTGATTGTTTTTGTGCAGGAAGATCCCTCTTCCTGCACATAAAAAATCATTCTAAAAAAAATGCAGTTTTGCCACTTCTATGTGTGCTGCATTTAGCAGCACACATAGAAGTGACAAAACAGCATTCAAAGACTGTTTATGTGCAGGAACGGACACCTTCCTGCATATAAACATTCTTCCCCCAAAGCAGACACCCTTGCACTATGGTGCAAGGGTGCCTACGTTGGCACTAGGCAGCTGAACTCAGCGCCAGCACTAGGGGAAACAGAGGGGTGCACCACACTCTTGTGAGTATGGCGCATCCCTGAGTTTTCAGAAAGGAGAAGCGTGGCGTTAGCAATGTTTGCTTAATGCCACTCTTCTCCATTCTACTGTAAATATCCCCTTTGACAAGAATTTGTGTTCCGAAATTTTCTGCTCACCCTGAGAGTAATACTGTTCTCTTATTTTGTTGAAAGGTCATTCGCAGCTCCTCAGAATACGCCATTAGATGATTCCAGACAGCTCAATGAGGTCAAACGCCATTCTCAAGGCACATTCACAAGCGATTACAGCAAATATCTGGACAACAGGCGAGCTCAAGATTTTGTCCAGTGGTTAATGAGCACTAAAAGAAGTGGGTAAGTATGTTTAATATGTCATCAATTAACTATCTTAAACATAGTAATCCTCATAATCAGGGTTAGTAGCTACAGAATCCGAACAGAAAGACTAAAGTAACAACAGTATGCGTGTTATATAAAAGAAACTAACGTAATATACCAGTTCATAATTCTAAAATTATGAGATGAATAATAAAAGGGCATATTTTTGCAAATACTTCTAGGTGTTTGGTTGCACAGTCTCAACCCTACTGAACGAAATCAACTAGAATTAGCCACATTATCACATTTTTTAAATATTATGATATATTATTTCTGTCATTGCAATATTTAACAAGATATTAAACCCATATAAATTATACAATTTTCTTATAAACAGTTAAGCATTAATCTCTTATTGACCTCAAGCAAACAAGAGGCACAGTGAACGCTATCTGGCCCTCATATTCTTTGCAGCAGGTGCAATCCCACATTTCTATAGCCTACATGCGTTCAATGCAAGTAAGGATAACATAAAATAGAAACACAAATTTAAGGTGTCATAGTGAAATTAATGGTCTTCAATGATACGTCATTAAATGTTAGAAATATAAAAGATGATTACGGCAATGAAATGAAATTTGAGAAATAGGAATGATCGATAATAGACAGCTTTTTTCACATATATTTTAATATGAAATGACAAGATATAAAAATAGATGAATACTTTTGGATTGCCAGCAGAATGCTAGCATTTGTCAGTTAGAACAGGTAGTAGATGTGATGGTAGCAGCCTGTGAGGCCAGGTGGCACAAGTGGGAGAAAGTGAATTCTGTGTCCGGATTCAGCCCAATACTTCAGCTCACATGAATACCTACCTGTTCCTTGTATTGTTGAAAGCTTCCTTTCAAACCTGGATCCAAGAGATTTTGCAGTAACTATCTCTTTTAGGAAAAGTGCAGTGCCACCAATGTACACGTCAACGTTTGAAATAATAGATCTGCGTGGGTTCTTTGTGGTGTCCAGTGCTTGTCTCGCCTCCCCTTTTCCATAGTTATGTGGCAACCCATTTTGTCTGCTTTTAAAATTTCTATAATTCTTTAAGTTATACAAAAAAATAAATATCCCTGAATTTTTTTTATCGCCTATGAAACATTTATGGACACAAATGCACATTGTTATTCGTCTGGGAGGTGTGATTTCTTTGATAGCTGGATAGTTTGTTCGTTGCACCCTAACTGCACTATAGACCTGGTAAAATAAATGAGCTAGCTGCGATTTCCATCAGGTGCAAGGCTAATGATTTTGTTCCGGATCTCAGAACAAAGCATACAGGCTATTAATCAGGTGACCCAACACACTTCCAGGTTGGTGCACAGTTTAACATATTTTGACTGGCTGGATTTGCATAATAGCACCCCAATAACCACTAAGCTGGGCCTAGCTTGTTCTACAGTTTGAGTCATCAGCTTCATGCCTTTGATGGGGACTCAGAACCAAAAGAAGTAAGTTTTGATGGCAGGCACCCCTTTCTGGGAGTCTACAAGGTCCGTCTAGATCCTTTAGTGTCTAGCCAATGTGTTTTGTGCGGAAATATCTGTGTTTACCCCGAAGTGATAGACACAATTGTACTTCCTACATAGTTAAAGAACAACACGTGTACTACTGAGAATTACTGGGGAAGCCTTCAGCAGATTTGCAAGGGGGCTGGACTCCATGTAAATTAGCTTCTTTCATTGTAAAAAGTGTATCGGCTCTGAGCTTTTATGTTTAGCAGTACAGTTGAGTTATTGTGCTTCATTCAGTAATGTTAATTTTTGCAGGGCATAGAACAAGTAAAAACTACATGTTGCTCCTGGCACAGACTAAAAATGTGCTTCTACTTCTATAATCCGAAATTGGGCAAACACCTTTGGCAAACATTTTTGGACTAGTTGTTGTAAGGAAAGACATTTATTTTTAACGTCCTTGTGCATAATGACAGCTTCTGAACTCTGATTTGAGTTCTAGACTTGATGGAGATATGAAGATATGAAGAACTAAGGAAAAATTTAGGAATACAACGGAATATTTCCAGTGAGTGTAGGAAAAGAATAAAACAGTTTTAACGACCGCCTGGGGAAGCTTCATTATATAACCAGAGAAATGCAGTCTCCATCCGTCTCGGTGGTAGTGGTTGATGTAATGGACTATAGGAAAGGCAGCACAATTCTGTAGCCCATAAATGACTTCTAGATACAAAAACACATAACCCTATGTTAACGGCTTTTTGAGTATGCCCCACAGTTCGCCACATCAACCCAAAATTCTTACCTAGGTCCAAGGGTTTTCCCTCTACAATCATTGTAAATCTTTCATTGCCTGAGTGAAAAACAGCTTAGAAGGGTGACTTGGAGCTTTGCAGATCTTTGAAGAGCACTGCAAAGAGAGATTTTGAGACCTCAGGTGGTGTCCATCCTTCGCCTCTTTACCATACAACTTTAACCAAATCTGGACCAATTTGGGTAATGCACTTGGCTGATCCAAAAATTACTTGCATCTTAAAACTCAGATTTGGTGGACTCAAGAAGAATCTTCAATTTACTGTGTAATCATGTTTTTTTATTTCTCATCCATATGCCTCCCCTCCAACAGACTCAAATATTGCTGGTGCTGCATAAAAGCTCTCATGATGAGCCTTTGACCTGAAGAAAGCTGTACAATTGTATGTAATGAGTTCAAGGGATGAGGTTTTATTTTGATGTTCCTTTGCCATAAACTTTCACAGCTCCCACTCCCATTAAGATTCCTTTCCCCTTTTACACCTGCTTGATTTCTTTTTCTTGTGTGGAAATGCCAATGTGGTTGAAAGTTTAAATACATAGTAAAAGCGGCAGCACATATAAGCTTCTTATTGTACATTGTAAGGTGAATCACAAAAACATGATATGTACAATACTAGGCATTAGCCAGTTACTGTAAAAGTCAAGTTCACTGAATGTAATATGAACACTGAGATGCACAGTACTGATGGTGTCTCTGTTTCTTCATTAAAGTGGTGTTACGAGGCGCCATGCTGAATACGAGAGGCATGCAGATGGAACCCTTACCAGTGATATCAGCTCTTACCTCGAAAAGCAGGCTGCAAAGGAATTTATTGCTTGGTTAGTGAACGGACGAGGGCGGAGAGAGTAAGTATCAATATACTGGATTTAGAAAATGTTTAAATGTGTGTTCTGTCAGATGAAAATAGAAGAACGTTTTATGGTGTAAATGCCCTGTTTATGAATAAGTATGTTCACCCTCAGTGTGCTGTGCTTCCATCACGAAGAGTGGAGCTTAGTGAAATCGAACCAGCAGGACTGGGATATTCTTTTGTGGGGTGAATAAAAGATTGCATGTTAAAAATATAAATATAAAAATTGAGATGGAAAACTAAAGCTAAAAAAGGTTAAGGATATAACTCGTGGATGGCATGTATATTTATGGAAAATATAAGGATTTAGAGGGATAAAAGTCCAAATGTAACACTACATTAGTGAAATCTAAACCTTTAAACTAATCCCAAACTTTGTCTCCCTGCTTATTCCTTACCATAACATTTTTTCTTTATAATATGCTGTCTCCAATGGTTTTATGCCAATATTGTTATACCATTCTGCACACCACCATTCTCATTCACCTTTTTCTTATTCTATCCCCTGCACATTCTGTTAATATCATTCTAACCCACCCCTCTGTCAAACTACTCTTAACCCCATTGCTTAACCCTAACCATAAGTCTTGCCCCATTTTGATACTAACCATTACTCCAACACTAACCATGACCCTTTTTCTTACATCATCCCTTATTCTTTGCCTCACTCTAATTCTGTCACTTACACATTCACTAACTACTAACTCAATTCTAACTCTACACATTACCTCTACCCTACACCTTAATGTTTATCTTCCCTCACACCATACTTTACTCTAACCCTCACCCTAACCCCTAAAGATATCCAAAATCCAACAATAGCATTGCCCTTAAACTCATCTACTGCTCCAACCCCAACATGTATATTTGAACCACATTTCAATTATTGTTATATGTTGTATTTTTTTGTAGCCACTTTTCTAGTTTTTGTTTCAACATTGTTGTTACAGTACCATTTGATTTCTACATTTTTTAGAAAAAAGTTCAAATTCTACAGTAACTACCAAGGAGCTGGTGTCAACCACTCCTCTCATGGTTTTTATGTACTTTTGTAATTTAGCTTCATATTGCCTAAGGATAAGAAGATGCACTGCAATGATGAAATGGAAAAACATTTAACATCTATCTGATGAATATTGCCTGACAACATTGGCAAGTATCAGTTCACACACACCACCAGCCAAATGCCAGTACACACACAGTGAGCCAAATGCCAGTACACACAGACCCTCAGCCAACCTCCAGTTCACACACAGAAGCTTTCCCTGGTGTCTAGTGACGTTTTGCCCCCTTGGGGGTAGATTGGCCTGAAATTTTTACCTATCTGCCCCCAAGGGGCGCAGAATTGGCCAAAATATGTGCTAAAGTAAAAGGGGAGCGACCCTTGCCAAAGAGGCCACTCCCAGAATTGTGCAAACAATTATCCCTGGTGTCTTGTGGGTTTTCTGCCCCCTCCCCTTTGGGGGCAGATCAATCTAAAAACTTGGCTGACCAGCCCCCAAGGGGGCAGAAACAACCAAAATATTTCCCAAACTAAAGGGGAGAGAAGTTTGCCTAAGGGGCTGCTTCCCAAAAGGAAAACAAATCCCTGCTGGCATAGTGAGTGCATTCCGGCTACACGATCATGGCCCCACCCACAATAGCACAGCAGGAAGACAGTGCAAAAAGACACAGAGGGAAAGGAAAAACTCTTTCCTTTCGCCCAGTGTCTCTCTGCCATCCCTGAACTGTCACCGGAGGAGAAACTTACCCTGTTTCTACGACATGCTGGAAACAGGTGGTTTCCAGTGCATCCTGTAGTCTTTTGATGACATCATCAGATCGCCGAGTGGGGGCAGTGCTGGCTCCCCCAATGTAGGCATGTTGAGGTGGGCCCGTGGGGGAAGTGCCAACGCTCCCAACAAGGTTGGAGCTGTGATGGCATGGAGCCATCCTCCACACCTGCCACCCGTGACAGGGGGCGGCTCCACGCAGGCCACGCACTCCGAAGGGGCTAATGGGGGAATACCCCTATGACTACTTATTTTCTCAATCTAGTTAATATCTTCCTTCTACTACTGCCTCCTTTGGTTACTCTCTGTAGCCCCCACCCAATGCTCATTAATTATCCAGTCTACATCCAACTTTGATCACAATCCTTCTTCCTGGTCTCCTTGAAATGTTTCCTTCTATTTTTATATGTAGGTAATCCCTCTCTCGCCCCCTGTTTTCCCCTCTAGTTAATGTCCTCACAGGCTCTCTCAACTTATACTTTCACTCTTTTGGCTCCCACCCTGCTCTAAATGCCCCCTTTTTCTTTCTACTTTTTAAAAAGGTGTACTTATCTTAGCCATGTCCATGTTACTGTGCAGTTTTTGGACATCATCACTCCTGCTGTAAAGCCCTCTCCCACCACCGACTAAGGCCCAAGCCAGTTTGTAACAGTTTTCAACTTTCAAAGCACTTTTAACTACTTTTTGTTTAAAGGATAATCATAATATTTGGGGTTTTGTGGTCCAGATTATTTGCAATATATGTTTCAAAAGAATGAGCTTTTGTGGTCTAATGCTTTTACTATACACTATTTTGTTGTACTAATTTTTGATGCACAAGCATTTTCACTTGAGTTATTTTTCACTATAGACCATGGTTCTCAAACGTCGGTCCTGGAGGACTGGATCCATGCCAGCATTTTGAGATAACTTCATCTTCATCTTCATCTAAAGAGGGATATGCTAAAAATCTGTCATGGATCCGGCCCTCCAGGCCTGACTGGAGAACTCTGCTATAGACCAGAGATGCAGCCAAACTGGTAACATCAGAAAAACCTTGTGAATGTACAACTGAGTATGTTTTTTTAAGTTAAAATCAAAAATAGCTTAATGTATGAAAGGGAGCTAAGTATGCAAATGGTAGCTCAAATGTATATTCGACTTTATTTCCAGATCCATATATAGTCTGTGTGATGTGACATAAAGCATATGTTAATCATAGGGCCTACAGACTATTGCTGCATATTGTAGAGCCAATTAACTAATTCTCAAATGCATGTTTTCTAGATGGCAGTAAATAGTAGGTACATATTATATCATATAAGGTAGTTACGTGGCACAAGCCTAGTTAATACAGTGCAACATAAACAATGAATTTTTTCAGCATGCACAGAGCTCTCCATGAATCCTCTATTATTCTATTAGCATTCTTAAAATCTTTTTTTCCCAAAAATAGTTTTTAAACTCTCAGAAAGCATCAACTTTGACAGCCACTTCTATTAGCTACAAAATATCACTGACTGGAAGACTTAGGGCATCGTTGTGAGCCCCATTGAGACACTTTTGCATTATGCAATGTGGTGCAGGAGCTACACAAATGAAAAGTGAGATTTATGAAGCCACTCAGGCCACCGTGTGTGGTCCTGCATAGCTTCATAAATTTTTTGCAATGTAACGCAGCACAAATCGCTGTGTTGCATTACTCTGCACCATGGAGGTGTTCCCATGGGTGTTGCATTTGTGTTCCTAGACAACATCCATAGATTGTGACACATATACAGATTTACAAGAAGTGGTAAACCTAGGAATGCACCAAAAAGATATACCTCCCCAGGAGAGGCTTAATGTGGAGAAATGTTTATTTTTCCTCATTTATTCCTCTTTCTATGTGTATTGCATCCTGCAGCACACATAGAAAGAGGAAAAAGCCTCTCAGGATTGTTTTTGTACAGGACGGTACCCCTTCCTATACAAAAACAATCCTGCATGCAATGCAGGCACCCTTGCACCATGGTGCATGGATACCTGCATTGGCACTAGGCAGCCCATTGTGTTCCAATGCAGGGGAAAGGACAGGAATGCACTGTATTGCTTTAAATATGGTGCATTCCTGCCCTTTCCCTGTAACGCAGCACAGCAATGAAACTTGCTCTAGTGCGTTTTGTTACTCTCCCATAAATATGCGTGTTAAACTACTTCTTGCTTTCAACTTCTTGGGAGCACTCCAGTAAATGATTTGTTGAAGATTAATGGAATAAGGCACCTATGGATAAATCAGTAAAGCTTTTTTGAACCAGAAACAGAACTGCCACAACATCAAGGGTGCTACTACTCACTCTTTCCCCCAAGAGATACAGCTCATTAACGTGAGCTGATAAGAACAAAGCTAAAACAAGGAGATCTGTATCTGGGGGTGAGTGTCTGAAAAGTTTCAGCGCTCCGACCATCATCTCCTTGTGTTTGCTTTGTTCGCCCTAAGTTTGCAGGGTATGCCCAGACATGGGTCCCTTGCTCACTTTGCCACTGGATTCAAGCTAGCCTGGCTGATGAGGGGTGTTACCCCGAAACAGGTATTCTAAATTAGTTGAGCACTCCATTGAAGACAATAGGGTGCTCCGGGCTTCTAATGGCTGGTAGAAGCATGGCGCATCAATATTCCAATGTATGCTCACAGCAAAAGCTGTGAACAAAGGCCTCATGGAGCCTGAGGGGATTTCAAAGCCCTTGGGCTCTCTGTGGCCTTTGTTTTACAAATTATAATATTCTGCCCTCTTTGGGCAGAATGTTCTAATAGCCTTAGAGTCCTCTGTAGTAGGCTCTACTGGCCATTAAAGGCCTGCTTCCTTGTTAAACAGCTTTGGCCTTTACCACTGGAGTGGGCCTTTAATGGACGGTAGAGCCTGCTACATCAGGCTCTCTGGCTATATTAGCCCATTAAAATTTTGAAAACTCCACTGAAGACACTAGAGTGGTTACAGCCCAATAATGGCTGGTATAGGCCTCCTGTTCCAACATTCCAAGGTTTGTTGTTCTGTTTCTCCCACTTAAATTGAAACATTCTGCCATCATCATGTGCTAGTAGCCCTATAATCGTAATGGCTCAAACTATGTCAGGTCTTCAGAGCACTTAGCAAACAATTCAGCCCTCACCAGTGTGCTATATTGGTTAATGAAGCATGTGGTGTTTATATTAATTCATGTTAATTGCTTCCATTCATTCCCCCACCACTGACATTTTTCTGATGTGACGTGCAGTTTGTGAGCAGTTGAATTAATTCTTTGTATAAATATCACTATTTATTTGTCTGCTTCTCTTTTATATACAAGTTTAATGTATACTGTTAGGGAAGAGGTGTGGCGCTGCGGCCAGGGCGACTGACTCTGGAATCTGGGGATCACGGTTCGATCCCTGGTGCTGGTGGCAGATTAGCCCAGCACCATGTGACTCTAGGCAATAGTTTGCTTAATCTTCCTTACGGCCCCCATGGCCTAGAGACCCTTACGGGTGATTGTTCGCTCTTTACAAATGTGGATTATTATTATGCCATCAGAAACCTAAAATCTCTTACTTTTAGCAGTTCATGTGTAACCTCCATCATTGAGTACCATTTTGAGCACTGA
The DNA here is from genome assembly GCF_964204655.1 of Triturus cristatus. Classification (NCBI taxonomy): domain Eukaryota; kingdom Metazoa; phylum Chordata; class Amphibia; order Caudata; family Salamandridae; genus Triturus; species Triturus cristatus. Next base: position 906,895,331 of record NC_140583.1, read on the forward strand.
ACAAAAGTATGCATCCAGCTATTTAGCCTTTACGTTGACTTATTTTACAAATGTATCACCTTTCTCTTCTATCAGGGATTCCAGTGCACTTTGTCTTTGTTACGTATCTCAACACTGCTTTCTACCTTATTCATGGGTTTTGTAATGGAAGGAAAATGATCTTGCTGGGTATGCCCAGTGGACAGAGGATAAAAGCTTGCACCTAGTGATACCTTCTGGAGCTTAGGCAGAGCAGGAGCCAAGTCAAGCCACCTAGAAAGAATTGAAGATGAACCGAGTGGGTTCTGAATGGTGGTCTATCTATTTACTGAGTTTGATTTGTCAGTTCAAACCAGATCCAGTAGGTCAAGCTGAAATGCTATGCACATAAAATTGATTTTAAAATGTAGATGAGGGGACTTGAAGTCACTGTGCCTAGGCACACATTCATGTTAAAGCTCCTGCAAGGAAGAGGTGTCCATGCATGAAAGCTGATGAAACATTTGGTCAGAAATTCTGGTTGAAAGACCAAAAAGACACTAATAGGGAAAAATCAAAGCCGCTGTGGTTCTGGTAATTATGCATGATCTCCAGTGAAACATGGATGCAGAACAAACCAGCACTGTATTTCCAGCTTTGAAATATCAGTCTCTCGACTTGAACCCATCTGGTACTGCAGAAGTGGAAAGCTCCATCATGTGGAAGGACTTTATTATTATTTATTATAAATTATTTTTAACATGTTTCTAGGGAACCCTAATCCCAAAAAGCAAGGTGCTGCACAAAGTATATCCATCATGTGACTGGCACATGGAAGGGAATTCCACAGATAGGGAAACAAGAGTATAAAGCCCTTTTGGATTATTTTGCACCCCTATGTTTTTGTGTCTCAAGCAGAAGAATAGACTTGTTTCTTGAAGTTGTGGGTCCAGAATGGTTTGACAGCTGACATTTTGAATCCGTGACCAAACTATGAAAGTTACTGTAGGTTTGAAGATAAAAAAATCATTCAGGCAGTATTCTAAGAAATAATTCATAAGCAGTTTGTGTAGAGTTGTTTTGGCTATTCAAAACCCAGGTCCTCAGCATATAGATTAAAGGAATCAAATTCCACCAACTTCCAGGTGTTCTGGCAGTTGCGCATCCAATGTTTTCTGTGGAACTGGTAAAGAAATTGCATTCCAGAGTTCCAAAATCCAATATTACTTGTGGCAGGAAGCAGAAACTCTTCTTGCATGTGGCAGAGAGATTTCCTTATTTTTCTGGATTGATACTGGCCCCGAAGTCCTGTACACCAATTAAGAATGTTTTAAATGAATGAGTCATTGGTAGGTTGAAGCTAATCCCAAAAGAATTACCGCATACCTCACATCCATCTTTTCCACCGTACAATTAAGTGATTGCCTTTTGTTGGTGGTCTACTAGAACCAAAATTCTCTCAGTCAAAAATGCAAAACAAAATCCAACATGGCAGAGGGTATCCTGTTAGGTAAATGGCCATTTCTTCTACTCTCAGCCCGCACAAAATCATTTCAGTCCAGTACTTAAAAAATGCATTCCATTACCTTCTCCTAGAAATATCCTAAAATGTCCCACAGAGCACAAATTAGTCCTCCTTCTAAGGCACACTAGTTTATAGAAGGTCTGTTCATTGCCAAAGTCCCGGTCACATAGGTTGAGTGTTCCACTCCCCTCCTTCTTTGTTATTTTGTTTGTGTACCTTTGAAGCTTGGGTCTGGCAGATGGCCAAAGTAGGACATTAAAAGGCATTAGTAGGTGTGAAGTTCTGTAGATTATTTAAACTTGCTTTGGCTCTCAATATTTCACATCTTACATGTATGAAATAGATAGTTGAAATGTGGTTGTAGATTTTACCATTTATTTGCCAATTCCATTAATGTTATAGTTTTGACATTAATTGTATTTCCCAAATTCTAGACCAAAATAGTAGTTAAGTTACATTGTTTGGAGAAAATGTGATTTCTGTAGCACAACTGCACTGCCAAGATCCATAAAACCAATCAATGTCATTGCATGAATAAACTATTACTCTCTAATTACACATTTATATTATAAATGTGATTATGACAGTCTGTTTTCACTTAAGTAAATCAAGGGAGCATAATCCTTGCTACATATTATTTCAGGAAGATGATTATATTGTTGTAGATTTAATGTCTGGAACACAACATTATTTTGTCATGAAATAAGAGAACGCTAGTAGGTATAAGCCGTATTGAGCATGGATTATTTCATAATCACTTCTAATACTGAGGTTAATTGTATAATGTGTGTCAGTTTATTGGACTAGCATCAGGGATATCTAAGATCAGTGATTGGTAGCAAAGACATGGCAAGACATTTACATCTTCATTGGGCTTTTATCATCATAAGATATTATGCATAAATGTATTAGCCTAATTTCATTAGGTCATTGTTCAAAAGTATGTTATGGCCCTTAGCACTATATGATGAAATTTCTGATGAAATTTCAACTTTCTAAAGTTTCTCAGAAGAAAATACTGTATCAGAAGACATGGGCAGAAGACATGCTGATGGCAGCTTTACAAGCGATATCAATAAAGTTCTGGATACTATTGCTGCAAAGGAATTCTTAAATTGGTTAATCAACACAAAAGTTACTGAGAGGTATGAATATTAATTGCATTTTTATATATGTCATTAAAAATTCCCAAGCTGTGAGTATCCAGGAATTGAAATAATTATCTTTTAAATTTGCTGAAAATAGAATGGAGGGCCACATCATATCATAACAGGCACCTCTCAGAGCTGCAGAATTACAGCTTCCCATTATTCACTACATCTAACGTGTATGACAAACCTTCACTAATCTCACTCTTTGCTATCTTTGGTTATTATGCACCAACAGCAAAGGTCAGAATGCTAATATCCTCATCAGTCATATAAACCTCTACATCACCCTCAGCAGTTTCTGGTTCTGCTGGTAATAGATGGCCAAATTAACAATATCATTGTGTTCGTCAATAAATGTGTTATGATGCCACAACTGTGCCTGTTGTACATTCTACCTCTTCCTCTCCTACTCTGACACATACATCTCACAATCCATGTGCAGTATTGTTTATTGAGATCTTGATCCAAAGAGGTACATGTTTCCTTCAAGTTTGAAAAGGAAACCTCAGGATGTAAATTGATTCAATCGATAGGAATAAAATGGTGGAATGATCTTCCTTTCAATAAAAGCCCATTCTGCTTTATTGTCCTGGATAACCCATGGTGTCTGAGAAATTTGCCAGACTTGACTTGATTCATTACTTTGCCACACACCAAGTAGTATATTTACTCTGCCCATAGCATTTGTCTTCAATTGAGAAGTTTGACAGTGTATAATTAAATCAAATAAGAACATTAACACCCCATGTCTGTAAGAGAAAGAATGACGCACTAAACTACAGAGGTATAACATTTATTCCAAAATTAAATATAGTTTGTTAAAAGAACAATGTTACTTATCAAATTAAACAACTACAGGTTGCCACACCTTTAAAAAAGCTGATATATCTTACAAATGCTCATATAGATCTAGCCACTGAAAATAAAAGAATACCAATAATCCATCCATTCATGGCTCTTATTACGAGTTGGTAGATTAATTAGAGTATATGATAAAAATTGCATTCCACTCATAAATAGCAGGACAACCCTGCTAATAGTTTTTTTTTGGGGGGGAGGCAATGCCTGGAAAATACCAGATTATATAAACCAAATCTGCATGTTAGCCACAATTATCAGGAAAAAACATTTAGATGGGCAGCATTTAGTGCCCTGCATAAATTCTGATTACCGGCCCACTCATAATGAGAGCCATAACAGAACACCATGCCATGTCCTTCCTGCAAACATTCCATCACTGCCACTATTTCCCTTTATCTGCACTGTAAAAACACTTGTCCACCACAGACATAGAGCATCCTAACTAAGCAGCCTCCTCGCCTCCTTATGGATACACAGTTATTTCTATGATATTTATATTAGTATTATCCTAGTTTCATATTGGTTCTTTTATCGATTTCAATTTTCATTTTTTGACAAATTCTTTCTTTTGAGATCATGGCACTAGAACACACAAAAATAGAAGAAATTGCTATAGTAGAACCATATAGGTTCAGAAGAAAACAAGGAATTCCCCAAGGGCAACAGGAGTACTCAACACAGTTCTCAGTGTTCCTTTTCTCTAAAGCAGGACATTTTCATAATGATCTCACTGCTTGAATGAAGCTCTATCCATGGGACTTAAGGCCAAAGTTTGTAAGTTAAAAAAGAAGATGTGATATTGTCAAAAACTTGATGTAACATGTATTGCCCCTTAATGTTCTTCCACTGGGAGCCCCTGAAGACTGTGACATACAAGAGAGACATGGTCATATTGCTTTAGATCACAACACAATGTAACATTTGCAATTGCACATTCTGCAAAGGTTTCACCACTTTCTTTGATGAAACTGGAAAAAGGCCTGACCAGGTAGGTAACTGCATAGGCACTGGGAGAATATTAGTAAAAGGTTGGCATTGGCTGAAGCCTGGTAAAAATAAGTAATACCGCACTAAATCTAGTCTTGCCACTCCGATCAGAGCCAGGTAATCAAAGGTGAAACTATGATTCACAATATCAAATGCATACAATAGAACTAATAAGATGAGGAGGCATACCATGCAATTATTGAGAATCAAATTCAAATTGTCAAGTGATAGTGTTAAAATAGACAGCAGTCCTGTTGTTAATATGAAACGATCTGCATATCTAGTTGCTTCAATTTGATCACTTCAACATCAACTGAGTGCCTTGTCCCAGCCAGTTTAGCTACAATGGATAATGTTATGTGTCTTAAACAGCCTCAAGTTGCATTTAAAATAGACTTAATTAAATATGGTTTCACCAATGCCTTCCTGATGGAGTTTGAAACTATTGTAGTTTGCAAAGAGGCATTATCTTAAAAAAAGATGTCATCATAGCTTTGCCCATGGGTTTTATTATGCTCAAGGGTGCAGAACTATCTCTTGATACAGATTTATGCATCTAAGAAGAGTAGAAAGTTAATCCAAAGAAAAAAGAAAAATTGAACCAAATTAATGCATGATTGTCTCCATTTATCCTCTTGACGCCCATTGGTTATTTGAAACAGACAGTGGACGCTAGCAGAAATGTGCTTGCTGATTATAGTTTCCTTTTGGGGCAATTTCTTCATGCAAAACATTGGTGACAAAGATGGGTTTTGACATTGAATCTAGGTGGAAAACTATTTGTGAAATGAGATGTTTCTTTGGATTGATTATAGACATTTGAAATTTGAGAAGACATATTTAGCATGTCTTATTTGTATGGTAACGAAGAATTCAAAGACCGATAGATGGAATAATTGAATTAGGCTCAGCTACTAGTAATTTCTCGGGCCACATCCCAGTTCATCATTTTCCCACCCATCATGCCACCTTAAATGAGACCCAGTCATATGTAAATCACCCTTGGTCCTGTTTCTATAGGAACAGTCCAGCACAAACTGCTAAGCCAGGTCATTTATGACCTGGATCACGAACAACCCAAGACCATGAGTATTGGACTATATATGATATGTTGCATATTTTTTAATGTATTGTGCTTTTATGATTTAATATTTTTAAATCGAATAAATCGTATTTGAATTTAATTGAGTATTGGACTCATGTCTGGGCATAACCATCGCACTTAGAGCATCACAATGAAGAATATAACATAAGTGATGCTTGAATCAATCCCAGCCCCTTTTACCACTGATATTAAAGTTTTTGGTAAGTTTTGTTCCTCCCTTTGATTTGAGTTTGCAACAATTATCACAATTCTGAGAGCTGCTTGTTTAAAGTTTTAAGGATGATAAATCATAAGTGATCAGTTTTAGTTTTTAAAAAACAAGGTTAATCTCTGGATCATATAAAGGAAGAGCCAGAGATTCCAAAAAGGGGAAGTAGCTAAAATGCATTCATTGTTATTCTCATTAATTAGCACCATATTTCTATAAGGAGGATTTTTGTATTTGCACTGGCCTCATCTGACAAATAACCAGCAAAGTAATCCATTATTATCTGCAAATGCTCTGACTAAACACACCATGGAATTTGGAAAATCTAACCTAAAGGTGGTGAGGGTATAAATCTAAAATATATCAACCTAGATGAGTTTATGTGTTTTTACAGGTTCTCAAATACCAAAAACAATTCTATCAGTCAGGAGATTAAGAGAAGGTGGCAGGGAAGGTACATTCTTCCGTGCATTCAAATCTTAGAAGATCAATAAGAAATATCAAATTAGGAAAAGCATCAAGCAAGCTATGCTTCTGTCCCCAATGAATTGATATGCTTAGATAAATCACAGTGAAAAGACCCATTACTGCTTTTTTGTAAAACACATTTTTAAAACTCTAAACTGGGAGAAACTGCTATTCCTTGTAAATTATTAAATAGTTCTTTGCGGCATAATTATCTTCTAAAAATAAAATCTGCTGTATAACTAATACCACCTCTCAGAGTAAGGTAAAAATTGATAGATTTTATTTAAAAATTGCAAGACCGGAATTGGTTAATCGGGCTACAAATTTAGAGTCTGGAAATTGTTGTTGAATGTGTATGCCATTATCATTCTCCTTATTTAATTGCAAGACCTGTGCATACAACCAGCTCATTAATATTCATTGGTGAACATTCATAGTCTCAAATCTTTAGAGGACTGTGTGCAGGCAACCTCTCTCACCAGATAGCCGGATATATCTGTATTCATTTGACTTTAAATAATACCAATACAATGCGATTGTACATAAAATGGACTACAGTCTAAGAACAAACATGACTATGAACCCAAGCCAGAGAATATATTTGAAATCAATTTCACATAAAATATATGACAGTAAACTGCTTGCTGAACAAAATCTACAGATCATGTGTTCTAGTGTGGCGGGGTTGAGTCGGCAACAGACAAGTTAGTTGGCAGTGTGCGTTGTGTCTATGAATGATATGTCTTTGGTAAGCATGTGTTTAACTGATGATCCACATGACTGTGTCACTGTTTTGTTTTTCAGGGACCTCTTGAACGAATACTAGTCGAGAAAGAACCGAACTGCTCAGATCCTCTCCGCTACACCGAATCCCAGCCACTTTTGAACTTTGAAATTTGTGTTCTGTAACTTACAGCGGGTGTATTGTTAAAGCCACACAGTATCGCTTTGCATGCAAGGAAACGAATCTAACTGTGCTGTAGTGTTGTGTCGCCAAAGGATTGTGAACGAAAAAGACTACTATTCAAAGGACTGCTGAAGTCAGAGGTTTTAAAACATAAGTTCCAGGTCCACAGACTCCCTTTAATTGAGATGCAAAGAAAGGAAAACAAAAACACCCTGTTTACATTTAGGGATGAAATTATTTTTCTATTGAACTTGACTTGTACATACAAATGGTTCCAATCATTCCATGGTTCATATTGGTCTAGTATTAGGGCCTACGATTCGCACGCCCTGAAGAAGGAAGTATTATTATGAAAATGCTAAGCTTTCAGGATCTCAAATAACAGCCTTAAATAAATATTTTGAAGCTTCTTTTACATTGTCTTTTTTCCCGATATGTACAAATAAAATCTTTTGAACTCCCAAGAGAAGGTTGCGTGTTGGTTCCAAACTGGACAGCATAAGACTTTACTTCCTCCTGCTTGGATCTCCTCAACCCACTGGTCCGAACTGCATGTTGCCTTCATAGGTCTGGCTGGCAAAAAACATAAATAAATGCATACAATATTCCAAAGACAGCCTAATTTTGAGTTATAAATTTGAATTAACTGAAAGCTGCTTGATTAACCAAAGCAATCTGACCTAACAAACATATTTTACTGTACTATATCAAAGAAAGTGGTGGGGCAAGTGGAATTTGTTTTTCTGCCTTCTGTATTTAAGTGTTGGTATGTGTTCAGTTTATTCGATTAAACATTCAACAAGTATGAACTACGCTTTTAATAAGCATAGATGTGCATTTTCGGGACTCCCTTGTCAAGCTGAACTCGGAGCAAGAAGTGTCTGTGTGTGTGTGTGTTTGTGTGTGTGTGTGTGTGTGTGTACGTGTACGTGTACGTGCAACTGTTCAGTTTTTTCAGTGCATAGTCTCCATGTTCACCCAGAATATAGTGCTGATGGAGGCAGAGGTAAACAACAGTATTTTGCTTCCAGCCATCAACCCAACATTCCATTCTGCAATAGAATTTTGTTAACGGGAGTTTTATCTCATTCAAGTTATTCACATTCTGAATGTAAAGTGGATTTGTGTAGTCCTTGGTATTTTATCACTAAGGTGACTTGTAACTCAGCCCTCATCTTGATGGCAAATATAGTATGAGAAACACATTTGGAGTAAGATGTTGAACAGGGGAAAAGGCATCATTGACCTTAATTCAGCTTCCAAAGCTAAGTCGAGTCAGATTCACTATCTGGGTCTAGGGTCTAACATTCACTTTTTTTCCTGCTTGAGACCATTAGGCCTGGGCAAAATTTTAATTATGCTGGAGTAATTGAAGCAATTTCAGTTATTATACATGATTTGAAATGACAGAAATGACACAATTATGCCAGCTTGAGTAACTAAGAGTAACTAGGGGCAATGGTACTACAGCTGGAGCGTAGGAACAACGGATCTAAGAGATTATCTAAGAGAGAGCAAGCAGGTGCTGGTTACTGCTCTTTTTGTTCTGTCGCTTTTAGTGCTTTTCCCTAGCACGGGAAAAAGCTGTTACACCGCAACTGTTACAACGTATGCTATTACCCCGCATGCCGTTGCAATGCTAAAGTTGTGTAGCAGGGGGTAGAAGGTGTTGGATTTAACTCCAACACCTTCCCTACTGTTGCACACACTGGAGTTGGAATAGTAAATTAAACTAGTCCAACTTCTAGAGCACCCCCGACAGCAAGTCGGGGAAAGATTTGCATTGAAACATCATGCGGGGTAATGGCATGCGTTGTAACGTCGTACAACCCCCTAGCACAAAATGCAGTCTCTGGCCCATTTTGGATGCGGGGGTGCATTGTGCAGTAAGAAAATAGCACTAAATTCTGGATTACACTTCTAATATAATTCCGCAAAATTATGAGTCATTTTGCTGTAATTATGAGTCATTACACTAAAGAGAATTATTGCCAGTTTGCTCACCTATAGTGACCATAATGTGAAGCATGATAGTTTCGGGAAGGAAAATGTAGAAATGAAAGGTCTTTGTTTGTCAGGAACATTTGCCTTTTGCTTTGAAGCCACAAACCTCCACTTTGGAGGGTTTGTGGTTGCAAAGCAAAAGAAAATACCAAACGGGTTGCTTCATCATGGTGCCCAAACTGGCATTCAGCAGTAATCAAACTGCATTTGCCACACGGGAGAGTGAGCTCTCATTAATGCGATCCTTGTCAGCCAGGTGGGTTTCTCTAAAAATGTTTGGCGGTCCTCTGCTTCGAGGTTCAGCAGGTCGATAGCTCGGTCAAAATGGGCAGTTGGCGGGCCACTCTCCAGTCTACAAATAAGTCAGTATGCTTCATTTTCTAATATTTTTGGTTGGTTCACTTGCGGTGTTGTGTATCATCATAAAAAATCTTAAAGTGAGATAAGTAGTAGAATAAAAGCCATGAATGTCACAATCTGAATGGTTCTAGACCATTATAACATCATATGGCTGAGATTTATGTAAAACATTCCTTTATTGACAGTAAAAGTCCTCTTGCTGAGCATGTTGTAGGACTCATACAACTTTAACATTCAATTCAATGTTCTAACATACATTACCATACTTTCAATATAGTATTTAACTTTGAATGTGTTTGCCCCTTCGCTCTATGCTTAAGACGTAAGAAATCCTGACAGTCGCTTTGTGTGAGACACCGCTCCTTTTCCCAAGTGCAGAATAAATGGCTAACTTTCATATTAAACACACACATGTTGATGGAAGGAATGCTTGCAGTAAGTCTAACCACTGGCAATCACTCAGGGTAGTATTCCAATTCTTCATTCTATTGCTCACTATGCCACCTCGGTTTGGACATAGCCATTTGTAGATCAGTCTTGACCCTGCTCCAATAGCAACAGTTCAGCCCAAACCACCAGGCTAGGTTCTCTCTGGACTGAAACAAAAACAACTCAAGGCCAATTTCACCCTGAATGGGTCTTGTCAGTTGCATATAGCTTGATTCCAGTGGCATATTGAGACAAGAGCCACATCTGGGACTACCCATGCCCACTTAGAGTGATATATCAAACACACAAAAGGTGATTAGAGAAATGCTTTCAGTACATCTAACCACTGTTATTTCCTAGGGCGAGCATTCCATTCCATTGGTCTTTTGCCCACAATGCCACCTCAGTATTGACACAGCCAAATGCAAATCAATTCTTGACCCTGCTCCAACAGAAACAGTCCAGCACGAACTGCCAGGCCAGGTCCTACCTTGACCGCAACACGAGCAACCCAAGACTGATTTCACCCTAATTGGGGCTTGTTAGTCATGTGAGGTTTGATTTCAGAGAGATAGTGAGCTTGGGACCTACATTTGCGCACACCCTTGACCACTTAGGGCATTAAATCAAACACACAAAGATGATGGGAGGAATGCTTGCAATATGTCTAACCTCTATCTAGAGGTTCACCCATATACTACCACCTGTGCCCCGAGCCCAGAATACAAGAGGCGGATCCATGCCTAGTATTTGGGACTGAACCCCATCTTCTCCAACACTGTGAATAAGTATGTCCACTTCACTGTGTCAAACCCCATATGTGCGTCGAGGGACATTATCACTGCCTCCTCTCTAATCATATCTTTCCTACCGAGCACCCCATGGAGGCGACGCAGGTTTAGCATCATATTCCTACCCGGTATTAAATCAGATTGGTCTGGGTGAATCATGTGAGTGATTTGTTGTATAAGTCTAGAAACCAGGATTTTAGCTAGTATTATTATTTCAGCATTTAGGAGTGAAATGGGGCAGTATGAGGAGCAGCGATCACTCGGTTTGCCAGGTTTATGTATCTCTACTATCATGGCGAGTCACTGAACTTGTGGCATCTCACTGCTTACCACACTTTCTGAATACATTTGTAGTAGATGTGACGCCATTTGGGATGCCACTACCTTATACAATTCGATTGGTATAAAGTTTGGGCCCATTGCATTTCCGGACTGAATACCACGGATGGCAGAGGATATTTCCTCGACCGTGATGTCTTTGTCCAAGTCGGATATAGCGTCCGGGGTGAGGATCAGGAGTGGCAGATCCGTCAGGACGGCTCTAGTGGCATCTGTTGTGGCTGTAGAAATCTTGGTGACTATTGTGAAAATTCATCCGCGATTTTTTGCTGTCCGCTCAGAATCTCTCCCGAGTTAGCTGTAATTGTGTGCACCCATCTACTTGCCCTTTCCCGTCTCTTAAGCCAGGCCAAGAGTTTTCCAGCTTTATCTCCATGCTCGTATACTCTATCTCTTGTAGCTGTTAGTTTGGCCCTGGTTATTTCGGTCGCTAGTATTCCAACCTCTTTTCTAGTAAGTTTTGTGCCGTCTCATCGGAGGGGCTGCTGACCAGTTGGTTCTCTAATTGCAGTATGTTTCCCTCTATCTCCTCTATGGCCGTCCTTTTTTCTTTTTTTATGCCCTACCATGAAAGAGAGTCCTTCCCCCCTTTATGACCTCCTTGTAAGCTTCCCACAGGACCCGTGCGGAAGTCACCGAGCCATTATTCTCATCAAAGTAGTTTTTAGTGGCCTTTTTCAGATCATGGGCAACCTTAAGCCCCACGGGTGTAAGGATATACCACGTTGAGTGCTGCGAGCTCCTGTCGAGTAGCAGGACCAGAGGGGGGAAGGGTCCGATATTCCTCTGGCCAGCTGGTGTCTTTCCCTAAAATTACAGACTCCATCAGCGTGTGATATAATAAAGTCTTTGCGAGAGTGACTATTATGCGCTCCAGAATAAGAAGTGAATTGCTTCGCCCGCGTGTTTTGTGTACACCATACATCCGCCAGGCCCATCGCAAAGTCAGAAAGTGGCATGGGACGCCTAGGCTGCATCCCTGGGGGGAGCCTATCTTGAAGATTGTTTAGGGTCAGATTAAAGTCTCTGCCAATGAGAAGTTCACCATCAGGCAATCTGGGGAGGAATGTGCTTAGTTTTGTGAGAGTGATAATATGTAGGTCTGGTGGTATGTATCCGAAAACTACGTTAATCGTTTTCCCCTCCAATTTTTCTATTTATTTATTTATAAAGTTTTATATAGCGCAAACAAGATCCCGAAGGATATCAGTGCGCTTCACAGTATGATGCGAGGAAGAACATAAAAAAGACTGGAATGGTCGCAGAGTGCGGGACAATTGCGCCCAGGAGGGTAATACAATGAGCAGGTGTACACGGGCAACAAGGGGGGGTCACAGTGTGCATTAAAGAAGAGCCGTTGCAAATGGAGGTACCATGATAGTGGGAACAATGTCAACGAGCAAGTAAGCCTATCCCTCTTAGGGTAAGAATTTGTTCATTAGGAATCGTTTAGCTTCCAATTTGAAAGCCTTCGTTGAAGAGATTCTGCGTACTTCCGGTGGAAGAGAGTTCCATATCTTTGGGGCAGCGCCGGAGAAAGCTCGGTGACAAGTTTTTTTTTGTTAAGGATGAGTGGTTTCAAGAGGAAGGTAGTGGCGCTTCTTGAGGCTCTTAAACCACAGGATAGTTCATGTTTTTGCGCAAGGTACCTGGGAGTATTAAAGTGAAGGCCTTTGTGCCCCAGAGCGGCAATCTTTAACTGAATTTGTGCTTTGTAGGGCAGCCATTTGAGAGATTTTAGGACTAGGGATATATGTTCGTATCGTTTGGTGCCTGTGACCAGTCTAGCCGCCGCGTTCAGTGATGACCTTAGTGGAGCCAGGGCGTATTTGGGATGGCCACAGAGGGTAGCACTGCCGTAGTCTAGTGTCGGCAAGAGAAGCGCTTGGACCACCTGCTTGAAATCATTTAGTGGAAGGAACGGTTTTATATTTCTGAGTGACCTCAACAAGTAGTTTGATCCCTTACATACATTGCTGATATTATTTTTCATATTCAGGTGCTTGTCCATGGATAGAGCGGACCCTTGAGGGACCACCATGAGTACAGGAGACGGCTGGGAGAGAGAGTGGTTTGCCTTGACTCTTTGTGATCTGTGATGTAGGAAAGACAAGAACCATTGTAGCACGATCAGCAAAACCCATTCTGTTTTGCAGGATGGATAGGAGGTTGTCATGATTAACTGTGTCAAATGCAGAGGAAAGGTCAAGGAGAATCAGGAGGCAGGTTTGTTTTTGTCAAGCATTTTTAAAATGTCATCCATAACTTGAGTGAGAGGCGATTCAGTGCTGTGCCCCTTCCTAAAACCAGATTGATGTTGGTCTAGGAGTTGATAATTCTGTATGTGAGCACAAAGTTGAGATTGTACACATTTTTCTAGAAGTTTTGCTAGGGTGGGGTTGTTGTTATTGGGGCAGAAATTATTGAGATCAGATTTGTCAGCGTTAGTTGTTTTTTAGAATAGGTGATACCTCAGCTGCTTTTAGGCAATTGGGGATCGTGCCTTGTGAAAGAGAAGCATTTACAATCCTTGTCCAGGTGGGGATGAGTGCATTCTTGATTTCTTTGAAGATGGCGGGGGGCAACGGGTCACTGAAGTGGTTGGAAGGGTTGATATTCTGAAGAATCTTGTGGATATCATTTTCACTAAATGGGTAAAGGTGCCCTATGACGCATTATTCTTGGTGTTCTTGGTGGTCGAGTTGCCCTTTTCAAAGGGGTCAAGGGGGGGAGGCGGCACTGGAGGAAGGCAATAGAGCCTTCTAAGAGGCGAGGTCAGCAGAGATGAGTCTTGATTTCTCCAAGAAGCAAGCGGCAAGTTTGTCGCAAGAGGTTGGGCTGCCACCAAGTTCAGAGTGGTTTGCACCAACGACTGATTGCTGTTTGACAAATTCCAACAGTTTCTTGGGGCAATTTTCCACTTGATCCAGTTGGTGTCTGAAGTAGTCAGCCTTAGCACTCTTGATTTGTTTGTTGTAAAGGCTCCTAAAGGAGTCTTAGTTGGTCCGAGGAGGGATTGGATCGCCAGGAACGTTCAACTGCCTTAAGGTTGCGGCATTCTATGTTTAAGTTGTCACTATACCACGGTTTGGATATTTTTGTTGAGATATTTGTATGTTGGAATGGAGCAATGTCATCCATGATGTTGGTGATTGTCGAATTGTAGGCGTCGGTGAGTGATTGCTCCTCGACCAAGTCAGCTTGGGAGGAGAGGGTAGATTTACATTAGGCAGCTAGTTTGTAGGAATTTATTGATCTGAGGTCTCTTTTCCATATCTTTGATTTCAATGGTTGAGCCTTCCTCATCAGCACCTCCCTGTTTATGTAAATGAGGATGCTATGGTGGTCGGACCAATCACAAGGGGTAATGGAATCTAGGGTGATGGTCTCCCCTTTAAGAGATAATGAGGTCCAGAGTTTCTCCTTTAATATGAGGTGGTTGGTTGCAGTGCTGAGTCAGACCTTGATCATTTAAGAATGATTTAAGGCAAGATACAGCGGAGTCGTTGGGGTTTAGACCAGTGAAGGTTGAAATCACCAAGGAAGAATTGGGCCACCGCTGAGTCGACATTGCTAGTGATGATTTCCATTAGTTGCTCAGTGAAGGGGAGATTGTCACCCGGGGGTGGTAAAAGGTGTGAAGTTTGCAAACCGGTAGGTTGCCCGCTAGTGCAGCAAATCTGCCCCATTCGTATGTCAATGTCTTTTCCACCATGAAGGGGAACTGTTTCCTCATCAGCACCCCCACTCCTCTTGACTCAGTTGTGACACCAGTGTGTACGGCTAGAGTATATCCCCATCTGTCAAGCATCATCATAGTCTTTATTCGAATTTTAAAAAAAATCCATAAAAGACACAAACATATACAAAAAACACAATTGTCAGAATCTGATCCTTATAAAAATAGATAAAATCATCCTTTAAATATTTTAAAACTCTAATTGAAACAAAACAAAAACAAAAAGAAAACAAAAAAACAGGCTAAAAATTACAATTTAAGACGAGTATTAAACATGGCAAAAGACTAAGGATGGAAACATTTTTTTAAAAAGCATTTCAAGATAATGCTACTTTTCTTAGAGGGGAATTTACTACTAGCTACCCATGAGTCCCTGTGGTAGGTGCTCCCGCAGATTCCCTAAGAGCCCTGTGTCTTAAAGACCAAACCCATCCCATATATTTAGCTAGGGCGATTGATAATACTGGAAGAGTGCTTGTACACAAGAGTCTTAAAGCAACGTCAGAGCTCCTTGTGGCAAGGATTTTACACAAAGGGGACAACCATGTCCTTCTAGGGTTGGCGTAAACTGGGCAAACAAACAGAAAATGGGCAATTGTTTCCTCGTGGAGACCACAAATGGGACAAGTCCCTGCACTTGCTCCAGCCCACCCTTTAGTTAGAGCCCTAAGTGGGAGCGAACCTGCTCTTAATTGGAAATAAAGCTTCCGATCTCTGGGTTGGGTGATCAAGTCCCTGTAGAGTTCAAGAGCTGGTGAAACCTTCGTCTCCAGAAAACGACTGGTCATTGTAGGTGAGGCAGAATCATTCCAGATCCGATGGTGTGTCCGTTCCCAATATAGCATTTTCAGGGATCTCTTTGAGGGGAACCCGGTGGCCACCGGATCACTCCATAGACCCTCCATACCCAGATCTATCATGGTTTCCCGGAGGTTCCTTAGCCACCCAATCTTATGGAACGTGTCAGTCTGTATAACATCCATAAGGCCCATAGAATATGAGTGAAGCTCTGGAGTAGTCCAGAGTCTCCTCCAGTAGAGAACTGGGCGGAGTTTGGCTATGTCCTTAATTGCCTTCCTACCTAAATCGTACCGTAACGGGACCAAGGGAGTGCTCTGCGGGAGGCCGACTAAATTACGAAAAAATTTGTTTTCGACAACTGTTAAAGATGATAGTGTGTCGAAACCCCATAGCTCGGCCCCGTACAGCACTGAGCTTAAGGCCTTTGCCTCGTACACTTGGAGCAATGGTTTAATGGGCCTAGTGTAGGATTTTTTGTGTTCACCAATCAGGGTTCCTGTTATCTGCCTGAACTTCAGGGTGGCCATTTCCAAGTGTCTGTTCCACTTATTATCATGTGTTACATGCATGCCCAAATAGACGAAGTTTTTTACTTCCTCAAGTTTCTGCCCACTCATGACAAACTTTCCTGCTCTAGAGATAATGAGGTCTAGAGTTTCTCCTTTAATATGAGTTGGTTGGTTGCAGTGCTGAGTCAGACCTTGATCATTTAAGAATGATTTAAGGCAAGATACAGCGGAGTTGTTGGGGTTTAGACCAGTGAAGGTTGAAATCACCAAGGAAGAATTGGGCCACCGCTGAGTCGACATTGCTAGTGATGATTTCCATTAGTTGCTCAATGAAGGGGAGATTGTCACCCGGGGGTGGTAAAAGGTGTGAAGTTTGCAAACCGGTAGGTTGCCCGCTAGTGCAGCAAATCTGCCCCATTCGTATGTCAATGTCTTTTCCACCATGAAGGGGAACTGTTTCCTCATCAGCACCCCCACTCCTCTTGACTCAGTTGTGACACCAGTGTGTACGGCTAGAGTATATCCCCATCTGTCAAGCACTCTGCATGTGTTCCCAACTAAGCGTGTTTCCTGTATGAGTGCCACATCTGGTGAGTGCCACTTAATTCATTGGAGCATCAGCCCTCTTTTCAGCTTATCCCCAAACCCATTGACATTCCACGATAGAAGTCTCAATTTGGGAATGGCAACCTTGTCACCCTGTGCCTGTGATACGTTCTGTGTCTGGCCTTTCCCGATATGTGGAATGGACATATAGTCCTCAAGAGGGCCAAAAGTTTATAATGTTGCAAATCTTAGGGTATTTCTTTGTGTATCTGAGGCCTTGGGGAAGTGTCCCTAGGTGTCTTGACCCCAAAAGCCACTTGCGACATCGTTTGCTGATGAACCTGAAATCCAACTACTCTATTTACGGAACATTAAAACTAAACTATCCCCTCTCCCTGCCTCCCTGCAACTTGGGCCTTGAACTACCCATGTCCCCAACTCTGCAGAACACCTGTTGTCCTTCCCCCACCCTAACTTGGGGGTCAGTGTCTCAGCCCCTCTTCCTTCCCTGTCCCGCCCCTCAATAGAATTTTATGTAATGTTAGGTACAATATTCCTTAATTAGTTCTTGCTCCTTTCGGGAATCTTGTATTTCCTGGAGCAGAGTATTGTCGGTCTTCCCCCGCTCCGCCTATTGGGTCTTGGATTCCGGATTCATGTTCTCAAAGTTTGTTTACTCATAATACTCCTATCTCTCCTGGTTTCACTTGTTTCTGCTTCAGTTTCAAGAGTGTTCGTGGAGGTCTTCAGGGATCCTCTGTACTTTCTGGCTCAGTTATATGTGGATTTCATTTGCTGTGAGATGTGTTGGCTTTATTAGCGTCTCCTGCTTCATTGTCTTTCCCAGACGTTTGTCTCTCTTCTCTCTAGCGTTGGGCTCTCTAACTCATCTCCAGCCCTCCAGCCACTCCCATGTGAAAAACCAGAATTTCCCTTCTGCTTCCACCCTTGACTTTGCAGGGAATAGCATTGCGTATTTTTGGTTCTTTTCTCTCAGAGCTTTCTTGACTTCCAGGAAGCTGCGCCTCTGTCTCTGGACCTTTAGTTTGAAGTCTGGAAAGAATGTGATTACACTGTTCTCACAGCGTACTGGCGGTGCACTCAGCGCGGCTTGAAGTATTGCATCTCGGTCTTGGAAGTTGAAAATACGAGCCAGTATCGGTCTCAGAGGTGTTCCTGGTCTCGGTCTCCCCTCCGGAACTCGGTGAGCATGTTCCAATGAAAAATATTTGGAGATGCAAAGGGGCTAAAGTGAAATGAGGTTTAGGTCTTCGACAAACAAGTCTTTTGCTGGTCCCTCAGCTCGCTCTGATACACCTATGATTCTGATGTTGTTACGTCTTGATCTTCCTTCATAGTCATCTAGTTTGGCTTCAATCTCTTTGCTGGTTTTGGAAAGTTCCTTGACTTGAATTTTAAGTGTGGCTGTGTCACTCTGCAGGCCAGCTGTCTTCTTTTCCACCTCCATGACTCATTTTCCTGAGGTCTGCCCTGACCATGGAAACCTCAATGGTGACGGAGCCAATTCTTTTAGAGAGAAGTATGCACTCCATTTAAAGCCATCATTATGTCTTGCAGTGTTAGGTTTTCTTTGGATGCTGATCCCGAGGTGTTGGCAATGGCTTCTGCGTTTGTGTTTTCTTCTACCTCCATCTGTTTTTGTCCAAGCATATTCATCTAGCTTAGCTTGGTGGGAGCTTCGCTCTACTTGCCGCCTGTCAAGGTGCCAGAGTTTTATATGTTACTGAGGTCGCTATGGTTACTGTTGTTCTGTCTCCTCCAAGTTCTTCTGACACCTGACCTTAGGACACTACGTGGTCTTTCGGGTGCCTCCCGGTGGGACTAACGTGAGGATCTTGTTGCACGCTTGGCCAATGATCTGGCGTGACGCACTCCTCGTAGGGGTAAGTTGTTTCACTGCACTCCTCCACTGTGAGTATTGCCTTGACGATCATCAATGGGTCTGTCTTTCTGTGAGGGGGGATTTTTTCAGCTCAGTTTTTAGCTTCTGGTGGGGGAGGCAGAGTCTCTCTTTCCTGCGTCTTCTGACTATGTTTCAGATTTGCCTGCCTCTTTGCCCCCCAGAGGAGGATATGGTGTGCATTCTCAATGTATTGCCCCGGCACCAGTTCTCTTCGATTTCCCCCACTGCTGTGATGGTGGTGCCTCCTACTCTTCTCACCCCATCTACACTAATTCCTCTCTTGCTGTCATATTCCAGCCTTTACCCCCCCCTTCAAAGCATGTTCATACCGCTCTTGGGTTCAGCAGGTAACCCACTTGCTTTTTGGGTCCTTCAGATACAATATTTCAGCGTCCGCTTTTTCAACAGGACGCTGCCACGCCCTCTCTGCGTCCAATGGATCGTCCTCTCCTCTCCGGGTCCCTACCAATCTTTCCCTTCCTGCCATTTTGTAGGCTCTGCCCCTCTGTGGCGTGTGTCTCTGCCTCCCTTGGGCCTGGCTGGCGTTCTTCCTATTCCAATAGCTACTCTGGTGTTCGCTCCTACACCGAGATACTGCCTCACCCTCTTTGTGTTCATCTCCGAGCGGGCTTCTGACCCAACGAATGGTACCCTCAGCTCACCATGTCCAGACTGGGGTCTGATAGCCAGGGCCCCTCCGGTCTTGGGGGTCCTCAGTCACTGGTGCTCTATCTCTCGATCCATTCAGATGCGGGATTTTCTCAGCGTGGGTCCCCGGTTCACAGACGTAATTTGCGCCCCACCTCGGAACTCCTCGTCCGCTCCACCAAGGGGTCCACTTCTTCTCCCCAGCTCTCCAGTGAGTCTCTAAATTTGGCGGCACCTCCTATTGTTTATCTAGCATGGATTACAGCTCGTATTTTTGTATTTAGAGGGTTCGGGATTCAGGAGCTTCTCTAGTTACCGGCCATCTTGCTTCACCGCTAGCCACGCCCTGGTATTTTAAAATGATTGCCCTAAGGTATGGGCTTTGATACAATACTTGGGTCTGAAGCTCAAAATTTCCAAAATGAAAATGACTCAAATATGCAGGACATACGAAGTATAACTTAATGGGAAACATCCTTCATTACCCCCCATTTTTTACTGTGCAAAAATATTTACAACGCAGGGCTTTACACCACAGGCCATTACAACGCATTCCCCATTATAACGTCCCGGTGGAGTTAGAATTGCAAATGTAAATTGCATTGTAATGGACAATGCGTTGTAATGGATTGCGTTTTTAAAGGCCTGCGTTGTAAAAGTTTGTGCGGAGTAAAAAACACGGGATAATGGCATGATTGTAAATGCATGCGGAGTTAAGTGTACTATTCTAACTTAATGGGATGTGATGGCTTGATGGCCTGGAAGGGATATTTAGGTATGGACTTGATAACAATAGCTCACTACCTAATCCATTTACAAGTCAGATCCAGGACTACCAATGGGAAATCTGTAAGAACTTATTCACTTTGCCACGCCTAACATCAGGTTAAAGGCTATTATAAGGAAGATCATAGTCAAAGCCAACTTAGCATTGGTATTTCTAGATTTTGCTAGACCCCAGTATAACTAATAACAGTATGTGTTTAAACTGGAAATCCAAGGAGATTATTACTCTTTAATCTTCCACAACTCTAGTTGTTGAAGAACATATAGAAACACATATCATAACCGAGAGTCAAACAGTCACTGCGTTGGACATCAATGTTAAATATGTTAAAAAGTCCTATGTGTATGTTGATTACACGTGATGCAACTACCAGCATCTAAGTTACATAGTCCTACATCTTTATCAACCACATGACTCGTCGTTTTGAAAATAGAGACGCCGACACCGAGAAACATACATTGAGAATAGGACACTAAACGGCTCAGCATCTTCACATTCACTGTGAGTAAGCTGTAATCAGCGCCGTTACTTTTATAAATCCTGCTGTGCTAAAACACTTATTTAAACGCCATTTTCTTTTTCCTAAATTAAAGGCATTAGAGGAACCGACACAGAAATACCGTGAGTAACCATGAGTTTACAACGCGTTTGATCGGCACAGTTTTAATAATAATCTTGTGACATGAGCACGCACTGATAAAAATCACCACGCAACACCGATTCGCATTAGAAATATGCTTGACAAAAATAATACCACACGCATTACAAAAACGCCTAATAACCACAATATTGCATGTTTTTATAACCTCGAGCACCACACACAATATTTAGTAGACATAGTCAATTACCAAGAAACGATAACACTGGGGATAATGTCGAACCTTGTTAGTAGAGTTAATCCTCTGATTAGTATGTGTGCTATGATTATTTTTCAGTATTGCTCCCTGAAGAAGGGCGGGTAGCCCGAAATGCATTGGAGCCAAAAGAAGGCTTGTAGAGAAATAATGTTTATCAAATGATGACATGAAGATAATGTCTAACTTAGAAACGTCGAATGAACAATAAATAAAGTTAAGATTTACGACAAGAGTCAGCACTCATTTGTGAAGCGTAACAACACAAACTAACAGATCCTCTCCTAGGATATAAGTAGTGCCCAGGGGGACGCAACCAATTGAATTTGGAAGCGCAACAAGGTATTCATTATATTGGCGTTCTTGAACAGAACACGCCACTCCAGGAGCACATGATAAACTTTTGAACCATTAAAAAACCTTCATCTGAAATTGGTTTTGCGTGGGCCAACAAGCAGTCAGTAATTTGAAAGGGGGCACATGTTGTGCCCCCATATGCCTGCACTGTCGTGCGTGCACTATGTGGCATGCAAGACATGGTGCATGCCAGCAGTTTTTGCACGACAGTGCAGGCACTGCTGGGCTGCTGCATTGGCTTCAGGCTCACTCAGGTCACCAAAGAATGCAGAAAGCGAAAGAATATGGCTGGCACACCGCTTGCCCTGTGTTCTAATCATAATATGGTGGTGTTAAGACCACTGGCGCAGTGGTGTTGCAGCATATGCGGCTTCGTTGGTCGGACTGCCAGTCATAATAAGTCCCAAAGGGGCATATTTACTAATCTTTCATGCAATGCAGGACAGCAAGCAAATTTGCTGTGCTGCGTATCTTGAATGGGAGAGAGCAGAAAATATTTCACATTGACAAAGAAATGGAGCATTTTTGCACCATAGTGCAAGAGTGCCTGTATTACAGGCAGGATTGTTTATGTGTCAGAAGGGGACACCTTCCTACACATAAACAATCCTCAGAGGTATTTTTCTCTTTCTGTGCATGATGCAGAATGCAATGCAGCTCAAGAAGCTGTGTTGCGTTACTTTTACTTTACAAGCCATGTATGTCATTGCAAAATCGCTACACTAAGTATCCCAGTTAAAGACTTGCGTCGCCTTGCAACGACCTGCGTCATGCAAGGACAAAGCAAGCAAGACCTTAGTAACTTTGAGTCAAATAGAGTGAGATCACTAACTTTGCTATTCATAAACAAACACAAAAATGGTGATCCTTTCAACAAAATACAGTATCTCTAAACTCTGTTATTAATTGAATGCAAACATCATAATAGCTACAAAAGCACACAATTTTAATGGGGTGCAAATGAAGAAAGAGAAAAAACAATATTAAAACAATGCGTTCAAGTGTCTCAGTGTTCACAGTTAAATGGATATATGTGTTATTTTCGGGTTTACAGTTATGGTCTTCTTGTCCCTTGAAAATAGTTATCTTACAAACAGAAGTTCCTATTGACTGGGGCAGGTGGGTTGGTGACCCTCAGGGTCAATCAGAGTGTAGGCCCACAAGCACAAGGGCATGCACTAGTACTATGCAGGTCCTCTTTGAGCTATCAGAATCCAATTGGTATGGAAACCCAAAGGGTATTGGACTTGTGCATGGTAGGGCAGTGTTATGGGTACCACACGTAATGCACTTCTGACAGCACTCAGAAAACTGATTAAGGGCCCATGCTCACACCACACCATATATTGAGTGACGGGGAAGAAAAAGATGGGGCACCACAAAGTACAAACCAAGCAATCTGTAGTGTGTCGTGGAGTGTTCTTACAAGACAGAGTCATCACATAGATCATCTGTACTTGCACAATTTAGTTTCTTACTCAGTGCTCCTCCTGGCTCTGATAAGTAGCATATATGGCTTCTTGGCACTTATTAGGTCTCGCGTGCGTTGCAGCGCAAAGCGCTGCTTCCCCTCCGCAAGAGATTTTGTAGGAGAGGATTTTCAGAAAATGGCTTGAAGCCCCACCCCTCATTTCCATTGGGTAGCGTCAGCGTTTATGGTAAACGCTGGCTTCCCATTGGAAAGGAGGGTTTGTCATTGCCTCCCTTTGGCTTTTTGGTCCAGCCCGTCCGCACTAGATAGCCTGCTTCATGGCTGTCATGAAGACTTTTCTTATCTGCTTGTTTATTTAACAAGCAGATAAGAAAAGTCTTCAAAGTCTTCACAACAGCTGTGAAGCAGGCACGGCGCTCAGAGGCACATGGGGTCACGGGGAGAACAAGGGATTTCGGCAGACGCTGGGTGCTTGCACTTTCTATTTCAGTTTTTTTTTTACTTTAAAGATAAACCCGGTGCCAGCTTCAGAGTCACCGCGCTTTCTGTTTCTTTAATTTGTCTACTGACGTGCTGTTTGTATGACCTTATTACAGATAAGCGGGAGTCTCTGCTCCAATATCAAGTGGCAGGGGTTGCTTTTTGTAAACATTGCTGTATATGTGAGATTGCCTCGCAGCACGGAGAGCGGTACACGCATGGACTGAGTAAACACGATATTGCCTTGGGCCACTTTAGGCCGAGTGAGGTGTGCTGCTGGCAGGGGCACCCCTGCCAGGCACATACTTGTCAAGGAGCAGCGCCGGATCCATGGAGAAAGCAACAAGCCGCCGCGGGCTACAGGTCTAACCCCAGAGCGCCGCGCGTTACTGAAGCCACCGCCAGCCACCACACCGGCATGAGCGTGCACTGCTGGAAAAGGGGCACTCCTGGGTGCAAAGTGAGGTGGAGTACCTGGGGGTTCTGCAAAGGGCCAGCGGAGTCGATTCAGGAGAGACCCTCTTCCAGGGGCAGAGAAAGGTGAACCGCGGATTCAGTGTCTGGTAAGCCCCCCCCTGCCCAGGGCTGGATGTCCTGAGGGCCCATCCGGATGATTACCATTGAAGTAGCGCCACACTTCCACTCCACAGGTTAGAAAACTGCCGGGTGGTGGTGGTGTTTGTAGGGAAGGAGAGGTTGGGGGAAGGGGGAACAAGGGGTGTCGGCTTTGCCATTATTTCAATTTAGGACTTTAAATCCAGTCGGCACTCTAAATTGTAAAGGTAATACCTTTACCTTACTCTAAATACGTTGACTTTCAATCCTAAAATATTCCCCTCATAAGGCAATGAATCATTTAGTTGTTTGTAGGTTTAGTGTCACAATCATTTATCTACTCTTTACATACTAAACTAAATTCTCTTCTTTAAATAATCGACACAACACATTTGTCAATTAATCAAATATTCTTTATCTAAGAAATATTGCAAAATCGTTAGAGAAATCATCATCAGCATTTCAGAACATCATATTTACCTAATCTGGCTAAAAGTCGTCCTCTAAGTCAGTCAGCTCGGGGAAAAATCTTTATTCAGCAAAGTTAAGCCGCAATTCAGTCTCTCAAAGATTCAGGATAACAGCTGTCCAGCAGTGTCACCATCCTCTCCGTCAGCATAACGCCAGGAAATCGAGTTCGTCAAAGAAGAGTGAGTTTTTTAGTTCAATTCCCTACCTGCTTTTATAATGAAAATAATGTCAAAAAGTATGAAGATCGGGGTTTGAGAAAGTCCTGATTGGTCGACTTGGGGTCGCGGGGTAAAGTTCTCATGGTGTCTGTGTAATGAACTCATCGCACTTGCTGGTTCCGGTTTTTAAATTGGCCATTGTCTTGTCGTTGGCGGAGTTCCCGGAGAGACCTTGAAGGGTACATCTTCTCCCGGGTTCAGGTCCAGGCCACTGCTGCTGGCGGTGACACCTGCGTACTTGACCCAGAACCTCGTGTTGTCATGGGCAGTCACGTTCAACATCTCGTTCAGCCATCTTGTCTAGGCCGAAATGGGCAACTTAAGCAAAAGAAACACAAAAACGTAATTAAAACATAGAAATGGCTAATAAAATGTTAACCCCTCGCTAATACCCATATGTGTAAGTAATTATCTAGCAGAAAGCAACACTCAAAGCGTTTTATACTCACTTAATAAAGCACAAATCACAAATACATCACCAAAGCAACATATATCATGCAATATTCTAATTTTCTACTATTAGTATGCGTACATGTGTTAGTTTACAATTAGTTTAGCCATGCAAAGTGCAATTCCCGCGTGTAATTCTTTTGTTAATATAATTGATAAGTCTTTCACTGCAAACTATTAATAAAATTACTATTAGTTAATTATTCAGATTAATATAAACATGCAGAATGGGGGGGGGTATACGAAATTTTGTACTACCCGCTCCAGCAATCCCCCCTTTGGTGATTATATCACCACACCAACCAAAAATGTTCTATCCCTTTTTACGGAATTCTAAATTGATTTCTTGTTTCATTCATATTTCAGTTTCCCCTGTTTCTTCTCTTTTTGCTGTTTTACACATGCTTTCCTTTATCTCTTCTAGTTCTATTTCTTCAAATTCTCTTTCTTGTTTCTTATCCCTTCTCCTTAAGTTTTCTCTTTTTAATCTTTTCTGATTTTTATTCTTTCTACAACAAATACAACCTAGTCTAATTATTAATACTAAGGAAATCACACATGTTAATGGAAATAATATCTTACCTATAAATGTACTACCTAATTTTACTACAAAGTCTTTAATAGCTGTTATTTTCTTACCAAACTTCTCCCAAACACCTTCAACCTCCAGTGGTACAATTTCGTCATGCAATTCTGTAATATTCTTAATATAAATTTTCAAATCTCTACTTTCGTCAGGAATGTAAGTACAACAATGTTTAACTTTCAGCATTCCACAGACTCCACCCTCTTTTGCCAATAAAATATCAAGGGCAAGTCAATTTTGCATTACCATAGCACGCATGGCAACCATTTCAGTATTTACCAATAAGAATCCTCCAGCGGTACTTGTTGACCAGCAATCCACTACTGTTGAAATTTTTCAAACTTTGTTTGCATTCAGAGATATTCCCACTGCGGGTATCAGTGCACCAAAAATGTCACCCACAATCTCAGTCCAAGATTCTCTTTTACTACGTGCTAAATAAGTACCTAAGCTATGTACACCATCTTCTCCTCTATCCATATGAAAAATCTTTGGAAAAACCAGGCCAACATAACATGTGCCATACCAATGGACTGGCAAACGATAATATGTCCTGTTCCCACAAATGAAATACAGTCCTGGAAAGACTGGATCTCTTCCACCTTTAAATCCCCATCCTCCCATGATTCGGTATGTATCATGGCACTCACAAATCCCTAGAAAATAATTGTCATACGCCGTTTGATTCCTTCTTATACACAATTTCCCTTTCTGAGCCCAATCTAAAGCCATAGTTGGACTCGTTTCTCCTTTCAAGTGTTTCTCCATTTCTACATCCCAGACTGTTTTCTCCACTTTCCCTTCTGAAGCCTTTCTTTGCATTTTCAATCTCCTTTCTTCAACCATATCTAAAAATGTCTTCTCCTCTTTCTTCAAACTGCAAGTCAAGTTATTTCTAAATATATATTCTAATGTTAGTTC
Organism: Triturus cristatus; assembly: GCF_964204655.1. NCBI lineage: Eukaryota > Metazoa > Chordata > Amphibia > Caudata > Salamandridae > Triturus > Triturus cristatus. The sequence continues at coordinate 906,921,702 of NC_140583.1, forward strand.
TTTAGTCTCTAAGAAAAATTCACCTAATACCTTTGCAGGTTTTACCTTGTTTAGTTTGTTAATTGCCGGTACTTGTGAAAATATAGTATCTACATCTGAAAAATAATACTCTAATTTACCTGTTTGATAAAATAAACTAGCTATTATACTACATGTTATTCCATATGTTACTGGAAGGTGATGATAAGTCAGATACAGATGCAGGTAATTGCATACATACGTAGCAATCCCTTACGTCCATTGTTTTTACATATTCATACAATAATTTTGAAAACACATTGTTAGAAAAATCTGTTATTGACCTGTCTTTATGTAAATAGTTTTTATCTATTCTAGTTGGAACTACCTTTTGAACTTTCCCTACATTAGTTATGTTATCACTATGTCCTTCTAATGTATCTACAGTAACTTTGAATGAAATTAGTAGAGCGAGAATACTCCAAAGAGGCATTAATAATCCTGTACAACAACAACACATTTTGCACCATCTTCTAAGGAAGGTACATCTACTTTTGCTACTTTCTATGTTTGCCATCTTTTCTAAAATGAGCCGTGTCTTTTGACTTAGCCTCTTCTACTTCACAACTAGTTTCTAACCCAAGGCTTCAAAGCACCTACGTGGTTCTACCAGTTTTTGTCTTTTTCAGTATTTTATTGTCTTTCCATCAGTAATTTCTTGTCTCATTCAGTTTGGCATCTCATCATCTTTCACTTTCCCTTTGTTTTCAACATACAGGTTGTCCTGAACATCCACTTCTTCTCCAATATCGGACAAGATAACTCTCAGGATTTCCGATTCTTCGTCTTCCTCAACCACTTCCGGTACAACCACCTCTGGATTTCCTTGGCTATCCGCCTCTTCCTTCACTTCAGGCAGGGCCACATATGTCCATTCCGGTGATTTATACTTCTGGTTATGTTTCCTTGTTCTTTTGCTTTCTTTAACTACTGTTGGTTCTTCTCCTTTCAATTTTTCCTGACTCGTCACTTCATTCACCTGTTCAGTTCTTGGCGAATTTACACGTGTCAGTTGATATCTCAGTCTCTTTATTTTGTTTGGCCACACCTCGTCCTTTGCCGCTCTTTTCAATTTACTCCCTTTATCATTCTTTTCAGTTCTCCAAGCTCTCTTTCTCAGAACTCGGCCTTCTGGTATTTCATCTTCGCTTTCCTCAGACTCTGTTTCAACTTGCCTTTTACCTTCAAAGATTTCTTTTTCCCCCACTTCTTTTGTTTTCCCTACCTCTGTCCCTCCTCGAATCTCCGACACGCAATCTTCCTGCTGACTACTTGTCCCTGCTTCTAACTGGATGTTGGAGTTCCCTACACCTCCTCGGGGGTCTTCCGCAATAATCTTTCCCTCTCTCTCTGTATCTGGCACCTGTCCCTCTAAAGGTGTTATTTCAGGTGGAATTTCTCTCAATCTTTCATCTGGCACTTCCTTCGCATGGATTTCTTTTATTGTCTCTCCACTGTCCTTTTCTTTGTTCCTCCCTTGTTCTTTCTTGGAAGAGCGTGCTTTTTGTTCTGTCTCTGGGTCTGAACTGGTATCAGAAATCTGTAACCTTCTCCTCAGGGAATTACTTCTGGGGACCAAAGTTAAACTCGGCTCTGTTTCCCCCCTTTCAGGGTTTTCTTTTTCTTTGTCTTTTGGCTCTCCATCATCCGACTCAGTACTGGATTCTGATTCATCAAAGTACTCCTTTTCTTTACAGTCAACTGGATTTGGAATTCTCAAAGTATGACTTGCATGGATCCAGTTCTTCAATCCAGCACACTTCACAGCTGTTGTTGTGGTCAAGATGACTTGCCTTGGTTTTCCCCACCTGGGAACCAAACAGTTTCTTCTTCTGTGTACTTTTATCCTTACCCAGTCCCCTTGGCTTAGATAATGGGCTGGCTTCTTTTCAAGGGTGGTGGCATCCGCTCCAACCTGATGAAACACAGAATGAACTGCGTCAGCCAGGCTTTTACAGTATTCCAATACCATGTCATCAGTTATAGTCATCAGCTTGTTGACTGGTATAAACACATGGCGCATGGCACGTCCCATGATGATCTCATTCGGACTCAAACCAGTAGTTCGGTCTGGAATTGATCTAATAGTCATGAGTACTAGAGGCAAGACATCGGGCCATTTCATACCTGTGGCTAAACACATTTTCCCTATTCTGTTTTTGATAGTACCATTCATTTGTTCTACTACACCAGAAGCCTCTGGTCGGTAGGCACAATGCAGTTTTTGTCGAACATTCAATGCTTCACATATCAGTTTTATGATCTCATTATGAAAATGTCCTCCTCTGTTTGATTCAATTGTCACTGGGAACCAAAACCTAGGAATAAATTCCCTCAACAGTAATTTTGCCACTGTCATTCCATCATTTCTTCTTGTTGGGAACGCCTCTACCCACCTGGAGAATAGGCATACCATCACCAAAACATACCTCAACCTGTTACAAGGAGGCATCTCAATGAAATCCACTTGCATTCTGGTAAAAGGCCCTCCCTCTCGACCTATTGTTCCTAGACTCACTACTGTCTTTCTTCCTGGATTGTATTGCTGACAAATTAGACATCTCTGACAAATACTTTCTGCTACAAGCCTGAACTTGGCATTATATCAAGTTTGCTTAAAAGACCTAATCATGGCGTCTCTCCCTATATTTCCCTGTCCATGATACATCCGTGCCATGGCAGACATCATGCTATCAGGCATAACTGGTCTTCTATCTCGATAAACCCACACATGATCTTTCTCTCTTGGTGCACATCCTGCTTTTACCCACTGTTTTACTTCTTCCTCTCCTGCTTCTTCCCGCAATTGTCTTACTTCTTCCCATGTTCCCACAGTGTTAGTAAACATTGGGAAACAAGAAATCAATTCCTTTTCCTTTGCCCGATTGATTGAATTCTGATTTTGTGCACAATATTGCGCCATATCATTAGGTACAAACACTTTCACAGGATATCCCATCACAATTCCCTCACTCTGTTCCAAACTTCGACGTGTAGCAGCTACTGCTTTCAGACACCCAGGAAGGGCTACAGCTACTGGGTCCAACATGGATGAAAAATACGCAATTGGTTTCCTCAGTTTTCCATGCTTCTGTACTAGAACAGAGAGTGCACATCCATTTCTCTCACTGCAAAACAACTCAAACTCCTTGTCATAGTCAGGCATTCCTAATGCAGGTGCTTCACACAAACTTCTCTCAATCTTTTAAATGCTGCCAACTCCTCTTTGTTCAAATCAATTGGATCTCTCACATCACTTCTTGTCAATCATATCAAAGGTTTTGCAATCAATGAAAAATTGCCTATCCATTGACGACAATATCCAACCATTCCCAGAAACATTCTCACTTCTCTTTGGGTCATTGGTGGACTCATTCTTTTTATGATCCTGATTCTGTCTATGGTTATTTTCCTGTGTCCTTTCTCAATGCTATGTCCCAAATATTGGACTTCTTTCTTACAAAATTGTAATTTCGATGGTGACACTTTTAGTCCTCCATCTGCCAAATGATTCAGCAAGGCTACTGTGTCTACCTCACAAGCTTCACGAGTTTTCGATGCCACAAGCAGGTCATCGATATATTGCACTAGTACTGAGTTTTCAGGCATTTCTAGACTTTCCAAAACTTTTTCAATAACTGATTAAATATCGAGGGGCTTTCTGTATACCCCTGTGGAATTCAGCACCACGCCAAAATACGCTCACCGAAACAAAATGCAAACATTTGCTGACTGTCATGGTGCAATGGGATGGAAAAGAAAGCATGGCACAGATCAATCACTGTATACCATTCTGCGTCAAGAGGGATCTGATATAAAATCACAGATGGATTCGGTACAATGGGACAACATGGTACAACAATTTTGTTTATCTTTCTCAGATCTTGTACTATCCTGAACTTCCCACTAGGCTTTTTCAGTCCCAGTATTGGTGAATTACATGGGCTACTCATTATTTCTCTCAAAATTCCTTGTTTATTATTTTCTCAATCACTGGAGTAACTCCTTCGATTATTTCAGGTGTCAATTTATATTGTGGGACATTTGGGTAACATACTCCTTCCTTTACAGTTATTTTTACTGGATCTACATTTCTCATCACTCCTACATCTTCTCCAGTGAAATCCCACACTTCTGCTTTTACAGATTGTTTTAATTCTTTTGGTAATTCGTCAGGGTTAAATACAGCATAGGTTCCTGTAACCTCTTTCTCTGCCATTGTCATTTTATACAGCACATCGTCACCTGGTGTTTCAAAGGCTATTCCATCTGGAGTACAAAATATGGTGCAGTTCATCTTGCACAATAAATCTCTACCTAACAAGTTCACAGGACTGGTATCGCACACTATGAATCGGTGCATTTCAGAAAATTTCCCTATACTAACTTTCACGTTCTGTAAGGTAAGTTTTAATCTGTCTGTTGGATACACCAACTACTTGGATCGTTTCATCCGAGAGAGGAAGATTCTTGACATCAGCTGATCTAACAGTTGATCGAGTAGCACCAGTATCAACTAGGAAAATAATATTTTCATTATTAACTTTTCCATCTACAAATGGGCCTGTCTGGTCTACTTCTAGAGTTGTGCCAAGTCCGCACTCTTCTTCCTTTCTTCGGCACCGTCAATAACCCTCTTCTGAATCGCTGTCATCGCGTTGCAGCCAATACTGCTTTGCGGCTATTTACCTGTTCTTCGTTGAAGAATCCATTCTCCTTACTATACTTCTGGCAATTTTTGTTCTGTGGGAAAGGTGGTTTTGGCACCTGATTCTGTTGTGTTACACCCTGCTGTTGTCATTTCTGTTGACCACTCACCTCATTCTGCACCTGTGGATTCAATGATGGATTTTCATCGTTAGTACTTGGAGGAAATTTACACTCGGATTTCCAATGCCCTATCCTACCGCAATTATGACATGGAAATTTCTTTTTAGCTTCCTCAATATTCCCTTTATTTTTCCCAGGATTAAATTTTTGTTTTGACCCAGCTTGTTCTGCTAATTGTGCTTCCTGTCTTTCTGCTACTTTTACCTGTGCCCACATAGCCTTCTCTTTCAGTTATCGCTGTTTTGCTTCAATTGCATCACTGAAATATTTAGCATGTCTCAATACTTCGTCTATTTTCTTATTTTGCGAATCTACCGTATGCTGTTTTATCATTTCACTAATTTCTGGACGAAGTCCATATACAAATCTGTATACGAAATGACTCAAATCCTTGTCACTTAGATTTTCATCTCCACCGAATTGTTTAAAGGCTAAGATTAACCTCTCATAATTGGCATGTACTGATTCTTTGCTTTCCTGATGTGTTCTGTCAATTTTTACCCAATCTGTCTCTTTAGGGGGTACCCTGTTGTTCAAAAATGCCATAACCTGTTCATATTTCTTCATTACCTCGGGGTCTGGAGCTTCTGTTTTTGGATCCCTTGGGTATTCCTGTTTCGGACCATCTATTACTATTTTGCATTCTGTCCATAGATCTGCTGGTACTATTATGTCAAACAAGCTATTCAGATCAATCCACAATACTTTGGATAATTTCACAAATCTGTCCACCTGTCTATACCACTCGACGGGTTTTTCACGCAGTCGAGGGAAGTCATTCGTAAGTGACAAAATATCCTGTCTAGTCCATGGGACATGTACATATCCTCCTCCTGGAATCTCTCTCATAGGGCATTCTGTCACAACCTTCTCTTTTTCTCTCACAGGGTACGCTGAAAACGTTTTGTCTGAAACTTCATCTCGTTTACGATACCATCTGCTATTCCATTTGTCCACATCTCCCCATTTTCTCAAAAAAATAATTATCTCTTTAATTTGACCTATTCGTCCTGTGGTATTCATGTTTTCAATGTCTTTTTCAGTGAAATCTACTCAATAGGGTTTCTGTAGCGCCTTTACCTTTTCAATATCAATACCCATTTCATTTGCCACTTCTTCTAATCTTTCATGGATACTTTTTGCTCTCCATGTTACGCTTTTACACAGAAATAACAACTCCACATCTTGGTAAGTTTTTAACTTCTCTGTTGGGATAGTTCCTACTATTATTCTTCCAGTACCATTCGTAATTTGGCCACATCTATTGACTGGGATTCTTTGTCTTTCTTTTGCAAGCTTCTCAACCATTCACTCAACTCCTCTGTTGATGGTCCTACTGGCTTTTCTACATTTCCTTGTGCAAAATCTTTTTGAGGTTCTGACATTGTCTCTATTATCGTCATACGCTTTTCTGCACAGTTTTGACCTAAAAATGGGTTATTTGAAAAATTTGGTTCAATCATACTCATAGTCTGTCTCCATGGATTCTCACTCTGACTCATTCTTGGTTGTTCAACTGGTTTACTACTTTTATAAGGGACTGTCAAACAATGTTCGCTATCTTTCTATGTATCAAAAATAGGCATTACTGGACCTATCTTTACTGGAACAGTTACCGCTTCTAGATTCTTAGTCAATTCTCTTATTTTCTCGGTTTATTCTAGGGTTGTTTTTGCTAGTTCTGCTGAATTTTCTCCATCTAATTTTCCCCCAGACTTCTTCTCTACCTCTCTAATGGAATTGTTTCTTCCCAAATCTTGGAACTCTGGTTCCGATTTTATGATTCGTACTGTTTCTTTCATTGGGGCACTTGGGGTTAATATTTCTGGTTCTGGTCGATATGGAAGTGGATTCTTATAGAACATATCATCAAGAACATCATCCTCTGAGTCATTCATTCCATACGCTCTCGATTCCACATTATGCCCCTTTTCTACACACTTTCGTCCTCCATTCTCTCCTGCAGTTCTTACGGGAAACAAGCCCTCAGTAATACTCGCATTCCGCCACCTTCTCATTCGATCATCATTCGTCTCATGTCCGTATGATCTGCCAAACAGGTACACATATCCTCTACCGTTTCTCTGTCATTCTCGGTCATGCATCTCGTCTTCCCACTCTGTTAATGCCTCAAATTGTGTCGGTCTAGGTCTTGGTTCTAAATTCATCATTTTCTCTCTCAAATTTCTCAAAACAGCCAAATTAAATGAACCATGTTCTGGAAAAGCCAACACTCCGTCCTTCTCGGTATACTTGACCCAATTATCTAACCAAATACAAGTGTGATATCCATATTTCACAACCATAAATGATGCAGGGGTTTTCGGTGGAGGAAGTAACTGTCCTTTCCTAGTTACAATCGGTTTGTCCTTCTTAAACCACTTCTTAATTCTACCAAACCAAGACTTTTTCTCCTTTTCTGGTGGATCGTAATACATTTTCCCTTCTTTCGTGTCTTACTAGTCTCTCTTACAACTGTACCGCCTTTCTATCCAATCGTAGCGTGACTCACACTAACGCACCAATCCGGAGCGTTTATGTCACTTTTACAATTCTCCAATCCCAGCGCGACTCTCACTAATGCACCAACAGGGAGCGTTTACGTCACCCTGTATTTCTCCAGTCCTAGCGCGGCGTACACTAACGCACCAATCCGGAGCGTTTTACGGTTCTGACCGACTGTCCAATCCCAGCGTGGTCGTTCTGACGTCAGCAGCCACTGCGGCAGCTCCTGCTCCTGTCTACCCCTCCTTCACAAATCCGCTCGGTAAGTTTTTGTTTCAATTTCTACAATTCTGTTAGTAACAACATAAAAACCCCACCATTGTCCGCTTCGCTAACCAAGGAATAGCAATAGAACTTTCTCACGAGAATTCCATCTTTCCCGAGAGCAGCGCTTACCTCTGCCCTACTACGGAATCGTTACTTCCGTTGATAAAGTAGCACATCCCTCTACCTTACCCTTCTAACAAGCATTAGCTAACCGTTTCTCCAGAATTAAGACACATAGTTGGAGACCCAATGCTCCTGAGAAATAAAACTAGAGTTTCACAATTAACCCGAATGCCTTTACATTTACGCACTTTCACACAAGAAAATGTAGTACATTCACACAGAATCCTGTCTTACCCGAGAACAGCGAACAGTCTGTCCTACTACAGAATTATGACATACGTTAACAAAGCAGCGCTTCCCTCTACTTTGTCCTTCTAACAAGCTCAGAGAATACCTATTACCTTTCCAGTGATAAGCGTTATCGGAATGCCATTTGGATCCCTGGTACCTAAAACAAAACTTTCACAGGTAACCTTCGCTATCATACACACTTCTTTCACACAGAAAATGTCTCTAATGGCAACACACGACGATGTCACCGAATCGAACCCATCAATGCGTCGTGCAACTGCAATCGTTACACGTTTCCCCTGTGTACCTACAGGGCTACAACAATTCCGTCTTTCCCGAGAACAGCGCTTACCTCTGCTCTACTACGGAACCGTTACAAACTTCCGACTTTCTACATTCCAGAAGCCGTGCAAACAACATAAAACTCAACACTACTCACATAGAATGTTAGTACATAACCAATATCGATAATCAATAATCAATAAGCTATTTACAAGCAATAATCACCAAACCAAAACAATAAAAACCATCATACTCCTACCAGAAAAACTGTTGCAGCGTGGAACATCAAATTCCCCCTTCGTCTCAGACCAAATACCTTTACAGCAAATTCACTCAAATACATTCATTGGTGGGGCCCATAACACCAATACTCACACTCCGTTGATCTGCTTCCCTAGAGGAATAAGCTTCCAAACGCTGACATGAAAGGAACATATTTACCTTACTCTAAATACGTTGACTTTCAATCCTAAGATATTCCCCTCATAAGGCAATGAATCATTTAGTTGTTTGTAGGTTTAGTGTCACAATCATTTATCTACTCTTTACATACTAAACTAAATTATCTTCTTTAAATAATCGACACAACACATTTGTCAATTAATCAAATATTCTTTATCTAAGAAATATTGCAAAATCGTTAGAAATCATCATCAGCATTTCAGAACATCATATTTACCTAATCTGTCTAAAAGTCGTCCTCTAAGTCAGTCAGGTCGGGGAAAAATCTTTATTCAGCAAAGTTAGGCCGCAATTCAGTCTCTCAAAGATTCAGGATAACATCTGTCCAGCAGTGTCACCGTCCTCTCCGTCACCATAACGTCAGGAAATCGAGTTTGTCAAAGAAGAGCAAGTTTTTTAGTTCAATTCCCTACCTACTTTGATAATGAAAATAATGTCAAAAAGTATCAAGATCGGGGTTTTAGAAAGTCCTGATTGGTCGACTTGGGGTCGCGGGGTAAAGTTCTCATGGTGCCTGTGTAATGAACTCATCGCACTTGCTGGTTCCGGTTTATAAATTGGCCATTGTCTTGTCATTGGCGGAGTTCCCGGAGAGACCTTGAAGGGTTCATCTTCTCCCGGGGTCAGGTCCAGGCCACTGCTGCTGGCGGTGACGCCTGCGCACTTCACCCAGAACCTCGTGTTGTCAGGGGCAGTCACGTTCAACGTTTCGTTCAGCCATCTTGTCTAGGCCGAAATGGGCAACTTAAGCAAAAGAAACACAAAAACGTAATTAAAACATAGAAATGGCTAATAAAATGTTAACCCCTCGCTAATACCCATATGTGTAAGTAATTATCTAGCAGAAAGCAACACTCAAAGCGTTTTATACTCACTTAATAAAGCACAAATCACAAATACATCACCAAAGCAACATATATAATGCAATATTCTAATTTTCTACTATTAGTATGCGTACATGTGTTAGTTTACAATTAGTTTAGCCATGCAAAGTGCAATTCCCGCGTGTAATTCTTTTGTTAATATGATTGATAAGTCTTTCACTGAAAACTATTAATAAAATTACTATTAGTTAATTATTCAGATTAATATAAACATGCAGAATGGGGGGGTATACAAAATGTTGTACTACCCACTCCAGCACATACGCCAGCCTTCTTATTCCATCAGCGCAGCACTCAGCATGCCCGTGCAGAGAGGGGAAATTAACTTTCAGTGACAAGCGGCTCTCTCAGGCAACGATGCAGACTCTTAACTCTCAGGTTATAACTGGGGAACGCAGCTAAGGGTTTGGAGCAGGAAGGAGTATGCAGAAGGTGTGTGTGGCAGGAGCCCGGGTATTCATTTTGTATTTTTTAGAGAGTCCATTCCCTGTTTCCTTTGTTTTAGATTCATTTCATGCCGCAGATCACTTCCTGGTTACTCCTGCTCTTAGAACCCTCTCTAAAGCCTCACGAGATATGGGAGAGATTCGACCCAATGACAATTAATATTGCCGGCATTACTGCTGCAGCAAGCGATCTTTAATACATCACAAAGTGTACATTTGAAAAAGGGTTAAAGCTAATAGTAATTGACATAATAAAAACAGTAATTGTCAAAGTGGCCAAGATTGGCTTTCATGAGAGTGCATGCACAGACCATCATGTCTGCATGCATGCAAGTATTTGTTTGGGCAGGAAGGGATTTGTGGATGGATGTTATTGCAGTAATGGTTTAAGAATTAGTGAGTGTGAGCTGTCTGGAGGCGACATCCATTTGGAGCCATCCTACTGACCACGGGGGCCTCCGCCTTTCCTGTGGGCACCTGCTGTTGGAGTGGCTCCATGATCTTTTGGTAAATACCCTTAAACACCTCCTTACATTTGCTTTCCTCTTGACCCCTGACATCTGGGCAGGGCATTTTCATACAACCTTGATTAGTAATCAGTTGTATTTGTTCAGTTCCCTGGTTTATAATTTATCGACAAGGAACATGGATGCAACGCCAGAACCATAGCAATAGCCTGTGGGTACTGGCCTTGTTCAGGGCCAACCAACTAAATGGAGCATGCTTTGTTATGGCCTTGGTGTGGCACCCTTGTGAATAACATTTCAGTGCTTCCATAGCTCATTGTGTAGCCAAACATTGTTTTTCAATAGTCGCATATGTCATCTCATGAGACACTTTTGAACTAATGCAGAACACTTGGTGTTCCCAATCGTCAAACTCCTGAAGCAAGACTGTCCCAAGCCCAGGCCAAGATGCATCTGTTTGTAGCAAAAGTTATTTTAAAATACGGTCATCTCAAGACTGGATCTACTGCTAATGTTTCAGGGGCTGTCTACAAGTTTGCGTGAGCTATGGCAAAAACCTAAATACCCAATTAGAAGGCTCCTACCTTGAGGCACATTAATTCATGCTAAGTGCTATTAAGGTCTCCTGTGTCCAGCTTTCCACACACTGCCTGCCACCCATACTACCTACCTCCTCCATGTCCTTCTGCCCACACAGAGATTGTTCCATAGAAATTGTCTTCAAATCTTGTATTTTGAGTGATATAACCACCAAAGTCCCTGATTCTATATTAAAAACACAGCTTTCGACTAAACCATTTCCTGCTAAAAGGCAATATTTCTCTCCATGTGTTCCCATACTTGGAGTGTCATGCAGTTTGGTGCTCACTTTCCCTCCATATTAAAGAACAGTAGATGTTTCAGCACCCAGGCTAATATGCTGCATTGCTAAATACATATAAGGTCCCAAAGGCGAGACCGATGCATTGCAAATGCTTGTTACCCATGTCTTTGGACTATTGAGGCTGGCTGTGTGCTTGTACACACACAAGGTCGGAAATGGGACATCAGGCCGAATCCCAACCTTGGTGAAATTGGCTGCATGCAGAAAATGTCAAGTAAGCACCACAATAGGCCCTGAGCTGGAGTTGAGCTCAAGCTTGGTAGTTGGATGAAATCTATTGTCAGTGCACCTCAAGTGCTTGAAATCCCGATTCGATTCTTAAACTTCATTCGGCTAGTTCAAAACATCCTTAAAAGTATGGCATATGACAAGACTAGTGTAAAACAGGCCCAATTAACAGACATGATGGTATTTTTACATATTTAGAAAACACAAAATATATAGTCCATCATTATAAAGTCTAAATTCAAGGGATCGACAAATACATGACCCGTTTCCTTAAATTATTGTCCTTCAGGATAAAAAGAGCAACATTTAAACACATAAAGCTATCATTTCAGCAAGCAAGAACTTCAAAGCAACGTTATAAGATCTAAATTTTTTTTATTGGAAATCCCAATTAAGCAGTGTGGGACAGAACTCTCATCCCTATAGGCACTTCTAGGAAACGCATGCCAGGCCTTGCTTCGAAAATGTACTAGCTGGGGTTTAAAAGGCACAAGTCTAGTACAATCTCAAGTAACTGGTGTGACAGGCAGCCATTTGTATTGCCCTCAGGCAGGATCTGTGAGTGTTTATTTTAGATTTTCGCTTAAACAACCATTTAGCACACTTTAAGATTTGTTACTTGACATGCAAAGGATTTAAAAAGATACTGGGTGCTGAAACCCGGCGAGTTAAAGATCGTGGGGAGAAGGAGACTCATGCTGTGATATGCGGAAGGGCCTTAGTTCTAGGGGACCGGAAGCTTCAGCAGAAGAACACAACAACTATAGCTATTCCTTGATATAGGATAAGTACTCATTTTTCTCTACTTCTTGATAGTCCATCCGCTCGTGGGAGCATTGCTGTTGTTTCTGGGGCGGAGAACACGTGAAGGACTGCGAGGACCAGCAGCCCAGTCCACCACAGCTGCAGCCTCTTCCCTCACGACCCATCCCCCTGCCTGGACTCTGTATACGGCTCGCGGCCCCCGCTTCGCGGGAGCCGCTCGTGGGAGCGTTGCTGTTGTTTCTGGGGTGGAGAACATGTGAAGGACTGCGAGGACCAGCAGCCCAGTCCACCACAGCTGCAGCCTCTTCCCTCACGACCCCGCCCCCTGCCTGGACGGATATAACGCCTCTACACGGACACAACGGGGGACGCGCAGGGGGAAGCCCGGGCCAAGGGCGGGCCCGTTCTAGCCCGTTACAGACTGTGTGAGACCGGACCAGGCCACCCCTCTTGGGTTTCTCCTAATCGAGGTATCTGTACAATTGATTGCTATTCCAGGGACACATTACTGTAGTACACTTAGGATCATGGCGGCCAGGGAGACAAGATGCAAAGCTCACTCGTCCTATGCAACGATGGCGGGTACTTTGGACTGTTTTCTGATCAGAGCTAATTCTCTGATATCAAATGAGATCACTATTCTGGAACGTCGCCTCTCGCAGGGCATTGATAATGTTAAAAGATCTTCCCTTGGTGACATAGCTAATGCAAGAACACCTGATAGGTGTACTATACCATCTAACCCCGTATCTAACAGTGACCACTTGGTAGTAACCACCTTGCCCGATTTTGGCCGTTGCCCTGGATCGAATAGAGATTCTATTTTGGCTACTATTGATTCCAGTATTGCGCCCCCCCCTATTGCTAATGTGACGCCTGCCAGTGGGTGTGGGGCTAGCACCCCTCAGTTACGAGGCAAAAGGGAGGGGGCTGTTCCAAAAAGAAAGCGAGGTCCACAGACAGGGGGTGGTAAGAAGGCAAGGTTATCTAACTCCGCAAACCAGACTAATTCCAAAGGCCGGGCAAAAACTAAGGTGATCCCTCCCGTAGCTAGTGAATCTAGTAACTTTCCAGTTCAGAGTCCCTCTGTACCACAGTCTTCCACTACAATCATTAGTGATAACATCCAGGCAAGGGCTGACCCTCAAATTTCAGGCTTTGGAAGTATCCTGAAATCGTCGTTGGACCCTCTGATCACCAGACTTGATCAAATTGATCTTAGGTTGGCAAATATAGAAAGGGCCATTGGGCCTAGGACAGAACACCCACAAACTGTGGAAACTACCGAAAGGAGGAGGGATGTTAAGGTAAGAGGTCCACATCTAGCCAATTCCCCTTCTTCAACAACTTTTCCACCTTTGGTAAATCCCCCTTCTCAAGCACAGGACATCTAAAAAAGGAACACTTACTCCTCTCTTGTCTCCTGTCCTGGGGTAATGGCGAAAAAGTCTATTGTAAATATTGAGCAGAAAAACTTGGAGGGCAATAGACTGAGGAAGGAATTAATAGTAAATCTACCCCCGGAAGCTGCTCCCCTGGTAGTGGTCCTAGTAGGAGTTCCCAAATCCACCAATACAGGAGTAGAATCATTTGCTTCACTAAAAAATAAAGTAGCAAGCTGGCTAAACAAACACAGACCCCTTCCTCCACAGATTTTTAGTGAAATCCTGATGGTCAGAAGGGTATCTTGGCTGGGATCAACTAAGAAAAATATCAGCGGTGACTGTATTGTGGTCAACTTCAGGGACCCAAGGTCAGTTTCCCACATTCTTAGTAGCCCGTTTTACGGGGAGGACTCCATAATACGGACCCTCCCACTGTCTTTCTTTTATCCACCCCATGTTAGATCTACTGACATGGGAATGGAAGAGGGTTGGACAAGGCTGGGATGTGGAAGCCATTCCAGAGGGAACAGGAATAACACACATTATTTTAACAGGTCACCTCAATATTTCGATCACAATCGGTTTAGCTGCTTGGATAAGGTTGACTGACTACGCGGTAACTCCAATTTGGGGAGCTATATGAGGGCGAGTGCTATCAGTACCCACAATTCTTTTTTGCATGATCGATCGGTTACATGTTTGAACAGGGGTGGACCTGTGGGAATGGATAGTGCTCAGAGTGCCCACCAAGGGGCTTCTCTGGCCACTATCATCCCTGACGGCCAGTCCGGGGTCTTAGTGGATTGTCGTATGGTGGAGATCAAAACGATTACAGAGGGAAATGCTGCATCAACACTGGAACCTATACCAATCCCCGCCCCACTGACAATTTTGTCGTGGAATTTAGCAGGAATAGGAAATAAAATAATGTGTCCCGAGTGGGGCTCATTTATAGATAGGAATGATATATGCCTCTTCCAAGAAACTTGGGCTACTGAGGAATACCATCGGAGTGGCTTTGTTTCATTCTCAGTCCCGGCAAGGTGGGGGGGGAAGGGCAGACCGTCTGGGGGCTTAATAATCTGGGTTAGCTCCCACCTGGGTTGTCGAGCCAGGGTTCTGAATACGACATCAGAAGATCTCCAGTGTGTGACTCTAGAATGGCCGAATGACTCCAAGCTTGCTTTGGTCAATGTGTATTCAAGACCTGTGAATATTACATCGAAGTCTGGAACCATCGAAGAGCTCTCTATATTTTTAAATATGATTCCTCAGGGCACTGCCTTTCTGCCAGGGGGTGATTTTAACTGTCATTTTGAGCTGCTTTCGGGCTTGACGGATAGTGGTTTCGTGGAGGCGGACGAGTACTGGAAAATTCCCCCAGTAGTGGGCCCTTCACCCAAGTCATGGGCGCCATTGGCTGTCCAAATCATGGCCCTAACTTTATAGCATTCAATTAGGGCATGCAATGGCCGCTTAAAATCAGATATCCCCTCTAAGTGCAATTTCAACAAGTCCGGGCAAGAGTCACGCTTGGAGTATATATTTGTTGAATATTGCGCATGGGATAAGGTCATTGATTTTAGGATAGAAATTAGGGAAGACAGCGACCACAATCCGTTGATCCTAGAATTTCTATCCCCGGGCAACCCCGAAGGCTTATGTAACCCAAATGATGATCTGGATGTCAGGTGTCATTTATCCAGCAACAGGCGTAGGGTCAGGTGGGAAAAAATAGTCACACAACCAGCGTCACTGGCAGAACTTTATGAGCACGTAATCCCGGTTTTGGAGGCAATCGGTTCTTTAATGCTGCAGCACCCAACTCCCGAAATATATAAAAAATTTGGGGATTTAAATCTGGAATTAACTGTTATCTTGGCTGATGTTCTTAACCCTATAGTGCCCAAAGAGAGAAGGAGAGGCAACAGACCTACTTGGTACAATAATGCCTGCAGGAAGTCAAAAACAGAACTTCTCAAGGCTGTGAAGTGTAACAATAATAAGGCGCTAATAAGACAAAAACGATCAGAATATAAGCAGCTAATATACCATGCCAAGATGGAGTGGGACATTGATAATTGGGCTCATTTAACTATTGCACTAAATTCAAAAGACTCCCGGAAGTTTTGGCAAATTGTTAACACGGGGTCGTCTGATCCTCTACCGGCGATTGTACCTAATATTGCTGCTAACGTCTGGGAAGATCACTTCTCCTCCCTCTATGGAGGTGACCATTCTATCAATAATATGGAGCAGGGGCTAGAATTGTTTAATTCCACTACTGATATACATGAGGACGAGTTTAGCAGTAGAAGAGGTCCTTGTTATATTATCTAGACTTCCAGCTGGCAAAGCGCCTGGGCTGGATAAACTCCCTGGTGACCTCTTCAAACACGAACCTAAGGTTTGGGCCCCTTATCTAACGGCTCTATTTAATGCAGTCCAGAGGGGTATGGCGGTACCTAGTACTTGGGTGGGGGCTGAGATAGTCCCAATCTTTAAGGAGGGCTCACCTCTCCTCCCAGCCAATTATAGGCCTATCAGCCTTATTGATGTACCTCAAAATTTTTTTGCAAGGTTGATCTTAGATCGCCTTTGGGACTGGATAGAAGAGTTTTCCATTCTAAGCCCTTACCAGGCTGGGTTTAGGAAGAACGTGTCTACTACGGACCAGATCTTCCGATTGACCCTGCTATTTTGGAAAACTGTTAAAACTAAGGGTGGCTCGTTATATACTGTCTTTGTGGACCTCCGTGCGGCGTTTGACCTGGTCTCCAGGGCCAAACTATGGTCTGTCCTTTTACAACTCGGCATTCCTGTTCCCCTATTGAACATGATAATTCGACTCCATAGGGGAAATTTCGCACAGGTCAGGTGTGGGAAAAATGGTGCTTTAACATCTAGATTTCCCGTTGACAGGGGAGTCAGACAAGGGTGTGTTTTGGCTCCCACCCTGTTCTGCCTCTATGTCAACGGAGTATTTACACATCTGAATGAGGTCATAAATAGTGATGCCCCCAAGCTTGCTGGATGTCGGGTCCCTGCGATTATGTTCACAGATGATACCCTACTACTTTCGAAGTCTCCGATGGGCATCCAACGAGTGTTGGATGGTTTTGAGATATTTTGCCTCGATCGGGGCTTAGAAATAAATACTCTCAAAACAAAATATATGATCTTTAATCCACCAGTAATGACACGCCCCAACCCGAGCATAGGGAGAGTTAGCCTAGAAAGGATCCAGACTTTTGAGTATTTGGGGCTCACCTTAAATGAAACTATGACATGAGTCCCACATCAAATCAAAGCCCAACTTAAACTAGCCCAGGCAGCGGGGGGGATTATAAGACTCCTAAATAAATCATGTGCCAAACCAATTGGCCCACCCCTTGAAATATACAAACTACAGGCAAGGGGGGAAGTAATCTATGGTGGTGAACTCTGGGGCTCTTATTGCCGTCCAGAGATCACAGTCACAGAAAATAAATTCCTAAGGCAGTTGTTGGCCGTCCCCCCCAGTACTCCTTTATTGCCACTGAGACTCGATCTGGGTCTCAGATCTATAGATGAAGAATTGGGTCTCAAACCTCTAACATTCTGGCGGAGGATTTGGATTACCCCAGAGCTTCAGGACTATAGAAAAGAACTTTTGGAAGTCCTAGGGCTCCCTAACGCAGGGAAACATCCTTGGCTGAGGTATGTGAAGGAGGAATTGGGGAGACTAGGCCTTCTGCTGCTCTGGTCCGACCCGGCGACAGCATGTATTAGTGTTTCACGTAAGCATTTGGCTAACCTATATTACGAAGCCAAACTAATTGCCTCTGTACAGAAATCCCAAGCTTCCATTTTAACACAAACTTTCTTATTGTTTAAAGATCTTTATCATTTTGAGGATGTTTTAAACGATATCAGACCATATTTTACAAGAAAATTGTATTTGCAATGGAGATACGGCACCTTACCTATAAGAGGCTTCTCGAGTAAATGGTCTCCGCTCTCTCCAAAAAATTGTTCTGGTTCTGATGCCGATCAGGAAACTGAACTGCATATACTATTTTTCTGTCCTGCTTACAAAAAGTTCAGAAGGTGCTGGATTGTTCCCGTCTGCAAAAATTTGGGGTTCAACCACTGTATGCACGCTTATCGAATTTTTAAAACAGACCTAACTTCTGTAATAGTTGTACTGTGTCATTATTTTTGGCAGCTATGTGGAGGAAAAGAAGGATTTGTGACAACCTTGCTTGAAATTATATCCTCCCGCCATAGTGTAATAGCTGCCATGAAGAGGTCTTTTAAAGTCTAGATTGTATGGAGGAATTGTATAAAGTTGTATGGTCATGTATATTTGCTCTAATCTTGTCGATTTTCTTTTTTAATGCTAACTGTATGTATACTTTTATGACTAATGTCGAAATAAAGATTGATGATGATGAAGATGATGAAAAGGATACAGAGTAATGTAACAAAATCTAAGAGCTGGAAACTTCTCGAGTTTACCTCATATACAAACCAATGGAAAAAACGCATTGGTTAGATATAGAAGAAAAGAGAAGAAAAATATAGGGGGACGTGTGACTTGATAGAAAAAAAGATGAGACAGTTTCTACCAGAGATCGGTGACAATACAGCCTATAGGGCTTGGCTCTGAATGTTTGCTAAATGTCTTCCACAACTTTGAAAGTCATCAGCTAGAGATTATTGCAAAATAAATGGATTCCAAAATTCATTAAACACATGTTGCTGATGATTGGGTGTGTAAATTAGTCTCTCAAGTGCTGTCACTTGCGTCATCAAGTAAATTCAGTGCCTGTACATGGGTGCCCTTATTTCTTTCCATCTGCTGAGAATACACAAGGGTTGTATCGATCCAGCTGTTCTTGTGGTCATTCATTCCTCTAATGTCCCGAGAGTATTGCTAATTCTTGTGAAGTTAACTCACTGATAATGGTGTGTCATATTTGGTGCCATTAGTTTATATACTTGGACAATGCGAATGAACCGCCCCCGCGCCTAGGGGAGGGGCGCCCAAGTATGCCTCATCTGCTTGTTTACAGCGCCACAAAGATTTGAAGTTGAAGTCTTGGCGCAGTGCAGTTTGTGCAGTTCCATTGCCAGAGTTGACATGAATTTTATTCGGACACAAAATGCTCTTAATAAAAAATGTGTAAAGCGTACGTTTAAGTAACACATGCAAACATTTGTAGTAGGAAATCATACTTGAATGGTTTAGGTCTGCAAATGAATAAAAGTGCTGATTTAAGTTAGCCTAACTGTCAATGCTATGCTAAGTGGAAAATAATTTAAGAAATACTGAAAGGCGTGTTTTTCTCATTGAATAGTTGCTTGCGCATGATGTTTTTTCTCTTTCATTTAAATGCAGCATTTTTCCAGAAGCTGTTGGAAATTGAATTATTAATAGTGATAAGTCATTACTTACCACTATTAATAAGGCCACAAAACACAATAAAATGTTCAGTTAGGGCCTCAATAAATTATTCCCTTACTCAACCCTTGGTAGGTGGCAAGGAGTAGGCAGCCTTAACTTAGAAGACGTGTGAAAAGCATTTAAAGATATCACTGCATGAAATAAAAAAGATACAACACACAATAAAAATCCAACACCAATTGATACACATAGATTATATTTTTATGAACGAATAGACACCAAAACATCAAAATCCAATGTAGGAAAGCAGAGATGTGAATTTTTTAAGATTAAAAGTAAAACTAGTGGGTAATGGTCGCTTTCTAGTGCGGCTCCGAAGCCCGATCCGCTTATCCTGCTTCCATCTGGCCAAAATTCTACCATTCACATCGAGACAGAGGGGGATCCTGGCCCCCAAGCCCAGGGGAGCAAAATCTGATGGGAATCGCAATCTGAAGTCGCTGTATCTGTGATTGGCAGGAGCCTCATGGCACAGTAGAGAAGTGCTCTCTTGAGCCGGGGCCTAGGCCTTCCGATGCAGTGACCAGCGGGGCATAGGTGATCGGCGGCGCACCCAGTAGTGAAGTGGCAAGCCGGGGAGTGTGCCCAAATGGAGCTGCAATATTCCGAGGAGACGGCCCGGAGAAGGCGGCAATCAGACGCCCGGTGAGGAAGCTGTGAACCAGCCCTGATAGAAAGATAGACCCAGACTTCTTAGGCCCTTTGGGACTCGGGCAGCGGCGGCCTATGTCGCCGATGGAAGCGGAGACATCCTGGTGGTGAGTGCGCGCCCCTGCTCTCCAGAGAGCCCTAATTGATACTGTACCAGCTAATGGCGATAGGGCAAATCAGCCCCCCTTGGGTGTTGGAAGCGCGGGGCCTGGGCGGTGAGCAGGGCGAGGCTCTGTGAGGCGGAACTTGCCCCCGCCACACCCTTGAGGCAATGCACTGGGATAATCAGAGGAGTCGATACTGGCAATAGCGACAAACCCCAAATTGACCTGCCAGTTGCAGAGTGCAGTGCTTGATGTACTGGAGGCGCTGTTAGAGCATTTTTTTTTTGCCTTATGGTGAGGTCTGAACTCTGTGAGGCCCTGGGCAACTGTGACTGAGGAGCTGCCGCCATACGCGTGCCCAGACGGTCCCCAGGAGCAAAGGGGCTCTACCTGGTTGCACCTGGATCCCTCCCACCACCCACCCCTTTAACGCAGAAAGGTCAGTGACCTGAGAAACCCGACAGGCCGGCAGGGAATTCTTCCTCCCTGAGCAGGCAGCAGCGAATACTGGGATCGCCTGTGGATCTCTGGACCATATACACGGCACTAAACCATCACGATGGCAAGTGGGAAGGAATCCAAGACACCTGCGCAGAATAAACTCTTGAAATTTGCCTGGTCTAACACAAAGGACAACAAAGATGCCGCCTCTCAGGAGGGTTCAGACGGCCAGCAATGCCCACCACTGCAGCAGGAACCGACGCTTCAGGACATTATGGCGGCCATTGCGAGAGTACGGACCTCCCTGGAGACCCGCATAGACACAGTGAATTTTGAGGTGTCCCTCATCAGAGCTGACCTCAGGAAAATGGACTCCAGGGTGAAAGAAGTGGCAGAGGTCACAACTGGGTTAGGTAAAGACACTGCCCTGCTTAAGACGCAAGTGAGCCAACTCCAGTAATAACAAATCAAAATGGAGGCGCTACTCGGCGATTATGAGGGTAGGGCCAGTAGAAACAACATACGTATCCTGGGAGTTCCGGAGCGGGCAGAGGGGCCTGTGGCCGATCTGTTTGTTGAAAATCTGATACTGAAGCAGTTGCAACCCGCATGACTCTCAAATTACTTCTCCATCGAGCGCGCGCATCGAGTTCCCAGAGGTAGGCCTAGACCTGGGGCCCCCTTGAGACCGATTATAGCGAGAGTCTTCAATTTCTGAGATCGGGGCATCATACTCCAGACATCACGTTCCAGTCCACCGCCTAAACTGGATGACAGTGTGATATCCTTTTTTCCAGACTTTACCACAAAGGTTCAAGCTCAGCATCGCAACTTCATGGCGGTCAAACCAGCACTGAGAGAGAAAGAGATAAAATATGCTATGCTCTTCCCAGCAAAACTCCGTATTGAATCAGAGGGCAAGGCATGGTTCTTCTCTTCCCCAGAAAGAACATGGGACTGTTGGAGGGCTGGCGTCAGGTAGAGAAGCCACAAAAGGATCGTAACGGAGGACATCGCTCTTCCAGAATGGACAGCAACAACATGCAGCGATGTGACCCAGTTCAAAAGGAAATGGACCCCACAACGAGTGACTAAATAAACGACATCAGTGGGACTGGAACAGACATAGTTGCTACAAATTGTGTTTACTAGGCCAAGTTCAGGGTCCGCTTGAACCTACTAGATCGTCTCCCCTGGCCTCCAATAAGTGTATAAGTCATCACTACAAAAGTAAGGTGTTGTACTATTCCCAATCAGCAGCTTTAGTATTGCAGCTGATGCTGGGGCCGGATATAGGTATCCCCTGTCATCTATTGTAATATGACTCCATCCTCATATGTGGCGGAAGGGTAAGGCTGCATCCACGTTCCTCTTTCATGAAGGGTGGGGCGACAGGCACTCTGCCTTGTTGGGGAGTGCGTTGTTGTAAATCCACTGGCAGGGGGACAGGAAGGGGGGAAGTTGGGGTGGGGGGAAGAGTTTCTATGTTTTGCGTTTGGTTTTTAATCACAGAGCACCAACAGACAGGTCACATTGCTTCTGCTATCATTGCAATTGCACAGTATGTATTCCTTTGGTTCTCTTGCTGGAGTGTACTTGGATGCCCTTTTGAGCCTATCCATAGGGTTGAGGTAATGTCAGAAGAGGCGGCTGGCCTTCCTATTGTACTTACAGGTTTTCACATTTTCCACATGCATGGCTTATGGCTGGGACTAAGGTAGAAACGTCACTGACCATCCTAACATGGAATGTAAATGGATTGGGGGACAAAATAAAAAACGGAGTGGTGCTGCAGTTTCTAAAAAGACAGGCCCCAGATCTAGTCTTACTGCAAGAGACACACTTAGTGGGTAATAAGTGTAAAGCCCTTTCATGGTGGGGATACAAATTATTGGTCCATGCAGGGTTCAACTCAGGTTCGAGAGGTACAGGTATTCTAGTCCAGAAAAACATTACACTTATTCCCATCCGTACATGGGCGGACCCACAGGGGAGGTTTGTAGTTCTGGAAGCAAGCTGGGAGGTAAAACCACTTAATGTGGTCTTGGTGTATCTTCCCCCGGCATTGGGTAGATAGGCACTTTCTGACTTAGGGAATGATTTAATAGATCTCCCCATAGGTACACTTATACTGGGGGGAGATATTAATATGACTATGGACGATCACACGGACAGACATCCCCAGCGGCCCCTGATGTGGCCCAATACCCAAATGAAAGACTTTATGCAGGCCATGGGCCTAGTAGACGTATGGCGTACCCTGCTCCCGGACCTGAATTATTACACCTACTACTCCAACGCCCACAAGAGCATGTTCCGCATTGACTATTTCCTCACCCACTTAGCAGAGATCGGACATTTTAGACAACCACGTGGCCTGACGAGAGGCATCTCGGACCACTCTCTAGTGGCGATTGAGCTCACTCACTATAACACAAGACACCGCAATACAATTGTCATTAATCCCTGGCTGCTAAAAATTCCAGACATTAAAGAGACCCTGAGTACTGTCGTACTTTAATCTCTGGCACCGCGTAGGGGACAGGGCCTTACGCCTGTTTATCTGGTATGAGCAAACCGCAAATGATTAATGCGGCATGTACGAGTGCTTTATATATCGTTCTAGCTATGAATGCACTGTTTACATGTTATTCTGCTTCACTACGCGGGTTCCATTTTGGAGGCAGTGGCCATCTTGTCATTGCCCTCACATAGGCTATAATGGAGCAAATACGGGCCTCACAGTACATGTGCTTTCCCGTGACTTCTCTGTGACCTGGGCAGCTGGCTCTGCTGCCCCAGGTCAAACTGGTCTCATGAGCTCCCCTTCCTCCGTCCACCTGTGATTAGCATCAGGGTTTGACCCATCATAAAACCCTTTCATTCTACACGAGCCTCCGGCTAATCTCTTTCACACCTGACTGTTCCTGCTTTATGACCTGTTTCCCAAAACAGGAGCTGCCCGTGTTTTATTGGGGCCTATTGATATCAAATGTGGGATCT
Organism: Triturus cristatus; assembly: GCF_964204655.1. NCBI lineage: Eukaryota > Metazoa > Chordata > Amphibia > Caudata > Salamandridae > Triturus > Triturus cristatus. The sequence goes on from NC_140583.1 coordinate 906,945,126, forward strand.
GAACCTTACTGTGTAAATCATTGTGGGCTGGCCGAACTGGAATGTGGGATGGTCATCATGACTCTGCCTTTTCTTTGTAATGTACACTTGTATATTGCCGTATCATAAAACCTAGGAATGTATGCTTGAGGCAGGGAAAAGCGTATTTAAGATGAAGTCCGTTTGTATGATTTTCAGCAGTCTCCTGAGAACATACACGCTGTTGTACTTCTAGGATACCTGTAATTGGTCTGCAGCCAATAAACGATCTTTGACTTCACCCAGAAGACTCTGTGTTTCTGTAGGTCTGGAACAGGGTGAACCCAGAAGTCATAGGGTGTGTGCCCCTGCACCGCTGGGTCTAAAATACCCAGTACTTCAGTTTGGCGCCCAACTCGGGACGATTTCAGCGGTACCAGTCCAAGCCAGAGGTTCGTGAGGAGCTTCGTGTGGAAATTCCGGAGGAAGGCCGCCACTTCATCGACCCCTGCATGTCGACGTGGTCCGAAAGTCTTTTCTGCGAGGTTCTCCGCGTCCCGACGGCTACGAAGGACTGCTGCCCTGATTAATCGACCTGTTTTGGACCCTTGACGAGTTTTGAGAGAGCGAAACAATCGAGAGAGTCTTCTGGTGACGCCATCGATCAGCAATATTCAGTTAAGTATATGTGGAGCGTCTCCCATTTGTTTTGGTATCCCTCGGGATCGTTTGATTTGGTAATTTGGAGTTTGCAAACGCCAAAGCCAGAGGACTCGTGTATTCACGAGACTATCGTAATTGATAATCCTTTGACGTTTGGATCTAGACTAGTGAGCAAAGATGCCTGGTTCTAGAATATTTGGTAGACTATTTTGTTTGGGTTGTGGAAAAGATTTCCAGCTGGAGGAATCATGCCCGGTCCCTCCGGTTGGAACTCCAACTTATGAGCTCTATGTAAAGCATGGCGTAGGCCCTATTGCATATAACGAAGTGTGGATCCACTACACCAGGAAAGACGGTGTTTTAAAATGGCCCCAAAATGGTAGTTTCGATACCGATATTTTAGATAATTTAGAAATTAAATTGTTCAAAAAGAAAGCCCGGCCGGCGATGTTTGACTCTTTCCGCTTATGGCGAAAGGAAGCCACACAGAAGGAAATTAAGCTAGCGAAAAAGAATAAAAGGGAGAGAGGTATGACAGTAATGCAAGCAGCTGTACAATTTAAAGATAATGAGGAGGAGCAGATGAATGAGCAATTGCACAGGCAGCGTAAGTTAGGGATCGACAAATGTAACCCAGCCTTACCACACTCTAAGCAGAATGAGTTAGAAGAAAAGGAGAAAGATCCCCTGATGTCGCATTTGTTGAATTCACCACCCCCGTATGCTCAAAATGCCACGGCACCTCCCCAGCTTGTGAATATGCCACCTCCAGTTAATATACTGCAAGCCTTGCCGCTACCGCCAGCTGCTGCGCGGCCGGCTCTTGTCCGTATAGCGCAGCCCTCTCAAGGGCCGCCAGTTGTGTTCCCGAATGCCCCCGCGCTTCCTGCGACTTTGCCTAATTCAGCAGCTGCCTCCCCTGACACTCTTCCTTCCACCACTCCAGTACCTGTTTCTGCATCCTCTTTTCTTCCCTCTGTTTTTCCCCCTGTTCTCGCCTCAGCTTCTCCTTCAGCGCGACAGCGCTTAGCTAATGTGGTTACTACATTAATGTCGCCTCTCTTTGAGTCATCTGGTGCGACTCCTGGTTTACAGCGTAAGCAACTGCGTAGTCAATTGCCTAACCCTGATGAGAAAAAGGTAATAGATAGTATGGCACGTAGATGGATTGTTTTCCCTTCACTGTATGATGTGGAATCAGTTGTCAACGTTTTCCATCAGTGGGATGCCCCAAAACAGAGATATGTGTTTGAGAAAATGTGCGAAATTCTCTGTGAAGAATTGGAGGATAGTGGTAAAGACCCGAGCCCGCAGGAGTTGTGTAGAGTGAGGTTTGACTTTGGAACTGGTATAATTGTGGATCGCGAGGTAGATAAAGCAGTTGCGGTTGTATTGTCCTTCAGGAATGATGATTGTCAACAGTCGTTGTTTGAACCTGATGTTTCTGTGGGAAAGAGGGTAAAAGCACGCCAATATCCGATGCGTGAGGTTCCCCCAGTTTGGAGACCCGCTGATGCAAATGCCAATCCACCTGTCGTAGCACATTTCCAGCGTATTTGGGTACATGTTCCATGGAAAAGATCTGAGGTGTTAGCACTCAAGCAGTCATTGCCTGATCCCCGTAAAAACCCTACTGGTTATTATAAGGAGTTGTCACAGACTGCAGAATCTTGTGTAATGAATCTGGCTGATGTAGATATGCTGTTTGGGAATGTGGTTCCACAGCCTTTGTGGGGATCCATACGTAATACGGATCATGCTGCAGAACTAGGAGACACATGGGCTAACATCATCGCTGCTGATGCTAGACAAACTGGTGGTGCGAAACCTGAGCCTTTAATAGCAGAACTGCCTGGTAGAATCATCACGTATATGAAGACAATAATGCCCGCGATGCGCGTAAATTGGGACAAGTTATCTGCATGCAAGCAGAAGAAAGATGAGACAGTGTCAGACTTCTTTACTATGTTTGAAGAAACGTTTGTTGACCACAGTGGGCAAGATATGAGTACTGAGGGTGGCCAACGGTTATTTGTGGATAAGTTTGTGCAGAATCTACTTCCTGACCTGTGTAAAAAGTTAAAAGATTCAGAAAGTTCTTGGGCTGTTTCCTCTTCAGCGCAAATACTGGCTACTGCACAGTATTACGAGAACAGAGATAAAGATGAAAAAGATAGAACAGAAAAGAAAACGAAGGAACTAAAGACAAAGGTCCTTTTGCAGCAGGCCTATCCGCCACGTGGAGGTCAGAATAATTATAGGCAACCCCAAGGTGTCTATCACCAACCCCAACAATTTCAGAACAATCAGCAAATGAATGGGTATTATCAACCACGTGTCCCTGTAGGTCCCAACCAATGTTCATTCTGCATAGAGGAAGGTCATTTTAAATATAGTTGCCCTAAATTAATGCAGCGGAACGGTAATGCCTATGGCGCAAGAGGTAGGGGTGGTCAGCAAGCTCCTAGAGGCAGAGGGCGTGGAAATGCTCCCCAGAACGCGCGTCCTCTGCCGCCTCAAAATACCATTAATAGCTTTGATCAGCAAGCCAATGCGACTAGTAATACGGCTCAGTATTATAATAATGATTATTATGCAGAGGACGGTGATGCAGAAAGTAATGATTACTAGGACAGCCGTAGACAGAGAGAGGGAGTTGTTTCAGTGCCAGTGGATCAGAGTGGACCGTATGTTAAGGTAACTACAGCAAATGTAACGGAGCCCTTTCTGCTAGACACTGGTGCTGCAAAGAGTTCAATCATGCATTCAAAACTCCCTGGCGCACCTTTGTCTGGCGATATAAATGTTTCAGTAGGTTTTTCTGGCGCCCCGGTTAGGAACCCGATTTCTAGTCCCATGTCACTTTCTATTGGGCCTTGCGAGCTGAAAGCACCCCTGATTCTGACGACAGGTTGTGGTGAGAATTTGCTAGGATTAGATTTGTTGAAAAGATTGCACGCTACACTGTATTGTTCTCCTTCAGGAGTACAACTTACATTAGGCAAGAAAGTGATTTCCCCAATGTACTTGTCTAAAAATACAATGCCACCTGAATTGTCATCCCTTCCGGATGCCCTTTGGGCTACTGGTCCCAATGATGTGGGCCTCTTGGAGATACCGCCATACGTGGTGACTTTAAAGGCTAATGTCAGACTGCCACGTATTCCACAGTACAAGATCTCTAATGAAGGCCAGAAAGCATTGTTAGACATTGTCAGCGACTTGATTAATAAGGGTGGGATTGAAGAGACAAGAGGCAACGTTTGCAATAGTCCGATTTTACCTGTCTTAAAACGAACGGACCCTTCACAGCCACCTGTTTACAGATTTGTGATTGATCTTAGAGAGGTTAATAAGATTGTTGTGCCACAGTTTCCGGTTGTCCCTGATATAACTGCCTTGTTAACGATGATTCCAGCCTCTGCTGCATGGTTTTCAGTGATCGATTTAAAGAATGCTTTCTTTAGCATCCCAATTGCAAAGGAGAGCAGAGATATTTTTGGCTTTAGTCTGGGAGGCCGAAGCTTCCGCTTCAAACGCGCTCCCCAGGGCTACTGTGAGAGTCCATCCATATACAGTCAAGCTTTGAAAGCGCAGCTTGATGCACTTGTTTTACCTAGTGGCGCTATTCTGATTCAATACGTGGACGATTTACTAATCGCCGCGGATACTGAAAACATTTGTAAAGAAGCCACATTGTCATTGTTGCGCCATTTATCTGCTTTCCATCACAAAGTGTCTCTCTCTAAGCTGCAATATTGTCGACAAGAAGTGACCTACTTAGGTCATCTCTTGTCGAAGGAGGGAAGGAAACTGACCCCAGAAAGAATTCAAGCCATTGCACAGTTGAGTGTGCCAAGAACACAGAGAGAAGTACGTGCTTTCTTGGGCATTACCTCATACTGTAGGCATTGGATTCTTAATTTTTCCTTGTTGGCAAAACCTTTGTTAGCCTTAACATGCAAAGACACACCGAATCCTATCCCATGGTCTGAGGAGTGCCAGAAAAGTTTTGTGGAATTGCGCAATGCATTGTGCTCAGCTCCTGTGTTGGGTACTCCTGACTACAGCAAACCTTTTACGTTGTATGTTCACGAGAAAGATGGATGTGCGTTGTCAGTGTTAACACAGCCCTTTGGCGGCAGACCGCGCCCATGCGCATATTTTTCATCAACCTTGGACCCTGTAGCGAGGGCATTGCCAAGCTGTCTGAGAGCGACAGCTGCTGCAGCAATGTCTATTCGACAATCTGCTGGTTTGGTAATGGACAACACATTGATCGTTATGGTTCCACATGCTGTAGACACATTATTAAATAGAACCAAGACACAACACTTGACTAGTGCGCGATTATCAGGCTATGAGCTCACACTGTTAGCAAATCACATACACATAAAGAGATGCAATACGCTGAATCCAGCTACGTTATTGCCAATTCCAGCAGACTCAGATGAGACTGAGCAACATGACTGTCTGTTCAGAACAGAAGAAGAGACGAAAGGGAGAGTAGATCTAAAAGATACTCCCCTGACTGAGTGTGATGGCACTTTATGGGTGGATGGTTCGTGTTTCAAGCTCCCTAATGGTGACACGACTGCTGCATATGCTATCACGACTTTACACACGGTCGTGGAAACTGCACGAGTGCCACATAATTCGGCCCAAGCAGCAGAATTAATCGCCCTCACGAGAGCGTGCGTGTTGTCTGAAGGAATGAGAGTGAATATTTACACAGATAGCCAGTACGCCTTTGGCGTGGCTCATAATTTTGGGCGACTGTGGAAAGAGCGTGGGTTTCTGACGTCGCATGGAGCTAAAATTCAGAATGGCAAGTTGGTGAATGATCTCCTTGAATCACTGACCCTACCGTTGCAAGTTGCGATCATGAAATGCAGTGCCCACAGGAAAATCACAGATGATGTTGGACGTGGGAATGCGTTTGCTGATGAGACCGCGAAAGAAACAGCACAGAATGTGAAGACTAGAATGTATGTTGCAGGCCCCGCAAGATGGGTTGATGATGTTGGAATGTGTGAGAACACAATAGAGAGTGTGAAGTCGCTTCAAGCTGAGGCCACAGAGAAAGAGCTAAGCAAGTGGAGAGAAAGTATGGGTAAGTTAGATGAGAATGGTTGTTGGATTGATCTGACAGAACATAGGCGATGGTTGTTACCTGACGCATATGTGCTCCCAGTGGTTACTATGGCACATGGAATGGCACATATCAGTACGAAAGGAATTTGTAAGTTGTTGGCTCCAGTATGGCAGAATGCTGGAATTCCCAAGTGTGCAGAGAATGTGGTCAAGAATTGCATGGTATGCTTGAAATACAACCCTGGTAGGGGAACCCCAACTCCAGCTGGTCACTTTGCACCCCCATCATGTCCATTCGAAGTTTTGCAGCTGGACTTTATTCACATGGAAAGATGCAACAACCTGAAATATGTACTGGTGGTTGTTTGTGCTTTCTCAAAATGGATAGAGGCTTATCCTCTGAAAGATAACACTGCCCTATCCACAGCCAAAGCCCTTGTGAAAGAATTCTTCCCTAGGTTTGGAATGCCAAGAATGGTGTGGTGTGATAATGGAAGTGAGTTTGTGGGTAAAGTGATGAAGAATGTATGTGAAGGTTTAGGCATAAAGCAAAAGTTCCACGCTGCAAATCACCCCCAATCAGCTGGACTAGTAGAGCGCTACAATGGAGCCTTAAAGCTCAAGCTGGCCAAAATTCAGGCGAGCACCGGTCTTAAATGGCCTGATGCTCTGCCTTTAGCACTCCTGTCCACCAGAATGACCATACACTCAAGAGTGGGACTTAGTCCTTACGAAGTGGTTTTTGGCCGCCCGGCCAACGTATGGGGTGTACCGAGGCCTACGAAATTTAGTGAGATTGAGCATCCAGTACTACTCGATTACCTGTATGATTTGACTGTTAAACTGCGTGTTTTGCACCAACAGGTACATGATACTCTTCCCCAAGCTTCTGAACCTCCTGGACACCCTATCAACCCTGGCTCGTGGGTCCTGGTCCGAAATTTCCAGCGCAAGAGCAACGACGAGCCTCGCTGGATCGGCCCTCACCTTGTGCTTTTATCAACGAGATCAGCGGTGCGAGTAAAAGGGAAGAAGCACTGGATCCATGGCACCCACTGCAAAGTAGTCCCCTTGCCTTTGCCATATGACCGGTGGGTCCAGGAGGGTATCGCCGACTCTGAGGCAGACATTGTACCTCGTTTTGTACCATTCAGTGACGCACGCATAAGAGGCACAGTTTCAGACCAAGAGAGTGACAATATTCTGCAAGAAGCTGTGCCACCATCAAATCGATTGGACACCACAGAGCCTGAACTTTTGTTCCAAGACCAAACAGCACCTGGCCGTCTCCGCTATAATTTGAGACCAAGGCCTATGGACAAATAAAGATTTCCTTACTATTTCCTTTTTGACATTTTAGCTCTCCCATCTGAAGGACTTTCTTGATTTTTGTTTTTCGAACCACCATCCGGGTTCAGCCGCAGGGTCGCGGTGCCAAGACTTTGGGGTACAGGCCGAAGACGTTAGGTCAACGGTTCTGGTTGGTCTAGGGCGTTTCCCTGGACTGACAGGCGTACTCCTTAGCAGAAGAAACTCATCCGCCGCGAGCGGCCCGTTTAGAGGATGGAGTTTTTTAAGATGGAGAGACCCGTTGAGGAAATGAACTTTAAAGCAAAGATATGTAAAATTATGAGAAGTAAATGTTTTGTATTTCTGTGCCTATTTATACTGTGTAGTATGATAATGTTTACTGTGGGATTTGTGTTTTTCTCCTCCCAGGAGCCCATTGCACCCACTGTACAGCCTATACCTCTTTCTACTGCCTCCTCTCACTCTTTTCACCCTCTGCCTGAGCACGAACAAACCAGACGATCAGAATTTGTAAATAACTCGTTTATTCAGCTCTTGCACCAACACCAATTAGTAATGAATACAACCAATTGCTGGGTCTGTGGGTTAATGCCACATACCATTAACAAGGGTATTCCCTATTTGGTGCTGCCCTTTAGTTACAATGGAACGTCATGGGCATTCCAGACCATGTTCCTCTACGCTCTAGATGCCTACTCCCCGCGACAACCGCGTTCCATCAGACCTAGTACAAATAATAAAGCCTTAGTGAGAGGAATTGCCGATATGAGTAGGGATATTGATGCATACTCATCCATTCCGAAAGAAGAATTGAGACCTTATGTAGGATGGAACGCGACGGGGTATAGTATTAGTCTGGGTGAAAGACAGCGAAAAATCTCATCTCCAATCTGGGTCGTACCCCACATAGGTCGGTTCTGCTTACAGGGTAATGGTCAGAATCCTAGAGCCCAACTGGGAAGAAGTGACTGTACTGAAATGTACACTTTCCCGTCACAGTTCTCCCCTGCGTTTTTAGCTGCCAAGGGCACATATTTCATCTGCAATGACCGAGCATATACATGGTTGCCCCCTGATTTCTCGGGCACATGTTATATTGCGAACTTGCTACCGCCTACATTTACTGCTGCCTCTGATTATCACAAGACCAGAGTTGTGAGAGGTGTTATTAGTAAGGAGGATACTGCCGGTCAGGAAGCAGGAGACTTCTTCTTGGGTTTCCTGCCGTTTTGGGGACCTATGGTGAATAGTAGGAACCTGAGACAACTGACTCGTGTGGTTGAATCCACTGTCAATGTGACGGCTGGTGCCCTTGGTAATCTGACCGCTGAGCTCCAAGCGGATCGCCTTATGACTTTGCAGAACCGCATGGTTCTAGACGTTATTCTTGCAGACCGCGGTGGGGTATGTAAGGTTATCCAATCTAGTTGCTGCATTTTCATACCAGATAACGCTCCAACAGTCTATCAAGCCATCTCCAAACTCCATAAAATATCTGAATCCATACACGTGGATAAAGGAGATTGGTCACTGGTGGGGTGGTTCTGGGAATTGATATCTGCCTGGGGTTGGAAAGTTCTGATGGTCATTGGAATGATCTTAGCCATTCTTTTCCTGTTCTGTCTGTGCATACAGTGTGCTCCTGCGATATGTGGCCTCTGTGCTACCTTATGTGTAAGGAAACCTGTATCGAGGGACGAGCTAAGTAATAGGATGATGCTACAGCAACATCTCCATGACTTCGTGAACATCGACCTGGACTCAGATTAAGATGAGTATAGTGATTGCCTATGTAAGGGCAAAAGGAGGGTCTGTCGTACTTTAATCTCTGGCACCGCGTAGGGGACAGGGCCTTACGCCTGTTTATCTGGTATGAGCAAACCGCAAATGATTAATGCCGCATGTACGAGTGCTTTATATATCGTTCTAGCTATGAATGCACTGTGTACATGTTATTCTGCTTCACTACGCGGGTTCCATTTTGGAGGCAGTGGCCATCTTGTCATTGCCCTCACATAGGCTATAATGGAGCAAATACGGGCCTCACAGTACATGTGCTTTCCCGTGACTTCTCTGTGACCTGGGCAGCTGGCTCTGCTGCCCCAGGTCAAACTGGTCTCATGAGCTCCCCTTCCTCCGTCCACCTGTGATTAGCATCAGGGTTTGACCCATCATAAAACCCTTTCATTCTACACGAGCCTCCGGCTAATCTCTTTCACACCTGACTGTTCCTGCTTTATGACCTGTTTCCCAAAACAGGAGCTGCCCGTGTTTTATTGGGGCCTATTGATATCAAATGTGGGATCTGAACCTTACTGTGTAAATCATTGTGGGCTGGCCGAACTGGAATGTGGGATGGTCATCATGACTCTGCCTTTTCTTTGTAATGTACACTTGTATATTGCCGTATCATAAAACCTAGGAATGTATGCTTGAGGCAGGGAAAAGCGTATTTAAGATGAAGTCCGTTTCTATGATTTTCAGCAGTCTCCTGAGAACATACACGCTGTTGTACTTCTAGGATACCTGTAATTGGTCTGCAGCCAATAAACGATCTTTGACTTCACCCAGAAGACTCTGTGTTTCTGTAGGTCTGGAACAGGGTGAACCCAGAAGTCATAGGGTGTGTGCCCCTGCACCGCTGGGTCTAAAATACCCAGTACTTCAGTACGCAGACAGACCATTACTTTAGTGAGAATGTTGGATCCGTCGCCTCGGCACAGATAATATGGGAAGCCTATAAAGCAGTGCTCAAAGGGCAAGCCTTAGCGCTTAAAACGGGATATGTCAGGCAGCAGAACATGCAGTTCTCTCAGCTGGAGAATGACCTCCAGCGCCTAGAGGCACAAGCTGCTTCCTCGACCAGTGCGGATACGGCGCATCAACTGCTTGTTAAACAGCTGGAATACAAAGCCTTGACGAGGGAGAAGGCAAGGGCTAGATTACTCCTGTCGCAACATAAGGTTTATGAAATGGGAGATAGGGCAGGGAGAATGTTAGAGGGGTTGGAAAAGAGGGAGTAAGGGCAGCGTTGGGTCCCCCAATTGAATATTGACGGGCCGGACACGTCTCAGATCCATAAGATATCGCTGACGCATTCCCAGACCATCTAGAAAAGGTCTTTACCCCCTCAACTAGTTATACAGCTGAGGACTCCCGGCAGATGTTGGCTGACCTACGTTTACCCACCCTATCAGAGGCAGATCGGGACTACAAGGACGAAGATCTGGATGACGACAAACTTTGCAAGGCCATATATGGTATCCAATCCGGGAAGGCAATAGGGCCTAACGGGGTCCCAATAGAATTTTGAAATTCCCCCCACCTGAAGAATATGTATAACAAGAGCCCCCACCTGAACAATATGTTTAACGAGAGCTTCAAGAAAGGAATTCTGCCTGAGGACCAATGTCTTGCCTCTATTGTTGTCATTCGTAAACCGGGAAAACCAGCTGATAACTGAGGGTCTTATCTGCCAATCTCGTTAATTAACGTTGAGGCGAAAGTACAGACAAAACTCCTGGCTTCCCGCTTGGTGTCAATAATCCCTTTGTTGGTCCATGCACACCAATCCAGGTTTATACTGGGGAGGAACACAGCTCTCAACATTCGCAGCGTTAACAATGTCATAGGACACCAGGCCTTTATTGAGGAAGATGCAGTAATACCCTCTTTGGATGCCTCCATGGTGTTCGACTCTATAGAATGGCCTTATCTTTTCGAGGTGCTGAAGCTTCTGGGATTTGGCCCGAGATTTCTGGGGTGGATCAAACTTCTATATACGGATTTAAGGGGCCAGGTGAGAGTTAAAAATGCACATCTAGAGTTTTCCCATTGGGTAGAGGCACCAGGCAGGGCTGCCCAATGTTCCCCCTGATCTTCTCCCTGGTTTTTGAGCCATTGGCAACTTGGGTGAGAGGAGACGTCTCCATTTGAGGGCTGAAATGGGCGGAGGGACACGAAGACAGGATTTCGCTGTATGTGGATGACATCCTGATCTATCTAGCGTCCCCATATGCTTCAATACACACACTGTTGAACATTTTTAATAACTTCGGCAAATATTCAGGATATGCCATCAATTGGGCCAAATCGGTGCTATTTGTTCTTCGGGGGCCCGTCCCAGGCTCCCTCTGGGATGTGAGATTGCTAAAGCCTTAGAGGGATTCCGATACTATGGAGTTTACATTACACTGAACCCCCAACTTTTCTACAATATGAACCTTGCCGTCTCTCTAGGAAGATTGCATAGTGATGTCAAATACTGGAGATCTTTACCGCTCTCTCTACTGGGCAGAGCTGTTCTATTTAAAATGCTGGCTCTCCATCGATTCCTGTACCTCCTTCAAAATTGCCCCTACAAAGTCCCTGACTCATGTTTTAGAAGTATAGAAGGTGAGGTCCGCTTGTTGCTATGGGATGGGGGAGCACCTCGTATAGCGTTTCGCAAACGAACAAAAGGGTGGTATGATGGAGGGATTGCTCTCCCGGACATCCAACTTTACTATTGGGCCTCACAGCTAGTGGCCATCAATCACTGGCTCTACCATTCCTTCAGTGGACCCTGCATATATGCTAGATAGATATCAAATGGGAAGGGAAGGCTGTTTGGGAGCACTCTATTCAACGATCCGGAGAGGAAGGTTGTGGGACCCACCTTGAAGACGGTCGAAATCTGGCGCCAGGCAAATAAACGCCTGGGCTGGTCCAGTGTGCTGACTAAAGCCACGCCCCTAGGGTCTACTCAAAAACTCAGGCTGTTATGTTTTCATCCTGGGTTTGATAAGTGGAACATAATTGGTATATCCAACATCGGACATCTAATCAAGAATTTTGCTATCTGCAAATTTGCCATGCACTCAAGACGGCACTTCCAGACCTAGATACCCTAGTGGAGTCGTCCCCTTTGGAGAACCGGCTACTTTCTGAATCCATGCCAAACAGAGCCGTATCACTAACATATTGAAAACTTTGTAATAATCTTTCAGATCCCTTACAGGCTCTGCGGGATGGGTGGCAGGGAGACATAGGCCACATTGAAGATGAGAACTGGCAGATAGCACTGATGTTTCCGAGGGAGGCAGCTATCACCCTCTGCTTTTGCCTGTTCCAACTATAAGTCCTCCATAGAACATACCTCATGGGAGGGACCCTAATGAAAACGGGAACCAGACAAAATGCTCTCCGTTTCAGTGGCTGTCATCAAGAGGCAACCTTCTTTCACACTATATGAGACTGCCCTCTCCTGCATCACATATGGGACAGGACTGCAACACAACTGCAAGAGGCCATAGGGAAACAAATTGCACTCACACCATTACTGGGGCTTCTCAATATCTGGAATGCTACGAATCTTACAGAAATAGAACAGCAATTAGCCATGCTGGGATACACGCTGGTTAAGAGGGCGATAGCAATGAAATGGGGGGCAGCCGAACGGCCATCGATCAGGAACTGGGCAGCGGAAATAGACAAATGTATGGTTGCCGAGAAAGAAGTGTATAAATCCAGAGGGTGCCCTAAAAAATGGGACAGGAAATGGGGAGTGTGCAACATGCACAGAGGCGGCTTATGTTAATCTCCAACGGACGAAATGGACATGTCACGACACAATAAGTAGCTATGTGAATTGTCAGATTAACTGAAAAGATAATGTTTTTACTATGACAACGCAATGCTATACTATGTATGACAAATACGCAGACAAATGCTTCGTGAAGTTTGAATGCAATAAAAAAATTCTAAGAAAAAAAAAAGTTAAACTAGTGCTTAGCAGCAAAGACCGCTCAAAAAATTAAAACAGATTGTGCTGGACCAGGACAAAGTCAACAGTTCTTTACAGTTACTTCCAGAAGTTTTTCTTGATGCAGGAAAGTGGTCCACAGCACCAGCCAGGGTTTAGATGCTCTGATGTGCCTCTTGGGGTCTGGGACTATACCTCCCACAATGCACTTGGTCAGCTTATGAATCTTTTTACAAAAGTTGCTCCAAACGTCTCTGAACTTCTGGATCTTCTTTCAGAAGTTATTCTTGAGGGTTCAAAGTGTCCACAATACCAATCCTGGGGTCTAGAATCTATGAGCTGGTCCTTGGGATGTTGGGACTGCAATTCCCACAAGCACCTGGCTAAATCCTTAAACGTTTACTGGACACACTCTAGGATAGAGATTTCTTGGTCGAGAGGATGCATGGCGGGGCTCTGTTAACCTGTAGCATGCAGAGAATCCACTCATTAATCCTTCTTGAAGCAAGGCACAGTCCATAGGGCTGTAGTCCCAGAATGTGCAGCAGGTGCAGTCCTTCAGACGGCAGACCTTTGGGGTGCAGATCGGGTTTTCAGCGAGGCACTCCTTCTTCTCACTGTAGTTTCAGGCAGCAGATCTGTGGAGCTATGCTGCTCTCCCATATTTGTTTACAGTTTCTGGGTGTCAAGCAGAGTGGCACCCCTTACCAATGGGATGCAGGGTGCCACCCAGGTGTATGACCATTTCCTCCAAAGTGTGCTATATTCTTGTCCCAGAAAGCACTATTCTCAAAATCCCACATGGAAAATTCTTCTCCTGGAAGGTTAGATCAGGCTAGCCAACCCACTGGTGTGGCTAAGATTCACTAACACTTCTCTTCCAACCCCCTGACTAATCAGATTACTAAAGCTCCTGTGTGGCTGAGGGTGCAGAATATGGGGGTCAGCCTATGTGGCTCCCCCACCCTCTTCCTGCCTTTTCGCTTCTGCAGCTGAAGTTCTTCACCCACAGGGAATCTATTGACAGAACTCTTCACACCTCATCAAGCAGCTGTGTCTCAGCCTGGGAATGGCTGGCTAATCAGGATAGGGCAGTTAGAAAGCTGAATTTTGGCTCATAGAAAAGAAAGTTTAATAACTTATTTTCTGTAATAGTTATTATAAATCTAAGAGTGGAAAGCTGTTAGTTTTAGCTTAATTATTAATTTGATACCTTGAAGTAGCTTTTTAGCTTCTTCCTAGCAATATTAATACTTAAAAAAATGTTCCAATGTTGGCTCATGGAGCTAATTATCTGCAATGGGGAAAAAATGAAATTGGCAGTTTTTACTTCACAAGGGCTTCAAAAACATATTTTATAATGCCCCTGCCTATATATATACAAGGCACCCTACCCCTGGGACACCTAGGGGCAATCATAGGGGTGGCTTACATGTAAAAATAATATTGATTACTACTTTGGAAATACCTTTAATTCCAAAGTTGAGTTTGCATATACTTACAATTTAAAAGCAGTCTGCAGGGCTGGCTTTTAAAAAGACAGCAGGCAACACAGCAGCGCACACACTAGTGCAGGAAATTATTTTTGATAATTAAAAGTATGTATTTGAAGAATTCTTTTCTCTTTTAAAGCACGGCATATTACTTCAAAGCTACCCAAAAGGTTTTAACAAATGATGGATGCATATGATATATTTAAATGTAAACAATAATTATTGCACAGAGGGTTTTAGTTTCTTTTCTATTATTAAAAATTATGGGGGATATTCTCAAGAACGTGTGATAAGTACCTCAAAAGTAGCATAACGCAACTCTTCACATCGCAGTCCATCACGGGAAAATAACTCCTTGTCAACACGGTATTCCCAAGCTGGTGGCACCATGCAATAGTCCTACGACAATGCGTCAAACCAACGCGTTAAAATCAATGCGATGCCGCAAAAATGCGAAATACCAACGCGAACAAAGCAGCGATGACGCCAATCGCGATACAAAATCAGCGAAAACCAGCCACAGACCTGCAATACTCACGCGACATGCGGGAAAATGCACTACAAAAGGTGATAAAAAACACATACAAAAGCCAAACAAAAGCGAAGCACAATGGAGTCAGCCGGAGCAAGTGCAGAGGACAACCAGAACCCCACAAGCACCCACCTGGGACTTCGGGGTCAGGGAAGGGCAAGGAGAAGAAGAGTAGGAAGAAAAGGTTCAGTCCGCAGGAAAACAGGATCCTGATAACGGAGGTGATAGAACACCATCAACTACCGTTCGTCACCTCCACTGTGCCACTGGCAACTAGAAATGGAATATGGCAAACCATCGTGGACAAGGTGAATGCAGTTGGAGTCCTGAAGAGGACAATGGACCAGGTCAAGAGGCGCTGGAATGATGTCAAGCGCAAAACCAAGCAGAAGCTCGCAAACAACAGGAAGGCAGCACTGCAAACTGGAGGTGAGAGTCCAGCGCCACAGGATGAGCTGGACGAGATGGAGGAAATGGTGGCCACAGTCATCAGTGGGGAGACGGTGGCAGGAGTTGGGGGCCCGGACACTGCTCAACAGGACCAGACACAACAGCAACAGGGTGAGTAACGACTAGGGACTGGGGGGATAGGGAGAGATGGCCACAATGGCCCACATGCACAAGTAAGCATAGCACATCTTCAGACAAACCATGCCCCAGACCCCAAACTTCAACCAAGATAACAATGCACCCAAAAATGCAACATCCCAGCACTGTAGAAGCACAGAAGTCAAAGGCACACTACATGTATGGGATTAGGGGCAGCCAAATCAGAGCTGCAGGGGCGACTCCCCCAAAAAGTGGCACACACATCACATGCAGAGCACATCAACATTGACAACGATGTGGCACAATCTGCAACACGTCCACAATAGGCCTGAGCGGTAAATTCCGTTCCGCTCACGGAATTTGCAGAGTTTGGGTAATTTTGCGTTCCACGGAGAACGCAGAATTCCCAAAAATTCTGCGATCCGCGGCTTCGCGGAATTTTTTGGTTGTTCGCGCTTTCAAAATGCGTGTTCGCAAGATATTTCCCCCCGAGCACACAAACAGCATTCGCGAACAGGAAAAAAGCATCGTGAACGGGCAGAACAAGCAATTCCGCGTGTTAGCGGAACTCTGTGTGCTTGCGGAGATTTTTTACAGTTTCGCGGAGCTTTGTGAAGCAAGACTACGCAAATTCCACCCACCCCAAGTCCACAACAGAACAGGGGACACAACTGATGCCACATGTGTGCAGAAACTGGCCAATCACATTTGGCATTGCAGGGAAATGTGAGTTGACAATGTACAAGTACAAACACACATCTGTGAAGTTGTCCGAATGTCCATTGTCCCACATCACATAGGCAGCTCCCCACAAAGAGTAACAATGTACACTGTCATTCAGTCATCAACATACATGTGAACAGCATCTCCCCTTCACATTGGAGAGGGAAATTCAACTCCTCCTGCATAGCAGTCCCAACCTCTCTTCTCTGATGACGAAGAGGACAACCAGACCTTCAACTCCGACGCCCTCTAACAACTCGTGGACAGCCTCCGCAGCCCACTTCCAGGAGCAGGGCAGCCCAGCTGCTACGAGGAGAACCCACCCACTGCACAGTACACACAGCAGGCAGCACCCACCACCACGGCTGTCTCACAGGACCCCCACGACAAACACATGGCCTTCCAACTCTGTGTATTGGGGTGCCAGGAGAAGCTGGCCGAACTGGTGCAGGTGGGGTCTGACCGCATGGCAGCCAAACTAGACGCCATACGTTGGTGTCTAAGTCCCATCATTAGGGACTCACAGAGTCCCTAATGGACACCGACAGTCTGCTCCATGCTCTCCAACGAACCATGGCTGACATCGCCAGGGTCCTGACTCAGAGGCAAGAATGACTGGCCAGTCATAGTGGCTCCAGCGAGCTCGCCCGGGAGTTGGGACTCATGCGGAGGCTCATGGAGGACAGGGAGCATAAGCGTGCGGAAGCAGCGGCTGACACGGCTGCACACCCGAGAGTGTTAGCTGGGCCCCTCAATGCCATAAAGACCATCCTCATGGCATTGCTGGTGCTGATGCATGCTGCTGATACCACTCCATCCACATCTCTGGCCCCTGATGTGTCAGTGTCGCACAGTGTGGTGTACATTCCACCTCCAGCCCCTGCGGTGTCACTGCCCCACAGTGCTGGAGACAGAACAACATAACCCACATGTGAGGCACATGCAACAGCTGAGGACGAAGATGCGGATGAATATGCCCCTGTGGTCAGAAGGAAGCAGTAGCATTCATGTCCGCCATATGGCCTGTTTCTGTTTGGTTCTGCCCTCAACATCATTCCCTTCCGCTGTCCCCCGATGCACTCTGCAACACTCACCTTGGACATCGACGTGGAATGCCATATTCTATTTTGTCACCAATGACATAGATATCAGACTGCGGACTGAACTCCTCCACTGCTGATGTACATGTCATTTCCTGAAGGACTCTGACTGGCCCTCCATGGGCCAGCACTGCAAGGTGGGGTTTGCATGGCCCTGTACTGCTCCAGCTACAACACTCCATTGAATGTGCATTAAACATTCATTTACAAAACGGAGTGTCATGTCCATGATCTTGCAAGTGTGGAGGTATGGATGCATCTAGGGTCAATGATTTCACCTTACGTCCATGTTG
The DNA here is from genome assembly GCF_964204655.1 of Triturus cristatus. NCBI lineage: Eukaryota > Metazoa > Chordata > Amphibia > Caudata > Salamandridae > Triturus > Triturus cristatus. Next base: position 906,962,585 of record NC_140583.1, read on the forward strand.
CTTATGTTGTGGGACTTGGGTCACAGGGTGACACATTGCCGATTGCATGCCGGGTGGCGCCGGCACTAGAACGGGGAAACACACATTCATTACTTCCTTGTCCAGGCCAGAATGGAAGCACGCGCAGACCCCGGGGTCATTGTTCACACACTTATGCTGGACTGGCATACTCCACTCACGCTCACAAGGGGGGACGACAATGCTACATGTCCCAGGTCTTCCCTGTAGGGATCTGCTGCTCACAGGTCTAGTTGTCTGCATGCCACAGCCACTCCCTCACGGCTGGTTCACACCCATACCACACCCATTCGGCACCGGCGTCACAGGACATGTGACCCTGCCAATAAAAAGGGCCTGGCGCACATGCTGGGTGCCATTTCCACTCTCCAAATGGGTGTCTCTGAGTGGTGGTGGTGACATGATGGCGTCCGCACCTCATAAAGGGTCCATGGCTAGCTGTGCACAGACTTGGTGGCACCGGACGCACTGCGGCAGGCACAGGCACACCGCCACAAGACGGTGTCTTTCAGTGCACTGAGGTAGGGGTACCTTCTTATCTGTCTTTCTGTCTTGCAGGCTGTGACTTACGGAACTCCCGGAGAAGACCCGCCGTGTCTCTTCATGATTGTTTTTTTTGTGTCATCTGTAATAAATGTTTTTTTTGTGGTTATATGATGTGGATGTGTGTTTTCCATTTTTGTGGCCACACCTGTATGTTAGGTGTTGTTGTTGTGCGACTTCAGGCGATTTGCTTGGGTCATGGTTTTGTGGAGTTGATGTGCATTCTCTTTGTCGGAAGGGAGGGGGGTGGTGGTGTCTGGGGGGTGGTGGTGTGTGTTGCTGCCCTCTTGGTGCTCCGAGCTGCATGTTCAGTTGCTGGGGGTCATCTGTTGTTCTTCATGTTTGGCTATGGGCTGTGCTCCCTTGGCTGCTGCCGGTTGTCGTCCGACTTTGCACCAGGTCAGAGCAGGTGTTATTTTCCTGCTGCTAACGTGCCTTATCGCCTGTTTTGTGGTCTTATAGCAGATCAGACTGATCGTTGTGAATGTTGTGGAGTGGTGTTGTTGCGGCCTTTTGCTTGGGAACGCCTACTCTGCATCTCATTAGCGATAGTTGCCGGGGTCATCCGTGGCGATGTTTTTTGAGGATGCTATCGCTGGAAAACTTGTGGTATAGGCTATTTGCACCAGCTTGTTAATGGGGCCGTAATTTTATCGCGACTTTGGCTGCGCAAAAGTGCGATAACTCGGCGTTAGCAGAATATGCCCCTATGTCTCTTAAACATTCCCAGGCCATACAAAGTCCTACATTTAATGCACACTAGGCTATGGAGATGTTGATTTTAAAAGCGTTGTTGGTTTACTTTTAATATCTAGTCTTTTCAAACAACATTGCTTTCATTCAGGGCCTCTGGCGTGTTCCATGCATCACTAGATGGAAAATCTGCCAGAAGATAGTTGGAAGAGAAAGTCTATGTGAATTTATCCATCCTCCTTGATTTTCATACAATTGCCATTAAATGGGACATGCATGGAAAATAAGTGGGTTAATTAAATGATGGTGGAATAGTATGCAAGTTACTTTTAACAAGCATACTGCGAACAATGCCGCTGTTGGCCCTAGCAGTGTGTTCTACTATGAATTAATTCTCATTTCGGTTTTATTATTTAACATTTTTTGGAATGCTTAACAATTGGAACTGTTATTTGTAATGTTTTGCAGTTCTTGCCTTAGAAAGGAAACCAGTAAAAAACTTCAGATGCCAGAAAAAATGCATTTTAATCATACTTTCATGCAAAGCAACGCAGCAAGCTACCTTGCTGAGTTGCGTGAAAGAGAAAGGATAGGAATGAGCAATATTTAATATCATATGGTGCATTCCTATCTGTTCCTTGCGCAGGCACACTTTTGGCTGCCTAGCTCCAAGGCAGGCACTCTTGCACCACTGCACCAGAAAGGGACAACATCCTGCACAGAACAATCCTGAGAGGCATTTTCCTCTTTCTATGTGTGCAGAAGGTAAGACATATAGAAAAAGGAAAAATCAGGAATAAATAAAAATATTGCTCCTCGTTACACCTCCCCTGTTGAGGCGTAGCATTTTGATGCAGCCCCTGGTTTACCACTAATGGTAAATCTTCTTCTCCCCCCTCTTTCCCAGCCCCTCCTTGATGGATCACCCAGAAACATTCCTCGTGCAAACTAGTCAAAAGCAGTACTTTTTTGGAAAGTTTCCTACACAAATATATATATATATATATATATTCACTGAAAAAAACATAGGTTTCAGGGACATTATAGTTAGTTGGACATTTGACTCATATAAAACCAGAGAAATTCACCCGTTATAGTTAGTTGAGCTAACTATAACTTGCGCGCCCGCAATGCACTGGTGATGACGTCACATATTACATCACTCATGACATGGTCAGTGACATCACTGATGACATCACTGATGACATCTCAAATGACATCACTGATGACATCATCCAGTGAATGTGTGGGTCTGTAAAGTTTAAATATTTTTCATGTATATCTATGCCAAGGTGTATTGAAGAATAAGTGGATTTACAAGTGCCTGAATGGATAATTTAGTAGGTGCGTGACTGACTGTATAAGTGAGTGATTGAACATGTCTTACTGAATGCATGGGTTAGTGACTAAACTGTGTGAAAGTCTTTATTAGTCTCTCAGTTGGTGTGTAAGCGGCTGCATGGGTTGGTGAATTGTGGTGTCGTTTCAATGAAGATAAAGACGAAGCACAGGTAAGAGGAGTTTATTGTAATTACACTTCATCCAACGGCAGTGGCAGCGCAACTGCCAGTCCACAGAATCCTCTCACACAAGAGTTCTCAGAAGATTCCAACAATGACCTCATTAGCAAATGAGGTAAAACACCACACATCTCCCTTCCATACAAGATAGTAGAAAACATAACTTAAATAGTAAAAAAAATGTATAATGGTAAAATGAAACACTGAGAAAAACAATTTGAGAAGGAAACAAATCATACAAAATAATCTTTTCAGGTTTCCTGATAACCCTAACACTCCGCCTGTGTGTTGGAGAAACCTCTCTAGACAAACCATGCAAATCTGAACTACAGGAACCACTTACTACAGGTAGAGGTTTCAACACCGAGGGGTCAAATGAATTAGAAATTTTACGTGTGATAACAACACGGCTCTTGTTCCATATGCGACCATCATGTGTCTTAACAGCATTTTTTAAACATTTGATAACTTGAAGTTCTCTGGTGAACTTGGACCACTCTGCACACCCTTTAGGAGCCTTTACTTTGACAAAATCACCCACATTTACTTTCACATCTCTCACACATTTTCGAAAATCAAAATCCTCTTTTCTTTTGTGCTGAGAAGCTATTTCTTTTTCTCTCCACAAACCAGGAGAATTATCAACACATCCTTTGCTCCACTTCATCCAACCCGGAGAAACAAGAGTAGATGCTGTTCTATCTTTGAATAGTTCAAATGGAATCTTTCCAGTGGAGCCATGTGGTGAAAATCTATAGCCCAAAAGTCTATTGGATAATTATTTTTTTTCCAATCTAGACCATTCGCTCTTGCTAATTGGATGCCCTCCTTTAAGGTTTTGATAATTCTTTCAATGGCACCATTCGTTTCAGGATGATACAACGCTGATTTTTTGTGAACAATTCTACACTTCTGCAAAAAGGATTCTGTCTCACAAGAACAAAATTGCACACCATCATCTGTAAGAAGAAACCTTGGAAAACTCTCTCTCTTAAACACACCTTCCAGAAATGTTATAATCGCTGAGGAAGAAATGTCTTGTACACACGACACCTCAACCCACCTTGAATAAACGTCCATGAGCACAATGACATAAGGTGTGGCATGTTCACCTCATATTGGACCAAGAATATCCATCGCAACTTCCTCCCAAGGATATTTAGGTAAAGCGCTGCAAACCATGGGTGGTTGTCTAGTCCTAAGTCCTTTGTCTGAAATCGTACATTCCACACAATCTCTTATCAAACTTTCAACATCATGATCGAGCGTATGCCACCAAAAATCTCTCCAAAGTCTCCCTTTGGTCTTCACTATGTGCACTTCATGTGCCAGACGCAAGATCTTACCTCTCAAATTCTCTGGAGTAATTAATCTTGTGCCTCTCAAAAGAAACCCTCTGTCAACTGCAAGCTCATTTAACACCTTCTCCCAACTTCCTGTAAATTCCCTGAACTTGGATTTATTCCTCATGCCTGAAACAACCAAATCTCTTATTTTATTCAAGATGACATCCTTTCCAAGATTCTCTAACCATTCTTCTTCACCAATAGCTCCTTCAGTCACTTCACACACACTCACACGCTCTGCTTGATCAAAATCATCACAATTGTCAGATTCAACTATTTTGAGATCAACCAGTCTGGATAAACAATCAGCTGAGAAATTGCTTGCACCTGGTACATACTGGACAGTGAAGGAAAAATCCTGTAATCCTACTACCCATCTGCGAATACGAGATGAAATTGAATCAAGACTCTTCTTCCCAAATGTCTCCACCAAGGGTTTATGATCTGTTTGCACTCCAAATTTGATACCCCAAAGAAATTGTTTGAACCTCATAATGGGCCAATACACAGCCAAAGACTCACGTTCAATGACAGAATAATTTCATTCTGCATCCCTGAGTGTTCTTGAAATGCAAGCAAAAATATTTTCCTTCCCATTTCTGTTTTGAATTAATAATGCGCCTAAACCTTTACTACTGGCATCACACACAATCTTAGTGTCAGATGAAGCTTCAAAAGATTGCAAAGAGGGAGCATTATCTAAATCTTTTTGCACATTGATAAACTCTTGATCACACTCAGCTCCCCACGCAAATTCAACGTTCTTTTTTAACAAACTCCTCATGTGAAAAGTTTAACTAGCAAAGTCTTTTATGAAGCGACTGTAATATCTACCATTCCCAAAAAAGATGAAAGTTCTTCTTTTGATATAGGTTCCTTTAAACCTTTTATAGTATTGACCAGTTCTGTCTTAGGTTTTATTCCTGAAGCAGTGACATTGTAACCTAGATAACTCACTTCGTTGACACTGAATTTGCACTTGTCTGCCTTGAGTGTTAAACCGGCTTCTTGAAGTCTTTGTAAGACCTGACAAACACATTGATCATGCTCCACATTGTTTGATGCAAAAATAATAATATCGTCTTGATAACATTTCACACCAGGTTGATCTTTTAAAATGATTGACATAGCTCTCTGAAAAACTGCAGCCGCAGAAATTAAACCAAATGGCATTCTCTTGAAACGAAAAATGCCAAATGGAGTCATGAAAGCCGTGAGATCCTGCGAACTCTCATGCAACTCAATCTGATGGTAAGCTGACATCAGATCTAGAGTGCTGAAGACTTTAGCATCAGAAAAAGTAGTGATCATTTCCTCTATGTTGGGAAGCGGAAATCTATCAACCACCACCTCCTTATTTAACGCTCTTAAGTCCACACAAAGACGAATGTCTCCATTCCCCTTTCGTGCAACGACAATGGGAGCCAACCAGTTTGTAGCTTCCACTTCTTCAATGACTCCACACTCTACCATCCTCTTGAGTTCCATGTCAACTGCTGTCTGTAAATGTATCGGAATCCTCCTGACTTTTGCTACAACAGGAGTGGCATTGTCTTTCAGTCTGATTTTATGCTTATAACCAATTAACTTACCAAGTTTATTTTTAAATAAACTATTAAATTCCTTAATAAATTTGTTTCCTTTGTTATCAAACTGATCAACCTGTACCTGAGGATTTTTACTTGGATGAAGACTAACACCCAACTCTTCTTGGTGTATCCAACCCAAAAGATCATCACCTTCACAAGACACATATATTTTCCCACACATGCTCTTCCCACAAGCACCAATTGTTGCTATGAAATATCCCATCATGTCAATCTTGCTCCCACCATACCCTCCAGGTCGTATATCCATTTCTTTGAGAGATCTCCCATCAGGAAATAGATTCAACAACGTTTGTTTTGAGAAAATGGAGATCCTAGAACATGAATCAAATATTATTATAGTCTCTTTCCCATCAATACTGACTATTTCAGAAGGAAAACCCTTTCTAGATTCATTAACTTCCAAAACTATCTCCTGACAATATTCCTTATCTCTGCCTTTGTAATATTTTCTATTTCTGTTCCTGCAACACTTGTTAAAATGACCTTTAATGCCACATAGGTTACAAGTTTGTGACATAGCTGGACACGATCTATCATTGGCCTTGTGACCAGAATAACCACATCTGAAACAAGTTACACTTATATTTTGTTTTTACTCTTGACACCTTTGACCTCAGTGGATTGTTTAACATTAGGAAGACTTTGAGATTTAAATCCAGAAGATTTAACTACACATACCTCAGCAGTAGTCTCCTTTTCAGTGGTACTAGAAACGTGTACCTCTTTCTCAACCTTAAGTTCACTAACACACTTCATCATGTGTTCTACTTGTTTAGCAACAATAAGTACCTCATCAAGAGGAGGCTCATCCTTCATCCATAGTTCTTCACGTATCTTATTACTGTTGCATCGAAGCAAAAACTGGTCCCTGATCTTCAACAGATTCATCTTTTCCTGAGACCTTAATCCAAAATGATACCTCTCTAAAATGGTACTCACACGTGGTAAGTAATGTCGATCTAGCTTTGCTATTGCAATTTCAAACTCATTTAAGTCCCTTGCCTCAGCATGCGGAAGATCAGGCAAATTCTCCAAAACATCCTGTCCCTCTGCCCCTAAACTATGTAATAACAAAGCATGTTTACGTTCTGCACTTAAATTAGTGCCACAAACTCGTGCATAGTTGTAAAATACTTTCTTCCACTTAGACCATTCACCAGGAGAAGAAAGAAAGAAAGGAGCTGAAGTTACATTCTGCATTTCCACTTTCAAATTTAAATTTACCTCACAACATAAAAAAATTATTTGTATATTGTTTAAGCACACATACTCCAACTAACTAGATTCTAAATATAGTCATTAAACATAGCACAAATTTATATCAAGTAAATACAAATCTAATTTCCCATTAATCTGATGTATCCTGAATTCATATTCCTTTTAAATTAGTAAAATTATAAACTGGAGAGTAAATTCGACGTTCCTCCGTGTTTATATAGTTGTTTGACTCTCAAATGATTGCTGTTTAACTTTGTTGCTTGAGTGCACAGACAGAATGTTCCTTCTTACAAATAACTTCCAACCGATTACTATGAGCGCTCGTAACATTGACAAAATTAAAGAGAATGACAGGCTTCCACGTGGACTCTGACTTCATGACAATTAGAGCCTTAATCACCCGCTGATAAGACCTGCCAGGAAATCGACGGGAAACACCAAATCCTGCTATCATTCCAATCTCCCACCTTGTTGAGGTGTAATGCGATCACCATAAATATCCCATCATCTGTCACCAAATTGTGGTGTCGTTTCAATGAAGATAAAGACAAAGAACAGGTAAGAGGAGTTTATTATAATTACACCTCATCCAATGGCAGTGGCAGCACAACTGCCAGTCCACAGAATCCTCTCACACAAGAGTTCTCAGAAGATTCCAACAATGACCTCATTAGCAAATGAGGTAATACGCCACAAACTACATATGTTTTAAGGCAGCATATGTGAGTGTTGGAGTATATAAATGACTATACATGAGAGTAAGTTATTTGAAGAGTGGGTGTATAAATGAGTGTCTGCTTGTATCAGTGATTGTATAAGACAGTAAGTATGTGTTAGTATCTGCATAAATAAGTGATGTGGTGTGTGTATAAATAATGGAGTTGGGGTGTATAACTGTATACATGAGTAAATGGGTGTGTGATAGATTCTTTGCATGACTGACTAGGTGTGTGAATAACTCTATGGATGAGTGGCGGAGTGTGACTGTATGTATAGGTGTTTGAGTGCATATTATTGTACTGTATTGAAGAGTAACTGCATGTATAAGTGACTGGATGTGTGTGTAGACCTAGGAAATAGTGTGTGGTATGTAGTATCTGGCATTGTTGTGTGTATGGTTTCAACAATAGTAGTCTGTATTTTAGAGTGCGTGTATCAAAGTGTATATTAGGGCATCATTATGTGCATCAGATTATCCCGTGGATGATGTCATCAGTGATGTCAGTTGAGATGTCATCAATGATGTCATGAGTGATGTCACTGACCATGTGATGAGTGATGTAATATGTGAAGTCATCACCAGTGCATTGCGGGCGCGCGAGTTATAGTTAGCTCAACTAACTATAATAGCCGAATTTCTCTGGTTTTATATGACGTCCATGAAACCTCTGTTTTTTTCAGTGAATTTCAAAGGTTTTTTAAATGCTAATTCTTAACTATAACGTCTGTAAAACCTATGATTTGTTCAGTGAATTTCATAGGTTTTTTAAATGTTAATTTCATATTTTAATATTTATAAAACCTATATTTTTTCAATTTTTTGGGGTAATTTTTTATATCTTCAAAAAAAAAGTATGTATATCTTTTTTTTTTTTTTTGAGAAAACTGGACTCCTATCTGCCATATCTGCCATATTGCTATACTCGTAAAGGATGCGCATTTCGTATCCAACGGCTTCGTAGCACCGCGTCCCGCCTAACATCATATACGTATAAGGTCGCGCCAGTTGCTAGTTTGGTATGAGACGGGTGCGCGGTACTAAGCCGTGCGTTACATCATATACATATGGGGTTGTGCTGGCTGTGCGTTCCGTATGCAACGAGTGCATGCTGCCAGGCCCTGTGTTACGTCATAGACGTATGGTATCGCGCCGGGTATGCCATTCCCTCATTTTTTTTATGTCTCAAAACTATATCTAAATAAGTTTAAAGTGTATATGAGAGCAAGCGATAATCTAAAATATTTTAAACATTTATATATTTCTAACAGTAATAAACTTATATTATGGTAAATATATTTTCTCAAAATCACGTCGAGTGCGGCCTCCTTGCGCGCTCAGTGCGCGATTGCCATGTGACCTTAAAAAAAAACATTTGATTGGTTCATAACATTTCCCATTGTAACAGTTGGAGGACCCCAACCATTTAAGTCATTCTCTCTACAGCATTTGATGAGATACGTTTTCTGCTGTGTACACATATCTTATAGTACACACAACATGCAACGATCATGTTGATCAATATTCATGCTCTGTACAGTAGCCTTCCACGTGTGATGGCCATGCATCTGAAACGTTACATCAAAAAACAAATGTGTGTTACACGATGCACCTGGTGTGTGTGTGCGCATTATTGTTATTATTATTATTATTATTCGGCCTGGGTATTGGTGAATCGAAGGGGTATCATCAGCCACGGGCAGAGTGCACATCCAAGATCACATGTGACAAACAGTAAAGAGTAATGTGTAGATTTGTTTTGCAGTATGCTCTGTTGTCAGGCTTTACCAGTATAGTGGTGTGTCATATGTGAGACTTTCAGATTCACGTTTGATATGCATCGCTTGACTGTAATGAGCATTATCACTGTGTATGACGTAGCCTCACTGCTGATCCTCCCTCCATCCGAGCACATTCACACGTGTGCGCTTTGGGATAGTAACACTTTTAATAATACCGCACACCATTGACATGCGTGTCTGCACATATCCATAAGCTTGACAATGACATGTGATGTCGTCCATTCAATGTTTTCGGACAGCATCTCTTTAGCGATAGTTGCCGCCCTCCCGGTACATGCTACATTAATGTAAATTGCGGATTGTGCAACATCAAAACTGAAACAGGGACACACACATAAGTACACTTGCTGCCCAGGCAGTATCTGAACAACCCCCAGGTCCCCGGAATAATTATTCACACCCCTACGCTGGCCTGGCATACGCAAGCCCAGCCTACTTTGCATACGTATAAATAGGATAACGATGATGCCACATGTCCCAGTTCTTCCATACTGCCTCAGGTGATATGGCCGCATCCACCTCGCATATCACAATGCACAATAAAAAAAAGGGATCCATGAGGTGTACACCATCCTGGCAATCAAAACTAGATCTGAATTTTGAACGCTGCTGGCCGTCGTGTTTGGACACACACCAATGACAGCAGGTGAGCAGCTGGGCCTGGGTGCACAGGGGCTGCAATTGAGCGCGGTGCGGCGGGAGCGGTGGGGTGTATCAGCCTGGGTGCGCAGGTGCAAACAAGCGATGTTGCCGTGCGTAATGACGTGATCTCTGACCTCATTCAGTCACATCTCTGTCTCATTTTAAGGACCTGCTGGACCGTACTGTAGGCCTGAGCCAGCGGGCAGCGCTGCCCTACAGACACGTGGGCACTGTAGTGAGCTGATTACTAAGTGTACATGCACACAGGCTTCCGCCACTGCATTGCACGCGCACAAATTTTCTTCTAGCATGCGTTATGTTCCTTTGTATGTGAACGTTGGCATAACATATTATTATTTAACCTTGTGTATTCTCGTGCACTCCAACTCCTCTTTGAACCATGATTACCACTAACAGTTGGTAGATCGTACTTCAGGAAGGAAGGATGCACTCAAATGGCGTTCTCTATTAAGCTTGAAATAAACCTTAATTTACCTCAAGACGTTTCCAGCATTATATTATTTCTCCCTTTTCAGACACTGAGTTAGTGGCACCATAATCGGCGGAGCAGATGCTCAGCCCGTGATGAGGCCCTGGGCATTCTGACGCCTTCCATCGTGGTATCAAGACACCGTCCCTGACCGGAGACCTGCTGTGCCACCCTGAGAGCGGCACCCCGGAGTTGGTGCTTGCACCGGCACGTAGTTGGACACACCGGTTGTGGCAGGTGAGCAGGGAAGCCTCGGTGCGCAGGAGCTGCAATTGAGCACAGTGCTAGGGAAGGGGCTGGGGTGCAGCAGCCTGGGTGCACAGGTGCAGGCAAGCGATGTTGCCGTAGATAATAATGTAATCTCTGGCCTCATTCATATCTCTGTTTCATTTTAAAGACTTGCTGGACCGCACTCTTTCTCATGGACCCCAGCGTCTCAGACACACGGGTGACGGGAGGTGAACAGTGAGGGCTGGGTGCAGTAGGCCGACGCTATGTCTCCTCCTACCTCTGTTCTTTTGACTCTCCCTCCCCTTCTCCCTTCCACCCACTCGCTCTCTGTCCCATTCTCATTTTCTTCCTTTCATTCTGACTACTTTTCTCTTTCTCTTGGACATGGCACACATACTTATGTTTCTTTTTTGTCTTGCAGGTTTTGTACGCTGCTTCCAGAGGAGTCCAACCCACTTATTTCATGTTTTACTGTTGTTTGTTCGAATAAAGTTGCGTTTCCATTTATTTGTGTTGTTTTAATAAAAGATATTTTTTTTACTAATAAATAGGTGACTGTATGGGTCTTCTTTTTCTGACAACACTTGTCTGTAGTTTATTGTGAAAATCGGCGGTTGATAGGAGGTTATGAGGGAAAACATTTTTAATTTTGCGGTGCACCTACCAAATATAAACCAACAGACTATTACATAAATGAAGCCTAGGTAATTCTAAAACTGCAAGGGTTCTATGAGTGTACCACTTTATACCACCATGAGTACTGCCCGTGTGATTACAGAACCAATAAGGCACTGCCTAGGGCCACCGAGGCTTCAGGGACTGTCGACACCCACCCTGCATATTCAAGTGAAGTCCCAAAGGGTAGCGATCCCTGGACTTGAGTTGGCCTCGAAGCCCCCGAACAAATACTAAACAATACCCGGGGAGGTGGCGATCCCCTAGGCTTCGAAACATCTCTGTGTCCTCCCGTGCCTAAGAATTAGTATAAACGCATACTAACACTACTTGCACACGTGTTGTACAGAGACCAGAGTGTAGTGAAGAGGCAGAGGAAGCCCAAAATCAAAAAATTTTAATCCTACCAGAGGTCGGATGACATAGCTCGATGAGCCGACGACCCTGGGATGAGTAGAAACAGCTTCACCAAGAAAACGGAAGCTCAAAATATTGGTGAGTACTGCCTTCTTTTTACCTGCTCCCGCTCGTCGCCAAATTTATGTAGTGAAGAGGAAGACAGCAGTGGATCCGATAAGTAGATTTATTGCAGGAAAAGAAGACAGCTTAAACAGCCACCAACAGTAGTAGACAACAAAGCAACCGTCTTCTCCAGCACCCTGTACAAACTCCCCAAGATTCCCCTTATGACAGCCCTACATTCTAACTTTACATACTTATATTCTAGTAGCATTACATACTAACATTCTACTATAACTTACATTGGAATACTACACAGAGCACATGACTTTACAGCAATGGGCTCATGGTTTCATCCACGAGTCTTCAGACCGGTAGGGGTGAGTAGTTCGCTTCCCACTCCCTGTATTGTATAAACGCAAACTAACACTACTTCCACAGGTAGGCTACAGCGCCCAGAGCATATCACTTTACAGCAATGAGCTCATGGTTTAATCCCCGCGTCTTCAGACCAGTAGGGGTGAGTAGTTCGCTTCCCACTCCATGTATAGTATAAACGCATACTAACACTACTTACACAGTTATACTACAGCGGCCAGTATGCTACCGTGCCCAGAGCCAATCACTTTACAGCAATCAGCTCGTTTGATCCCCGAGTCTTCACACCGTTAGGCGTGAGTACTTCGCTTCCCACTTCCGGTATAGTATAAACGCACGGTAGAGGTCAGTAGTTCGCTTCCCACTCCCTGTATGGTATAAACGCCTACTAACACTACTTGCACAGGTATGCTACAAAGACCAGAGCACATCATTTTACAGCAATGAGCACACAGTTTAGGCTCTCGGTTTCATACCCGAGTGTAGCAGCATCTCATCTCAGCACCATGTCACTCTGAGCAACACTGCACTTTCAGACCGGTAGGAGTGACTACTAAGCTTCGCACTCCCCCACAGAGGTTACAGTGCTCCTATCCTCCTGTTTCCTACTCTTTTTGCCCTTTTTTCCCCTTGCTAGTTTCAACCGAATCACAAAATGACTGCCAACACTTCCTAGTTGCAACAGCTCGCAGCCAATAAGCAGCAAGCTCGTGCTCGTAACGCCTCAGCCAATCAGATGGCAGAATTCCCAAATATCGATATCTGCAAATTTTGATATTTGTCCAAAACTACTGAATGGATTTACACCAAATAAACAAAAGCATGCTTTCTAGATCAAGACCCAATTTGGGGTAATACCGTTCACCCGTTCGACCTGTAGCCTTGTCTAAAGTTTCCAATGGAAATTGCATGGAGAAAGCACATTTTGAAACCCCCCTTTTTTCTCAGCCCCCCTTGACAAATCACCCACAAACTTTCAACATATGAGCTGATATGAACAAAGAATTAGTTTGGAAAATTTCATGAAGATTCATCAAACAATGCCAAAGTTATAAGCAAAACAAAAATGCTCTTCCTATGGAAACTTGGTCCTAACTATAACTACCTACTGGCGACCGCCAGCAGGTATTATCTATATATATATATTCACTGAAAAAACCATAGGTTTCAGAGACATTATAGTTAGAAATTAGCATTTAAAAAACCTTAGAAATCCACAGAAAAAACATAGGTTTCAGGGGTGTTCTAGTTAGCTGAACATTTCACTCCCGTAGAAATTCCTCCGTTATAGTTAGTTCTGCTAACTATAACTCGCGCGCCCACAATGCACTGCTGATGATGTCACATATTACATCATTCATGACATGGTCAGTGACATCACTGATGACATCACTGATGACATCTAAAATGACATCACTGATGACATCACTGATGACATCATCCAGTGAATATGGTTTAGTTTGAAATGTAAATATGTATTATATATATACCAATCTGTATTGAAGATTGAGTGGATATATAACTGTCTGGATGGAGGATTTAGTAGCTGTCTGACTGTCTGTTTAAGTGAGTAATTAAAAGTGTTTCACTTAATACATGGATTAGTAACTAAACTATGTGAATGCGTGCATCACTGTCTCTGTTGTTGTATAACATGCTGCATCAGTTGGTCACTAACTACATGAGTGTGTATATTAGTTATTGATTAGTTGGGGGAGTATTTGTATGGGACACTGAGTTTGTGTGTGGTTGGATGGGGTGTGTGTAACTCTATACATAGATGTGTGAATGGTTGATTGACTAGGTGTATAGGTTTAAGAGTGCATGTGGAAACAGTTGTTTGGGTGACTGAGTGTATTTATTTGTGTGTTGGTGAGCGAAGATATGTTTTAGTTGTACATCTCCAACAAAGTAAAAAAATAAAAGGCATTGTATGTGTATATAAATAAGTATATATTAGAGTCAGTGATTGTGAGAGTGTATAATTGTAATGGTGATTTTTTAACATATTATCTTACTATGTGTTTGAATAAATGAGGTGTTGTATGTATAATTGTGTAAGTGAGTAAATGTAAGTGTGATTAATTTTTTTCATGAGTGAGTAGGATGACTGCATAACCGACTAAGATGACTGCTGATGTGTCAATGTCTATATATGTGTATAAGTGCATTTGATAGTGTTCTATTAATTAGTGACTGCATGTGTAAGTGATTCTGTTGTTGAATGGGTAGTTGTGTGTGTAGGCTTAGGAATCAGTGAGTGGGTACGTAGTAACTGGTATTGGTGTGTCAATGGTTTTAAATATGGTACTCTGTATTTTACAGTGAGTGATGAAAGGTTATACTAGTGTATGATGAGGTGTATCAGATTGTCTCGTGGATGATGTCATCAGTGATGTCATCAGTGATGTCATTTGAGATGTCATCAGTGATGTCATCAGTGATGTCACTGACCATGTCATGAATAATGTAATATGTGATATCATCAGCTGTGCAATGCGGGCGCGCGAGTTATAGTTAGCAGAACTAACTATAAGAGAGGAATTTCTATGGTTTTGTACGAGTGAAATGTCCAGCTAACTATAACACCCCTGAAACCTATGGTTTTTTCTGTGAATTTCTAAGGTTTTTTAAATGCTAATTTCTAACTATAACGTCTCTGAAACCTATGGTTTTTGCAGTGAATTTCAAAGGTTTTTAAATGCAAATTTCTAACTATGATGTCTCTGAAACCTATGGTTTTTTCAGTGAATTTCAAAGGTTTTTTAAATGCTAATTTTTAAGTGTAATAGTAGTTATACCTATTTTTTTGTACTGATTTTCTACAGTTTTTAACTGTTTATTTATACATATTTTATTCATTAAATAACATTATATATTTTTCTGAAAATTGCAAAAAAAAATAAAACTGAAATATTGTTTAATTTTTTATTTATTTTTTATTTTAATATATTATTTTCTTTTTTCATTTTTTTCCCAACATTTTTTCGGAGTCGCGCACCCAAAGCGTACACATAACGATGGGTGCGCGGATTCTAGCTGCCATTTTAGAAATGTCATGAAGGATCCGCGTACGGTGTGCGACGGCTGCGTGTTTTTCAGTTACATCATATACATTCAATATTACGTGATGTGTGCGATTGGTATGCGACCAGTCCTCGACTCCTGCTCCCACGCATTCGCGACACATGCGCATTACGGTACGCGACGCTTGCACGGTGGCGGGTCATATACGTGCTGGGTCGCGCTGGGTGCTCGACTTCCACAAAAAATCTGTATGCTCTAAAATGATATGTATGTGTGTTTAATATACATATTAGGGCAATAGACTATCTAAGATATTCATAAAAATAATATATTTGTACTTATAATAAACTTATATTATTTTTAAATATATTTTCGCGAACGAGCGTGTGCTTCGTGAGCACAGAGTGCGCTGATCCCATGTGACCTAAAAAAAAAAGATTTCATTGGTTCATAACATTTCCCACTGTAACTACTGAAGGACCCCACCCATTTTAATCATTCTTGTTGGAGCATCTTTAGAGAGACATCTCTTTTCCTACAAGAACCCTTTTTGCTTGTTTTGTTTGGTGTTTTTCAAAACATATCAAACAAAATGGCATCTGGACAGCAGCAGCAGCAGGAGGAAGTGTCTTCTGAAGACGGAATCTGTTGTGTGGAAATTCTTCACTTTTCCACCTGGAGAGAAGAAAGTAAATGCGTGAAAGGTGACGTGCAAAATTTGTGACCGAGTCCTGTCAAGAGGCAGTGAAAAAAAATACTCTTGTGGCATTGCTTCTATGTACAAGCATCTCCAGACCACACATCCTCTCAATCTTGCTCGGGAGGAAATGAGGCGAGCTGCTTTGAACCCCTCACCTGCTGTGGCAAGTACATCAGGAACACCTGCAATGGACATTAGGCCAGAATTCGCCGTTCTTGAGCAACACTGCGTGAAGTGTAAGAAACTTATATGCTTCGGTGAGCAGTTGGTGGATGCAGTTTGTGCTGCGCAACGCAACCATCGTTGTTAATTTTTTATTTTTTTTGGAAGGATAAGTAATTCCAAATGTTTCCTGTTTTATTCGTTCTTTTTTTTGTTCATTTTTTGAAAAAAAAAAAAAAATACAAAATTGTTCAAAAAAATAAAAAGAAAATTACAAAAGAAAAAAGAAGAAAAAAAGTTCTTATCAGAACTACCTTATCTGGTTAAAGAAAGAACTACAATTGCAAGGTAATGTGTGAAAGTTTGGTTGAATATATGTATACAGCATGATTGACTGAAAGAATGCATTAGTAGTGTATGGTGAACTTATAGGTGAAGATTTATGAGGAAGTACTGCAGCGTGACACTGCAAGCTCTTTAGCTGCACTGCACTGTGGCACTTCCGAAACACAGGGATGTGACATATGTACATGAATATGTTGCAACTCTGCTTCCCTCTGCACTGCTGCACAAACTGCAGCCATGCGGTGACACAGGCACCCTTGCACCATGGTGCAAGGATGTCTGTGTCATGTGGAGATTATTTTTGTGCAGGAAGGGACACCTTCCTGCACGAATACAATCTTTCAATGTATGCTGTGGAATGCAGCATGCATTCAAAGAAGAAAAAATGAGGAGAAATGAAAACAATTCTCCTCGTTGCGCCTTGCTACACCAACTCTAGGAAGGCGCAGCATTCACACACATCTCCAGATTTACGATTTCTCATAAATCTGGAGATGTGTCTTGTTCTATGGGTGTTGCGTGGGAACACCCACAGCAACACCTATGGGACGCCCCTTCAACGCAAAGTTCTGTGTATGAAGGGGTCCTATTTACAAGGAGAGGAAAAATCACGCAGGGTGACTTTTCCTCACCTTGTAAATATGAAGGAGTGCCTGGCGCCATCACTACATTACAAAAAGTGACGTACTGGTGGCGCAGGGTGCTTGTAAATCTGCCCCATAGGTGCTTAGGTATTGGCAGACTGATACAATAAGAACATAGTGCTGGATGAGTGATTGAAGAATTGCATGAGACTGACAGGAGGTATCCTACGCTGCATGGGTACTACTTCAGTATTTAATGGAGTGGACCAATAGTATGTATCTGCTTAGAGTTTTGTAGGGATTATGCACAGAATATTTTATGTGTAGTTGTGTTGGTGCCTAGGTCATTTTATAAGAATACCACTAGTAACTGGAATGATGACAGTGCTGCAAACACAGTGAACACTTAATTTATAAGCGCTTCCGTATTGGTGGAGTGATAGAATAAGTAGATAGTGGTAGATAAGTGATTAAAGAAGTGCATGGGACAGACTGGATGATTCCTACACTGCATGAGTACTAACTGAGTATTTAGAAGAGTGTATCAATAGTATGTATCTAGTTAGAGGTCTGCTTGGATAGTGCACAAAATATTATAGATGTACTTGTGTTAGTAGCTAGGTCATTCCATAAGTTCATGACTAGTAACTAGAATAATTACAGTATTACAAACAGAGTGTATAGTGAATTTATAAGTGCTTAGGTATTGGTGGAGTAATAGGATAAGTAGATAGTGCTGGGTGGGTGATTGGAGAAATGCATGGGACAGACAGGAGGATTCCTACACTGCATAGGTACTAACTGGGTATTTAGAAGAGCGTATCAATAGTTTGTAGCTGGTTAGAGGTGTGCATGCATAGTGTACAAACTATTGTACCTGCACTTGTGTTTTTGACTACGCCATTCCTTAAGTATACGACTAATAACTGGAGTAATTTCAGTGTTGCGAAGAAAGAGCGTGCTGAATTTATAAGTGGTTAGGTATTGGTGGAGTGATAGGATACGTAGATAGTGCTGGATGGGTGAATGGAGAAATGCATGGGACAGACAGATGGATTCCTAGACTGCATATGTATTTAGAAGAGCGTATCAATAGTATATAGCTGGTTAGAGGTCTGCATGCATAGTGTACAAAATATTGTACCTGCACTTGTGTTAGTGGCTAGGCCATTCCTTAAGTATATGACTAATAACTGGAGTGATTTCAGTGCTGCAAAGAGAGTGCATGCTAAATGTATTAGTGCTTAAGTATTGGCAGAGTGATAGGATACGTAGATAGTGCTGGATGGTTGAATGGAGAAGTGCATGGGACAGACAGAAGGATTTCTAGACTGCATAGGTACTAACTGAGTATTTAAAAGACTGTATCAAAGCTATGTAGCTGATTAGAGGTCTGCATGCATAGTGCACAGAATATTGTAGCTGTACTAGTATTGGTGTGTCTGTGGTTTCGAGAATGGTAGTCTGTATTTTAGGGTGTGAGGAGGTGCATTAGATGATCACATAGATGATGTCATTTGAGATGTCATCAGTGATGTCATCAGTGATGTCACTGACCACGTCATGAGTGATGTAATATGTGACGTCATCAGCACTGCATTACTTTAATCCAAAAAGCTGGCAGCCATATTGGCCTGGTCACGATGTGAAAATTCAGGAATTGATACAATAAAGAATAGAAAACAAGTGTTAATATACACAGAAAGTCATTTCAGCATATCTTCCCCCGTGACCGCCATACCTGTATGTTCGCCAACGTGACTTATTCATAATAAACATACTTAGAATTGCAAACATCGACATAAACAATGGACTACACATTACTTTAAAGTGAAAGGCTATCGACCAATCTGGGCACGTTGCGTATTATAATGGTTCTTACACGAAAGAAAAGGAAAAAAAGCGGTGTTAATATACACACACTATCCCTAAATAAAGTTCTAGCGATTATAGTTCCATTCCATTCACAGCTCATTAGAGATGTCATGAGTGATATAACTGACCATGTCATGAATGATGTAATGTCTGATGTCATTAGCAGTGTGAAAAAGGTACCCTTTGGATCAGACAAATAAGTGCAAGGGATAATATTCCCACAGGAACCCTCATGCAAACCCTATCCTTTCATTCATTCATTCATATCGAGGAAGATTGTAATACATATAATCAAGAATTCACAGAACCAGATGATCTACTTTAAAAAAATCAGTTTTCACAGGTAAATTTATTGGTTGTTCACCGTATATTAAAAACAAGGGGATTAATTCATACAAACAATAATTCAACGTAAGTACCCTATGACTTACAATAAAAATGAACAACCTATATTAATAAAACATACACAATAATAATCACATATAAACAAGAGAAATTTCTGAGAGTCACTAATACAGACAAACACAATATGTCATAAAGAAAATTTACACATCCGTAATAACAATATATCGAGCGTAGAACCAGGTACTTTTCGTATTTGGTACTCGTTAACTGTTGCCCGTGTAAACGGATTTGCGTAGAAAAATAGGCGTCAACCCGTTTCGATGGCTTAATTAGAGCACCATCTTTTTCAAGACGACATTCTTGACTCTCAAATACTAATTAAAAAAACAAGGGACTTGCACACTACTTATGTCCGTACCTACATTTTAAAACATGAGAAAAAAGCCACAATCAATAATTCTCAAATCACACAATGGATACACCACATATCTCTTATTAAACATTCAAAGTAACTATATTATGACAGTTTTTTCTGACACACATCAAAAACAGGAATATTTTTCCTTATGGACAGAATCTACTATTCTCAATGTCTTAGATCGACATTATTACAGTCTAACTGGTAGATTTTCACCCCCGCATCAAGGCTGAATCTTACAGTGAATCTAATTGGGACATATACTTTGCCCCTTCTGTCAAAACTTAGACATAAAATTCATCTCACTATTGTGTTTTGATACATTTCATAAAGGTAAGTAATTGGCCCTTTTTTTGTCAAAACTTTAAAATAACATTCTTCTTGCTGTTATATTCTGATTATGTACAACAATCAATCCTCTCACTATATATTCCAACACCATAACATACTTTCACAGATTTCTTCCCTCTCAAAAATTAATTGTAGAACCCAAAGGGGGTGCCTCACCTCTTCTAGTTTAGGCAAACTTGCGTTCAAGACTTTGGCAATTTTCTAGCATGAGGGGCTTCTATATATAGTCTGGACAGCCCTGTAATTGTTCTGAAAGCAAAGAATGAAAATTTATGAACATTTATCTACTCGTGATTGACATTTAAAGGGGATCTGTTTAATTATTGGATTATCGATATGGGCGGGAGCCTCTCACCTTTTATTTCTTTATTCTTTCATTTCCTTATGTGTCTCTTATTTTTCGAATGACATCCTTGTTTCTCGACAGTCGCTGTTTTGATCCAATAAGCTAATCAGGTCCCTATGCAATATATGGGGCAGCCTGTGGAATATGAGTAGGGTAAGTCAAAAGGTGTACTTTCTTTTAGATTCATTCAATTGAGCGCAACTTAGATCTACTACTCTTTACCTGATGATGCAGCACTCGAGGTTCTGCTGCCACTCCTCTTGTATATTTCTTGACTATCTCGCCATCAAATTAATATGTTTTTTTGTAATAGAGGTATAGCTGTGTAGTTTCCTCTAAGAATTAGAATCTAAAATGACAAAGCAAATACGGTTTGTTAGTTATAAGTATCTTTCTATACAGGCCCCTCTATTTAGGTCGTTCTAACCTAAACAGTGTATTAGCTCCCCTTAGCTCCTATGTCCTTATCAGTGAAGGATTAGATATTAATTCGAGATGTTTCTGGGGAAATTTTCATCCCAGCGAGAGGAGATTAGCCTCTATATAATATTCTTTGTATCCGTATTTGTCAGTATAGTACTAAGTATCATTACGTGATTTCACGTAAATTTAAAGTGACATCATGAAAACGATATGCTCAAAGTGTGACGATCCGTCTCAGACTTGACTCTCCTCAGGATTCAGGCGAAGCTATAGGGGGTCCACCTCTCGACGTCCCCAACTCTTGCACTAAAGGCACGGAAGGTTGGAGCAATCAAGCGAGGGAAGGGAAGGATGGGAACAGCGGGGAGTAGAACCTGTAAAAAAAATAAACATACAAACAATATGCCAGGTTATAACACAATTGCTACTCTCCTGAATTCTCGCTAGTGCAACCACATTCTATGAGAGAGTTCTGCGGATATTGGAAGGCCTTTGTGTCGTTGGCAATATTACATCATACACATACAAACACTCAACCTCAGCCAATACCCCTACCACAGTACCAAGTGAACACTGGCTTCTAACACTTATGCGATATCTTTGATTGCCCCTTGTATCGCAACCACATGCCAATCTTATGACTCTCTCTCAGAGCCCATGGCAGAGAACTCTATAAGTACCGATTTGGACACCTGGAAGATCTCTCAAGACAATCGTACCGCACTTTAATTCAGTCATGAGAAGAAAGCCTGAACGCTCTGGTGCTCGATTGGCTAGAAGCTGAAAGGTGCCTTATGCTACCCTGCCTCCATGTGCCATGCCTTACTGTCCTCCTGAGCAACTGGTTCTTTGAGTCTCACCCCTCGTGGGTAAGGAAGGTGGATAGCTCCCCCTTGGAGGCTGAATCGGAGAGCGGAATACCCCTTGGGTTTCTGGCGAAGCACCCGCACTCCCGTGACCTGACACCACCAATGTCCGTGTCTGGGTGTGGGATCGGCAGGCCCCTCCGGTCCTTTTGCGGGACTGGAGTCGAGAAATACCTGTGAGTCTTGCTCCTAACCCGGAGCGTGGATTATGTTCGTCAGCCTCTGCACGAGTCCCCCTGTTTGGCTACAGCACTTTAGAAGGGCACACGATCGGCGCTAGTCCTCACGATCGGAGACCCCGGAATCGGGCACAGGAATATCGGGTCTCTGGTCTATGAAATAACCATTCTCCGGAACTCGCGAACAAACAAACGACGAACCTGCCATCTTGGAATTACGCACAGCGTCCTGTGTGCGTCTCGTCCCTTTTCTAATCGAGGCACCGCCCACGCCGTTCCCCGGGATTCTGGGGATTGTAGGCTGGGTAGGCGCTTTGCCCGAATCATGACAGTAGGTCCCTGTCCCGGCGCCTCCAAGACCCAGGTTTGTCCGGGTGTCGGCGATAGAACGCTCTGATCTTGGCTGGGGCGTGCACGTTATCACAGGGTACCCAAGAATCCTCTTCGGAGGTAGACCCTGTCCAGGATATCAGAATCCATAATCTGTTCCCACGATACTTGGCATCTACCACGCGCCGTACTTCGTACTCTGGTCCCTCTTCGGTGACCAAGTCGGGGGTTGGCTTCCTCACCCCGCCTTGGGAAGGCTTTAACAGGCTACAGTGGAAGACAGGGTGGATCCGCAGAGAGCCTGGAAGCCTCAATTGATAGGCCACCGGATTTATCTTTTTCAGTACTCGATAGGGGCCTATATACCGAGGGTGGAACACGCTACGTAATTGAAGTGTATGTTCTTTGTTGACAGCCACACTCTATCCCCTTGTTTATACTGGGGACCCTTTACTCGGTGTCTATCAGCCCAGCGTTTATAGGTCAGTTTCGCCTTGGCCAGAAGCCTCCGCGCCATAGCGTGCCCGTGGCGTAACTCTCTCATGTGAGCTTGCACTGATGGTTGAGCAGTGATTCATCTGGGTAACCATAGTTGGCTGAAAAGGGAGAGATCCCGATGGAACTATGTGTGGCGTTGTTATAGGCTAATTCAGCCATCCAAAGCATGCAAAGCATGGCCGCCCAAGATTCTTGAGCCTCTTCAGCATAGCACCGCAAGTATTTTTTCACGGGATGGTTTAACCGTTCGGTTTGTCCGTCGGTCTGTGGGTGAAAGCTTGACGATACAGCTTATTCAATATGCAGCGACCTGCACCATCCTTTCCAGAAGCGAGCTATGAATTGGGGGCCCCTGTCTGATACGAAGACTTGCGGGATGCCGTGTATCCTCACCACATGTTGGAGCAATAACTGGGCTGTCTGTCCAGCCGTGGGTAGCTTTTCACACGGGATGAAATGTCCCATCTTTGTTAGGCTGTCTATCACCACCAAAATAGCGGAACACCCCTGATCCAGCGGAAGGCCCGTTACGAAATCCAAGCTGATGTTAAGCCACGGCGTCACCGCAAGGGAAGGTGCAATCCCCTCTTCAGTGAGTTGTCTGATTTTCCCCTTGCACAATCCTCGCATTTGGATACCCAAGTCCGTACATCCGTGACTAAGGAGGCCCACCAAAAGTAT
The DNA here is from genome assembly GCF_964204655.1 of Triturus cristatus. Taxonomy (NCBI): domain Eukaryota; kingdom Metazoa; phylum Chordata; class Amphibia; order Caudata; family Salamandridae; genus Triturus; species Triturus cristatus. The sequence goes on from NC_140583.1 coordinate 906,986,058, forward strand.
CTTTGCACTAATAAGGTTGTTTTCTGTATGCCCGGATGTCTGGCTAACGGTGATTCGTGACACCAGGTAAATGCCTTTTGTCTATGTGCTTTAGTAGGCAGATATAGTCTCTGGTTCCTAAAAGGCAACCCATGCCTTATCGTTCTCTCCGGCTCCTTCTCAGCCCACCGGCTCCAGGCTTGTGGACTCTTGCTTTTCCTGATGCTATTCATATAGTCCTCTGCCTGTAACGCACAAACTACTTTGGAGGAAGGGATATCGCCTCTTCCACCACTTCTGTGTCCATTACCGTGGCCAGCACCCGGGACAGTGAATCCGCCTTGCGATTGTCGGTGCCTGGCCTAAAGGTAATGATGAAATTGTACTCCTCGAAGAAGAGCATCCATCTCATTTGTCTGGGGGAAAGCCTGCGGGCCGTCTTTAGATACATCAAATTCCTATGGTCAGAGTAAACGGTAACGGGGAACTTAGCCCCCCACAAGTATGGACACCACTCCTGAAAGGCCTTTTTGATGGACAGCAGTTCCTTCTCAGCTATGTTATAGTTCCGTTCCGCTGGGAGAAGCTTTTTGGAAAGATATGCCACTGGGTGGAGCTGCCCAGTGTCTCTATCCCTTTGTGACAAGATCGCTCCAATAGCCTCGTTGGAGGCGTCCGCCTCCACCATAAAAGGTGCATCAAGCTGTGGGTGTCGCAACACCGGTGCCGTGGTAAAGGCCCTCTTTAGATATCCGAAAGCCCTGTCCGCTTCTAGGGTCCATTCGAAAGATACGCCCTTCCTGAGAAGTCGCGTGATAGGAACGGCCTTCTGGGAGAACCCTTGGATGATTCTCCTATAATAATTGGCAAAGCCCAGGAAGCATTGTACTTCTCGGACATTGCGGGGAGTCAGCCACTCCAGCACCGCCTGGATTTTACACTCTGCCATACATAACCCCTCAGGACGGAGGATCACCCCCAGGAATTCCACCTCAGACACCCCAAACTCGCATTTGCTCAGTTTACAATATAAGCTATGCTTTCGTAATGCCCTCAAGACCTGTAACACGTGTTCTGTGTGACTGCTCATGGAATTCGAATAGACCAAGATGTCGTCAATATATACGACCACAGTTCTATCTATGTACTCCTTTAGTACGTCATTCAAGAAATACTGGAATGCCGCCGGGACGTTGCACAACCCGAACGGCATTACCAAATATTCGAAAAGACCATAGCGGGTTTTGAAAGCGGTTTACATTCGTCCCCTTTGCGTATGCGTACCAAATGGTACGCTCCCCTTACCTGGTCCAACAATACGGGTATAAGAGGCAGCGGATATCGGTTGCGAACTGTGTTTTTGTTCAGCATCCTATAGTCGCAACAGGCTCTTAGCTCTCCATTGGCTTTTGCTATAAAAAACAAAGGGGACGCCGCTGGGCATCTAGAAGGACGGATAAATCCAAGTTCTAGGAAATGGTCCAGATATTCCCGGAGGTGTTTGGTCTCCGGCTCTGAGAGCGCATAAACCCTACACATAGGGAGGTTCGCTCCTTCCACCAAATCGATCTGGCAGTCGTATGACCTGTGAGGAGGAAGCGACTCTGCCCTTGTTTTACTAAATACATCAGAAAAAGAGGAGTATTGTTGGGGTAAGCTGACCTCTTTTTCGGCTGCCGTCGCGACTGTGAATGAGCATGCCAATGCCTCCACCCGGGGATCCCCCACGAGAACCAGGTGCTCCTGACATGCCACAGACAAAAACTGAACGGTCTTTTCCCTCCAATCTATGGTGGGATTATGGAGGCTAAACCAAGGCATTCCCAATATCACCTCGTACTGGGGGGCCTCTATGATATTCAAAGCCAGTGTTTCTATGTGTCTCATGTCCCCTGTTCTGGTTTCTAACCGTAGAGTCTCTGTTTGGTCAATGAGAAGCCCCGATGTCAGTGGTTTGCCATCGACCGCCAACACCTCTTCGGGTATGTCCCGCGACACCTTCCTTAGGGCTAACCGGTCCACCAATCCTCTATGGATAAAATTACCTGTGGCCCCCGAGTCCAACATGGCTCTAATCTGATAAGTGTGTGTTCCCTTCCCTAGCCACATTACTAACTCTATATGTCGTTCGGTGTCCTGCAGTTGAGCAGTAGCCAAAGAGGGGATTCTCCACGTTGGCGACTTCTCCTCTACTGAACTACCCAACAACCCCGGGTCTGAGTCGTTGCTGGCCACTGAGGCTAGTGTCTTTCTATTCTTATTAAACCCCCCTGTCCTTTTTGGTCGAGAGGGACATTCACGGACATAGTGTCCCTTCTTCCCACAATACATACACAACCCCTGTATTCTCCGGCTTTCCCTTTCCGCCCTACACAACGGAGCCCTCACAGCTCCTACTTCCATGGGCTCTGGGGGTGTATCTCCACTGTTTGTTTCTTTCCTGCTCCTCTCCCCTCTAAACCTGTCACCCCCTCGGTCTGCGATGCGCCCATCCAACCGTAAGGCTAGCCTCACCAGCGCGGTGCAGGTGCGAGGTTGTGGGTCTATGCGGGCGATGACATCTTTTAATTCATCACAGAGGCCCTGGTAAAACAGGGACATCCTCTTCTCTTCTGGCCAGGCTGCCTCTGCTACCAAGCGATTAAACGAGGTCAAATAAGTCACCAAATTGGTTTTCCCCTGTTTGAGCTCTAGAAGCTCTCTCTCTCTGCACTAAAGGTGGTGCTTCGTCTGTCGAATACCCCTTCCAACGCGGCCCTAAACTCATCCCAATCGGATAACACCGGGTCGTTGTTTCTTACCAACGGTACAGCCCAATTTGCGGCATCTCCAGCTAAATAGGAGATGGCAAAAGCCACTCTAGAATGGTTATTCGGGAAGGAGGAAGGCCTGCAGGAAAAATGCATCAATATTTGGTTGATGAAAACCTGTATTTTCTGGGGGTCCCCGGTATATCTTTCCGGGTTAGCTAGCGGAATAGGTGGAGGCACTGTGACCTGGATTGGAAGCGCCCCGGCACCCGCGTCAAAAGGATTTCTCGACATGCGTTTCACCCTTTCTCGTAATGCTGCTGTTTCCGCCCTAGAGGCTGCTAACTCCTGCTGCACAGCGGCTAGGGCCTGCATGACCTCTTCCATACTGCGTCCCTACAGCGCCCCCTGAACCGGGAGGAGTCTCAATACGTGGGTGCGTAATTCTGTGACGATCCGTCTCAGACTTGACTCTCCTCAGGATTAAGGCGAAGCTATAGGGGGTCCACCTCTCGACGTTCCCAACTCCTGCACTAAAGGCACGGAAGGTTGGAGCAATCAAGCGAGGGAAGGGAAGGATGGGAACAGCGGGGAGTAGAACCTGTAAAGAAAATAAACATACAAATAATATGCCAGGTTATAACACAATTGCTACTCTCATGAATTCTCGCTAGTGCAACCACATTCTATTAGAGAGTTCTGCGGATATTGGAAGGCCTTTGTGTCGTTAGCATTATTACATCATACACATACAAACACTCAACCTCAGCCAATACCCCTACCACAGTACCAAGTGAACACTGGCTTCTAACACTTATGCGATATCTTTGATTGCCCCTTGTATTGCAACCACATGCCATTCTTATGACTCTCTCTCAGAGCCCATGGCGGAGAACTCTATAAGTTCCGATTTGGACACCTGGAAGATCTCTCAGGACAATCGTACCGCACTTTAATTCAGTCATGAGAAGAAAGCCTGAACGCTCTGGTGCTCGATTGGCTAGAAGCTGAAAGGTGCCTTATGCTACCCTGCCTCCATGTGCCATGCCTTACTGTCCTCCTGAGCAACTGGTTCTTCGAGTCTCACCCCTCATGGGTAAGGAAGGTGGATAGCTCCCCCCTTGGAGGCTGAATCGGAGAGCGGAATACCCCTTGGGTTTCTGGCGAAGCAACCGCACTCCCGTGACCTGACACCACCAATGTCCGTGTCTGGGTGCGGGATCGGCAGGCCCCTGCGGTCCTTTTGCGGGACTGGGGCTGAGAAATACCTGAGTCTTGCTCCTAACCCGGAGCGTGGATTATGTTCGTCAGCCTCTGCACGAGTCCCCCTGTTTGGCTACAGCACCGTAGAAGGGCACACGGTCGGCGCTAGTCCTCACGATCGGAGACCCCGGAATCGGGCTCAGGAATATCGGGTCTCCGGTCTATGAAATGACCATTCTCCGGAACTCGCGAACAAACAAACGACGAACCCGCCATCTTGGAATTACGCACAGTGTCCTGCGTGCGTCTCGTCCCTTTTCTAATCGAGGCACCGCCCACGCAACTCCCAGGGATTCTGGGGATTGTAGGCTGGGTAGGCGCTTTGCCCGAATCATGACACAATGTCAATAGCGATCCCCTCACTATTTGATTTTGAATTCCGCTAGACCCCTAGCTCAGCTCCCAACATTATGTTAATCGACCCTCACTACCAAGGACGCCAACCTCTTCTCATTAAAAATCTATAATTTAAAGCTAGCACATTATTTACTTTCCGTGATGTGGCCACGTATTATGTCGGCGTCAGACGGGTCTACAGCTACACACTGAGAGACTGAACCCTTTATATATTGTTAAACCGATGTCAAACACCTGTTTTTAAGCGGCATATTCCCGCCATTCGGGTTCTCGCTAATTTCGGCCGATCGTGCCCTGAACACTTCCGGGTTGAAACCTGAATTACCACCGGATCACATGGTCTTCGAGCGACAACAGACTAAGCAGTCGTCACTTTCGTGCGCCATCTTGGGCTGAAAGCAATATGTATAAGCTTAAAGTACCTCGACCGTTTGTGAATGCAATATTACGGCGAGTTTAGAAATATAAAGTATGAATGGTCTCAGTCTGATCATTAGGGCAGGATCGACTCGTTCCTGACCCGAAATGAAAAAAAACGACGGGATAATAAACGGGAACTAGCCATAATACTCAAAACATGGCGCCATCTTAAAGGAGAGTCCACTAAATGGCTAGCAAGTACAAAGCCCACTAGTAGAGAAAGGCATTTAAAAGTAACCCCATAACAGAAGGAACGAAATTATTCAGTTTGGCGCGAAAGGAGAATGGAATCCACTATGGACGTACAGATTCAAGAAATGAATGACATCCAGTCCTCCCTGGAATTAAGGCCACCACCAATAGTATCTAATGTACATAGAAAACACTGTTCTCTCTTTTTTCTAGTTTTATCAGCATTTACCCCACGTCTATTGTTCTTTATTTTCTCCAAGACAAACCACTTAAACTCATCGCATTTGTGGTTATGTTGGAGACAATGTGTTGTAAGTGGTGCATTTTCTTTCTGTGTGCGGAGTGCGGATTTATGTTCTAACAGTCTTAGTCGAACTTCCCGCCCTGTTTCACCCACATAGCCAAGGCCACATGGGCAGATAAGGAAGTAAATTACATTTTCACTTCTACAATTGGTCAGTTCTTTGGATGAAAGTGTATTGCCTTTATACACAATTTGTTTACTAACAATACACTGGTCACATACCGAGCAGAATCCACATTTATTATTGCCTATTGCCTTAGTTTGGAACAAGGTAGTTTGGATACTGTCTTCGTTTTCCCTATAGGTATGTACCAGTGAATTGCGTAAATTCACATTGCGCCTGAAGGCAAACAATGGTTTTTTAAAGGGTTCCTCTCTCTCATCGTTAATTATTTTCCAATTTCTGTTGATAATGTTCTTGATTTGGTTGCTCATAGATGAGAATTTACTGACAAACACGATCTTATCTTCATTTTCATTTTTCTCTTTCCTTTTGTTTATATCAAGCATCGACTCTCTGTCATAAAATCTCGCTCTCTTGAAAGAATTTTTAATTAGTTTTTTAGGGTATCCCCTATCTATAAGTTTCTTTTTAAGAATATCTGAATGCGCATAGAAATCTTTGAGTGTGGTACAATTTCTGCGGAGACGCAGAAACTCCCCAAAGGGGATATTGTCTTTCTGTGCTTTAGGGTGGTAGCTCTGATAGTGTAGCAATGTGTTTTTATCGGTTGGTTTACTATAAAGCTCTACCTCTAGTATGTTATCATTACTTTTAATACAGATATCTAAAAAGTTTATGCACTCATCACTCCACTGGGATGTAAATCTAAGGTTGGAATCCCCCAGATTAAGCCAGGCTATGAACTCCTCCAGCTTATCACTGGCACCACTCCAAATGAAGATAATATCGTCAATGAAGCGGTGCCAGTGACTGATGTTTTCAAAAAAGGGAGCCAGTTCATTAAAAACATGGACTCTTTCAAATTCACTAACATAGAGGCAGGCCAGACTAGGGGCGCAAGTTGCGCCCATACTGGTCCCTTTGACTTGATGATAGAGATCCTTCCTATATAGGAAAAAGTTGTTTTTTAGTACCATACTGACACACATCATAATAAAGTCAAGATTGCCCCCACCAAGATCTTCTGTCAGAAGCATAGCTCTAATGGTTCTGATAGTATCCTCTTGTGGGATATTTGTATAAAGGGCTTCAATGTCAAGGGTGACCAAGAGTTGGGTCACCCCATTGAAGCCCAGACCTTCAAAGGTTGTGATGGCATGTGCTGAATCTCTTAGATACGATTTTTGTTTAGCCACTATAGGTTTTAAAAAGAAGTCAGCATATTTACTCAGAGGTTCAAGGATAGACCCAATGCTACTGACTATAGGTCGCATTGAAGGGTTATCAATATCCTTATGGATTTTAGGCAATCCATAGATTGCTGGTGTAATAGGATCTAAATTATATAAGAATTTATATTCTTCTTCACTAATCCAATTTTCATTGATAGCCATTTCCAATAGATTGTAGACCTCTTTTTTAAGTTGGGTATTTTTATTATGAGAGATTGGACGGTAATGTTCTTTTATATTAAGCATCATCATCATCTTGTCATCATAAGTCTTCTGATCAAAGATAACCACACCCCCGCCTTTATCGGCGGGTTTCGTGATAATATTAGTGTCTTCCTTCAATTCTCTAAGCGCCTTCCCATGTTCTAGACATAGATTGTTGTTAAACTTATGGGGACGTTAAAAAAGTGATTTAATTTCTATTTCCACAATTTTTTCAAAAGTAGAAATATTGTCATTAACTTGTCCTAAACTGGGGGTGAAGGTAGACTTACCCCTGAAACCAGTGATATTGGTGTTGGTTCGGTTTTCTTTCCCTACAAAGAAATCCTTCAGCCTAATTTTTCTAAAGAATTTTTTTAAATCCATATCAAAGTCAAATTTATTAGGTGCTACTGTAGGTGCAAAACTAAATCCTCTCCCTAATACTTCCATTTGTATTTTTGTTAAGATTTTGGTGGAGAGATTGATGATAGGAATTTTGTCTACCGCCAATATCTGCGATTCCTTGTTTTTAGATATTCCTGGGGGGGATAATTCCTTGTTGTATCTCCCCTGTTGGGATTCCTGAAGTTTCCTTGTTCGCGTTTCTGGCGTTGGCCTAAAAAAGAATCGGGGTCTGGGTTATATCCTGTACGGGCCCTATTCTCAGGATGATGTCCTTCTTCTTTACTGCTGGAGCAGGAAGTATCTGAGAATGTGATCCTTTTGTTCCCTCCTCTGGAATATATGGGTTTCTGATAGTTAGGTTTTTCCCATTTTTGATCACCTCTTATATTATAGTAGTCCTTTTCTAAGTATGGGTATACTTTTTCTGCACTAAATTTCTCTATGTCTTTCCTAAGTTTATTAGTTTTTTTATTGACTAAATATTCTCTATACCCTTCGGTTTCTTGCTTCATTTCATCTAGTCTTTTTTTGATCTCATCTATCATGGTAGTATCTTTAATTTTACTTTCCATTTCTTCAATAGCTTTTTTCTCAATTATAATTACCTCTTGTGCTGTTTCTATAATGAGAATGAGCCAGTCGCAGCTACAGCGGTTCGCTATGTGTGACCATGTTTCTAGGAATTTTTTATGTTCCACAAATAGACCAGGTTCATTTTTAATTTGGAGCCCAATGGGTATCACGCCTGCTTTGAGATGTTCAATTAAAAACTCAGCGTGTAACTCAGTTACACGCTGAGTCATTAGCAGTACATTGCGGGAGCGTAAGTTATAGTTAGCTCAGGTAACTATAACTGCTGAATTTCACTGGTTGTGTATGAGTGAAATCTGAGTCTAAGTATACCGTCCCTGTAATCTTTGTGTTTTTTCAGCAAATTTCTAGTTTTTTTTTTACTGTTAAGTAAGATGCATATCACAATGGATGGTGGGGTGTTGGAAGCAGGGCCTGGCATTGTGCTGCTCCCACCCAAGCTTGCTGCTCCTTCCTTCCCTCCTCCTAGCCATCCATTGTCCAAGTCCATGTCCCTGCTCCCTTATTACAGCCCTGTGTGGCCGTTGTTCTGACACTGGCCTTCCCGCCTTCTCTGAACAGTTAGCTTGCTGCACAAAAGGGGGTGGTGATGGACTGAGCATCAGAACCAATCAAACACTCACACCCAGGCAACAGATCTGGGTTTGATCCATCACCGTTCTTTAGCCCACTCTGCCACCCCAGTTCAGACATGGCCATATGCAAATCAGTCTGACCCTGTGCCCCATGGGAACAGTCCAGCCCGAACTGCCAAGCCATGCCTTCCCTGGACCGGAAACAAGCTTCCTAGGACCGGTTTCTGGCATTTCAGCCGTCTTCAGCCAGGCTTGCTTGAATCCAGTGGCAAAGTGAGCAAGGGACTCACGTCTGAGCATACCCTGCCAACTTATGGCGAACAAAGCGGTACAAAAGGGGGTGGTGATGGACGGAGCATCAGAACCAATCAAACACTCACACCCAGTCAACAGATCTGGGTTTGATCCATCACCGTTCTTTAGCCCACTCTGCCACCCCAGTTCAGACATGGCCATATGCAAATCAGTCTGACCCTGTGCCCCATGGGAACAGTCCAGCCCGAACTGCCAAGCCATGCCTTCCCTGGACCGGAAACAAGCTTCCTAGGACCGGTTTCTGGCATTTTAGCCGTCTTCAGCCAGGCTTGCTTGAATCCAGTGGCAAAGTGAGCAAGGGACTCACGTCTGAGCATACCCTGCCAACTTATGGCGAACAAAGCGGTACAAAAGGGGGTGGTGATGGACGGAGCATCAGAACCAATCAAACACTCACACCCAGTGAACAGATCTGGGTTTGATCCATCACCGTTCTTTAGCCCACTCTGCCACCCCAGTTCAGACATGGCCATATGCAAATCAGTCTGACCCTGTGCCCCATGGGAACAGTCCAGCCCGAACTGCCAAGCCATGCCTTCCCTGGACCAGAAACAAGCTTCCTAGGACCGGTTTCTGGCATTTCAGCCGTCTTCAGCCAGGCTTGCTTGAATCCAGTGGCAAAGTGAGCAAGGGACTGACGTCTGAGCATACCCTGCCAACTTATGGCGAACAAAGCGGTACAAAAGGGGGTGGTGATTGACGGAGCATCAGAACCAATCAAACACTCACACCCAGTGAACAGATCTGGGTTTGAACCATCACTGTTCTTTAGCCCATTCTGCCACCCCAGTTCAGACATGGCCATATGCAAATCAGTCTGACCCTGTGCCTCATGGGAACAGTCCAGCCCGAACTGCCAAGCCATGCCTTCCCTGGACCAGAACCAAGCTTCCTAGGACCGGTTTCTGGCATTTCAGCCATCTTCAGCCAGGCTTTCTTGAATCCAGTTAGCTTGCTGCCCCATCCACCATCCACCTCCTCCCTATCCTCTGTTGTCTGAATCCATGGACTAGCCTCCTCCCTCCTGCCATACATGGTCTGATGTGCTGCCACTGCCCTCCATTTAGCATGATGTACCCATCCACTCCTCCTGCCCTCCATTGCCCAATTCTATGCCCCATCATTGATCTCCTGCTTAGCCTCTGTGCTTAGCTTGCTGCCCCTATTCTCCTTCCCCCCTGCCCTCCGATGTCTTTGTGCATGCCTCTGCTCCATCCTTTTTGCCCACCATGTTCCATGGACCTGCCACTCCTATCTACTCTGAGTGTTCTGTTGAGCTGCCACTCCCTTCCCACCTGCCTAGCATTGTCAGATGACTGTAACCTGTCCCTGCCACCTCCACCCTGCCTGTCCACATTCCATGCCCCTATCCCCTTCCTCCTGTCCTACATGGTCCATTTTACTGCCACACCCTTCTGCCCTCCCTGGTCTGTTGTGCTGCAACTGCTCCTCCTGCCTGCCCAGCATGGTCTGTTGTGAGGCCCCTTCCCCTGAACTCTCTTGTCTGTGCCCAGGTCCTGACCCTCCCTTCTATCCTCCATGGTCCTTTGTGCATGCCCCTGCACCCTCCTTCTTGCCCATCATAGCCATTGTGCTGCCACTAACACTCCCGCTTGCCATGCATGGTCTTCTGTGCTGCCACGGCCCCTCCCACCTTCCCTGTGTGGTCAGCAAGCTGCCCCTGACCCCCTTCCACTTTCCCTCCATGGTCTGTGTGTATGCCATCATAGTCTCACTGTTGCTGTCCATGGTGTGTCTTGCTTCTAGTGTCAATCCTGCCTGACCTCCATGGTCATCTTGCTGCTCCTGCCCTGCCCCCTTGCCCCCAGCCCTCTGTTTCCATGTGCAGACCCCTATTCCCTCCCTCCTGGCTTGTCTGTTCCATTGTAATGCCCCTGATCCGTCCCTCCTGCCCTTTATGGTCTGTTATGCTGCAGCTTTCTCTCCTGTCTGTCCATTATGGTCAGCTAGCTACCATTGCCGTGTTCCCCTCTGTTCTCTGTTGTCCATTTGCATGGTCCTGTCCCCTCCCTATTGCTTTCTATGGATTGTTGTGCAGCACTCCCATCCCACATGCCCTGTGTGGTGTATTGTGCTGCAGCAAACCGTGATGCCTGCCCTGTAGGGTCAGTTTGGTGCACCTCTCCATGTCCCTCCTGTCCTCCTTTATCCAAGTTCATGTCCCTACCCCAATTCCTCCTGCCTTCCATGATCCAATGTACCATACTTGCGAACATTTTGAACTTGGTAAGAGGGAGATTTTGAAAAAAAACTGGGGTATTGATTTTCCCCTTTGAGTTACATTGAAAAAGAGGAGATTGTAGACAGGAGACAGATCAAATATAGCCCATTTGAGCCTAAAAACATTGGACGTTTTCTGGCTGAATCGGGTCTGTTGGCATGTATGGTTGTATTACCACTGCCTCTTCCTTCTGTCCACAATGGTCTATTATATTGCCACAGCCTCTCTTGCCAGTCCTGTATTGTTGGTTTGTTGCCCCTGCCCCCCTTTCCACTGCCCTCCATAGTCTGTTGTGCTGCCACTGCCCTTCCTGCCTGCTCAGTGTGCTCAAATTGTTGCCTCTGCACCCTCCTACCTGCCTCCAATTTTCAGAGTCCGTGCCCCTGGCCTCTGCCTCTCAAAAGTATCCTAATGAACAACTAGATTGCTAACATTCTATATTGATTACAAAAGTGTGGAACGCCTGACGTCATCTTGATGTAATCAAAACTGTAATACCTAGAGCATTTCCTTTAGAAATGACATATATGAGAGGGTCTTATTTGCATCAAAATTATGGTTAGTGCTCTAAAAAGCTAAAATTAGGACATATGTTCTGAGTTTCCAAATAGCGACAAAGCACTTTTAAATTATTTGTTATCTTTATGTTTTTTTATCCAGTTGACCACTTGATTAAATGTTGCTCTTAGGGAAGAGGATGTGGTGTTACTAACAGAGCTGCAGACTTTGCAACTGGGGAATCAGGTTGGAATTTCTGCTTCAGCTCGACATTCTGTGATTCTGGTCAAATCACTTAATCTCCCCATATCTACGACCAAAATGAATTTGTTCTTGTGTGATGTAACCAATGCTCATGTAAAGCACTCCAATACCTGACAAGTCTGCACTATATAAAACTGCAAAAACACAACAAATTTAAAGTGTTTTGCACACTTCTGTCATTGGGCTACATGTGGGCTACATCTGGGTGATATTCGTTCTGCATTTGGGCTCTTTTGTCTCTGGTGGCCATCTTGGGAGATTTATTTGTTATGAAGTTTCCTAATTTCCTCATTTACCACAGTCTCTTCAGTAGGAAATGCTTTCAGTTTTTTACTTTGATTCCATCAAGAAGGTATTCAGATATGTCACACATTTGCCATACATTCTGAATGTTAGCACTCTAGTTGCTCATTAGATCACTGTAGTAAAGCTGTCTGCTGCTGGTATTAAATGTGCATGTTTCAGTCTGCATGTCAGAATATTTTAATGAAATAGAGGAGGATTTGAGAAGTCACTCAAAATGTGCCCTAATTTTTCTTACGTCAGCACTAATCATAATTTCTATGGCAAAATGAACCCCCTCATTGTGTTCCTTTTCAAAATAAATGTTTTAAGTGTTACCAGTTTATTCTAATCAAGATGGCTTCAGGTGTGCCATACTATTGTCATAAGTAAGACAGTAAGCGCTCTAGTTGTTCTTAAGAACACTCTGGGACATTCTGTCATTGGGTTATACTTGGGCTACATCTGGGTGATATTTGTGCTACATTTGGGCTCTTTTGTCTCTGGTGGGCAACTTGGGAGACGTATTTGTTATGAAGTTTTCTAATTTCCTCATTTACTGCAGTCTCCTCAGTAGGAAATACTTTCAGTTTTTTACTTTGGTTTCATCAAGCAAGCATTCAGATGTGTCACACATTTGCCATAAATTCTGAATGTTAGCACTCTAGTTCCTCATTAGATCACTGTAGTAAAGCTACTGCTCACCAGGGAAGTCTGCTGCTGGTACTAAAAGTGCATGTTTCAGTCTGCATGTCAGAATATTTTAATGAAATAGAAGAAGATTTGAGAAGTCAAAATGTGCCCTAATTTTTCTTTCTGCAGCACTAATCATAATTTCTATGACAAAATGAACCCCCTCATTTTGTTCATTAGGCTATATTTGGGCTACATCTGGGTGATATTTGTGCTACATTTGGGCTCTTTTCTCTCTGGTGGCCATCTTGGGAGACTTATTTGTTATGAAGTTTCCTAATTTCCTCATTTACTACAGTCTCCTCAGTGGGAAATACTTTCAGTCTTTTACTTTTTTTTTTGCAGAGTTTTATACAGCGCAAACTTGACCCAAATCCAATCAGGTATCAGAGCGCTTTACATAGCACCAGTTACGTTGCATTAGGACACACATTCATTCTTAGGCACGGGGAGATTAAGTGATTTGCCCAGAGTCACAGGATGTTCAGCGTCATTACCGATACTCGAACCCAGTTCCCCAGGTCCGAGGTCGAGCGCCCTAGCCGTTAGGTCAACTCCTCTCCCCTACTCTGATTCCATCAAGAAGGCATTCAGATGTGTCACACAAAATGTGCCCTAATTTTTCTTTCTGTAGCACTAATCATACTTTGTATGGCAAAATGAGCCCCCTCATTTTGTTCCTTTTTAAATTATATGTTTTAAGAGTTACCACTTTATTCCAATCAAGATGGCTTCAGGTGTGCAATACGTTTGTCATAAGTAGGACTGTTAGCGCTCTAGTTGTTCTTTTGAACACTCTGGGAAGCTGCAGTAGAACACAAAGGAATCAACTGACAGTCTCTGCCCTTGTTGGATGTACATGTTTTACTGAGAATGTCAGACTTCATTCTCACATGACTGAGAAAGATAATGTGAATTTACAGAAAATATGCTCTCAGTTTAGCTTATAGATCACCTTCCAAACCTCTGTCGGAAAAGCATGAGAAAATAGTTTTCTTTCAAACACGATTCATGATATCCCAGCAGCAGAAGGCTTTTTCACATGGTAAAATCACCTTAGAACACACCACAATTCCTAAAATGAGTATGGTACCATCAACAAATGATTTATAATGTAACTAAAGTCTTAAAACATTCTATTAACTGCAATGCTTTTTAATGAGGTGCTATCATGTATATTGGTCTCAAGATGGCTGCCAACACTTCTTGGATGAAGTGCTGACAGCCAATCAGATCTCACGCTGAGATGTGTGGTTAGGCTCCGCCCAGATATATAAGTGATTTTACTTTTGATTTTCTCAGGAACTACTGAACAGATTTACACCATTTAACCAAAAGGCACGACTCTAAACCAAGGGCTACCTTTTTGCCAAATTTGGTGTAATTCCGTTCAGCAGTTCGGGCTGTAGCTGCGACTAAAGGTTCCTATTGAAAATTGCATGGGGAAAACACATTTTGGGACCCCCCTTTTTTCTCAGCCCCCGCTTGATGAATCACCGCGAGACTTTCAGGATAGGAGCGGACTGGAGCTGGCCAAACGTTTGGAAAATTTCACGAAGATTCGTCAACCGGCACCAAAGTTATTGGGAATAGAATGTTGCGGATTTCCTATGGAAAATAGGTCCTAACTATAACTACCTACTGGCAACCGTCAGTAGGTAATATATGTAACCAATATTGCCAAAGCAAAACGCCCAAAAGCTTGAGGCCGCACAATACTGCGGGTGAGTAACAAACTCTATTTAAGCCAAGCAGGCAGCTTAACATCCCTTTGAAGTCCATGGCCACTAGAGGGCGTCAATTGGCAAAATGAGACCTCAGATCCCAGTGTGCATTTGAAAATGAACTTCCACCAAGGGAGGGTCACTGAAAGCCCCCAATTACGGAAACACGCAGGGGAAATCCGGTAGCCATAAATCACCTCCGCTGACATGGCCTCTGAGGGGATGCAAACAGCGGCATCGAAACGCATCAGGCCGTGGACGTCAAAGGGATGTTAAGCTGCCTGCTTGGCTTAAATAGAGTTTGTTACTCAGCTGCAGTGTTGTTCGGCCTCAAGCTTCCGAGCGTTTTGCTTCGGCAATATTGGCTACCTATTATGCAGCGGTTCCACAACCCTGCAGCCCTCGAAACCTGCAGCCCCAGAGCCCTACAGCTCCCGAGCCCTGCAGCCCCCCGAGCCCTGCAGGCCCCATGCCCTGCAGCCCCCAAGCCCTGCGTGGGCAGGCGGGAACCCTAGCGCGAAGGCTCGGGGTTGGACAGATGGGAGTCCTTTCGGTCCCGGCCATCTGGTCTCACCTCTCCCCTCGGCCATCTGGTCGCGCACAATGCTTTCCAATGGGACGACCAGATGGCCGGGCCGGCCTGGAAGTCCCGATGAGGGTCCATTTGCCTCCTGGATCCCAGTCAGGGCTCCAGGAGGTTGGGCGCATCCACGCCTAGGGTCTCCCCGTCACTCAGAGCGCACAGGTTACAAGAAACGTGGGTAGCCTTCCTCCGGATTAGTAGGGGCAGGGTATGCCGGAACACCCCTCCGGGGCTGGTGGTTCTTTGCCGGGGACCAGATGGGCTATGCCCGGGCAACATCCTCCCAGGCGTCCGGGGCTCCCTCCTCCGGCCCGAGGCGTGGCAAAGTGCCCGGGACAGGCTCCACAGGTCCTGGGCAGTCCTCCCCCGGGCGCCCAGGCCTGAGAGCTCCGGTGGTCCTCCAAGTGCCTGAGGCCCAGCTGGGGTCCCCGAGCCCCCCGGGAAGCAGAGCCCCCCGAGCCCTGCGTGGGTGGGCAGGCGGGAGCCCTACCGCTATGGCTCAGCTTGGGTGGGCAGACGGGAGTCCTTTCAGGTGCCTTTCCCCTCGGCCATCTGGACGCGCGCAATGCTTTCCAATGAGGTGACCAGATGGCCAGGTCGGCCTGCCAGGATAATCACTGATGGGGCAGAAGATGCCACCTGTCAAATCAGTGCTGATGAAATCTTCCAATACTATAAAGACATAATTGAAAAAGAAAACAAGAAAAATCCCAAATTCATCCCAATTGACCGGATACCATATGAATGGGAAATTGGAAGTCTGTGTACAGAAATTACACTGCTCGAAATAACGAAAGCCTTCGATGAATCAGATTTCAAGAAAGCAGTGGGGCCTGATAAGATTGGTCTGAATGACTTATATAAAGTGCATAGCAGGCAACCAAGACTGCTGCCCAGAATCTTATCGTCTTGGTTATTGATGAGAAGAGTACCAGACAGTATTAAGAAGAACCGGTCAATACTAATACCTAAGAATGTACCGATTAGCGAACTCAAAAAGATAAGTAATTGGCGTCCAATTACCATCGGTACGGCATTCATGAAGTTGTTCACGAAAATATTAACTAAAAGACTCACATTTTTCGTTGAAATAAATACGAGACAAAAAGGCTTCATGAAGGTGAGAGGTTGTCTCGAAAATCTGACTCTTCTGCAAAACCTTATAAAAGGGGCACGAAAGTACAGAGGCTCGTTGGCAGTGGTGTTCGTAGATATCTCAAAGCTTTTGACTCTGTCAGCCATGGTCATATTCTACAGAGTCTTGAAAGACACAGAGTTCCATCACTCATCAGAGACATAATAAAAGACTTATACACTGACTCAACAACATTTTTCAAGGGAAAAAACAATGAAGCAACTCCAGAAATAACAATGAAGTCAGGAGTTAAAGAAGGTGACTCTTTATCTCCACTGCTGTTTGATATTGCCATGGATCCTCTGATCTGTGATCTTCAGAAAGACGGCAAAGGCTTCACATTCGGCTCCAATGATCTCATTAAGCAAATCACCGTGATGACATCGCAGTACTCAGCAACACCTGGGAAGGAATGAGTACAAATCTGAAAATCATTGAAAAATTCAGTAAAACAACAGGATTAAACTTAATGTGAAAAAAACACATGGATTTTATATAAGTCACCATAAAGATAAGATCCTGGTTAACAACTGTAGACCATGGCAATTTGAAAAACAAAATATTGAAAACATTCATCCAGGAGAAAGTGAGAGATACCTCGGACTAAACTTTGATCCACACACTGGCCATTCAAGCAACAACAAAATTAATGAGGTTCTTGTTGACTGGGCTCACAAACTCGACAATCTACCACTTAAGCCCACGCAGAAAAAAGAAATATTGTGTCAATACTTGATCCCTAAACTGTCATTTAAACTGGAAATGACAGGAACAGAAGCGAAAACTTTAAACATTCTGGATCAAACAATTAGAAAGTATGTCAAACATTTTCTACACCTACCTGCATACACATGTGATGGTCTGTATTCGAAAAGATCCTTTGGGGGCCTCAGTATACCAAAGTTATGTACGACAATTGGTCTGAACAAAGTTAATAACTTATTGTATATCAGGGAAGCTCCAGATCTGTACATAGCTCATTCATTCATGTATGCAGGAGAAGTAATCAATTAAAAAATTGATAGCATCATCAAAACACACAAACTAAACATTATAGACAGTAGATATCTGAGTCATTAATTGAATTTGGTAGTAACATATGATTGGAGGAAAGAGGAATTTGAGAAATGGCCCTGTCCAAGGTGATGGTATAAAATACTTAGGGCCATATGTAGCTAAATTACATTTACCGATTCTTAAATACCGAATTTTACCGATTCGGTATTTATGAATCGGTAAATGTAATGCAGGTAAAATATTACCGAATCGGTAAGTGTCGGTATTTTAGAATCGGTATTTACCGAATCGGTAATGGCAACTGGCTTCCCATTCATTCCTATGGGCCTGGAGGCCCATAGGAATGAATGGGAAGCCAGTTGCCATTACCGAATCGGTAAATAACGAATCGGTAATGGGGGAGGCATCATCATGGGTGGCAGGGTGTCACATTGACACCCTGTTGCACCCCTGATTCGTGCATGTGTGCACACATACATGCCCTAAGGGCATGTATGTCTGCCACATTGCACACTTCAAAGTGCACAAAAATGCTTTTTTATAGCTATTCGTCATTTACCATCAACTTTTAGTTGGTGGTAAATAACGAATCCCCACACCAATGACACACTCCCCCTACATCTCATTTCAGGATTCGGTATTTACCGAATCGGTAAAATTACCGATTCGGTAATTTTACCGATTCGGTAAATTACCGAATCCTGAAATGTGCCCCCTACA